>NC_090449.1:671968904-672589529 GCF_031143425.1 Pleurodeles waltl | reverse complement strand
ATCAGGGCCAGTGGGAGTGAAGGCTGGGTGTCGCAGTCCTTATGCAATGGCCGTGCTTGAGGAGCAGTCATCATCACTGCGGCTGGGAAGTCAGCACATAACAGGAAGATGCCGGTGGGGGTTCGGGTACCCCCAGTACAGCAGCTAGAAGAGAGGGCAAGACCCGGAGCAGCTTGCCTGACATCGGGGGAGGCATGGGAACATGAACATCAAGCGAGGCGTCAACAGAGGTTGTGGTACGAGCCGTCTACCAGCCAGGGCGCTGATTTTGTTGAATTATGAGGATAGGGAAGAACCAATAGTGGGGGAGATCGTGCAACAGAGGGTGGGGTTGAAGGGTGGTAATAAAAGAAGGATTTCTAATGGGAGAAGGAGTATTGGTGTTTTTCAAAAGAAAGCAGAGAAGGCAGTCCAGGGAGATCATTGAGATGGGAACGGAAGGAGGCCAATCACTGCAGCAAACTTACCTGGAGGTGAGAAGAGAGGGCAATGTTTGGGAAGCAGGGAAGTTTCTCAAGGGGTATTGATTGCTGTGCATAATTTGTCGGGGATGTACAGATGTGGGGGTGCAATCTATTTGAAGGGTTTTGGGTATTCAGGCAATTGTGGAGGAGGAAGAGAGACCATAAATTGTAATTGAGAAACAGGATGAAGAAAATATGGAAAAGTGTTCAGTTAAGTTGGGATCGGTTTCAGGTAGTAAAAGTCAGCCACAGTATAATAAGTCAGGGAAGGATGGTGATGGGGGCAATGTCAAGAATACAAAGCTTCTATACATGGGGGTGTCAATCCCGTTGGGGGCGCATCTCACTCCAAATGTGAAAGAGAGAATTGGTAAATGTGAATTTGTGGATGTTTTCAAGCTAATTCATAGGGAAGTACAGGCCAAAGAGGGCTCAAAGGAGGAAGAGTGGGAGTTGGAATGTAGGCTCAAAGTACCTACCACCATAGAAAACTGAACGTCAGCCTTTCTGACATATGCGACCGTTTATTGTGAACGTTTCCCAGACAGATGCGTAGCATTTTTTAAATATATGGATATTGTTCGAAGAGGCCAAATGGAGTATGGTAGTTTTGGTTGGTTTCAGTATGGTGAGAAATTAAAGGCAAGAATGGCCATTTCTCCTGGAAAAGAGCGGGGAGGGATTGATAATAAACTGTGGATGCAATGGCTTCGTACTGCCAGAAATGTGCCAGAGATGCATACGGCTAGTGGGTTACCATTACAATATAAGCCCTTTCAGGGCCTCTCCACCCAATATGGGGTGGGGAATATGCCAAAAGGTCAATTGCCCCAGAACAGAGCATGGTGGTCATTTAAAAGTGTAGGGTGTACAAGACAGCAGTGCAAATTCAGGCATGACTGCTCAAGTTGTGGGGTGAGGTATCCTGTTTACCAGTGCTTCGGAGGAATGCAGTGGGGATGGCACATCAAGCAAGGCAGAAGTCGTGATAGGGGTAGAGGCTCCACACACCATGTGGTGATAAAAGGGCCCTACTCCTATTAAAGTGGGATTGCAGCATTATTGTCTCGATTTTTTATCCAAGAGTTGCGAATGCAAAATCTTTGTTTTGGGGCTTTGCTGAAGGTTTTTGCTTATACTACTAGGGTCCTAGAATAAGGAGAAGGGCAAGGAATTTGAAGTCTGAAATTGAGCATCCTGAAGTGGTTCGAGCTAAGCTGCACAAAGAAGTTGAGTTGGGTAGACTAGTGGGCCCATTTGATTGTTGGCCATTACAGAATTTGGGCTATTTTCCCACTTGGGGTGGTGCCCAAAAAGCAATTGGGTGAGTTCAGGTTAATCCATCATCTTTCTTGGCCTTTGGGTGCATCTATTAACAATTTAATGTCCCTGGAGGACACTTAAGTCCATTACACGTCTGTTAATGAGGCGATTTCTTTAGTAAGACATTATGGTGTGGGAGCTGAAATGGCAAAATCTGACATAGAATCAGCTTTTAGACTCCTGCCAGTACACCCAGATGATTTTTTTGCAGTTTGAGAACACCATTTGTGTTGACAGGATGTTACCTATGGATTGTTCGGTTTCATGTTTATTGCTTGAGACCTTGAGCACATTTGTCCAGTATGAAGGAATGGTTATAAGCAAGTTACACACTACTTAGATGATTTCTTTTTGGTGGATATGGCAGGAACAGGTGATTGCAAGAGAGCTCTGGAGGCTTTTCATGTTTGACATGGGTGTTCCATTGCCTTAGGAGAAAACAGTAGGGGCAGTGGCTTGTTTGAATTTTCTGGGAGTTGAGGTGGACTCTATCAAAATGGAGGTGCGTTTACTACAAGAAAAAGTGAATACGCTAATTGGTTTGTTGGAGGAAGCTGTTCGAAAGCCCAAATTTGAAGTGAGACAGGTACAAGTTTTGCTTGGTCACTTGAATTTTGCCTCTAAGGTTGTGAGAGTGGGAGGGGCTTTTTGTAGACAATTGGGGGTTGCAATCAGGGGAGGAGTACGACTTCACCATCATGTTCAGCTTCGCGCCAGTATGAAAGCGGATTTGAGGTTGTGGATTTCCTTTCTCCAATGCTTCAATGGGGTGACCATGTTCTTTGAGGAAGATGATTGGTTATGGCAAGTTCAAGTTTTTCAGATGCTTCAGGTGCACACGGTTTCAGTGTGTTTTAGGATGGGCATTGGGTGGCTGAGAGTTGGACAGATTTGTGGGGAGATGTACAGCATAGCATTACCTTTTTGGAATTGCTACCATTGGTGGTGTCATTGTCACTATGGGGCAAGGCATTGGCTAATGGGAAGGTTGTTTTCAATGTTGACAATCAAACGGTGGTGAATTTGGTGAATATGCAGAAGGCTAAAGATGAAAAAGTGCTGCAGGTATTGCGGGTGTTTCTGCTAAATTGTTTGAAATATAACATACTGTTTAAGGCAAAGTACGTTCCAGGACTAAATAATAAAATTGCTGATGCACTATCTCATTCGCAGTGTCAGAGATTCTGTGGTCTTTCACCGGGAGTGGATGCGCAGAAGACTGCAGTTCCCAGGGCATTATGGGATTTAGGAATATGAAGTTGTTGGATCTGGTTCAGCAGTCAATAGCTTTGTCTAAACAGAAATGTTATGAGCAATCTTGGTCAGAATTGATTCAATCAGGTACAGTTAGGTGGGTGGGTGGGCCATTAGTTTGCGTAGAAAGAGGGGAGGATGCAGTTCGTTTCATCATGCAGCAGATTGATTTAGGTTCATCAGCTGTAACTATAACGGGTGAGTTATCAGGCATTACTTTTTATGGTAAGTATTTTTGGGCTTATGATCCTATGGAAGGTGAAATCTGTAGAAGAATTTTGCCAGGATGAGCTAGAACAGTGGGGGGCGGGGAGGTTTGATCAGAGACGCCCAATAACGACACATCTACTGCAGAATATCATTGTGACTTTAAATGAAGTTTGTTTCTTAATGTGGGAGGTGGCTTTAATGTAACTGTGTATGTCATGGCTTTTACACAGTGCTTCTAGAGTTTCATAGGTTTTGGGTGTAAAAGGAGAGATGGGTATGCTTTGTTCCAACGTATGTCTGAGGGCGGGTGTTATTTAGCTGTGGATTCGGACATCTAAGACTGATCCTTTGGGCAACGGGGATGAAGTGGGTATACAGAGTAGCGATCCCCCAGCTTGTCCGGTCTATTGTTGGATTTCTTTTAGCAGATTTTTGCAGAAGGATTCTAGGTTTGTATTTGTTCATCAAGATGGATCACACTTGAAGTCTCATCAGTTGCTTTCAGTATTTAGAAAAGCAATCAGTAAGTTAGGTGTGGAATCAAAATCATATGATACCCATTCATTTTGTATCGGGGCAGCCATGGAAGCTAAGAAGTGTGGTAAATCAGCTAGGGCTATAATGGACTTGGGACGTTGGAGGTATCAGTGCTTTAAACATTATGGCGGTCATTCTGACCCTGGCGGTCAAAGACCGCCAGGGCGGAGGACCGCGGGAGCACCGCCGACAGGCCGGCGGTGCTCCAATGGGGATTCCGACCGCGGCGGTAAAGCCGCGGTCGGACCGGCAACACTGGCGGTCTCCCGCCAGTGTCCCGCCGCCCCATTGAATCCTCCAAGGCGGCGCAGCTTGCTGCGCCGCCGAGGGGATTCCGACCCCCCCTACCGCCATCCAGATCCCGGCGGTCCGACCGCCGGGAACCGGATGGCGGTAGGGGGGGGTCGCGGGGCCCCTGGGGGCCCCTGCAGTGCCCATGCCACTGGCATGGGCACTGCAGTGGCCCCCGTAAGAGGGCCCCTACAAGTATTTCACTGTCTGCTGCGCAGACAGTGAAATACGCGACGGGTGCAACTGCACCCGTCGCACAGCTTTCACTCCGCCGGCTCGATTCCGAGCCGGCTTCATCGTGGAAGCCTCTTTCCCGCTGGGCTGGCGGGCGGCCTGAAGGCGGCCGCCCGCCAGCCCAGCGGGAATGTCAGAATTACCGCCGCGGTCTTTCGACCGCGGAACGGTAACCTGACGGCGGGACTTTGGCGGGCGGCCTCCGCCGCCCGCCAAGGTCAGAATGAGGGCCTATATTAGGTCAAGCCCAGCGAAATTTTGTGAAAAATCTAAATCAAAAGTGCCCATTTATTGTATTGGGTTATTTAAGTGTTTTATTTTCTAGGTTGTGTGGCTGGTCCGGACAGAGCAGGTGCTTCAGTTTGGATAGTGGGGCATTCCTTCGTGCGTTGGGCGAAGAAGCATGCTGCATCAAGACATTTTGATTGGCAATTGGGTTTGGATGGGGCCAGAATAAAAATTGTATTGTCGGGAAAAGTGGTATGAGGTGGGGTGAATTGTTGTTTGTTCTTTCCAAGAAATTGTCCAAAGGGGTTTGTCTGGATTTATCAAAGAGAAGTCGGCAGGTACACATATTCTGTGGACGGAGCTAGTACCAATGCAAGTTTGGAGGGGAGCAAGATCTTTTGTAGGGATTGAGAAGCAGTGCAAAAGAGTGAACAGGGAAATGAGGGTTTTTTCTGACACTGAATGATTTCGGTTTTGAGACATGAGGAAATTGTCCATGTGGATGTAACTCTTTTTAGACAGGACAAGGTTCATTTATCCTTCATTGGTAATGAGCATTATTTGTTGGAACTGAGAATACAGATTGCAGATCTATTGGGTGAGAAGCTATAGGATCATGATTAAACTCCTTGGTTTTGGTGGTGCAGGAAAACACCTGGCGGGTTTTCTTTGGTGGCAGGTTTTTACAGACATGCTTTTGGGGGGTACGGATGCACAAAGATGAGAGGACAGCGATTTTTGAGTGGAAACAAAAGGGAAGGAAAGGCAAGGGTAACTACAGAAGGGGGACAGCAGGACAGATGGGCACTGGATTGGTTCAGGTCAAGGGTGGGATGGGAAAGGGGCATCGATGAGGGGTAAATTTTATTAGAGGGTGGGCATGGGGTTTAGGAAGTTGCATTTATTAGTGAGGTGGTTTAGTTTTGTAAGGCTTCATGCCAAGGTTTTTGTTTTGCTGGACCTGTTCTATTAAAGCAGCCATTTACCCCTATTTGTTGAGTAATGGTTTGTACTCTGTTTTTGCCTGATCACATTCTGACAGAGGAGTACGTGCACCATAGAACACGGCATCTCTAAATCAAGAGATTCTTCACGTAGAAGCCCGGTTACCCCATTGGTAGGCCACTAGTGACTGAATGAATATATTGTCACTGTATGCTTTTTGTAAAGTTTGAATGGAGGGCCTTCTACCAGAGAGTGATTTTTGCATTAAACCCCAGCAGGGATGGGTTTTAACACACTGTTAAATAGTCCTGTACAATGAAACCCACAGTTTCTGCTAGTGTAGTTGAGCACCACTTGGCCACTGCTGAATACTTAGACAGACTGCCTACCATGAAAGTGTATGTTGTAAACAGTAGAGCCACATGAGTACTGACTGGTGAAGGTATGTTGATTGGCTAGTGATGTGTATAAACTGTTGTTTTCTTCCAAATAATTAGTGAGCCAAGGAGTACTTGAGGTAATTCAGCATCTGAATGTCAAGCTCTGATTGTGTGTTTTTATGCGAGAGAGGGTGAATATTTTGAAATTCCTCTTTGTGAGTGAACACTGTGAATGATTGCTCTCGGGATAATCAGCTCCATAAAGCTGTCTTATTTCAATTTATTCTAGTCCTAAAGGGATTCAGGTTTTGGCTTCTTTCAGTTTATGTCTGCTTCAACCCCTCTGGAAAAAATCTAACATTTTTCTTCAGGTCTGGGAACAGCCTACCACGAACCGCATGTAGGAAAGGGGGAGCTGATCCCACCAGTCACTGGGGTTTCTAGTTACCATGTGGACTGGTTGTGTCAGAGCTAACTGCATCTGTAAACCACGTTTACCTGGCCTGATGAGGTGAGTCATCCTGTCAGGAAGATGCCACCCTGCCTCTGTTCTACACCCGTTCCATAGGACAAAGGTTAGAACTTATTTTGTACCCCCTTAATGGTTTGGGACTAGCCAGAACCATTGGCAGTTACTAAATAGTGTGTCCATAAAATGATGGGAGTGCTTATTTAACAACATAGCTAGTGAATGTGAATCCTTTCACATTATGGCCCTCATTCTGACCTTGGCGGTCTTTTCGCAAGACCGCCGAGTTACCGCCGCGGTGAAGACCGCCGACCGCGGCGGTATGCCGCTGTGCGCATTCTGACCGCTGGGAGCGTTCCGCCGGAAAACCGCCAGCAGCCACACTGGCGGTCGGCGGGAAAGTGGAGACTGGTCAACCTCCACCGCCACGCCAGCAGAACACCGCCCACAGAATTACGACCCACATTTCTGTGTGGCGGTCTTCTGTTGGCCGTCTTCTGTTGGCGGTCACCTCCCCATGGCTCCTGTCACCTCCCGGAGGACCAACGCACAAGGTAAGTTGATCGTCCGTGAGGGGAGGGGGTGGGGGGGTGTTGTGTGATGTGTGCGTGCATGGGGGTGTGCGTGTGAGTGTGTAGAGGGGGTGTGTGAGTGCGTGCATGCGGGCGGGGAGTGCTGCTGTGCCTATGGGCAAAGTGTGTAGTTCGGCGGGTGCGCATGTCGGCATGTATGTGTGCGGGTATGTGTCCCCGTTGTGTATGTGTGTGTGTAGGGGGTGTGTATATGTGCATGTTGGGGGGGTGTGCATGTCGGGGTGCGTGTATGTGCATGTCGGGGTGGGGGTGGGGAGGGGGTTCGTACCACCTCTGGGGGGTGGCAGGGGGGTGGAGGGTATGGGGGGAGGACTCGGGGGGGCAGTGGGGGGTGGGGGAGACCCCTATCAGTGCCAGGGAAGGAATTCCCTGGCCCCGATAGTGCCTACCGCCATGGTTCGCATGGCGGTTCCCGAACGCCAGAAACCGCGGCGGTAAGCAGGGTCATGATACCGTTGGCGGTCTTGGGTCGACCGCCGGACCGGAGTGCGCAGACTCCAGCCCGTCGGTCATGACCGCCGTGGCTGTCGGATTGGGGAAGTGGCAGTCGGTCGCGGCGGTGACCGCCGCGGTCAGAATGCCATTTTTAATACCGCCGGTCTGTTCGCGGTCCGACCGCCGCCTCTCCGCCGACCGCCAAGGTCAGAATGAGGGCCTATGTCCTCTAACAGGTTGTGAATGTTCTTCTAGCTCACCTAAATGTAGAGTGGTGATGCTTGTTTTTAATATTGTGTATCATTTATTTTGTCTGTTCACTATTGCAGACATCTAAATTGAAGCAACTCAAACCATGCCACAAACAATCTACTCAATGCCCCCTTCATTCACGATTCGACCCTGGTTCCTCCTCTGCATATACTTCAAGAGTAATACTGGGGACAGAAGAAATACATAGACTCCAAAATACTGGGTTAGAGTGATTTAGATAATAGTTTTTAGTTTTTATTTAAATCAAGTTCCTAGTGTCACTAATGTACATTAACAGGGCACTTCTTCCTTATAGCAACATTTATAGTGCCTACTCTTTCTTTCCTCTCTTCTCTTTGGATCTTAGTCTTTCTTCCATCACACTACATTAACACAATATACTGCCTTGTAACTAAGCCCTATCATATCCCTTGCCTTTTTGTTTTAACCAACTATCTTTAACCCTTTTTAGGTTTAATCGCATATATTGTAAGTCTAAACTTAGTCGTTTGTAATTTTCTTACACCTTTACTTGTGTTTGTTTAAGTGTCTTTTTAAGGGTGGTCTAGTATCTGGGGCATCGGTTAATATGCGCACCATCTCTGTCCAGTTCGCCAAGTCTTCATTGAGCTTATTGCCCATCCATGTGAGCTTCATTTGTACCACCCCTGCCACGGCCTACTGCAGCATATCCTTGCTCTATTTTCAGTACTCTGTGAGAATGAAATGCCTATCCACAAAAATCTGTATTCCATATTGCCTTTTTCTCATTTGAACCCTGTAGGGAGCTGGGTTCTAGTTGCAGTACCCCCCACACTTTTGCCAGGTTTTAGATGCAACTCCGACTGAAGTGCACTGGGTTCCTGCTAACCAGTTCCCCAGAGCCAGTGTTCTTTCACTAATACAAGACACCTGGTCACTTGATCCCCAAGTGACCAGGCCCTTCAGCCCCTATAAGTCCTAGGAAATGGTACCCCTAGTACCTAGGGCATGGGTACTGAAAAGGGACCCTCAGAGCTTTAGCACAACTTGTGCCACTCTGAGGGACCCAGCACCTACCTTATGCAGACTGCCAATGCCGGATGCGCAAGAAGTTGTTCCCACAATTGAAAACACAACATGGCACACAGCCTGTGTGTCATGTGCCCTAACACTGCATGCAATATATGTAAGCCACCATTCTAGTAAGGCAGGGTGCATTATATTACATGTGAAGGCATATTTGCATGAGAAGATATGCCCCTGCTATGTCTTTGTTGATTTTGACACATAGTAAGTGCACAGGGAAGTCATTTTAAATGCATGTTCTAAACACTGGCCAATATGGGTTCCCCAGCTACATGATGTCTTCTCTGAATCCGGGGATGTTTAATATCAAACATTTCAGAATAATAAACCCTCACTAACCCCGGTGATGGATTTATAAAAAATGCACACAGAGACTACCTTAGAGGTGCCCCCTGAAAACCTACCAACTACTAGTGGGTTTACTGACTGGTCCTGACCAGTTCAGCCCCCAAGGTGAGAGCCAGCACTCTCGAGGGCCTGAGACAAAAGCCTGCACTGGGCATAGGTATGCCCTCCTCTCCCAAGCAGGATGGACATTCCAGGGTGGGGTGCTTCAAAGGCACCCTTTGTTAAGCTACCCAGGTCTCTCCAGATGACAGAGATGACCACCCCCCCGTCCTGGCCCCACTTTTGGCAGCAGTACAGGCTGTAAAATTAGTTAAATTAAGGGAGGTGCCCACTTCATGCAAGTCCCATCCCTAAGGTGGATGAGCTGAAGTGGATACTACTTTTAAAATTCCTCCATCTTGTTTGGTAGGAATTAGCTCACTAGGGGTAGGGCTATGCCCACTTCCCAGCAGAAGTGGTCATAAGAATGGTGTAGCCACCCTTAAGTTGGTCAGCCCAATATGCTACCATAAGGCACTCACAGTAACACCCCTAAATTGAGAATTTATGTGGCACCACTGAATCCTAGAACTCAGATTTCGACAACCTAAGAAGACTCAGACAAAGAAGTGTTGCACCTGCAGAAGAGGAAAAGAAGAAGCAGCTGACCTGGAACTAACCTTTCCTGCCTGCTGACCTTGAAAGATCCTGCACATGAAGCCAACTCATCCAGCCTTCAATAAAGACTCAAGTCTCCCATGGGCAATGGACTTGCCCTGCAACAAGACACTCCCACTAAAGGACTCTGCAGCTGCTGGGACCCTGGAATACCCAAAAACCAGAAGTGACCACTACACCCGATGTCCATGACTCGAGATGAACCCAACCAATGGTGCCAACGTGGGTCTCCAGCAGACCAGAGACAGAGTCCATTGTGGTCTCACCCATCTTTGACTCTTCTGAGATGCCTGCAGCCTCTGCACGCAGGCCCTCTCTCCTACAGGCTTGTGGAGAAAGAAAATCGAACATCTCCAACAACCACAGCACCCGTGACCCCCGACCGCAGTTGAGATGGTTCACCGGTGCCAACGAGGTCCTGCGGCTCCTAAGAGCTCAAGTCCACCCTGGGTCCACCCCTGCCAGATTTCCCCACAATGGCTGCAGCCTAAACACACAGAACGCCCTGACCGCTAGTTCTCTCGGACATAAAAACCCGATACCTAAAGACACCCTGCATCTGTCACCCCTGGGCACAGGAGAAGAGGACCAAAGGTGCACCTATGTCCCTGAGCACCCCACATCCAATATCTACCTGTTGTTGTCCCTGACTGGCTTCCTAACGAGAGCCTGCAGCCTGTCTTTACACGGGACAAACTCCCATAGGAGACCACTGGGCTCCTGATGCCTTACGGAACCTCTGCACCTGTCCGCCCCAGTGCCACCCGGTGTGATCTGTTGGTGTGGTTCTGATTAGTGCTCAGTACTTACCTTAACTTCCTGAGATTGGCTTTGTAAGTCAGTGTTAACTCTGTGTTTGCTGAACATTGATTGCCTCCATAGGTTAACATTGAGAGAACTCTGAAAATTGCACTGTGTCTATTTCTGAAACTGCAAAGTACTTATGCTTAAAAGTCAACTTATCTGAGTACGAAGTTCTTGCGTTTGAAACACATATAAAAAGAAATGTATTCTTTGACTGTCTGTCTGATTTATTGCCTCTGTGAGTACAACAAATGCTTAGCATTACCCCCTGATAAGCCTAACTGCTCGCCCACACTACTACAAGTAGAGCAGTAGTCCTATCTACTTTTGCCTCTGCAAAACCAGTTAGGGATCCACTGGACTCTCCACACAGTGTACTTCATTTTAGTGCTCTACATAGAGAGCCAGTTTCCTACAAACACTAATTCAAAACTATCTTGTTTCACTGCCATAGCCATTCTCCCCCACATCATAGAGTGTAGTTTATCTGATATTTCCATCTAAAATCTGCTATTTGAGGGCATTAGCAAAGTCACAGAGAGGAATCCTTTGTTTCGTTTTGTACATGTTAGGCATGCTGAAAGCTTTTCTGGATATATTTTGTGCAGTTGATCGGGTAAGATATAGTCTACATAAATAGTTAAATCTTACTAGCAATATGTATTTTTGAAATATGTGGTTAGCCAACACCTTTTGATTTTTTAAAAATATATGTACAATGTAAATATCTAAAGAGGCTTTTAGCCAGATTTCTTCATACATTGGCCTGTTTGTGTGTCATTACCATTTTGCTTCTGCCCACTACAGCGGAAAGAATGGGGCAGGGGGTCAGCCACTAAAAAACCTCACTGTGAGTGACTACATTGTGCTGTCTTACAAGGAGCACATCCACACACAAGCTTGTTTACTTTTGGGGCAACATTTTTGTTTTTAATGTAATACTTAAAAAAATACAGGGAGAACCTGGACCGAGAGTTGGGGCTGGACTGATTCCAAGTGGAACAGGGTCAAGACTAATTTGCATCTGGTTTGATTGCTTTTCTCGCCACAAGTTCACCGGGTATGCCCAGACGTGGGTCTGATCCTCAGTATGCCACTGGATTGAAGCTGACCTGGCTGATAAAGGGTGATACCCTGAAACCATTTTCAGGATGCTTGTTTCTGTTCCAGGGAGTACCTGGCCTGGCAGTTCGGGCTGGACTGTTTCCATGGGGAACAGGGTGAAGACTGATTTGCATATGGTTGGGTCCAAACTGGGGTGGCATAGTGAGCAAAAGAATTGATGGATTAAACCCAGATCTGTGGCTGGGTGTGAATGTTTGATTGGTTCCACTTTCCGTCCTTCATTTGTGTTTGTACGCTTTTGTCGCTATAAGTGTGCCAGGTATGCTCTGATGTGGGTCCCGGGCTCACTATGCTACTGGGTTAAAGCAAACCTGGCTGATGAAGGGTGATACTGGTTCCAAGGTGCTTGTGAGTGGTGGTGAATATTTCATTGGTTCCACATTCCGTCCATCATTTTTTTTTATTGCTTTTGTTGTCAAAAGCGCGCTGGGTACGCCCAGATGTGGGTCCTGGGCTCACTATGCCTCTGGACTCAATCTAACCTTGTTGATGAAGGGTAGTACCTTGAAACTGGTCCCAAAATGCTTGTATCCAGTCTAGGGAGGACCTGGCATCGCAGGCTGGACTGTTTCCATGTGGAACAAGGCCAAGAATGATTTGCACATGGCTGAGTCCAAATTGGGGTGGCATAGTGAGCAAAAGAATTGATGGATTAAACCCAGTTCTGTGACGGGGGTGATTTTTTTATTTGTTCCACATTCCGTCCATCATTTGGGTTTGATCGCTTTTGTCACCATAAGTGCGCCTGGTATGCCCAGACGTGGGTTCTCTGGCTCGCTATGCCACTGGATTCAAGCTAACCTGGTTGATGAAGGGTGATTCCCTGAAACTGGCTCTAAGGTGCTTGTTTTCAGTCCAGGGAGGACCTGGCCTGACAGTGTGAATTGAACTGTTTCCATAGAGAACAGAGTCAAAACTGATTTGCATATGGGTGGCAATGTGAGCAAACAAAATGATGGATTAAACTCAGATCTGTGACTGGTGCAAATGTTTGATTGGTTCCACATTCTTCCATTATTTGTGTTTGTTTAATTTTATTGCCGTAAGTGCACCAGGTATGCCCTGAATTGGGTCCGGGGCTCACTATGCCACTGGATTCAAGCTAACCTGGCTGATGAAGGGTGATACCCTGAAAATGGTCCCAAGAAGCTTGTTTCCGGTTCAGGGAGGACCTGGTCTGGTATTTTGGTCTGGACTGTTTTCGTGGGAACAGGGTCAAGACTGATTTGCATATGGCTGCATCCAAACTGGGGTGTCATGGTGAGCAAAAGAATTGAGGAATTAAACCCAGATCTCTTTCTAAGGGTGAATATTTGATTGGTTCCACATTCCGTCCATCATTTGTGTTTGATTGCTTTTGTCGCCTAAAGTGTACCAGGTATGACGAGACGTGGGTCCAAGGCTCACTATGCTACTGGATTCAATCTGACCTGGTAATATCCTGAAACTGGTTCCAAAATGCTTGTTTCCTGTGTAGGGATCACCTGGCTTGGCAGTTAGGGCTGGATTGTTTCTTTGGGGAACAGGGTCAACTGATTTGCACATGGCATGGTCCAAACTCGCGTGGCGTGGTAAGCAAAATAAATTATGGATTAAACCCAAATCTTCGACGGGGGGGTGAATGTGTGATTGGTTCCACATTCCATCAATCATTTGTGTTTCTTTGCTTTTATTGCTACAAGTTCGCCGGGTATGTCTCGCCGTGGGTCCCTGGCTCGCTATGCCTCTGGATTCAAGCTAACCGGGTTGATGAAGAGTGATACCCTGAAACCGGTCCCAAGATGCTTATTTCCAGTCAAGGGAGGACCTGGCCTGGCAGTTCGGGCTAGACTGGTTTCATGGGTAACAGGGTCAAGACAGATTTGCATATGGGTGGGTCCAAATCCAGGTGGCACGGTGAGCAAAAGAGTTGATGGAATAAACCCAGATCTCTTTCTAAGGGTGAATATTTGATTGGTTCCACATTCCGTCCATCATTTGTGTTTGATTGCTTTTGTTGCCATAAGTGTACCAGGTATGTCTCGACGTGGGTTCCTGGCTCACTATGCCTCTGGATTCAAGCTAACCTGGCTGATGAAGGGTAACACCTTGAAATTGGTCCCAAGAAGCTTGTTTTTGGTCCAGGGAGGACATGGCCTGGGAGTTCAGGCTGTACTGTTTCCATGGAGAACAGGGTCAAGACTGATTTGCATATGGTTGGGTCCAAACTGGGGTGGCATGGTGAGCAAAAGAATTGATGGATTAAACCCAGATATGTGACTGGGGCTGAATGTTTGATTTGTTCCACATTCCATCCATCGTTTGCGTGTGTTTGCTTTTGTCATCAGAAGTGCGCCGGGTATGCCCACACGTGGGTCCCGGACTCACTCTGCCACTGGGTTCAAGCTAACCTGTCTGATGAAGGGTGATACCCTGAAACCGGTCCCAGGATGCTTGTTTCTGGTCCAGGAGGCCCTGGTCTGGCAGTTTGGGTTGGGGTGTTTTCATGGGGAACAGGGTCAAGACTTATTTGCACATGGCTGAGTCCAAATTGGGGTGGCATGGTGAGCAAACAAGTTGATGGGTTAAATCTAGATTTGTGACTGGGGTGAATATTTGATTGGTTCCACATTCCATCCATCATTTGTGTTTGATTGCTTTTGTCACCATAAGGACGCTGTGTATGCCCAGACGTGGGTCCTGGGCTCACTATGTCACTGATCTCAAGCTAAGCTTGTTGATGAAGGGTAATACCCTGAAACAGGTCCCATAATGCTTGTTTCCAGTCTAGGGAGAACCTGGCCTGGCAGTTCGGGCTTGACTGTTTCTATTTGGAACAGGGTCAAGACTGAATTGCATATGGCTGGGTCTAAACTCAGGTGGTATGTTGAGCAAAAGAATTGATGGATTAAACCCAGATCTGTGACTGGGGGTGAATGTGTGATTGGTTCCACATTCTGTCCATCATGTGTGTTTCTTTGCTTTTATTGCCACAAGTGAACCGGGTATGTACAGACGTGGGTTCTGGGCTCACTATGCCACTGGATTCAAGGTAACCTGGCTGATTGAAGGTTGATACCCTGAAACCACTCTCAGGATGCTTGTTTCTGTTCTAGGGAATACCTGGCCTGGCAGTTCGGGCTGGACTTTTTCCATGGGGAACAGGGTCAAGACTGATTTGCATATGGTTGGGTCCAAACTGGAGTGGCATGGTGAGCAAAAGAATTGATGGATTAAACCCAGATCTGTGACTGGGTGTGAATGTTTGTTTGGTTCCACTTTCCATCCATCATTTGTGTTTGTACGCTTTTGTCGCTATGAGTGCGCCAGGTATGCCCTGACGTGGGTCCCAGGCTCACTATGCCACTGGATTAAGACTAACCTGGTTGATGAAGGGTGATACCCTGACACCGGTCCCAAAATGCTTGTTTCTGGTTCAGGGAGGACCTGGCCTGGCAGTTTGTGCAGGATTGTTTTCAAAGAGAACAGGGTCAAGACTGATTTGCATATGGCTGAGTCCAAACTGGGGTTGCATGATGAGCATAAAAATTGAGGGATTAAACCCAGATCTGTGACTAAGGGTGAATATTTGATTTGTTCCTCATTCCATCCATCATTTGTGTCTGATTGCTTTTGTCGCCATAAGTGCACCGGGTGTGCCAAGACATAGGCCCAAAGATCCCTATGCCGCTGGATTCAAGCTGACATGGTTGATGAAAGGTGATACCCTGAAAGTGGTCCCAAAATGCTTGTTCCATTCCAGGAAGGACCTGGCCTGGCAGTTTGGGGTGGATTGTTTTCATGGGGAACAAGGTTAAGACTGGTTTACGTATGGTTGGATCCAAACTCTGATGGCATGGTGAGCAAAAGAATTGATGGATTAAACCCAGATCTGTGACTGGGGGTGAAGGTTTGATTGGTTCCACTTTCCATCCACCCTTTGTCTTTATATGCTTTTGATGCTATGAGAGTGCCAGGTATGCCTTGATGTGGGTCTCGGGCTCACTATGCCACTGGATTAATGCTAACCTGGTTGATGAAGGGTAATACCCTGAAACTGGTCCCAACATGCTTGTTTCCGGTCCAGGGAGGACCGGAATGGCAGTTCGGGCTGGACTGTTTCCATGGGGAACAAGGTGAAGACTGATTTGCATATGGATGGGTGCAAACTGGCATGGCATGGCGAGTAAAAGAATTGATGGATTAACCTCAGATCTGTGACTGGGGGTGAATGTTTGATTGGTTCCACATTCCATTAATCATTTGTGTTTGTTTGCTTTGACACCAGAAGTGTGCTGGGTATGCCCAGATGTGGGCCCCGGGCTCACTATGCCACTGGATTCAAGCTACCCTGGCTGATGAATGGTGATACCTTGAAACCGGTTTCTTGTTTCCAGTCCAGGGAGGACAAGGCCCGTCAGTTTGGACTGTACTATTTCTATGGGGAACAGGGTCAAGACTGATTTGTCTATGGCAGGATCCAAACTGGGGTGGCATGGTGAGCCAAAGAATTGATGGATTAAAACCAGATCTGTGACTTGGGGTAAATGTTTGATAGGTTCCAAATTCTGTCCAGCATTTGTGTTTGTATGCTTTTGTTGCCATGAGTGCGCCAGGTATGCCCAGACATGGGTCCTCAGCTCTCTGTGCCACTGGATTCAAGCTAACCTGGCTTATGAAGGGTGATACCCTGAAACTGGTCTCAGGATGCTTGTTCCTGGTTCAGGGAGGACCTGGCCTGGCATTTCGGTCTGGACTGTTTTCATCGGAACAGGGTCAAGACTGATTTGCACATGGCTGCATCCAAACTGGGGTTGCATGGTGAGCAAAAGAATTGATGGGTGAAGCCCAGATCTGTGACTGGGGCGAATGTTTGATTGGTTCCACTTTCTTCCATCATTTATGTTTGTTTGCTTTTATTGCCATAAGTGTGCCGGGTATGCCCAGACATGGGTCCCGGGCTCACTATGCCACTGGATTTAAGCTAACTTGGTTGATGAAGGGTGATTCCCTGGAATTGATTCCAAGGTGCTTGTTTCCAGTCCAGGAAGGACCTAGCCTGGCAGTGAGAGTTGGACTGTTTCTATGGAGAACAGGGTCAAGACTGATTTGCATATGGTTGGGTCCAAACTTGGGTGGCATGGTTAGCAAAAGAATTGATGGATTAAATCCAGATCTATGCCTAGGGCGAATGTTTGATTGGTTCCACATTCTTCCATCATTTGTGTTTGTTTGCTTTTATTGCCATAAGTGCACCGGGTATGCCCAGACATGGGTCCGGGGCTCACTATGCCACTGGATTCAAGCTAGCCTGGCTGATGAAGGATGATACCCTGAAACTGGTCCCAAGATGCTTGTTTCCGGTTCAGGGAGGACCTGGCCTGGCATTTCTGTCTGGACTGTTTTCATGGCAACAGGGTCAAGACTTTGCATATGGCTGCATCCAAACTGGGGTTTGCTTGGTGAGCAAAAGAATTGAGGGGTTAAACCCAGATCTCTTTCTAAGGGTGAATATTTGATTGGTTCCACATTCCATCCATCATTTGTGTTTGATTGCTTTTGTCACCATAAGTGTACCGGGTATGATCAGACGTGGGTCCAAGGCTCACTATGCCACTGGATTCAAGCTGACCTGGTTGCTAAAGGGTGATACCATGAAAGTGGTTCCAAGATGCTTGTTCCAGTCCAGGAAGGACCTCGTCTGGCAGTTCGCCCTGGATTGTTTTCATGGGAAACAGGGTCAAGGCTGGTTTGCGTATGGTTGGATCCAAACTGTGGTGGCATGGTGAGCAAAAGAATTGATGGATTAAACCCAGATCTGTGACTGGGGCAAATGTTTGATTGGTTCCACATTCTTCCATCATTTGTGTTTCTTTGCTTTTATTGCCATAAGTGCGCCAGGTATGCCCAGACATGGGTCCCGGGCTCACTATGCCACTGGATTTAAGCTAACCTGGTTGATGAAGGGTGATTCCATGGAATTGGTTCCAAGGTGCTTGTTTCCAGTCCAGGAAAGACCTGGCCTGGCAGTGAGAGATGGACTGTTTCCATGGAGAACAGGGTCAAGACTGATTTGCATATGGTTGGGTCCAAACTTCGGTGGCATGGTTAGCAAAAAATGTAATGGATTAAATCCAGATCTATGCCTGGGGCGAATGTTTGATTGGTTCCACATTCTTCCATCATTTGTGTTTGTTTGCTTTTACTGCCATAAGTGCACCGGGTATGCCCAGACATGGGTTCGAGGCTCACTATGCCACTGGATTCAAGCTAACATGGCTGATGAAGGATGATACCCTGAAACTGGTCCCAAGATGCTTGTTTCCGGTTCAGGGAGGACCTGGCATTTCTGTCTGGACTGTTTTCATGGCAACAGGGTCAAGACTGATTTGCATATGGCTGCATCCAAACTGGGGTTTGCTTGGTGAGCAAAAGAATTGAGGGATTAAACCCAGATCTCTTTCTAAGGGTGAATATTTAATTGGTTCCACATTCCGTCCATCATTTGTGCTTGATTGCTTTTGTCGCCATAAGTGTACCGGGTATGACGAGATGTGGGTCCAAGGCTCACTATGCCACTGGATTCAAGCTGACCTGGTTGCTGAAGGGTGATACCGTGAAAGTGGTTCCAAGATGTTTGTTCCAGTCCAGGAAGGACCTGGTCTGGCAGTTCGGCCTGGATTGTTTTCATGGGGAACAGGGTCAAGACTGATTTGCATATGGCAGGGTCCAAACTGGGGCAGCATGGTGAGCAAAAGAAATGATGAATTAAACCCATATCTGTGATTGGGGCGAGTGTTTGATTGGTTCCACATTCTTCTATCATTTGTGTTTGTTTGATTTTATTGCCATAAATGTGCTGTGTATGCTCAGATGTGGGTCCCGGGCTTACTATGCCACTGGATTCAAGCTGATCTAGCTGATGAAGGGTGATACCCTGAAACCGGCCCCACGATGTTTGTTTCAGGTCCAAGGAGAACCTGGCCTTGCACCTTGGGTTGGACTGTTTCCATGGGGAACAGGGTCAATACTGATTTGCATACGCTGGGTCCAAACTGGGGTGGCATGGTGAGCAAAAGAATTGATGGATTAAATACTGATCTGTGACTTGGGGTAAATGTCTTATTGGTTCCACATTCCGTCCATCATTTGCATTTTTTGCTTAGACCAGATGTGAGCATGGGCCATTTCAATGCTTTACCAATTCCTCTCTCCTGCTAGTGCTGTTGTAAAATCTGTTTGGTAAAGTGTTTTCTGACTTTCTCAGATAAACCAATAACACTCCAAAAGGATTTTCATAGCATAACAGATTGCTCCCATTTGATAATGTTTTGTATTAAGTTATTTAAAGCTTCAAAATTATACACTTGGGGCACATTTATACAATTTTTCCATGCCAAATTTGCATCCTTTTTTTATGCAAATTTGGTGCAAAACTAACTCCATATTTATACTTCGGCGCTAGACCCGTCTAGCGCCAAATTTATGGAGTTAAAGTCATTTTTTGAGGCGGAAACCTACTCTGCGTCAATGAAATGCAAAGTAGGCGTTCCCGTGCAAAAAATGACTCTATGGCCTTAGCACCATATTTATCCCCTGTGCTAAAATCACACACAGGGGAAGGGGTCAAATAATGGCGCAAAGCTTGCATTGCACCATTATTTAACGCCTGGGTCAGGGCAGGCTTTAGGGGACCTGTGGGCCTATTCCATGGTGGAACACCATGGAAGAAGCCCACAGGTGCCCTCCCCAGGCCCCAGCGACACCCCCACCCACACCAGAGGGACAGTGGAGGATAGGGGGCCCATCCCAGGTAGGTATAGGTAAGTACAGGTCAGTATTTGTTTTCTTTTAATGTGCCATTAGGGGCCCTGAAGTGGGCCACCTACATGGCACTGGGTGCAATGGCCATGCCTAGGGGACCCTGGCCCCCTGTGCTGGCCATTGGGGTGGTGGGCATGATTCCTGTCTTTTTTAAGACAGGAGTCATGTGGTATGGATGGTTTTGCGTCAGAAAATGATGCTAGGATTGTTAGAGTATTTTATTTTACTCTAACCTGCATAACATAATTTTTTGGTGCAAAACCCCCTTCTTCCGTACCGCCAGCCCCACCTGGCTAACGTAATTTTATTTTTTAACGCTAGCCTACACTTTGCACCGGCTTGCACCATTCCATAAATATGGTGCCCGGCTGGTGCTCAGAAATGGTGCAAGCTGGTGCTAACCCTTTTGGTGCAAAACTGAGTTGGTGCAGTTTTGCACAAAAAAGTATAAATGAGGGCCTCAAATTCATAAGCAGATAATTCATCAGAACATGTTTATTCTGAGCTCATGTCACCAATGGCTCTTTAATAAACTTTGCCTAGGAAGATAGCCCTTTAATGTGTTTAGGGACATATTTATACTTGTTTTGCACTGAATTTGCATCATTTTTTTGATGCAAATTCAGTGCAAAATGAACTCCCTATTTATACTTTGGCGTCAATGAGATGCAAAGTAGGCGTTCCTGTGCAAAAAATGACTCTATGGTCTTAACGCCATATTTATCCACTGTGCTAAAATCATGCATGGGAGGGAGGAGGGGTCAAAAAATGGTACAAAGCTTTCTTTGCACCATTTTTTAACACCTGGGTCAGGGCAGGCGTTAGGGGACCTGTGAATAACACCATGGAATAAGCCCACAGGTGCCCTCCCCAGGCCCCAGGGACACCCCCACCCACACCTGAGGGACAGCGGAGGATGGGGAACCAAATCCCAGGTAAGTATAGGTAAGTACACGTAAGTATTTTATTTTATTTTTTAAAGTGCCATTGGGGTCCCTAAAATGGGCCCCCCTTCATGGCACTGGGTGCAATGGCCATGCCCAGGGGACCCTGGTCCCCAGTGCTGGCCACTGAGGTGGTAGGCATGACTTCTGTCTTTTCTAAGACAGGAGTTATGTGGTATGGATGGTTTTGGGTCAGAAAATGATTCTAGGCAGGTTAGAGTATTTTTTTTTTTACTCTAACCTGCCTAGCGTAATTTTTTGGTGCAAACCCCCTTCTTCCATACTGCCAGCCCCACCTGACTAACGTAATTTTTTTTTACGCTAGCCTTCCCTTTGCACCGGCTTGCACCATTCTATAAATATGGTGCCCAGCTGGTGCACAAAAATGGTGCAAGCCGGTGCTAAACTTTTTGGTGCAAAACTGCGTTAGTGCAGTTTTGCACCAAAAAGTATAAATAAGGGCCTTAGTTTGCAGCACTTGTACCACTTGGTTTTAGTAACTTTTTTCTTCTTTCTTTATTTCCTTCTTCCTTTGCTTCTTGCCTTCTTACCTTCTTCTTTCATTCCTACTTTCTTTCTCTTCTTTTAATCCTTTTTTCTTTTAATTCTTTTTTTCATTTTTTTTGCTTTCCCATCTTCTTTCTTTCATTCTTTTATTCATTCAGTCATTCCTGCTTTCTTTTTTCTTTAATTCATTCTTCCCTTCCTTCTTTCATTATTTCATTCCTTCTTTCTTTCTTGATTTTCATTTTCTTTCATTCATTCTTTCTTTTCGTCCTTTCTTTTTCCTTTATTCTTGCATTATCTCTTCCTTTCCTTTTTCTTTTATTCTCTTCAGTCTTTTTTCCTTCTTTCTTGTGCTCCTTTTTTCTTTCATTCCTTCATTCTTGGTTTGAGGGTTTCTTTCATTTTTTCATTGCTTCTTTCCTTCTTTCTTTCTTACTTTTTTATTTCATTCTTTCATTACATCTTTCATTCTTTCTTACTTTGGTATATTTTTAATTCCTTCTTTCCTTTATTCTTGCTTTTTTCTCTCTTGTCCTCTTTCCCTCTATTAGAAATGGAGTTTTTGGTTGGCCGTCAGTTTGCACTCTGTCCAGGCAAGGACACTCACTCTAGTCAGTGCAAGAGAGATACACACCTAGGATAATCCCTGCTCGCCCCCTTGGTAGTTTGGCACAAGTAGTCAGGCTTATCTCAAAGGCAATGTGTAAAGTATTTGTACCAACACACTCAGTAATACAGTGAAAACACTACAAAAGGGACACAACGCACAGTTTAGAAAAATACTAATCTAAATCAAAAATGACCAAAATGACAAAAATGCAATAATCACAAGCAAAGTAATGAATTTTTAAACAAAAAAAATTCTTAATCCATTGAAATCAATGCATGCTTTATTTTTACACAAAGTACCTGGTTTGCGTAAAAAATAAAGCTGCACAGGCGAGTATGCGCTGGAAAAGTCAGCTATATATTGATTCCTTACTCGCAAGTGAGATCCTGTGCCATTTCTTCTCAGGTCGGGTAGGCGAATCGTCGTTTTTCTCTCCTGCAGAAGAGCGATGCGTCGATTTCTGGATGGGCAACTTCAGATCCGTGTAGGTCCACAATGATTTTGAGGTTCAGTGATGATGTGTTCAAAATTCCAGCGTACGGTGGTGAAGAACCGCGCTGCCCGGGTGATGCGTCTAAACAACTTTACCAAAAGATGTATTTTAAAATTGTGAGTTCAGAGACCCCAAACTCCATTTCTCAATCTGCTCTCAAAGGGAAACTGCATTTAAAAGATATTTAAAGATATTTAAAGGCAGTACCCATGTTAACCTGTGAGCTTTGCAACAGTGAAAACTGAATTTGGCAGTAGTTCACTGTCAGGACATGAAAAACACATCAGTCAGTACATGTCCTAGCTTTAACATACATTGCAGCCTGCCCATGGGGCTACCTAGTGCCTATCTTAGGGATGCCTTACATGTACAATAAGGGAAGGTTTGGGCTTGGCAATTGGGTACACTTGCCAGGTCGAATTGGCAGTGCAAAACTGCACACGCAGACATTGCAGTGGCAGGTCTGAGACATGTTTACAGAGCTGCAGGCCCACTAGTCGTATTTGATGTACAGGTCCTGGGCACCCCTAGTGCACTTTACTAGGGACTTAGTGGTAAATCAAATATGCCAATCATGGAAAAGCCAATTACACATGCAATTTACACAGAGAGCACTTGCACTTTAGCCCTGGTCAGCAGTGGTAATGTGCTCAGAGTAACAAAAACCAGCAAAAACAAAGTTCAGCACACAGTCAAAACATAGGAAGCAGAAGCAAAAAGAAAGGGGAGACTATGTCAAGGTCTAACATCGTCCTTCTTTCTTTCGTGCTTTCATTCTTTTTTCTTGTGTCGTTTTTTCATTCCTTCTTCCCTTCTTCCCTTCTTTCTCTCCTGCATTGTCTATCTTTTTTTATTTCTTGCTTTCGTTTTTTCTCTCTTTCTTTCTCTCTCTCTTTCGCTTTTCTTTCTGTGTTTTCCTTTTTTCTTTCATGATTTCTTGCTTTCCTTCTTTCTTTCTTGCCTTCTTTCCTTTCTCCTTTCTTTCTTTCCTTTTACCTTATTTTGTTCCCTCTTGCCTTTGCCTTGAATTCTTGCCTTCTTCCTTTCCTCTTTTCTTGCCTTAATTCTTTGTTAGACCTGACAGCCGTTGGGTGGTCACTCTTAACTTTTTGCCTACCTCCCTCCGCTTTTTGGACAATGTTTTTGCTGGATTTAGGACTGTGCACACTTTACCACTGCTAACCAGTGCTAAAGTGCATATTCTCTCTCCCTTAAAGAATAATGACATTGGGTCATACCCAATTGGCTGATTTAATTTACTTATAAGTCCATAGTAAAGTGCACTATATGTCCCAGGGCCTGTAGATTAAATGCTACTAGTGGGCCTGCAGCACCGATTGTGGCACCCACTTAAGTAGCCCCTTAACCATGTCTCAGGCCTACCATTGCAAGGCCTGTGTGTGCAGTTTCACTGCCAATTCGACTTGTCATTTAAAAGTACTTGCCAAGCCAAAAACTCCCCTTTTTCTACATATAAGTCACCCCTAAGGTAGACCCTAGGTAACCCATAGGGTAGGGTGCTGTGTAGACAAAAGGCAGGACATGTACCTGTGTAGTTTACACGTATTGGTAGTAGAAAGCTCCTAAATTCATTTTACACTGATGTGAGGCCTGCTCCTTTCATAGGCTAACATTATGCTACCCTCATATACTGTTTGAGTGGTAGCTTCTGATCTGAAAGGAGTAACAAGGTCATATTTAGCATGGCCAGAATGGTAATACAAAACCCTGCTGACTGGTGACGTTGGATTTAATATTACTATTTTAGAAATGCCACTTTTAGAAAGTGAGCATTTCTCTGCACTTCATTTCTTCTGTGCCTTACAATCCACGTCTGGCTGGGTTTAGTTGATAGCTCCCTTCTGCATTCACCGAGACCAACCCCAAACACAGGATGCTCAGTCACACTTGCACACATCTGCATATTGAATGGGTCTTCCTGGGCTGGAAGGGTGGATGGCCTGGCACTTACGTGTCAAAGGACAGTAGCCTGCCCTCACACAAAGGACTGCCACACCCCTTACTGGGACCCTGACAGACAGGATGGGACTGAAAGGGGACCTTGTGCACTTCTAAACCACTCTTTGAAGTTTCCTCCACTTCAAAGGCACATTTGGGTATTTGAGCAGGGTCTCTGACCCTACCAACGCAGACACTCCCTGGAGAAGAAAACCTGAACCAGAACCTGCCAAGAAGAACTACCTGGCTGCCCAAAGGACTCACCTGACTGCTTTTCTGAAAAGGACTGCTGCCTTGCTGTTGCCCTGCTGCCTTGCTGCTCTCTGGCTGTGCTAAGAAGTGCTCTCCAAGGGCTTGGATAGAGCCTGCCTCCTGTTCCCTGAAGTCTTAGGACCAAAAAGACTTTGTTTTCTGCAAAAGAACTTCTTGAGTGGTGAAAATTGACACACAGCCTGCAAGAAACGACGCACAGCCTGCATCGCAGTGAGAAAATCACTGCACGCCGAACCAGAATGACGCAGCCTGACTTCGCAAAGAGAAGATGAATGCAGCTCCAGTGTTGTGACCGGAAATTCGATGCACAGCCCACTGGATCGACGCAAAGCTGAGCCGGAATGACGCAGCCCGACTTCCTGGGAGGAATCGACGCAGCTCCTGCCATGCGGTAGAAATATTCACACATCGCACACTGGATCAACGCAGCCCCTGTGACCTCGCCCTGCAAGTGCCGGATTTCAACGCATAGTCCTCGGGGCGTCCAAAACCCCGCAACCCAAAGAGGATCCCAGTCTACATGTCGGAAGTCGATGCAAGCCTGCCCTGCGTGAAAACTCAACAACGCATCGTCTGTGTGCACTGGAAAAATCAACGCATACCTCCCTGTTTTCCACGCATCTCCTCCTCTGCGGTCCCTTGTGGAGGATTTGAATGCAAACCAGGTACTTTGTGCTTGCAAGAAACACTTGTTGCTTCTTAAGAGACTAAAGACACTTTATATCATTTTTACAGTGATATTTCAACGAATCCTTACTACATCTTGATCTTTTTGACCTACATCTTATCAGATAAATATTATATATTTTTCTAAACACTGTGGTGTATTTTTGTGGTGCTCTACTGTGTTATTGCATGATTTACTGCACAAATACTTTACACATTGCCTTCTAAGTTAAGCTTGACTGCTCAGTGCCAAGCTACCAGAGGGTGGGCTCAGGATAATTTGGATTGTGTGTGACTTACCCTGACTAGATTGAGGGTCCTTGCTTGGACAGGGGGTAACCTGACCGCCAACCACAGACCCAATTTCTAACATTTTTCCTTTCCTTCTTTCCTTCCTTTTTAATTACCTTATTTCCTGCTTTCTTTCCATCTTTCCTTCATTTATTTCTTTCATTTTCAAAGGCAAAAGGCTGATAGCCAATGGCTAAACAATTGACTTTTTAAGGTCTGTGTTAGCCAAGACCTTTTGATTTTACTAAACTTATGTGTATCACATTGATACTTATAGAGATTTTCAGTCACACCTCATCCATTTGTCTGTGGTTGTGTCATTTGCATTCTTCTCCGACACACTCGAGCATGCATCTAGAAGCAGCTCGTCACCCGACTTCAGCCACTGGCTGACTTCACTATGAGTTAAGATATGCTGCTCTTTCACAAGGAACACCTTCACACACAAAATAGTTCTATTGAATGCCAGAGAGTAGTATGGTAATGTGTGCTTTTTTGAGACTAAAAACATTTTGCTTTTGGTCAATTTTTTTTAGATTGACAAATGCCTGGCAGCTTCCCAAAGAATAGAGTTTTGTAAAAGCCATGGCAAACGAAAACAAAAATGGCCAAAAGGCTGTCGGATGATGCCAGACCTACTGGCTTTTCCAATACTTGTTAAATTTGCTGACACCCTGACTCTAATCTTCACCATACAATCTGCTTCACATTATTCCTTTGCTGTCAACTACTTTCTCTCCTTATCCATCCAAAGTCAACACATTTGGCAGCCACCAACTGCCTGCCGTAAGTCACATTAATTATTGTGACTACTGATACTGTTACTTTGTGAGCGTCAAAGAAGCCTGTTCATAAATCTATTGCTGCTTTTGCTGGGTTGGTGTATTGCAAAAGCTGGTCAGGTTTAACCCTGAATGCCCCTTTTGCTTCATAAAAAATCATAAATTTATCATTAGACTATAACTCTTAGTTGTTTCACAATCCCCATCTACCAATTTAGGATTGCTGTACAACTTTTTATCTTTTTGAATGTTTGCAGGTTTCACAACCTTATGTCAGACACAAAAGGTGGTATTTTCAGAACTGCTTTTACAGCTTTTTTCCAGGTTTATGGACACTGTTCAGGTACCTTTCCTTCGATCAAAAACACTTCCCACAATTTTGTCTGCGCATCAATCTTTTTTGTAAACTTTTTCCTATTTCGGATATCCACACACCCATTTTACTGCATGTTGAAGGCTTGTGGCCATGTAGGCCAGCCCAAGAACCAGTCATCCCAGTCCTTACTCCCAGTTAAGTTTCAGTGTTTGAAGTTTAACCCTGATCATTTTCCAGTTCAAATCAGCCACAAGAAAGCTGCCTAACTGTCACAACCAACAGGATCTCTTTGCCACTGAGTAGGTAGTTCACCTGAAGAGAGACGAAGAGCTGCCCATGGCACACACGTGGTCATAGAAAATGTGTTTCCCTGTTGCTACTGATAGAGATCAAATTTTATTAATACAAAAGTGGCAAAGAATTTAGCATATGGTGATTTATAAATCTTTAGTTGAGAAGGTCTAATAGGGAAATTAACATGGAAATGTAAAATGGCACGTATAAATCATGCTGGACATTGTGGCTGCCATTCGTATTTTGGCATCAGGTTTAACATGAAGGCATTGTACACTTATATTTGAGTGAATTATAAATCAGAATTAACATGAAAGTATTATTTTTAAGAAGAGACCAGTAGAAATGAAGTATATTGTTATGTGAATTAATCATACTTATTTTGATTTAAACTGATTTTTAGTAACATATCATAAATAATGATTGCAATAAAATAATTTGCTTTGCCTATATTTTAGGGTGCACAATAGATTTTGTAAATGTATTAATTATGTTAATGTGCATTTAGGGTTTATTAGTTTGACTAGGCATGAAAGGTTCATTTTGCAGTGGTAGAGGAAAATTATTTGTTCTGTTCCCTCTGACCTGAAATATTTTCCTAGGATGCATGTCCTATTGTATTGTAGGTGAACAGCATGTTTCAGAATTTAATTATGTACCAGTATTTTTTTTAGCTGTCGAACAAGACAATAAACTTGTAGTTCTCATGAGAAATATGTATAGTTTATTATATGTTTCATGAGTAAAGGATTTGAAGTAACAAATTATTAGAAAATGTAATGTTTTAGTGGAACTGTATGACATCATTGAAATGACAATTAACTTTTGCTGAGAAAATCCAGAATAGATGTGAACTCGGGTACCATCGACAGCCATTGGACACTGAAACTGATGTTGATAATGAGACCACCTGAAGGACCGATCAAGAGAATCCTGGATATTTCTAATTGCTGAGAAACTTTGAAACTGAGGGTAGTCTTCAGTTAGTCTATCCCCTATCTTCAGCCGTCCAGAACTCTGCCACAGGACATGTCATAGTTGGACTCTTGCTCCTAGGTGAGACTGCTGGTTTAGGGTTGGCAGCACGTTTTTTGTAGGGGACTGAGTCCCTCCTGCAACAAGCCACAACTGTCAGCCCAACCATCCCGGCTTACAAGCAGTACCTCACCAAAACTCAGAAAGCAAAGGTAATTACTGGCAGTCTTACGCAGGAACTCTAGATAAGACCTCTCAGGTAAGTGTGGTGGAACGGAAGTTATCCTTTTCTCTCATCAGCAACAAGTCTCAGTCACACACAAGCAATGAAGGTGATGCAGGAGAGTTTTCAATATATTTAGTGAAAAGACTGCAATCTACAGCAAAATGTATGAGCTACAATGAAGAGGATGATAAACAGTGAAAGAAGCATCATTGTGAAGATGAGATTTGTGAATATAAACCTAATGAGAGCTAGGTATAATAAAGCTAATCTGGCAGTACCCTGTCCATGAGAAGCGCCCCCCCCTCCCCCAACTGTCGTTGTACCGGAATGAGGTCTCTAGGTCAGACTCTGTGGTGACAGAAAGGCTGAGTTCTGCAGCAAGGTGGCATAGTGTAGATGGCATCTGGAAAGGACACTTCTAATGACCTTGTCCGTGTGACATGTATTTATACAGATCATGTAGGATCTCTGACACAGGTATGTTCCAAAACAACGGATAAGGAGGCAGACTTTTGGCAGCAATTATATGAACAATCCCCAATAAGTGTACGTTTATGTTCCTAGCACCATAAGTGAGATAAGGACATGATAAGAATACCTACGTACGTCACTGATCATGACACTGATAATGACGTCTTCAGAGAGTGGCACTGATAATGAAAATCAAAATAGCTTTGTAACTATAAACAAAGCCAGCCATCTTAAAAGAAATAATAACATAAATAAACGAAAACAGAGTAGGCTAAGTAGTTTAAAAGTCACTAGGTGATAGGGGCACATGCCTGAGTCTATTGCGATTTTTCCCTTTCTTCTCCACATCTTCTAATGGGTTTTCTCTTAGTCTTAATTGCTCCATTTGTTCATGCTGTTCAGTACTGATATGCCTAACTAATTCTGAACTGCTGATTTGACCTATGCGCAGCCCAAGTCGTGTGCTGTCCCGATGCTGCTGTCATCTGACATCGGAAGAAGGTGACCGTTTTCACTGATGAATCATTCTGTCTGCTGTCCCACAAAGAGAGATATAATTGAATGCCATTTCTTGTTTCCTTTTCAACTTACATATTTACACCAGCATATTTTTATAGAAAGTTGCCTTAGTTACATGATTTTTCCAAATTATTTTTGTCTTTCTTTTGTTTTTTGCCCGCATGTGTCAGCCCGTTCCCACACATGCAATTCCTAATTCCTGTTTAAGTTAAGGATAGACCTGCCCTGAAAATTGACTGTTAAAGATTGTATTTTGATGATTTACTGATGTCACCATCTATTGCTTTGAGATCTGAAATTCATGTGTATATTGCGGTTTTGTTCATCTATGTCATTCTTTTGGAGTGTTTACCTGTATTGATGTTCAGTAGGCTAAATCTTTTTAGACGTTTTGGTCAATTAATGTTTTTCATGTATGTTTATAACTTAGTTTTGAGTACCAGGTACGTGACATTGATTTTGGGATTGTACTAAAGCTTTGAAATTTATTCAGTTTGGAGTTTTAATTAGTGACTACACTTTCATGGGGTTCAGAATTGATCATGGTTTTATGTCATCGATTTGTAATGGAATGAATCTGACTACTATATTCTTCACCAAGTCCAAAGATCGAGTCAATCTCTGAAGGTGAGAATAGTGATGTTGTCTCACCTGCGCACTTGTGGTTTCTGAACCCGAGGTAGGAAGAAGACCTCCGTGAGCACACCACCAGTTTTTGGCAGCAGATTCATGGTTTTGTCTTGTGAGGAGTAGAGTCAGAGGGGCATATTTATGCTTTTTGACGCTAAACTGCGCTAACGCAGTTTAGTGGCAAAAAATATACAGCCGGCTTCCGCCATTCCTGGACGCCGGCTGGGCATCATATTTATAGAATTTCACTAGCCAGGGGTAAGGCCCGGTTAGCTTCATTATAAATTATGCTAGCCGGGTAGGGGAGACATAAGGGGAACAGGGAATTTAGCATCATGGACATGACTCCTGTCGTAGTTAAGACAGGAGTCATGCCCCCCAGCCCAATGTCCAAGCAGGGGACTTATGTCCTCTGAGTATGGCCATTGGGCACAGTACATATAGGGGGCCTAAGTTAGGCCCCGTATGGCACTTAAAAAAAAATACTCCCCTCTACTTACCTGAGATGGGGTCCCCTCATCCTTAGATGTCTTCCTGGTGTGGGTGAGGGTGTCCCTGGGGCCAGGGAAGGGCACCTGTGGGCTCTTTCCATGGTCTCCGACCATGGAAAAAGTCCCACAGGTCCCCTAACGCCTGCAATGACCCAGGTATTAAATAATGGCACTAAGCAAGCTTAGCGCCATTATTTAAGGCCCCCATCCTCGTGCTAGAGTTTGGCACGGGGGATAAATGTGGCGCTAATGCCATATCGTAGTTTTCAGCACAAGAACACCTAACTTGCATTTCATTGACGCAAGTTAGATTTCCACGTCCAGAAAATGACGTAAACTTCATACAAAGTATAAATATGGAGTTAGGTTTGCGCTGAAGGGGGCGTGATCAGCGGCTGATAGAGCCGCACGCTTAGGGAAGAGCTCCGGGGCTGCAAACGGGGCCCGGCCTGCTTAAATCCTCTGATCGGCACCTGAAAACCGGGGCTAGCCGCAGGCAACAGCACCGCAGAGCAGCAGGAGCGCAAAGAAACTTTTATGGACTCGGGTCCAGCTTTAAAAGCAGCGCAGAACGATTTTCCACACCGCGGCCACCCGAGACAAAATGGGGGCTGCGACTAGCTGAGCGAGCAGCGATCCTGTGACGAGGGGCGGAGGGGTCAGAGCAAGTGCCGCAGGGCCCGGAAGCCTACGGTCGACCAGCTGGACCATCGGATTCGGGCGATCCCCCAGCTGGGCAGAAGAGGAACCAGTGAGTGGGGGAGGCGGCCGACCAGGAGGAGCTGCAGCCTCCCCACCCGGTCGCGAACCACGATCGGGCCCTGCGCCCTGAGGCCCCACGAAACGTGGTGAGTGGAGCAGGGGAGTCCCCGATCAGAGGGGGGTGGCGAGAGGAGTGAGGAGACCCCACCCCCCCCCAGGGGAGACGCCCCCCCGGGGAACCCAGACCAGCGACGGGGGACTACCGAATGGCACGGGGGCCAGGGGCATTTTAACTATCAACCCCCCTCCCACCAACCGATAGTGCTGGCGAGACACCTATCCACCAATGCTGAAAACCAAGAGGGGAAGAGCCCAGAAATCGTGGTCTGCAAGCTAGCGAGGGGGGCGCGGAGGCATAGGAGCATAAGCCCATCCCCATAACGACTACCTGGCGGTCCGGACCTCGGGAGGGGGATCTCCGGCGCTGAGGACCCCTTACCAGGCTTGAGGAGAAAAGTGACTGGGAGCGCCCCTGACTCCAGTCCTCTGTTCTCTTTGCGGCCTCGGCCCCCCCGCCGTGCCCTCTCCCTGAGAAAAGAAAACGAATACTAAAGTTTCTGAAGAGTCCACCCGAAACCCCAACAGAAAGTAACTACCCGACTACCAACATAATACTCCAACATCTAATCTAACGACTGATTCAACAATGGGGAAAACCAAAAAACGCGAAGAACAGAACCAGGGCGAAGCCGCAAGCACTAAACCCACTACCCACCCCACAAAATCACACTCCACAGATGATCTGTCACTACAGGAAAGTACTCTGGACACGGTTCTCCTGGCCATTAGAGAGTCCCGTGAAGCACTGGAGAAGAAAATAGATAACTTAGCAACAGACCTCACACTACTGAGAGATGACCATCGCAAATTAAATGAGAGAGTAGGAACCAACTAAACTTTGCTCACGGCGGTGACTTTAACACAAAAATCAACAACTGCTGAACTCACAGCTCTCACCTCCCGCATCAAAACCTTAGAAACCAGAGCTGAAGATGCCGAAAATCACGCTCGCAGGAGTAACCTTAGGCTAGTTGGGATCCCTGAGCAAACTGAAAAGTCAGACAGTATGGGATCCTTTTTAGAAAACTGGATCAAGACCACAGCGGCCCCGGAGGGCCTCTCAGCTTTCTTCGCAATAGAAAGAGCACATAGTGTACCTAGCAGAATCCCACCCCCAGGAGCTAGACCACGTCCAATAGTGGCTAAATTACTACACCACAGAGACAGAGACTATATTCTCTCACAAACACGTCAACTCGGAGAGATCACATGCAACAACCAACGGATCATGATCTTTCCAGATTTCACCAGGGAAACGCAAGCACAAAGGGCCTCCTTTAATGTCTCCAAACGTGCATTGCGTGAGAACGGCATAAAATATGCAATGCTCTTCCCAGCTAAACTCCGGGTGGAACACGACGGTAAAACGCACTTCTTCACTTCGCCGCAACTGGTTTGGGAGTGGCTGGAAGCTCGGAATATGTCCACTTTGATCCACTCCACTAGAACCCCACGCAAACCGGGTGGGAGACACAGCAGATCCTCCAAACGAACCACAGAGGCGGCCCCTCCTAGGCACCAATCCCTCCGAGAGATGCGGAGCGTGGTGGAAACAGCAGCAGCCCTAAGTGGGGGAACGAGCCCTCGCCCGCAATCCCCGGAAAATGCCTCGGACCTTGATTCAGACTGCGGGAGCTCCTCAACGTCGCATGACACCTTAACACGACTGCCTAAAATCACACCAGGCACTGCTGAGGAGATTATCTAATCACTAGCTTCAAAGTTTAAGCCCTGTGTGTGTACTAGCACAACCCTTACCGACGCATATAAGTCTTCAGGTAGAGTCCCCTTTAACCCTGCCAATAGGCTAAGTTTACTAAGTACACTCTTCTGGGACCTAGATATAACACAGCCGGGCCCCGGGAGCAGCTCGGAGCGGGAGCTCTCGGCCCCTGCCACGCCACCCACCTATAGGACTTTAAATTAAGAATGTTCATGGTTTGGACGGGGAAAGATTTGGCTACCGGTCCTGGGGAATGGGAGTTGGGGTTTAAATTTGTTCTTATAGTTAGAGGGGTCAACGTTGCATCAATCATCCATGAATCTAACAACTCTCGTCATCACTCCTCAACAAACTCACATAACAGAAGACCTGTCCAGCAGTTCATACCCGCGCATAGTTACCAACTTACAATTCATAACACATGGCTGTAGCCTACAAAATGATAACATGGAACGTTAGAGGCTTAAATAACATGTCCAAACGATATAAAGTACACAGCTACCTTAAACATAGAGGAACACATATAGCCCTGCTCCAAGAAACACACCTACTAGCGTAGGAAGTCACAGCGCTCAAAAAAAGATGGAGAGGCCAAATATTTGCCACTAACTACTCCGCTTATGCTTGGGGGGTATTAAAATGGATCCGACCAGGGGTCCCATTCCAGGCACTACTAACAACGATAGATAAAGAAGGGAGATATGTAGTGGTCAGGGGAAAGCTGGATGGAAAAGAAGTGACAATTGGAGGCCTCTATGCGCTGAACTCAGACCAAAGAAAATTCCTAGATAAGTTATCACGAGACCTAGGACCGACCCTCACAGGACCAAAAATACTCGGTGGGGACTTCAATTGCATAACCAATACACACTTAGATAGATCCCACCCCCCCTTACAACACACGCAAACTCAAAAAACTGCCAAATACTTCGCGGAATGGCAACAACACTGGCAACTCGAAGACTGCTGGAGACAATACAACCCACAAGGCAGAGACTACTCCTATTATTCAACAACACACGATCTACACGTTAGACTAGATACCTTCCTGGTCTCCCAGGAACTGCAACATATTGTAGCAACAGCCGAATACCTAAGCCGCACTATATCGGACCATAATCCCCTGATGATTTCACTGGCATGGGGTGGGGAAAAACCAGCAATCCCCACTTGCCGAATGAGAACTCTCCACCAAAACATTGAGGAATATTTCTCACTAAACGCAGGGTCAACACCCTCTAGAACCCTGGAATGGGAAACCTTCAAAGTAGTGACAAGGGGTAACTGCATTGGCGAGAGCATTGGCGTTCGAAAATCTATCGAAACTGAACTCAAAAACCTAGAGGACTCCATCAGAGAAACTGAGCGAAAGCACCCAACACATCCCGAACTGATACCCCTCCTGAACGAAATGAAAACGAAAATAATCGAAGCTGGCTCAAGATTGTCCCTCTTTGACTACAAGCAGCACCTAAACAAACAACATACAGAGGGCAACAAAGCAGGAGCACCGCTGGCATGGCTTGCTAGACCCCATAAACAATAAACTCCCATAGTTGAGATCAAGACACTCACAAGGGGCAGTATACACGGTCAAAAGGAAATAAACACATGTTTCCTCGAATACTACTCAACCCTTTATGCCCCTCCAGCGGACATTATCAGTAATACCCAGGTCCAGGAATTAGAGTCACTCACCCTCCCAACATTAGGCACAGTGGACAGTCAGGCACTAGCTGCGCCTATCTCAATCACAGAAATTAAAACAGCTATACAGGGCATGGCCAGAGGTAAAGTCCCAGGAACCTACGGACTCCCAATGGAGTTTTATTCGATGTACCAAGACCTGTTAGCTCCAAGACTATGCAAACAATACGCAGAAGCCTGGCATAACAATAGACTGCCCCAATCAACTAACGAGGCCGTAATGATCCCCCTACTAAAACCCGATAAACCCCCCACAGACGTTCGCTCATACCATCCACTTTCCATGTTAAACCTAGATTATAAAATATTAAGCAGAATACTGGCAAATAGACTATTACCTCACATGACGCCACTAATCCATGAAGACCAGGCAGGATTCATACCACAACGCAGCACAGCACAAAATTACACGCCATGCCCTCAACGCTACCTCAAGCAGCGATAATCTCAATAGACATAGAAAAAGCCTTTGATAGCCTACGGTGGGACTACCTGGAACTGGTTATGCTAAAACTAGGGCTTGGAGAGGGTTTTACGCGCTGGACAAGGCTACTCTATACCAACCCCACAGTGAGAGTATGCACAGGTGGCATCATTTCCGACTCTTTCCTGGTGGGCAGGGGGACCAGACAAGGCTGTCCACTGTCTCCCCTCCTGTTCGCTATGGCAGTGGAGCCCCTTGCACAAACAGCGAGATCAGGGAGGCACTTTGAGGGTATATCGATCAATAATCAAACACACCACATAGCACTATATGCAGACGACATGCTACTATTTCTCAAAAGCTAGATACTGGCCTACCAGGGGCAATAGACATGCTTGAAAGTTTCGGTAAGGCTTCTGGTCTCCGTATTAACTGGAGAAAGTCCACCATCTTTCCACTAACTGCAGATACTCCTGAGCCCGCGGATACTAGAGGTCTTCCCTGGTCCCCGAATACATTTAAATATTTGGGGGTCAACATATACCATAAAGTAGAAGACCTCCTAGAAGGAAATGTACAGAGAGCTATTAATGGAATCAAAGCTAATATGCAATTCTGGAACACACTCCCTCTGACTGTCTTTGGGAGGGTTTCCCTGCTAAAAATGATAGCACTGCCCAGGCTACTATACTATTTCTCCACCATCCCTCTAATAATCCCAAAAAGAGTATTCAAAAACATAGACTCCCTAATTGTGAATTTTATATGGGGATCGAACAGACGCAGAATCGCACTTAACACACTCCAGAGGCCTACCTCAGAAGGAGGATTAGCTGCACCAAAACCTAGAGATTTACTATTGGACAGGGCAACTACAATGGATAGCAAGGGTAATCAGCGAGTTCCTAAACACTAGCAACTCACGAATCTCATTAAACTGTCCTCTAGAAAACATCTTAAACATCTTACTAAACTCCAAAAAACCAACATAACGGCTCCCATTAGAATGGGAGGGGCCTAGACATTGCTGGGACCAATTCCTAAAAAGCACGCGCACAAGAACCCCCTATACACCCGAGATCCCCCTAATAGCTCTAAACCTCATCCCGAGGGGACACATCATAGTGCACTCTAACAAAATGATAAAGTATAACATCACGAAAATGGGAGATTTGTTTAACAATGGTAAACTTTGCAAATATGTAGAATTACAAGAACGGTTCAATCTACCCTCGGGCTTATTCCTCACCCATTCTGCCTTAATAAATACTATCCAAAAGCTATGGGGCACAAAATTAAGTGAACCTGACATACATGAAAGCTGCCATCTTCTCTGCACAATGGGAGACCAGAAGGGGGTAGCATCGAGAATATATAAGTCCCTACAAAGCGCCACCTGCCTTCCAATTAACAAACTTAGATCCAAATGGCAGACTGATCTAGACTGTACCCTAGAGGATACCCAATGGACCAGAATCACCTCCCACATTTACTCCGTATCCAGGAACGCATGGTTCAAATTGATAAACTTATACATTTATCATAGAGCTTACCTGACTCCACAATTACTAACCAAATTTTTTAATACGAATAATTCTAAATGCCCCAGATGTGAAGAACTATCGGCGGACCTTCTGCACATGTTATGGAACTGCCCAAGAATAAACTTGTTCTGGACCGAAGTGTTCAGGAAACTAACTTCCAGCACAGAAAGAACAATCTCACCCACTCCAATAATTGCAATACTAGGAGATTTCCCTCACCCCTCAGCACAAAAAATATCCAATAGGTTCATAGATCTGGCACTAATACTAGCAAAGAGGGAAATAACTTCCCACTGGAAAGAACCAGGAGGTCCTCTGGTGGACAGATGGCAAAATGCATTAGTGAAATGGGACGAAATCGAAAGCACAGTACTACTGAAAGAAGCACTGCAAGGTCAAAGACCTAGAGACAGCGCCAAACACTGGGACACACTGCTGTACAATCTAAAGGTGATGGATGCCTCCACCTCAGAGGATAACACATCTGACTTGGAATCGGACTCTGTACAGTCAACAACTACTACGACATAACATACAATAAGGAACACCGATTAATCTCCTTGCAGCAAGGAGAGTTGTAATAAGAATAATAGATGACGGACAAAATGCGAGATGGGGGGAGGGGGGTCGGAACACACAGTTGGGACTAATTTAGTATCTGTATTTGTTATGCGACATAATCCTTTGTTAAAAGCAATAAAAGATATATATATATTTTTTTTAATGAAAAAAAAAAAAAACAGTTAGGTTTGCGCTGAATTAGAATTAAAAAAAAAGACACTCATTCAGCACAAAACGGGTATAAATGTGCCCCAGAGTTTGCCCACATTGTGAGCTGTTTCTGTATATTGAGCGATTGATGAAATTCCAATGTTGTGTTACAAGTGTATGAGATGACTTTTGAGTAGGGTTTGCACTTGCAAAGCTTTTGGCTAAATAGCAGTAAAGTGTAGCAGTGAAGTGTGATATATATAGTGAGTAGGGAGTTTGCGTACTCCAGGTAATTGAGTAAGAAGTTTGTTTACTGCAGGTACGAGAGTGGGGAGTTGGTGTATTACAAGTGAATGCTGTGCTTTGTGCTCAGAAATTGCCCATGTGTTTGTTGTTGTTGGTTGGTCCTGAGAGGCCTAAGACTCTGGAGTATTGTACAAGTGTATGGAGACACTTGGTTAATTTATTGTCTGCAGTGAGGTGTTGGTTCATTGAGCGCTGTTGACAATGCCAGTAGATTTACCTTGAGTGTGTGAGTTGTTGGTGAATCCTGGGTGCACAGGGAGAATCCATACCAACCAGAGTGAGGTTTGTGGGTCAAATCTTATTTGCCTAAGAAGTCACAGCCTGAAGAGTAGCTGTTTGTGCGAAAGGCCACAGCCAAAAGTTCTGTACAGCTTTCAAAGTGTTTGAGTCCTTCCCATAGTGAGCAGACAGGTTTTGGTTTTGTGTTTGCAATATTTGCATTTAGGTTTTGTGAGAGAGGTGCATGAGATGGCTCTGAAGTGAGTAGCACCTGTTGAGTGGAATGGGTGTGATGTCATTTGGTTCACACTGGGACAGGTCAGTTGGTGAGAAAGCAGCACATAGATTGGTGGACAAGACTGCGCTGCTATAGGTTGACAACAGCTCATGAAAAAGATTGTGGGATTGAAAATAATTTCCTGTTTTTTTAGAATTTGTGTAAAAAAAAATCAAAGCTTTAAAGAGTGTGTTGAGGGATATGTTTTTAATCCAGTTAGAGAGCCTACTCCACCTAAGGGTAGACCAGCATTCGAGGTGATGGAGGAAAGAGGAGTTTCAGCATGTCTTTGGGTAAATCAGTGTTGCAAAATATCAGAGAAGAAGGGTGCTTTAGCTTTTCCTTGTTATGGAACTTTTAATTTAAGAATATTAGAGAATCTGCGGAGGGTGCTGAATGAATCAAAACCCCTTCCTAGACCTCCATATTTTGAAGCTCTTGCTATTTGGGAATTAGTTGTGAGGCAGAAAGAGGCTCAGAAATTCAAAAAGAAGAATGAGGAAAGAAGAAAAGACATTAGGGAAAGCTAAACGGGATGAGGAGCAGAGAATGTGGAGAGCAGATACAGTGAAGTTATTCCCAGCAGTTACACAGGAAGGTGATGTATGTATTTAATCTAAAACCAAAAAGAAATCTGAAGAAATAAAAAGGTAGTGGACAACTAAAGTGATTTGGAGGAAGAATTTATAATGCAGTTGTTGCAGAATCATCCCCTGTCCTATAATGCGGTTGAATCAGTAAATCAGAATATTGTTCCACATATTGGCACAGCTCCGGTTGTACAAAGTCAAATTCAGATGACTCCAAATTTGTCACCCGTTAATGTTGCACAGGTTCCAGCGGTTTATCAGACAGTTTCAAATGCTGACACAGCCCACAATGTCACAGTTCCAGTTATGTCACAGCCAATTCAGAGTGCAGGAATGGCTCAATATGAGTCCACACATAATATACAGACCCCTGCACAAATTGTGAATGAAAGACAGGCAATGCCTACGTATACCTTGGTAAAAACACAGCAGAATGTTGCCCCGAATCAGTCAAATCAGGCTTTTGGTGCAGTATTCACTGGTCAAGGTAAAGTATTATTGTTCCTGTCAAGTCAAACAAATATGTCAGGACCAGATGCATTGACACTTCCTTTGACAATAGGTCCAGTAGTCCCGTTGTATGCCCAGGGTAATAATGATAGTGGTTCACATATCCCAAATCCTGTATCAGCAATGAATTCACCTTTTGCACCTAATGCCGAAATGAAGAATTTGAGCACTATGCTGCCAGCCATGACCCCTATTAATTCTGTTGGTTCAAACCAGACACATGATCGAGTGAGTCCACTAATTGATGTGACATGTCCCCCATGCTCAATGGCCTCATCCGTGATGACTCAAGAACAGACTATGAGAGCTCCATGTAATATTCTACATCTTATATCTCAAGACAATAGTAATAACACAAATTTACAAGGATTGACAGCCCAACAATTGACTGAATGGTTAGACAATTTGAGCAGAGCATCAGCTTCAGGAAACACGCCAGAGGAAGAAAAGACATTGAGCATGGCTAGACTAAAATTAGAATTAAATGAAATGACTGAGGGAACACTTGAATTAGATAGATTAGATTCTTTCAATCAAAATGAGCTATACTTCATGCACAAAGATGTCACTCTTCGAGCAGGACAGATTTCTGAGAAATTAACTAAATTAGCTGAAAAGTATGAAATCGAGATGAATAAATCCAAACAGTTAAAGAGGAGTTACAGATTAGAATTTGATTCAAGAGACATTGCAAACATGAGGTCACCAGGAATGTGAATTAGCATTAAAGAATTAATCCAGAACACTCAAACATAGGGAGCATTAGATAAGTGGGAAGGCAGATAGGCAAAGATAAGAGATCAGTAGAAAAGCTGACTACATCTTTAAAGGATGCATAGCAGGCAGAAGGAATTTATTTTCATGTTCCTTGCAGCAGAAGTGACATACTATCATTTACAAATGATTACCCAAAGTTGAGGGAGAAACCAGTGGAGTGGTACCAGTAAACTGAACGGTTTGTCAAGCTTGCAAAGTGCCTGTGGAAAGATCTGAACACTTTATTCGAGATTGTGGTTCCAGCAGATTTGTGGGTTGAGTGTAAGCGGAGAGTTGATTGGCCAGCGCGTAAGCTGGCAAGAGATGCAGTTACAGGTGCGCCGTCTGAAGAGGTAATGTAAAGCTATTACAAGGTGATCACATTTTTGAACACCAGAGTTTCCCCTAAATATATTGATCAGCAAAGGATTGACAGGACATCTCAAGAGGCAGAAGAGTCTGTTCATGCTTATTATGAGAGATTGCTGCAAGCATTTAAGCAATATAGTGGCACAGAAATTATTGAACCAAGAGACATGATTCATTTTGTGTTCAGATTTCTTCAAGGATTGAGACTTGAAATTAGTAATGATTCTGAATCATTTAATCTGCTGGCAAGGTAAGCCAACTGATGAAGTATTGCATTACACAAAGTACTGTAGTGACAAAATTGATTTTAAGCAGAAAAGGTTAAAGGAAAAGGCAATGGTTATGCAGATCAAATCCGCCCAAGCAGCGGGTATGCAGGGATCACAAGGTATGGTGAATGCAGGAGGAATGCAAGGGACAGGGCAGCAGGGCAATATGGGGCCTCTGTTCAGAGGTAGAGGTCATGGAATTTGAGTGGATCCGAATGTTAATGTGGCTGATGTTCAAAAAATGAGGAAAATGCTGCCTTGCCATGCCTATGCCAGAGTTGGACATTGGAAACGGGAGTGTGCCTATAGTAAGTTCAATAATTTGGTGCAATGTGGTGGTGTTGCACAGATGGTTGACAACAGTCAATTTCAAAATCAAAAAGTTCAAAGGCCCTGAAATCAAAACATGATGGTTCCTATGGGAACAGGCCAAATGCAAGTTCCCTAGCAACAAGTACAGTTCCCCCAACAGCAGAATCTAGTCCGACAGCAAATGCACATTCCACAAGCTCCGATGGCACAGCAACAGGTAATGGTTCCTCAGCAGAATGTGAACCAAAGAGCAAATGTAAATCAATTAATCACACAATACCCATTGATTGATTTCCGTGATGATGAAGTGAGTGAAGAATGTATGAGTGAAAGTTTGGAAGAGGAAAAATATGTGTTGGCTCCATCACTGGAGGCAGATGAGTGTGGTCATTATGTGAATGCAAGCATTATGGGTCACGATGTCTCATTTTTCGTTGACACTGGTGCAATTTGTTCCACGAGCAGATCTGCATAAGTTCCAAATGTGCCCCTTTCAGGAAGGACAGTTCAGGTTGAAGGAGTAGCGAACCAGCATTTGGTAAACTCCATTACAGAGCCCATTCCAGTTAAAACAGGAACAGTTGAGGATCTGCACCAATTTGTAGTTTGTTATTCCTGTCCTGTGAGTCTGTTAGGAAGAGACATGCTATGCAAATTAAAATGTTCCTTTACTTGTACACATGAAGGGTTAGCAATTCAAACAAATAGTGATGATGAGACTTCCAATCAAACTGATGAGATTTAGGCCCATATTTATAGTTTTTGACGCTAAACTGCGCTAACGCAGTTTAGCGTCAAAAAATTTAGCGCCGTCTAACGCCATTCCGAAGCGCCATGCGGGCGCCGTATTTATGGAATGGCGTTAGCCGGCGCAAGCAGACCGGCGCTGCCTGGTGTGCGTGGAAAAAAACCACGTAGACCAGGCAGCGCCGGCGTAGGGGGAAAATGGCGCTAGGGCGTCTTAAAATGGCGCAGGTCGGGTTGACGCTAAAAAATCGTCTTAACCCGATTTGCGCCATTTTTTCGACGCCCAGACGCCATTTAAATGACTCCTGTCTTAGTAAAGACAGGAGTCATGCCCCCTTGCCCAATGGCCATGCCCAGGGGACTTATGTCCCCTGGGCATGGTCATTGGGCATAGTGGCATGTAGGGGGGCACAAATAAGGCCCCCCTATGCCACCCAAAAAAAATTGAAAAATATAAAAAATTATACTTACGTGAACTTACCTGAATGTCCCTGGGGTGGGTCCCTCCATCCTTGGGTGTCCTCCTGGGGTGGGCAGGGGTGGCAGGGGGGGTCCCTGGGGGCAGGGGAGGGCACCTGTGGGCTCATTTTGAGCCCACAGGCCCCTTAACGCCTACCCTGACCCAGGCGTTAAAATGTGGCGCAAATGCGGGGTTTTTTGACCCGCCACCTCCCGGGCGTGATTTTTGCCCGGGAGTATAAATACGACGCATTTGCGTCGCCGTCATTTTTTTAGACGGGAACGCCTTCCTTGCATCTCATTAACGCAAGGAAGGCGTTCACGCAAAAAAATGACGCTCTTTGCCAATACTTTGGCGCTAGACGTGTCTAACGCCAAAGTATAAATATGGCGTTAGTTTTGCGCCGAATTTGCGTCGAAAAAAACGACGCAAATTCGGCGCAAACGGAGTATAAATACGGGCCTTAATCTCTCATTACATTGTTTCCTATTGTGACAGTTAAAGATTTGCCAGATGCATTGCAAGCCACAATAATGTTAATCGTTTTGGATCTCATACAACGTGTTGAACCAGTTAAAGTAACTGTGAAGCCAAGCACAGTTTTTCTCATAAGGTCACAGTATAATAAAACCCCAGAAGTTACTGAAGGAATTACCCTGATAATTGCAGATTTTGTTGAGCAGTGAGGAGTCCTGAAAGAAGTATTGAGCAGCCCATGTAATTCTCCAATTATGAGATTGCGAAAGCCGAGTGGTAAATATCACATAGTTTGGGATTTGAGAAAGGTGAACAAAATTGTGGATCCTTTTGTACCATAGTGCCCAACCCACCAGTGATCTTATTTCAGATTCCATGTGAAGCAGAATGCTTCTCCGTTATTGATTTGTCACAAGCTTTTTTTTATGTACCCTTACATGAGGGTAGTCAATTGCTTTTTTTGTTCAGATTCGCGACCATGTGTATTCATGGTGCCGTAACCCACAGGGGTTTACAGAATGACAGTCCATTTTTAATCAGATTCTGAAGAAAAAAGTAGGCCCATATTTATACTTTTTGACGCAAACCAGCGCTGGTTTGCGTCAAAACATTTACCGTCGGCTAACGCCATTCCAATGCGCCAGGCGGGCGCCTTATTTATGGATTGACGTTAGCCGGTGCTGCGGGCTGGTCAGAGTAAAAAACAATGACTCTAACCAGGCAGAGCCAGCGTAGGGAAAAAAGGGGGGTTGTGCAACAAAAAATGGTGCAAGTCAGGTCAGAGTCAAAAATCATGGCTCTAACCGGACTTGCGCAATTTTTTGACACACATCCACCATTGAAATGACTCCTGTCTTAGCAAAAGCAGGAGTCATGCCACCTGGGCACACTGACATGTAGTGGGGCCCAAGTGAGGCCCACCGTGCCACTTAAAAAAAATACTTACCTCAATTTACCTGTACTTACCTGGGATGGGTCCCCCAATCCATGGGTGTCCTCCAGGGCTTTGGGTGGGGATGGCAGGGGGTGTCCCTAGGGGCAGGGAAGGGCACCTGTGGACTGATTCCATGGTCAGAGACCATGGAAATGAGCCCACAGGTCCCTTAATGCCTGCCTTCACCCAGGCGTTAAAAAACGGCACACATCAGGCTGGGCACCGTTTTTTAAGGCCCGCCCCTTCCTGTGTGTCAAAATGACGCAGGAGTATAAATAAGGCGCACAGGCCTTAAAGTCATTTTTTGGACGGGAACGCCTACCTTGCGTGTCTTTAACGCAAGGCGGTTTCCCGCATCCAGAAAAGGACCCACACAGAGGAATTTTGACATTTGCGGGGTCGGGCGTCATAGTATAAGTATGGTGTAAGGTTTGCGCTGAATTTGCGTCAAAATCTTTGACGCAAATACGGTGCAAGCAGAGTATAAATATGCCCCTAAGTGTCCTTGAAAATGTAATTCCAGTCTGCTTTAGTGCAGTACATTGATGATCTGATGGTTGCATCCAAAACACGAGAGGCTTGCAGACAAGATACCATAGCATTATTAACTCACTTGGGCAAAAATGGACATAAGGTTTCCCCTGCGTAATTACAGTATTGTCAGAAGAAAGTAAAGTAGATGGATAACCAGATTGAGAAAGGGGCAAGAAAAGTATTCAGAGAGAGAGTTGCAGTTACTACTCAAATGATTTCCCCAGTTACACAGAGCAATGTCAGAATGTTTTTGGGAATGGTGAGCTACTTTTGTCAATGGATCCCAATTTTTTCAGTGATTTCCAAACCTCTGCAAAGGTTAACACACAAATAAATTACAGACCCAGTCCCTTTTAATGAAGAATGCATGAAAGCTTTTACTGAGTTGAGAGAGAGTTTGTGCAGAGCTCCAGCCTTGGGAATACCTGACGACACGAAAGGCTTTTCAATGTTTTGTCATGAACATGATGGTTGAGCTCTTTCTGTTTTGACACAGTTACATGGAGGAACAGACTTGTGGCATTTTTTTTGCCGCATTAGATGCCATTGCTGCTGCCTTACCTGGTTGTTGATAGGCAGTAGCAGCTTCTGGTGTAAGCATAGGTCAATGTGAAGGCATTGTGATGGGACATCCCTAAAGCATCTAAGTCCCACACTCAGTTGAAGTACTTTTGACTAGAACCAAAACCCAATATTTGACCAGTACTCCTCTCGCCCGTTCTGAGTTATTGATTCTTTGATTCCGCCAATGTCGGAGTCTAGAGGTGCATCACATTGAACCCGGCTACATTATTGCCTTTTGATATTAATGATTCCCAAACAGCTACAGGCCTTTCAACCCTGCTTTCGAGGTTCATGGATTTCTGCAATGACCATGGCCTGGAAATCAATCGACTAAAAACTAAATGTATGGTGTTTGGGGACAAAAAAGGCAGGATGCAGCGACCTATTTACTTAGAGGGTGCCGCGCTGGAAAGACTTGGTGATTTCGACTACCTAGGTCTGAAATTAGAAGACCCTCACAAGTGGCATTCCCATCTCCAGAAAGCAAACCTCCGCTTGAAACAACGGACGAGTGGCATCGTAAGATTTGCAGCTAGATCTCCCAGCTTCGCCATGATGCCCGCTATTGAAATTTACAAATTGCAAGCAAGGGGGGGGGGGGGGGTGGGGGGGCCTCTATGGAGCTGAACTATGGGGCCATTGCAATTTAGACGATTTGACAAGGGTGGAAAAATCTTTCTTAAGGTTGCTATTAAGAGTTCCCCCTAGTACCCCAATGCTTCCTATTCGAATGGATTTAAATTCGCCTCCCATTAGCCAGATCGCTGCTCTCAGGCCTTTGTTGTATTGGATCCGCCTATTGTCACTAGATTCCCTTATTCCTTATAGATGCAGGCTAGCTAACTTGATGGCCAATAGCACTAGTCTAAAAATCAAGTGGTGTGCGTACATTGAACGGACCCTCGTACTACTTGGTTTGGCGTCATATTGGAAGGACCCGTCATCTATTCCAAAAAATGCATCACAGACCCTGAAGGATGCATTCTGGCTTAATGTCCAACTTGCACAACTGTCCGCAGTCCCACCATCATCTATGACTGCCAGCTTTCTAAAAATCAAATGCCACTATGAATCTGAGCAATATACGGACACAGTACTCTCTCCACGTGCACGTGCATTGTATATCAGATTTAGGATAGGTTATCTTCCCTTGCGCATCCTAACACACAAATGGACTAATACTAGTTGTACCTCTAAGATGTGCCCGATGGGCTGTGCCAGGGAAGAATCCATAACCCATGTCCTCTTTCAATGCCCTGCATACCACAAACAGAGGGCTCATTGGATTATTCTATTATGTAGAAAAATGGGTTTAAGGAATTGTCTACTGGCTTTGAGAGTTCTTAAATCTGATCCATCTGTTTTAGTGGCTTGTTTGGCAAAATATTTAGATTCCATTTGGCATTGCAGATCGAATATGCTTAAAAAAATAGGGGAACATCCAACAGTAGATGTTGGGAGTGGCCACTGACGAACTCATTTGTGATTTTTAATGTATGCATTTATCAATTTTATAAATTTTCTATTGTCTAACAAATTTCTTATGTCCATATATTTTTTATACTTTTTAGAAATGTTTTATTCTTATTTTATTTATTGTGTCTAGTTAGGTATGTATCTGACTCCTGATACCCATCATGAAAAACTCTGCATTTTCGCATGATCCTATAATATGGCATGAATTTTTAGAGGGTAAATGTTTATGTCTAAAGTTTTTTATGTAGGCCAATATTTTATTTCCGAGGATTTTTATACATGAGCCTGTTGTTTTGTAAAATTATGAATTTGTGATTTGTGGTGTGCTTTTATGGTATATATCTGTACCGAAATAAAGCTAACGAACGATATTAATGATTCAAATGATAATAATGAAGTGGAACATGACTTAATGTCACTCAAATGTGCACCAAACCCAGCCCTGATATTTAGGATACTCCTTCGGAGGAAAATGATCAAGTTGTATTTGTTGATGATTCCTGTTTAAGAAATTGCAAAGGTAGTCTAATAGTTGGTTATGCAGTTTGCACCCTCTCAGGAGTAGTCAAAGCTTCATGGCTTCAAGGAGCCGTTTCTGCCCAGGTAGCCAAATTGGTTGACCTTACACGAGCAGGCTGCATGTCTGAGCTGCTCAAAGTGACAATATTCATAGATAGTCAGCACGGATTTGGTATTTTGCACAACTTTGGACAGTTAAGGCACCAGCGAGGTTACAAGACCTGGCGAAAGAATTCATAATTTGGAGAATGCTCTGCAGTTACCTGAGAAGATTGTGGTTGTGAAGTACACAGCCCATTTGAAATTGAATGACTATATATCATTGGGTAATACCTATGCTGACCAAATTGCCAGATATTGTGCACTCCATTGTGTCACTTTCAATGAAGAGTGGGGTGGTGGAAGTGACACCGGTGAGACAAATCAAAGTTTCTTAATCTCCGTAGTTGATACCTGGGATGAGATCAAGAGATTGCAGGAATAGGCAACAGTGGAAGAACACTGAGGTTGAATATAAGCAGGTTGTGCTCAAAGGGAAGGAGATTATGGCCCTTATTACAACCCTGGCGGTCGGTGATAAAGCGGCGGTAATACCGCCAACAGGCCGGCAGTAAAAAAAATGGAATTATGACCACGGCTGAAACTCCTGAAGACAGATAGCCACTTTAACACACCGACTGCCACGGCGGTATCAACAAGCACCATGGCAGTAACCGCCAACAGCCAGGCGGAAGACAACGTACCACCCGCACTATTACGACAGGCCTATCTGCCATGCTTTCCGGGGCGGTACCAAAGACATCAAAAGCACGGCAGAAATAGAACACAGAAGTCAAAGGACTCACCTGTGGAGACTCAGGGAACAACCACAACGCCATGGAGCCTGAGCTGAACATATTTCCCATGTTTGTCTACCTTTTCCTGCATCATGAACACAAACTCCAGCGAAGATGACCACAGTGAGTACTGCCGCCTAGCACACAAGGCAGGGGGGGAGGAAAAAGAGAGTGACACACACACGCAACACGTAACACCCCCGACACCACACACACAACCAGATGCAGTACCATTACATATCCATCCCGTACTCCTCAGGAATGATGCAAGGACAAAATGATTTGAAGAAAGTGATTGTAATACGATAAAATAACATGAATAAGTGCATCAAAATACAAACAGATACATATTTGCAAATGTAGGGCCACTGCCACAGGGCCACAACACATAGGCCAAGGCCCCACCTCACTCCTGCAACAACACAGAGAGAACACTGCAGGGGCATCAGGTCGAAAATACACAGGCACCTCAGGGAGACGGGGAATGGGGGGGCATCTCAGCCGGAAGATGGTACAACACCACTGGTCCAGGAGGGGGCTACATGCCCTGTGCGCTGTCCTGGGGAGTGCAAGGCCACAGACACTCAAGTGGGTGACTTGCCCACTGCTTGGTCCTGGGGAGTGCAAGGCCACAGTCTCTGAAGTGGGTGGTTTGCCCACTGCTTGGTCCTGGGGAGTACAAGGCCACAGTCTCTCAAGTGGGTGGTTTGCCCACTGTTTGGTCCTGGGGAGTGCAAGGCCACAGTCTCTCAAGTGGATGGCTTCTTCCACTGGTTCTGGAGGGGGCCTTGTGCCCAGTGTGCTTCATTCTGGGAAGGATGGGGTGAGTGGATGGCTTCTTCCACTGGTTTTGGAGGGGGCCTTGTGCCCGGTGTGCTTCATCCTGGGAAGGAAGGGGTAAGTGGATGGCTTCTTCCACTGGTTCTGGAGGGTGCATTGAGCCCTGTGATGCAGATCTTTGGGAGTTTAAGGTCACAGTCTCTCACCTGGGTGTCTGACCCACAGGATTTGCAGGGGCCAGGATGCACAACAGCCCATGGAGACAGGACTACACACTGTCCACCGACAGTGACGGCTGCTCAGTGGTGGCAGTGGCGGGCTGGTGTCAGTGCTAGCAGTGGTGGGGGGAGGCTCCAGCCCTTCCCCTGCAGCCTTGGACAGCTGCCCACTGGGGCTGCTGCTGCTGGCAGTGGCGCTGGTGGTGGTGATGGCAATGGTGGGGGGAGGCTCCAGCCCATCCTCTGCAGCCTCCCCACTGGAGCTGCTGCTGCTGGCAGTGGTGCTGGTGTCGGTGCTGGTAGTGGTGGGGGGAGGCTCCAACCCATCCCCTGCAGCCTCTGACGGCTGCCCACTGGGGCTGCTGCTGCTGGAAGTTGTGCTGGTGGCGGCACTGGTTGCGGTGCTGGTGGTGGTACTGGCATTGGTGAAGGGAGGCTCCAGCCCTTCCCCTACAGTCTCGGACGGCTGAACCACCATGGTTGGTGGTGGGGGTTCAGAATGAGTCCCAGCACCAGGCCTCCTGTCCTTCCTGCCTGCTGGTGCAGGCCCCTTGCCCTTCCTGGCAGCAGCCGGGGATTTCCCCTTGCCCTTCCCTTCTGCAGCAGGTGGTACCTCCTTGCCCTTCCTTGTCGCAGCTGGTGGTGCCTACTTGCCATTCCTTGATGCACCTGGTGCAGGCACCGTGTCAGTGTTGATGCCTGGTTCCCGGGATCCTCTCCCCTGCAGTAGCTGTCGACACTACTGTGGCCGTGGACTGGGTGGGTAAGGTGCTCGCCTGGGTTCTGAGCACCCTGGCCCGACGAGAAGGACGGGGGAAGTGGTAGGGAAGAGGACAAGGGTGGAGAGAAAAATCTTCTTAGGGACCTTGGGGCGGGAAGATGGTGAAGGTTTCGGAGTGGAGGAAGAGGAAGTTGTTGTAGGAGGTGTCTGTTTGCTGTGTTTGGGTACAGGTGCATGGGCTGGATGCTGTTGGGAGGTGGATGGCTGTTGAGTGTCTGAGTGCTTGTATTTTTGTACTTTGGGAGGAGGGGGCACAGACAGTGGGAGAGGACACAGGGGACGTGTGCATGGATGTGGGGGTGGTGTCTGCCTGTGAGGGGTGTGTAGTGGTAGGCGTGATGGTGGTAGTGGATGAGGATGTAGTGCATGCAGGTGTGACTGTAGACGCTAGTGGGAGGGAGGTGGATGAGGAGGAGGAGGGGGACACAGTGGAGGCAGTGGATGTTTGTATGTCTACATCCGGATAGTGTTTGTGTGAGTGCCTGTGGGATGATGTGTGGTGCTTGTGTTTGCCTGAACTACTCTTGTGTGTTGTCCTGGGTGCATGCTGTTCTGCCTGTGTGCTTGGGATAGGTTGGGTTTGAGGGGAATGGGACTGGGCAGAGGAGGTTAGAGGGGGGAGACTAGAAACTGGAACAATGGCTGCAATCAGGGAGGAGACCAGAGCCTGGATTGATCTCTGTTGGGCCGCCATGACAGAGTGAATGCCCTCCAGGAATGCATTTGTCTGTTGCAAATGGGCTGCCAGCCCCTGGATGGCATTCACAATGGTTGACTGTCCCACAGGAATGGATCGCAGGAGGTCAATAGCCTCCTCACTCAGGGCAGCAGGGCTAACTGGGGCAGGGCCTGAGGTGCCTATGGCGAAGGAGATGCCCACCCTCTGGGTGAGCGGGGACGGGAAACACGTTGATTGGCTGCTGGGAGGGAGGTGCTTGTATGGGGGTGTTGGCTGTATCTGTAGTTGGGGTGGTCACAGAGGTGTCTGCCAATACCAGGGAGCTTCCATCGGAGGAGGTATCACTGTCAGAACTGTCACCTTCAGTCTTCGCCGTGGTGCTCCCCTTGCCCTCCATCCCACTGGTGCCCTCACTGTCGACGGATTCGTCTTCCTGGGCCCTGTGGGATGCAGCTCTCCCCATTGCCAGTGCCTCTGCTCCCCTGCCAGATGATGCTACTGCACATAAGGACAGGATGACAAAACAAAAATGGGGGAAGAGACAAAGGATACCCTTGGTCAATGGCGGCAACAACACCACTGTTGGTGTACACAGCACACACACACACAGGGAACAGCGCTACGCACTAGGCAACGCACTAACAGTCAAAATGCTAGTCACTAGCCCATGGACAGGGATACCTAACGCCAATTGCAACATACCTGAGTCCCACAGACACCTGCCCAGTAGTGGATGCCTACTAGCTTGGTTGGAGGAGGTTGACATCAGAAATAGCCCAATATGGGCCCTACCCTGCAATGTCCGGCCTGGCCTAGGGGCACCCACAGGCCCACATCCCCCACCAGGATGCCACCCCACAACACGCAAGTAGTATATTGGGGCACTGTACTCACCCCCTTGTGGCTGCTGTGATGCCCCCAAGCGTCCATCCAGCTCCGGATAGGCCACTGCCAGTATGCGGGCCATCAGGGGGCTCAGGGTTCAATGGGCACCCCTTCTTCATTGGGTGGCCATCCCAGCTGGGCCTCCGCCGTCTTCCGTGCCCAGCGTCTCTCGTCCTCCCACCGTTTGTGACAGTGGGTGCTCCGCCTGGCATAGACCCCCTGGGTCCGCACGTCCTTGGCGATGGCACATCATATACCCTTTTTTTGATGGGCACTGATCTGCAGAGAAATACTCACAGGAAAAGTATCAGTCAGACCGTCCTGCCTATTACACTCCATGCATTCATGCCCCAAGCATCGTGCTCACAGTTTACTCACCTGTTGGTCTGGAGGATCATACAGCATTCGGCGCTGGGGTAGGACCCCATCCACCAGTCTCTCCAACTCCGCAGCGGTGAAGTCAGGGGCCCTTTCCCCAGTGACACGAGCCATGGTTGGTTCCGGACACAGGTCACAGCAGCACTTGCAGTGTAGGTCCTCTCTTGTTGAAGGTCAGGTAGCAAGTGAGTGAACAGATAGAAAATGGCAGTCACATCCGCGGCGGTGTGTACCATCACAGCCGGCGTACATCACTATTGGCCACTGTAACCTATAGGGCCCAATGGTATCCAATGAGGAGTTGCACAGCGGTTCTCGACCGTCAGCGGAATTAACTCATTTCCACCGTCCCTCCATACAGGACAGGTGGACGCCATTTCAGGGGGGGCAGGCCATGGCACCTACCTGCATCACAGTACACATAGGCACCATTTGGGAATATCCAAAAATATAATGTTGCAGTCACAACATGCAAAGCGTTGTAGTGTTAGGAAATATGGAATACTGACCAGCTGCTCAACGTTTACCCCCTAGATTTCCACCACTGCGGATAAATAGGAGATGGAGACATCCCCCCGTGTACAGGCCCCTGGTGGACTTGACAACAATGGAAGACAGGCACATTATCCTCCCCTATAGACTGGACAGGGCCACAATCACAGAGCTGTGTGCCCAATTGGAACCTGACCTGATATCTACTATCAGTCAGCCCACCGGGATCCACCTCTAGTACAAGTTCTATCAGTGCTCCATTTCCTGGCTCCTTCCAAGTGACAGTGGGCTTGGCAGCAGGAATGTCTCAGCCAATATTCTCAAAAGTGCTGACCAGAGTGTTGTCTGCCCTGATGAAACACATGTGCAGCTACATCATTTTCCCCCAGGTGGAGGATTTGGCCACAGTGAAAGCTGATTTCTATGCAATGGGACATATCCCCAACATTACTGGGGCAATAGATGGTACACATATTGCATTTGTCTCCCCCCGGAGAAATCGAAAGAGCTTTCACTCATGAATGTGCAGATAGTGTGCCTGGCGGACCAGTACATCTCCCATGTCAATGCAAAGTATCCTGGGTCTGTGCATGATGCCTTAATCCTGAGGAATAGCAGCATCCCAAATGTGATGGCTCAACTTCAGAGGCACCGGGTGTGGCTAATAGGTGAGCCTTGTTTCCCCCAGTAGGTGTTGGTGCATGGGTATGGTGTGGGCTCTAAGGGTTAGTGTATGGCTAACAGCTGTCCCTCGATATTTACAGGTGACTCTGGTTACCCCAACCTCTCATGGCCACTGACCCCTGTGAGGAATCCCAGGACAAGGATAGAGGAACGTTACAATGAGGCACATGGGCGAACAAGAAGAATAATAGAAAGGACATTTGGCCTCCTGAAGGCCAGGTTTCGTTGCCTCCATCTAACAGGTGGATCCCTGTACTACTCACCCAAGAAGGTGTGCCAGATCATTGTGGCATGCTGTATGTTGCACAACCTTGCCTGACGTTGCCAGGTGCCTTTTCTGCAGGAGGATGAGGCTGGAGAGGGGTGTGTGGATAGTGAAGATGAGGGGGCAGAGGATGAGGATGAGGCCAACAGAAGTGCAACTATACGACAATACTTACAATGACACACAGGTAAGACACTGTAATTTTACTTTACATTGACAGTTTTATGTTTGACATTGTCACTGGCAGGCTGATTTTCCCATTTGTAAGGCCACTTACTGTACCTTTGGCATATCTATTTTCAGATATTTGTGCCCCACTATCGCTCCTGGTGTGTTGACTGCAGCCAACTACAGGTCATTCCTATGTGTACATTACTGTACAGTTGTATTGCAGTGTTTAAAGCATGTTAAACTAATACATAGTTCAATCATTTGACAGGCTCCATACTTGTATTTATTCTAATGGTGTTTATTTAATAAGTAGAGGGGGATGTGCAATGGGCTAGGGTGATGGTGGAGTAATGTCCAGGATAGAGTCCAGTCTATTTGTATCACCGGTGCATTGTCCAAGGGGCATAGGAAGTGGAGCAGTGGCAGTTCAAGGTGGACAGGATGACAGAGTGGGACACAAGGGTGACAATCAGGAGAGTCTTATTTCCTGGCAGGGGTCTTGGCAATAGACTCTGGCTTCTGCCTGGATCACAGGGACCGTTTGCGGGATGGTTCTCCTTCTGAGGGGGTGGGGTGCTGGTGGCCTGTTGTTCCTGTGGCGGGGCCTCCTGTCCACTAGCGGCAGCGGAGGTGGAAGGCTGTTCATCGGTTTGGCTAGTGTCAGGGGCCCGCTTGTGTGCCACTGCCTCCCTCATGGTGTTGGCCATGTCTGCCTGCACCCCTGCAATGGTGAGGAGGATGGTATTGATGTCCTTCAAGTCCTCCCTGATCCCCAGGTACTGTCCCTCCTGCAGCCGTTGGATCTCCTGCAACATATCCAGTATCTGGCCCATCGTCTCCTGGGAATGGTGGTATGCTCCCAGGATGTTGGTGAGTGCCTCCTGGAGAGTCGGTTCTCTGGGCCTGTTCTCCCCCTGTCGCGCAGCAGTCCTCCCAGCTTACCTGTTGTCCTGTGCCTCTGTCCCCTGAACCGTGTGCCCGCTGCCTCTGACCCCAGGTCCCTGATCGTCCTGTGTTTGTGGGGTGGCCTGGGGTCCAGGTAGTGGTGGACACACTGCTGATTGACGTGTCCCGGGGACAGAGGTATGGGCCCGCTGGGTGGGTACTGTGCTGGTGTTTCCTGAGGGGGAGGCTCTGTGGTGGTATGGGACTGTGCCTGGGTTTCCGACTGTCCGGAATCCCTGATGGGCCAGGTTGGTCATCCAGATCCAGGCTTCCAGAGCTGCTGTCATCATTGTGGGCCTCTTCTGAGGGTGGACTTGATGTTCCTGGGACCTCCTCTCCGGTGACGTTGGGTGGGGGACCTGTGGGGTGGTAAATGCAGTGTTATTGTTTCTGTGTGTGTCATCTTGTGCATGGATGTGTTGCCCTGTATGGTTGTTATTGCCCTGTTAGCTTTGCCTTGTGTGAGTAGTTATTTTGTGGGCTAGTTGATTCTCTCTAGTGTGCATGCTTTAGTGATGGATGTCCATGCAGGTCTGTGATGGGAGTCCATGCATTGGTGTTACATGCAGGGCTTGGTATTAAGAGGGGTGGGTTGTGATGGTGGGCTGTGTGTGAGGTGGTGAAGTGATGGAAGTGAGGGTAAGGTTGGGGGTTTGTGATGGCATGCAGGTAGGGGGGGTGATAGTAATAGAGAATTGACTTACCAAAGTCCAGTCCTCCTCCTACTCCTGCCAGGCCCTCAGGATGCATGATTGCCAAGACTTGCTCCTCCCATGTAACAACATGGGGGAGGAGGTGGGGGTCCACCGCCAGTCCTCTGTACAGCTATTTGGTGTCTTGCTGCTGTGGAATGCACCTTCCCCCGTAGGTCGTTCCACCTCTTCCTGATGTCATCCCTTGTTCTGGGGTTTTGTCCCACGGCGTTGACCCTCTCCACGATTCTCCGCCATAGCTCCATCTTCCTAGCAATGGATGTCTCCTGCTCCTGTGATCCGAATAGCTGTGGCTCTACCCCATGACCCTTAGCTCCTCCTCTGAGAACCTGGGGTATCGTTGTGATGCCATTGGTGTAGTGTGAGTGGTCTGGGTGAAGGTGTGTGGGGTGCTATGTTGGAGTGTGTGATGTAAGGTGCGTGGATGGTGTATGGGTGATGGTGGTGTGTGGCTGTGGTCTTGTCTGTGGTATTGCTATCTCTTTGTGGCAATTGTTTGTATTAGTAAAGTGTTTTGGGTAATGTGGATGTGTGTTTTATAGTGGTGTGGGTGTGGTGTGTGTATGTGTGTCAGGTGTGTGTTATTCAAATTGTCCAATGTTGTGTAGTTTTGTTAGTTTGTGTGTATTTTGAGCGCGGCGGTATGTACCGCCAATGGTTTAGCACCATTGAATGTCCACAGCGGTGATTCGTGGGTCATAATGCTGTGGGTGTAGTTCTGTTGGCGTAACGGTGTGGGTTTTGCTACAACCATTTTATCACTGACCTTTGGGCTGGCAGACTTGTGTGTGTGGCTGTATAGTGACGGATTGCTATGTGTGGGTCATAATATGGGCAGCGGTAATCCGCCTCAGCGGCAGTATGTTGGCGTCAGTCAGCATGGCGGTAAGCGGTACTTAACGCCAATGTCATAAAGAGGGCCTATGTCTGGATTTCAAATGAGGGGAAAGTCATATTGCCAGATTGTTTTCTGAACTCAATGGCAAGATATTATCATGGTCAGGTTTATCTTGGCAGAGATACAATGATTCACACATTCAAACAGATATGATACAACCCCAAATGTATATTGATTGCAGAAGCGGTTTGTCACAGATCTGTTACATGCTAACAAATGAATGTAGGGAAAGGCACAGTCGTTAATCTGAGCCACATAGGCAGATAGGGAGGTCTATCTAACAGAATGCAACTTGATTTCATTGAGCTGCCTGCCTGCAATGGATTGAAGTATATATTGGTTGTTTTGTGTGTTCTCCCACTAGATAGAGGCTTATCTAACACATAGAAATGACAGTCTTACTATAGCTACGTTTCTGCTCTGCGTTTTGGGTTCCCAACTTCTTTGGCATCAGATCGAGGAACTCATTTTAATAATGAGATCATAAAGTTGTTGTGTGCAGCGCTGAACATTGAGCAAAAATTGCACTGCAGTTACAGACCAGAGGCATCTGGATTGGTGGAGCAAATGAATAGAGCATTGAAAGCTTGATTAGCTATGGTTTGTGCCTCTACAGCCTTGAAATGGCCTGATGCACTGCCACTTGTTCTGATGAGCATGCGTAGCACCCCTGACAGGAAGACAGGACTGTCTCCCCCACAAGATTCTACTGGGGCGTGCAATGAGGTTAACGACAGTACCTGCAAATGCGCATGTGAATATAAAAGAGGACTTAGGGGGTCATTACAACATTGGCGGTAAAAGCCGCTTACCGCCGTGCAGAAGACCGCCAATACACCGCCGCGGAATTCCACCACAGCTATTATGACCCACAGCACGGAATCAGGAGGACATCAGGAAGAGGTGGAACGACCTATGGGGGAAGGTGCGTTCTGTGGTCTCCAGACACAACATCGCGATTCAACGGACTGGCGGCGGACCCCCACCTCCTCCCCCACAACTAACAACATGGGAGGAGCAGGTCTTGACCATCATGCATCACGACCCACGAATCCATGCAACGGTCTTTCAAACGCGGTATTCCATTGGTGGTACACACCGCCGCGCTCAAAATACACACACATCTCCAAAACACCTCCACATTGGACAATTCGAATTACACACACCTGATACACATACAAACACCACTCCCACACACCCAACACAATATAAAACACACACCCACATCACCCACAAACCCCTACGACCACTATTACAGAGAGAAGGCCAGAGAGAGACTACAGCAATAGACAACCCCACCACACAGAGGCACACAACACCATCACCCATACAGCATCCACGCTCAAAACACCCCACACCACCACACATCACCACACTCAGCACCACATACACCACCCCACACATCACCTCCACCACCCCATGTCACGCCAAAGACACCCCAGATTTTCCGAGGAGGAGCTCAGGGTCATGGTGGAGGAAATCCTACGGGTAGAGTCACAGCTATTTGGAGCACAGGTGCAGCACACCTCCATAGCCAGGAAGATGGAGCTATGGCGAAGAATCGTCGACAGGGTCAACGCTGTGGGACAGCATCCAAGAAATCGGGAGGACATCAGGAAGAGGTGGAACGACCTACGGGGGAAGGTGCGTTCCGTGGTCTCCAGGCACAACATCGCGATTCAACGGACTGGCGGCCGACCCCCACCTCCTCCCCCACAACTAACAACATGGGAGGAGCAGGCCTTGACCATCTTGCATCCAGAGGGCCTCGGAGGAGTCGGTGCAGGAATGGACACTGGTAAGTTTAATCTTAACTATCATATCCCCCACCCTACCTGCATGTCATCACACACCCCCACCCTCACCCCCTCCCCTATCACTCAAACTCCTCACTAATGTACTAATATCACAAACCACACATCCCAACACCAAGCCCTGCATGACACAACTAAGCATGGACACCCAGCACTAAAGCATGCTCACTGTACATACCCATAACAACCCCCCAACCATCACCATACAATCCCCCACACAGGAATGCTTGCACTGGGATACACGCACACCCACCCATTGCACACCATGACACACACATGCAATAATCATGCTCTTATACCCCTGCAGGACCACTACGTAACGTCACCACACAGGAGGGTCCAGACATCTCCACTCCACCCACAGAGGAGGCCCACAGTGACGACAGCAGCTCTGGCCAACTGGATCCAGATGACCAGCCCGGACCATGGTGGGCCTCGGGACAGTCGGTTCCCCTTGCACAGGCACAGTCCCACACTGACCTTCCACCCTCTGGTAACACCAGCACAGCACCCTCCCAGCGGGCCCATACCTCCGTACCCAGGACACGTCAATCAGCTGTGTGTCCACCACTACAGGGGACCCAGGGTAACCCACCACCCCAACAACAACAGGGACCTGGGGGCAGTGGTAGTGGGCACACGGTCCAGGGGACGGAGGCCCAGGAACACAGGGGAACTGGGAGGGCTGCTGTGCGACAGGGGGCGGACAGGCCAAGGGAACCCACCCTCCACGAGGCCCTCTCCTCCATCATGGGAGCATACCACCACTCCCAGGAGACGATGGCTACGGTCCTGGCCAAGTTTCAGGAGACCCAGCGGCTGCAGGACGAACAGTATTTGGGGTTGAGGGAGGAGCTCAGAACCATCGGCTCCGCCCTGGGCACCATCATAGGGGTGCTGAAGGACATACAAAAGACCGTGAGGGACACCGTGACACTCCAAGGGGCCCCTGACACTAGCATGGACGATGAACTGCCCACCACCTCTGCCGGCGCTAGTGGACAGGACGCCCCGCCACAGGACCACCACACCAGCAACCCACCCCCTGCAGACGGATAACCACCCCGCAAGCGGTCCCTGAGATCCAGGAACAGGACAGAGCACGATGGCAAGACCCCCGCCAGGAAATGAGACCACCCTGATTGTCCTCCCACTGTCCCACTTTGTTACCCTGTCCAGATTGGAACTGCCCCAGCTCCACTTCCTATGCCCACATGGGCAGTGCACCTGTGAGACTAATAGACTGGACTCTGCCATGGACATTCCTCCACCATCACCCATCACCATCTTGCCACCCCCTCCAATAATTAGCACTTCAATAAACACCCTTGAACCACAAAACAATCTGGAGTCAGTCTGTGATTTAAAAAATGTGTAGTAGCTATGACAGTGACAAAATGCGTTTTCAAATGTAATGCCAACATACCTATGTCACATATCACAAGTCCATGAAGGATGCAAGCAGATGAAACACGTTGGTAACCACACCTGTGAAACTGTAATGGAAATGTACAACTCAGTTACCAAATACTGCTACTAATTGACAGACAGGATAGAGGTAGAAGTGTGAAAGTGAATGTGATAGTAAAAAAATAGTTCTCACCTGTGTGTCACTGGAAATATTGCTGTATGACTGACTCCCTGTCGTCTATGTCTTCTTCCTCAGCTTCCTCCTCATCACTGTCCACAGGCTCCACAGCTCCCACAACACCGTCATCTGGACCATCCTCCTGCAGAAAAGGCACCTGGCGTCGCAAAGCAAGATTGTGAAGCATCGAGCAGGCGATGATGATCTGGCACACCTTCCTTGGTGAGTAGAATAGGGAACCACCTGTCATATGGAGGCACCTGAACCTGGCCTTCAGGAGGCCGAAGGTGCGTTCGATCACCCTCCTAGTACGCCCATGGGCCTCATTGTAGCGTTCCTCTGCCCTGGGATTCCTCACTGAGGTCAATAGCCATGACAGGTTGGGGTAACCAGAGTCCCCTAATAGCCACACACGGTGCCTCTGGAGTTGACCCATCACATACGGGATGCTATTCCGCAGGATGTAGGTGTCATGCACTGAGCCAGGGAACATAGCATTCACCTGGGAGATGTACTGGTCTGCCAAACATACCATCTGTACATTCATGGAATGATAACTCTTCCGGTTCCTGTACACCTGTTCACTCCTGCGTGGGGGGACCAGAGCTACATGGGTGCCATCAATAGCACCTATGATGTTGGGGATATGTCCCAGGGCATAGAAGTCACCTTTCACTGTAGCCAAATCCTCCACCTGAGGGAAAACGATGTAGCTCCTTACGTGTTTCAGCAGGGCAGACAACACTCTGGACAACACGTTGGAAAACATAGGCTGGGACATCCCTGATGCCATGGCCACTGTTGTTTGAAATGATCCACTTGCAAGGAAATGGAGCACTGATAGCACCTGCACTTCAGGGGGTATTCCTGTGGGATGGAGGATTGGTGAGATCAGGTCTGGCTCCAACTGGGTACACAGTTCCTGGATTGTGGCACGGTCAAACCTGTAGGTGATGATCAAGTGTCGCTCCTCCATTGTTAACAGGTCCACCAGCGGTTGGTACACCGGAGGATTCCGCCATCTCCTCAAATGTCCCAGCTGACGGTGCCTAAGAAGGACAACAGCGACCACAGAATCAACAAATTCCCAGGTATGTACCCACAGCTACACAAAACACGACACCAAATACAAAACTCTTCCTGTATGTGTGTTGAGTGTAGGCCTAGGTATGTGTGACGCAGTAGTAAATGAAGCCATGTGGGCCCCTGAAATGGCGGCTGCCTGACCTCTAAAGTGGGACAATGGGATGTGAGGTAACTGCGCTGGCGTTGTACACCGTCGCGGTAGGCGGTCGTATACCGCGGCGCAATGCTGCATTGGTTATCATTGGACCCTATGGGTCCCAGGAGCCAATGATGAAGTGCGCCGGCGGTGATGATACGCACCGCCACGGATGTGACCGCCGCGGACGTGACCGCCATTTTCTATCTGTTCAATCACTCGATACCTGATCTTCGACAGGAGAGGACCTACACTGCAAGTGCTGCTGTGACCTCGGTCTGGAAGAGACAATGGCTGCTGCGTCTGGGGAAAGGGCCCCTGCCTTCACAGCTCAGGAGTTGGAGAAGCTAGTCGACGGGGTCCTCCCCCAGTACACGCTACTCTACGGTCCTCCAGACCAACAGGTAAGTACACAGGGAGCACGTTGTATGGACTATGCTGGGTGGAGAGGGCTGGATGTCAGTAGCAACGGGGCAGAGTTCAGCGACCATGAAGGACTGTGAATGCATGTGCCACATGGCAAGGGTAGGGATGGGGGCCAGTCACTTCGACGGTGCAGTTGGTAATGACTTCTCTTCTTCCCCTGTACATGTCATGTAGGTCAGTGCCCACCAGAAGAAGGACATTTGGCGTGCCATCGCAAGGGACGTGCGGACCCTGGGGGTCCACCAGAGACGGGGCACCCACTGCCGTAAAAGATGGGAGGACATTCGCTGCTGGAGCAAGAAGACGGCGGAGGCTCAGCTGGGGATGGCCACCCAACGTGGGAGGGGTGCCCGTCGCACCATGACCCCCTGATGTTTCGGATCCTGGCGGTGGCCTACCCTGAGTTGGATGGGCGCATGAGGGCATCACAGCAGACACAAGGGGGTGAGTACACTCTCATTCTGCGGACTTTGCGCGCAGTGGAGCGGTCTGGGTGGGGGAGGAGGGCTGTGGGTTTCCCTAGGCCAGGGCGAGTTCCGTAGGCTAGGCCCCTCCATAATGCAGGCCATGTGGCACTCCACCCCACCTCTGTAGAGTGCCAAGTACAGGTATACATGCCCCTATATCATCTATCTGTGCAGATGTCCACCATAGCCATGTAGGTCAGATCCCAGGAAGTGCATCTGTAGAGGCCAAGAGCACGGCATAGTGCAGGGGGCTGCTGTGTCTGTATTGTTCGCCAACGGTAGCGGTAAGCCATGCACTCAACCTGTCTTTCTTCTGTCGTCTCCCCCCCCTTTTTATACTCTCCCTGTTCTTTTGTGCATCAGCATCATCAGGCGGAGGTACAGTGGCACCGGAGCACGAGGGAGCTGCATCCCACATGGCCATGGAGGGCCACACCACAGACTCTGAATAAACCAGTGGGACAGAGGGCGAGGGGAGCTTCACGTCGGTCACCGGATCACCAAGCAGCGACACGGACTCGCCCGCCGATGGGAGCTCCCTTGTGGTGGCGGCACCATCTGTGCCCCCCACTTCTACAGGTACAGCCACCCCCCCCTACCAGCACCGCCCTCCCAGCAGCCCCTCAGCCTTCGCTCCGTGCCCGCTCACCCAGGAGGGTGGGCATCACCTTCGTCCCAGGCACCTCAGCCCCTGCCCCTGTCACCCCTGCTGCCCTCAGTGAGGAAGCCACTGACCTCCTCAGGTCACTCACTGTTGGGCAGTCTACCATTGTGAATGCCATCCAGGGTGTAGAAAGGGAGTTGCAACACAGTAATGCATTCCTGGAGGTCATTCATTCTGGTCAGGCTGCCCTTCATCGAACCCTGCAATCTCTGGCCTCAGCACTGATGGCAGCCATTGTCCCTGTGTCTAGCCTCCCCCCTCCAACTTCCTCCACCCAGACCCAATCCCCTGTACCCCAGCCCATCCCAAGCACACCATCAGACAAGCATGCACACACCCCAACACACAAAAGTAGCTCAGGCAAACATAAGCACCACACAACTCACAGGCACTCACACAAGCATCACCCACATACAGACACAGCAACATCCACTGCTTCCACTGTGTCCCCCTCCTTGTCGTCTCCCTCCTCCCTCCCAGTGTCGTCTACACTCTCACCTGCATGCACTACATCTACAGGCACTAGAATTCGCACCAGAACACCTAGCACCACACCCCGCTCACCTGCACTCACCACCCCCACTACCATTTACACGTCCCCTGTGTCCACTCCCAGTGTGTCTGTGACGCCCGCTCCCAAAGTACACAAACACGGGCACCCACACACCCAACATCCATCCACCTCACGACAGCCTCCAGTACCTGCACCTGCACCCAAATCACCTAAAGTGACACCTCCTACAACCACCTCCTCTTCCTCCACTCCCAGACCCCCTCCAGCTACCCATCCCAGTGTTCGTCAGAAACTCTTCCTCAGCGACATTGACCTCTTTCCCACCACCCCCACCCCTACAATTCATAGGTCCCGTAGTAGCACCTCAGCCAAAAAAAGTCCGGTACCAGTGGTGCGTGTTAAAGGTGTGTGGAGTGCACCGGCCACCAGGGCAGCCAGTGTGACACGGAGCCAATGCACTGCCAGTCCACCCCCTGTAAAGCACCTTAAGTTGGAAAGTGGCCGACGGGAGAGGGTGAAGACTCCTGCCGGAAAAACAGCTCACAAGGGTCCCGGGGGGAGTGCTGAGTCAGCTGTGACTCCTCCCAAGGTGGTGAAGGGGCAGAAGAAGTCTCCAAAGTCTGGGAAGGGCAGCACGGCGGAGAAGGACGCCATCGTCCCCGCCGGCCGGGACGCCACCGCCAGCAGTATCGTCACTGGTCAGGAGACCACCGCCAGAGTCAGTGCCCTGGAGGGCAGCAGTATCGTCACTGGTCCGGAGACCACCGCCAGAGTCAGTGCCCTGGAGGGCACGAGTATCGTCACTGGTCAGGAGACCACCGCCAGCGTCAGTGACCTGGAGGGCCCCGGCAGCCACAGCCCCGCTGGGCACTGAGGGACCGTAATGCCACACACCGCTGCACAGGTCAGAGACAGCAAAGGCAAGCACCGCTGAACAGGGCAAAGACTGCCATGGCAGAGCACTGCTGAACAGGCCAAAGACCGACATGGTGAAGACCGCTGAACAGGGCAAAGCACCGCCAAGGTGAAGACCGCTGAACAGGGCAAAGCACCGCTGAACATGCCAAAGACCGCCATGGCAAAGCACTGCTGAACAGGCCAAAGACCGCCATGGCAAAGCACTGCTGAACAGGCCAAAGACCGACATGGTGAAGACTGCTGAACAGGGCAAAGCACCGCTGAACAGGCCAAAGACCGACATGGTGAAGACCACTGAACAGGGCAAAGCACCACCATGGTGAAGACCGCTGAACAGGGCTAAGCACCGCCATGGTGAAGACCGCTGAACAGGGCAAAGCACCGCCAAATCAAGCATCGTTAGCCCATGTGCAGCTGGGACAGTGACGGAACTGGGACCGTCACGGGGAGCGTGATGCACTCTGGGCACCAGTCCCCCTCCAGAACCAGTGGAGACCTGCATCCACTCTGTCTGTCCTTCACAGGATGAAGCACTCTGGGCACCAGTCCCCCTCCAGAACCAGTGGAGACCTGCATCCACTTGAGAGACTGTGGCTTTGCACTCCCCAGGATGGAACAGTGGGCAACCCACCCACTGTAGAGATTTAAGAGACTGTGGCTTTGCACTCCCCAGGATTGAACAGTGGGCAACCCACCCACTGCAGAGACTTGAGAGACTGTGGCTTTGCACTCCCCAGGATTGAACAGTGGGCAACCCACCCACTGCAGAGACTTGAGAGACTGTGGCTTTGCACTCCCCAGGATTGAACAGTGGGCAACCCACCCACTGCAGAGAGTTGAGAGACTGTGGCTTTGCACTCCCCAGGATTGACCAGTGGGCAACCCACCCACTGCAGAGAGTTGAGATACTGTGGCTTTGCACTCCCCAGGATTGACCAGTGGGCAACCCACCCACTGCAGAGACTTAAGAGACTGTGGCTTTGCACTCCCCAGGATTGACCAGTGGGCAACCCACCCACTGCAGAGACTTAAGAGACTGTGGCTTTGCACTCCCCAGGATTGAACAGTGGGCAACCCACCCACTGCAGAGACTTAAGATACTGTGGCTTTGCACTCCCCAGAATTGAACAGTGGGCAACCCACCCACTGCAGAGAGTTGAGAGACTGTGGCTTTGCACTCCCCAGGATGGAACAGTGGGCAACCCACCCACTGCAGAGAGTTGAGAGACTGTGGCTTTGCACTCCCCAGGATGGAACAGTGGGCAACCCACCCACTGCAGAGAGTTGAGAGACTGTGGCTTTGCACTCCCGAGGATGGAACAGTGGGCAACCCACCCACTGCAGAGACTTGAGAGACTGTGGCTTTGCACTCCCCACACCCCAGGATACATCAATGGGCATGGAGCCCCGTCGTGGATCTGGCGTGGTGCTGTAATCCGGATGGGGTGCCCCCCCTTCCCTTCCCCCTGAGGTGCCTGTTGTATTTCTATCTGATGCCCCTGCAGTGTTCTCTCCGTTTGTGGACAGGTATCTAGTGTGGGCCTCGCCCATGCATTTTAGGCCCAGTGGTCCACGGACATTGAAATGTGCATACCTGCACTACTAATCGTGATGTATATATTTGGAAAGTGCATATATATCTGTATATAGTAGGTTACTGTATTTTGATACATTACAAAGTTTGAACTGATTTCCTTTTGTCTTTGCATTCATCCGGGGGGGTTGTGGGTTGTTACTGTGCTGTTTGGAAATGCATTGGTGTGTGTGTGTTGTAGTGGGTGAGGGTCGGGTTGGGGGTGGGGGTGTTGCGTGTGTGTCCCCCTGACTTTTGTCTCCCCCCTCCCCTATGTCGTAGGTGCAGTACTCACCATTGTCTTCGGCGCCTACGTTGCTGGTGATCGTAGAGGAGCAGGAAGACAAGCGCAGGGAGTATTTGTAGTTCGGGCTCCATGGTGGCCTCCTTCCTCGTGGAGTGTGTTCAGGTGAGCGTTTTCCCATTGCAAAAGCTGTTTCCGCCTTGTTTTTATCCACGGTGAATCCGCCCCGGAAAAGGTGGCGGATTGGCGGGTTGTGATACTGTGGGCGGTACATTGTCTCCCGCCTGTCTGTTGGCGGTGACCGCTGCGCTGCTTGTCTGTACCGCCGTGGCGGTCGGAGTGTTAAAGTGGCTGTCTATGTTGGCGGTTTCCGCCACGGTCATAATTCCCTTTTTTTGTCCGCCTGCCTGTTTGCGGTATTACCGCAGCTTTAACACCGTCCGCCAGGGTTGCAATGACCACCTTAGTGCTGGATTATTACAAAGGTCTGGCTGATGTGGTTTGCTCTTTGTCTCTTCAGATTGAAGCAACAACAGTTCAACTGGCTCAATAACAGTGTCACAGCCTGAAAGCTGGTGACTGGATTGTGAGTGAAAATCATGTGATGAAGACTTGCCTAAGGCCAAGGTGGAAAGGACTGTTTAAAGTTATATTGGTGATGACAACAGCTGTGAAGTGTGCTAGTCTTCCGAATTGGATTCATGCAAGCGACACACGCAAAGTCCTGTGTCTTCTTGAAAACACAGGGTCTGATTTTGGAAGAGCAAATGCTGATGAAAGAGGGGTTCAGCTCGATCAAGCTGTGAGGACTGAAAAGGTGGCTGAAGCAGACGTAGTGCAAAATTGTGAAGGTGCAAGCAGCCTGATTGCAGACGAAAGTGCAGGAGAGCAAAGTCAAAGTCAATCAACTCCTGCCAGCACAGCAAACGTTGTGAATACAATTGCACCCAAAAAGAGAAATGTCAAAGATGATATATGGCCTACAGCTGTGCATGAACTAGTCGCTGAGAAACTCCCATCAATAACAGAAACAGTTGAAGAGTTAAATCAAAGTGAAGATGAAGCTGGTGCTATTAGAAGAATGAAAAGGAATTAGTGCCAAGTCGTAGATACTCTTCACCTGAATGGACATATCTTGTCACAAATGAATGGGAGAATTAGTTTATGGCCTTTTGTTTTGACCATGAGAATCCAGCTAAACATTCTGGAACTCGAAATCACATTTGAACTGAGTTTTGAAATGACCTTGCCAATTGATCAACAAAGGCATTACACTCTGGAAGTGACCATAAGTGATCATCAGACTGTGTTGTGTTGGAAACGAACATTTGAACTATTTTGAGAACTTTTGATTGAACTCACAGAAAATTCTTGAAGATAAAAAAATGCTATAAATAGTTGAAAAGAAAAGACTTAAAAAAGCTCTTTTGTTTAGATTTTTGCTCGCTCTGCCTTTTTATATTTTCCTTTTTCTTTCCTTCTCTGATTCTACAGAAGCCATGAATCCAGGACAGAGTAAACACAGTAAATGTAAATATGTGTGCATTTGGTTATAGTGTGTATGATTGTGTGTTTTTTATTGATTGCAGGAATGAGTGTTTCAATGAAAGGAGATGTTCAGAGCACAGCAACTCCAGTGCAGAGAATGACATTATCTAAGCAGGATACATTTTATAAGGAGGAGGAATTGCTTCATATAGATAACACAAAGGGAGATTTACACGTTTGAGACATGACTTGAGTGACCTAGAAGAGACAAATGATTGGGAGACAATAGGTGAAGCATTCTCTAAGGTAAGATCTTAGTTTGGAAACTTGGGAAATGGATTCGTGAAAATGGTCCTAAAACCTTTATTGATTATGACAGTATGCATAATTTGTGCACTTAGATTTTATAAGGCTTACACTTTCTGAAAAAGACAAATAGTAAAGAATAAACAGAGAAGGGAAGAAATGAAAATGGAAAATCTGAGAAATATTTACTTTCAGACAAAGAAGAGAATTGATGATTATCGCAGACCTAGGCCTAAGCGTTATCAAATCACAAGGTCTTGATTTGTCTCAGTGTAAATGACAAAAGTTATTTTGTGATGGCATGGATTACTATCAGAGGAGGGACTGGTAGAGATCAAATTTTACTAATACAGTAGTGTCATTGAAGTTAGCATATAGCGTTTTTTAAATCGCTATATGAGAAGGTCTAACAAGGAAATAACATGGAAATGTAAAATGGGCACATTTAAATCGGGCTGGACATTGTGCCTGCCATTCGTATTTTGTCATCACATTTAACATGTAGGCATTGTGCACTTATATTTGAGTGAATTATTAACCAGAATTAACATGAAAGTTTATTTTCAAGAAGAGAACAGTAGAAATTAAGTATATTATAAGGTCAATGTATCGTACTTATTTTGTTTAAAATGGATTTTTATTAACAAGAGTTATATGTGTGCAGAAAAATAAATGGGTGTTTAAACTAAACTGTTCTAACATGTCATAAATAATGTTTGCAATAAAATAATTTGCTTTGCATATATGATTAAATCGTAAGGTGCACAATAGGTTTTGTAAATGTATTAATTGTATTAATGTGCATTTAGGCTTTCTTAGTTTGACTAGACCTGAAAGGTTCATTTTGCAGCGGTAGAGGAAAATTATTTGTTTGTTCTGTTCCCTCTGACCTGAGTTCTTTTTCTAGGTTGCTGATATTATATTGAAAATACTATTGTATTGTAGGTGAAGAGCATGTTTCAGAATTTAATTATGTACTAGTATTTGTTTTAGCTGTTGAACAAGACAGGAAACTTGTAGTTCTCATGAGATCTATGTATTGTTTATTATGTGTGTCGTGAGTAAGGGATTTGAAGTAACAAATTATTTGAAAATGTAATATTTTGGCAGAACTTTATAAAATCATTGAAATGACAATGAACTTTTGCTGAGCAAATCCGGAATAGGTGCAAACATGGTGGTACCATCAACAGCCATTGGACACTGAAACTGATGCCGGCAATGAGACAGTCTGAAGGACCAATCACGAGAATCCTGTATATTTCTAATTACTGAGGAACTTTGAAACTGAGGGCCACCTTACGTTAGTCTATCCCCTGTCTTCAGCCCGTTCAGAACTCTGCTACAGAACTCATCTACTCCTGCTTCGAGTCTATTGCTATTTTCCCCTATCTTCTCCAAGTCTTCTAATGCTAGCCTGTTCCCACACATGCACGTCCTAATTCATGTTAGAGATAAGGATGGTCCAGCCCTGTAAATTAACTGTTAAAAATTGTATTTTGATAATTTACTGATGTCACTATCTATTGCTTTGAAATCTAATATAAATGTGCATGTTGTGGTTTTGTTCATCTATGTCATTCTTTTGGAGTGTTTAACAGTATTGATGCTTAGTAGACTAAGGCGGTCATTCTGACCGCCACCCGCCATGCGGTTACCGCCGAATGACCGCACCGCGGTCAAAAGACCGCGGCAGTCATTCCAACTTTCCCGCTGGGCCGGCGGGCGACCGCCAAAAGGCCGTCCGCCGGCCCAGCGGGAAAGCCCCTGCAACGAGGAAGCCGGTTCCGAATGGAGCCGGCGGAGTTGCAGGGGTGCGACGGGTGCAGTGGCACCCGTCGCGATTTTCACTGTCTGCAAAGGCCTGGGCAGTGCAGGGGCCCCCAGGGTCCCCACGGCACCCGTTCCCGCCATCCTGGTTCTGGCGGTGGACACCGCCAGAAACAGGCTGGCGGGAAGGGGGTCGGAATCCCCATGGCAGTGCTGCAAGCAGCGCCGCCATGGCAGATTCCCTGGGCCAGGGGAAAACCGGCGGGAAACCGCCGGTTCCCCTTTTCTGACCGCAGCTTTACCGCCACGGTCAGAATAGCCCAGGAAGCACCGCCAGCCTGTTGGCGGTGCTTCCGCCGCCCTCTGCCATGGCGGTCATGGACCGCCAGGGTCAGAATGACCCCCAAAATCTTTTTTAAAGTTTTTGGCAATTTATGGTTTTCAAGTATGTTTATAACTTCGTTTTGCACACCATATACATGTCATTGATTTTGTGACTGTAAGAAAAGCTTAGAAATTTATTCAGTTTGGAATTTTACTTAGTGTCTAAATTTTCATGGTGTCCAGAATCGTTCATGGTTTTATGTCATAGATTTGTGATTGAATGAATCTTCACCAAGTCCAAAGATCTAGTCGACCTCTGAAGGTGAGAATAGTGATGTTGTCTCAATTACACATTTGTGATTTCTGAACCCGAGGTGAGAAGAAGACCTCTGCGAGCGCGCCACCACTACTCAGGGAGCTAAAGGTATTATTGATTCGCAGCAGGAAAGCCAATTTCCTGCAGCCAGCTGTCCTGCCATATGACTTCAGACTGGTGGGATGTAGGCCAGGTATGGTGTGTAGCAAATCATTGCCTCAGGCATAGTGTAGTTCTTTATGGAGGGCCAATTTCTTAACTTTGTAGACACCCCTCAGATTCTGAAAAACAAACGAATTGCCTCTCGACTAACAGTTTGAATACCTTAATAAAATTACTAGATCCATTCGGTCTCCAGTCCATTCAACTTTATTTTCTTATAATAGGAGTAAAATGTATGTTTTAGGGACAGTTTTTTTTTTTGCTTTGGCTGGCTGTAGAGACTCAGTGAACTAATACATCCACTGCACAGACCTGTGTTTGAACCAATGGCAAAAGGTTCAACTACCATCAAGTGAACTCAGCTTTCGATCCTTCTGAGCTTGATAAGATTAGTACTATAGAGTTAGGTAACTATAAACATTCTATATGTCAGCAGCATCAAGATATCCCTCGGGATGAATGTATGTTCAACCCATAGGCCTGCTGTGAAATTTTATGTCAGTTAGATACATGAGGGTGCTTAGGAAGTCACATGACTTTCTTTCACCCAACTCTTTCAACTTTTCAAATGGAAGCGTGATATATGACTGGCTGTTCTGAAGCCTAACCAAATGACATCTTCGAGCTTGGTAATTCCTTGTTTAGATCCTTAGAGTGATTTCATTCCTACTCAGCCCAGGAAAAACATAAACTTCAAACCAGATCACTGACAGAAGACTCTCAAAGGTTCCTGGTCTGCAAAATGTATCCAAGTTTAATGGGACAGTCAGATTGTTTAATTCCTTCCCGGTTCCAGCAAGGATGACCAAAGAGTCAGTCAAAGCGCTCAACCGCAGTAAAACCTTTTCACTATTGCAAGTAGGTTAAGAGAAGTCCTGATCCTGCTGTGTTACCATGTGAGTGTTTGATAGAGGGGAGATGGATATGGGATGAGGAGCTTATTGGCAGGATAACAATGAGGGGTTAAAAAGATATGGGATGGGTTTGGTTACTGAACCAGCACATATATGTTACTATTTTTATAGGTGCTCTACATGGGTGGTACTACTAATCAGTGTCTTTTATATTTTCTAGATAGAGGAAGGACAATCAGGTGTCAGGAGAATGCTGCTTTTGAAGGTTGTAAGTCAAGTTAACGGCAGTACACAGCCTCTGCGATCACCAGCAAACTTCCAACTACCCTTTAACATAATGTTTTCCCGCCCCAGGAATCTAACATAGAACACATAACCCTAGCACATGCATGGAACACAGAGCCACAACCATGCATAACATTTAAACATAACACATCTTCTCCCTTTTATTAACAAAACAAAACAGTCCCCAATCAAAGAAACATACATAAAAGGCATTTGAAAAACAAAAGAATTAACAATATATGATCATTATAAAATCCTCCAAAGGTATAGGTTTCACAATTCATGTCTCCGATCTTCTGAGACTTTCTGAGGTAGAACCAGTTCTGGCCTTGGTCTTAGTATTGTTTTTCATTAGACAACTTGATGTGCATCTTACACTAGCCATCTTTCAAATAACCACAGTATCCAACCCATCCTCTTCCACAATGGATAATGTGTACCTTGTGATTACCACTCCAAATTGATTCATCCAATAGAATTGTTTACACCTGCTGTGTTGTTTGCTTAAGGAAGATCATCAGTCTCAGATACACCACCACTTTTCCTGTACAAATATAGACGACTTGCATGCCATACCTTACAGTCAGTTAACAATGCAGCATTGCATACAATCTTCTTTGCAGCTAAAGTAGTGGAAAATGTCCTTTCCTTACAAAAATCCTTTTCTTGACTTTTGTCATACATCCAACTTGAAGCTCTACCTCTTTCACATTATGGGCCTCATTCCGCCGGCCTGGCGGGGCCCGCCAGAATACCGCTAAGCGGTCAAAAGACCGCCGCGGGTATTCTGGGTTTCCCGCTGGGCTGGCGGGCGACCGCCAGAAGGCCGCCCGCCAGCCCAGCGGGAAACACCCTTCCATGAGGATGCCGGCTCCGAATGGAGCCGGCGGAGTGGAAGGGGTGCGACGGGTGCAGTTGCACCCGTCACGATTTTCAGTGTCTGCATGGCAGACACTGAAAATCTTTGTAGGGCCCTGTTACGGGGGCCCCTGCAGTGCCCATGTCATTGGCATGGGCACTGCAGGGGCCCCCAGGGGCCCCACGACACCCCATACCGCCATTCTTTTCCTGGTGGCCAAAACCGCCAGGAACAGGATGGCGGTATGGGGCTCGGAATCCCCATGGTGGCGAAGCAAGCTGCGCCGCAATGGAGGATTCCCCAGGGCAACGGGAAACCGGCGGTACACGGCCGGTTTTCCGTTTCTGACCGCGGCTGTACCACCGCGGTCATAATGCCTGTGGGAGCACCGCCAGCCTGTTGGCGCTGCTCCCGCGGTCGTTGGCCCTGGCGGTTTTTACCGCCAGGGTCAGAATGACCCCCTATGTGATTTATTATATCTATTTTTACAATTGGTTTGTTTCACTTCCATTCTTCCTCCCTCCCTTTCAGGGAACCACTCAACAAAACTGGTTTTATTCACAAATTCCATATTTTCCTTGGTGCAAGGCATCCTGCCCCTCATCAAAGTGAGCTGATTGTATCCAGTGGAGTCATGAAAAGCAATTCTGTAGGCCCACAATAATTCTTCTATTTAATTTTTTTTCAATTCAAGGAATTACTATTAGTTAACTCTATTCACCTTTACTTACCCTACTGAAATGCTAAACACCACTATTTCCTTCAGGGTGATAAACAGGAGTGGTGCTGTTCAATATACAATTTCTGACTATGAATGCTGAAAAAACATCCAACACAAATCGACTCCCACTGTCTGTAATTATTGATTTAGGAAGACTTTCCCTAAGGCAAACCTCTTCAAAAAAGTGTACAACTGCTTTAGCATCAGCACCTGAAACAACATTAACTTCCATATGGTGGACTGGTGCAAAGATATCAACACCATTTCTCTTCCAAGTCAACCACGGTGGAACAATGTGGTGCAAAGGAGGTTTCTACGTAATCCCTGATTTAGAAGAATTAAGACATTTTATTCGCTCATGCATAATACTGACAACCTCCTTATCCACTGCTGGCCACCAATAATATTGTTTGATTATATAATTATATTCAGGTGACCTTCATGATACAAAACAACAATTTTATTCAGTAAAGTAACAGGTGGCACCATGCGTCCACCTCTCAATAGCAAATTATTTGCTACTGGAAGCTCATTTCTCACCTTCCAAAAAGGAATTAAGGGCTAGATGTATCAAACTATTTTGCATTTGCACACAGTGCGAGTCTCAAAATTCCATTTGTTTGTGAATGCAAAATAGCCTTCCACGATTTATGAAAGACATTCGCAGTGCAATTTTAAGGAATCGCTAAATTAGCGATTCCCTAAAATTGCAACTCAATACTGTGAATCGCAAAATGCGATTTGCAAATAAGAAATCGCAATGTAATGTATGAACCAATCACAAAGTTCGAATGGTCGCATAATGGGGATTTTGCATGTACAATTTACCACAAACTCAAATCAGGTGGCAATCAGGTGCAACCTATGAAAAGAGGCCCAGAGTACATCAGCTCTCAACAATGGCTGCACTCTACGTCATGGCGAGGAGGATGAGAATCCTGGCACGTTTGAGCAGAGGGAGGAGGAGACAGGAGTGCATTTTCAGAGTGCGCATTACTCTGACCAAACAGAGGAGGAGATATTTAAGTATTATACTATTAAGTATAGGTTGAATTCTTCCATAATACTAGACCTAATAGCAGATTTACAACCACAACTGTAGCAACACACAGAGAACCAATGCCATACCCACTCATGTGCAGGTATTATGCTCCCTGCACCTGTTAGCCTCAGGAAGCTATCAGAAGGTTCTAGCAGCAGCTGGAGGTGTGTCTCAAAGTGCACTTTCAGGCTTCTTCAATGTATTCCTCAATGCAATGTTACTTAAAATAAATCAGCACATCAAATTCCCCAACACCCTACAGGACTTGCAGCTCACAAAATTAAATACTTACCAGGTAGCCCAATTCCCACATGTCATTGCCTGCATTGCTGGGATACATGAGGCAAACTGTCCACATTCTGAAACTGAGTAAATTTAGAGGAATAGAGAATTAGCTATTACATAAACATACAGGTCATCTGCAATGCCTCACACATTATTACTGATTTAGTAGGCAGATTCCGTGGTAGCACACATGATTCGTACGTCTGCAGACATAGTGGAATGTACACACAGCTTCTTGTTGGAGACTTTGGGGAAGGATACCTACTTGGTAATGTAACAAAGAACAATGTAGCATATCATACAGGGGAGGTCAGAGATGACAATGACTCAATTTTCACTCCTGTCATTGAAGGAAACAGTGCTTATGCAGTGCGGTTCTTTATCCTAATACCATCCCTAAATCCAGCCACACCAAGCGGACGGCGTTACAATGAGGCACATAGGAGAACGCGGCGTATGATTGAGAGAACCTTTGGCCTGCTGAAGAGTCGCTTCAGTGCCTTCACAAAAGTGGAGGAGCACTACAGTACGGTCCGGGAACCTGCTGTAAGATTGTAGCCACATGTGCTATGTTACACAACATCAGGACAACAAGAGGCATACGACTGGAACCCACAGATTCTGACTCAGATGAGGATGATGACCCATTGCCACCCCCTCACCCAGCAGACCGATCCAAAGCAGCAGCTGACAGGCAAAAAACGTGCTGCGATTATACACAACTATTTATGATGTAAGTAATGACAACACCAAGTCTTTTTTTCTTTTTTGCTACAGGTATCACATTTATTACCTTAACTTCAGGTCAAATATGTGGGCATAGAACATAGGTAATCCAAAAGCACTATCTGTACCAAAATTAAATGTTATACTATTAATATAGTATTATTAATGCAATGTCCCAAAATATGCAAGGCCCAGCACATGTCCACATTCTTTTTTGTGTCCACACACGCCACTAGAATGCTCAGTAGGCTCAGAGGCATCTCTTGTTGCATGTTCTGAGACAGTACTGTGTCTGGAAGTGCAATGCCTAGGATCCATCAGAGGAGCTGTGACACTACTGAGGCTAGAGAGATCCTCACTATCCCCACCACTAAATTCACTGTTTGCAGCACTCTGGGCTGTCTGCATGGTCCCCAATGCATTGGTAACCTGCACCAGTCCCTGTGCAACATCCCCGCTGCAATGTGCCATTTCCACTTGCATGTTGACAGAAAGTCGTGACAGCAAAGCAGTTGCATTAGTGAGGCGATTTACAGATCTGCTGATCTCATCCGCCCTACAAATCAATTGGTGATGGCGCTTATGCTGGGTGACATGGTCCTGCTGCATTACAGTGCAGAGTTGCATTTGTCATCTCCCTTAGATTTTCTGCTGTAGATTTCTGTCCTTCCTGCACTGCTGCATTCAGCTGGCATATGTTGTGATTGATAGACACCAACTGCCTGTGCATTGAATTAACTGCTTACATTGTAGACACTGTAACTTTCACCTGGATGCATCCAGACCACAAAATAGAGATGGGCACTGACCTTCCTCTGAGCTCTGTCTGACATCTGCTCTACTCCTCCTTAGGGGAGTATGCTGGCACTGGAAAAAAGATTGACGTCTGTGGGTGTGTCTACCACCTGAAGGTACGTCTTCTTGCAAGACATCAGAGTCATGAGCAAATTCAGGGAGTGGTTCCACTGTTTCCCTGCGTCTGGGTGGTGCTGGCGTAATGGACTTGATTATGTCGGTCTCAGACCATGGCTGGCTTTCCTCATTCCCCCCTGTTTCTTCTGCATCTACTGCCGGAACATCTGCAACATCAATGCGCAGCATGTCAGTCCTAAAGTACTTTTTTCATTTCTCAGTTCACAGTTACAATTTTTAGTAAACATTTTTCCTGGCACAGTGTCTCTAATTGTCTTTTGTATTGTCTCCCTTTTGGTTATACACAATACTGCAATGTTTGTTCTAAGTGCACTGTTGGGGTATGGACTTCCACTCCCATAAGGTATTGTTGGGTAGCATGGTAAATGTGGCATGGACTATTTTTCACAGTGCATGGCAACCTTGTATTAATCTAAGAAACAATTGTAAATGCACAGATGGTGATTTAATTCATTACTGCCCTTACCTTTGTTTGGTGCCTATGGTACCCTAGGTGTCTTGTCAGTGACACCAGCTACTGCTTCAGGCTGCAATGTTGACTTCACCATATCCTCCAAGGAGGTGGATGGTGTCTCGTGGATGGTCCTCTGCCAGTACTCCTTGCCTCCTTCAGCCTGCTTGCTACCCTCTCCTTGGCACATGAATGTAAGTCGTACCAGTGCTTGTGAATCTCCTCAGTCTTACGCTGCTCAACACCCACCATGCTGACTTTAGCTTGGACGTCACTTCACATTTTTCTCTTCTCACTTTCTGGAACATGCAGTGAGTTTTTTTCCAAATAACTTATCATGGTTCTTGACAACCTCTTCTGTGAGCACCTCCAATTCCTGCTCACTGAACTTTAGTTTTCTCTTTCTTCCTCCTGTGCCCTTGCTATTCCCTTCAGTGGCCATTGTGTCGTATGGTCCTGGCTGCCTCTCCTGTGTGCCTTCCTGGTGCTGTGCTAGGCATATTTGCCTGCTTCTGTGGCTGAGGCTTCTGGAAACAGGATGCACTGACTCACTTTCTCGTTGTCATGTCATCCCGCTGCTCCATAATGCAAAACTCGCAATTTGCAATTACCAAATACTGATCTGCTATTTTACTGAATCACTATTTGGTAATCGCTATATGCGATTGTGATCTTTTAGTAATCACAAAATATTGTGCGACTGCCTTGTTGCTTACCATTTTTTGCAAATCCCAAATAGCGATTTAGTAAAAATCACTATTTGGGATTCACAAATGCGGGGCTTCATACATACGGCTCTAAGTTCTCTTCTAATATCTTCTTCCTAGGCCACCCTTCCTTCACAAATTCTAACACGCTTCTCAAAACTCAGTACTTCAAAGAAAGAGTCTTCTCCCCAGACAAAGTAGCAACCAAATAATCTTCCCCTTTCACAGGATGGGGTATCCTAGTAAGAAAGCCAGCAACTTAATTGTGTGGTACAGGTACATTTTGTAGGTCATAATTGTAATCTGAATAGTTGAACTGACAGCCTTGCAATCCTAGGCAAACCATTTTTGAGACTATGGGACAGATGTAGGAAGGCTTTTGCGCCTCACAAACGGCGAAAAAACGCCGTTTGCGAGGCCCAAAGCCCTTATGCGATGCAGAATCACATTTTGCGAGTCGGTACCGACTCGCAAAATGTGATTCCGACTCGCAAATAGGAAGGGGTGTTCCCTTCCTATTTGCGACCGCATCGCGATGTAGAGTTGATTTTTGACCGCGAAAGCGGTAGCAAATCAACTCGCAGTTACCATCCACTTGAAGTGGATGGTAACTTATTCGCAAAAGGGAAGGGGTCCCCATGGGACCCCTTCCAACCTGTGAATGCAAAAAAATATATTTTTTTCAGAGCAGGCAGTGGTCCTATGGACCACTGCCTACTCTGAAAAAAACCGAAACAAAAAAGTTTCGGTAATTTTTCTATTTGCAGCTCGTTTTCCTTTAAGGAAAACGGGCTGCAAAGAGAAAAAAAAAACTGCTTTATTTAAAAGCAGTCACGGACATGGTGGTCTGCTGTCTCCAGCAGGCCACCATCCCCGTGAGTGCCTAGACTCGCTATGGGGTCGCAAACTGCGACCCACCTCATAAATATTCATGAGGTGGGTCTTTGCGACCCCATAGCGAGTCGCAGAAGGTGTCTGAGACACCTTTCTGCATTTTCTTTTGCGAGTTGCAAATTACGAGTCGCTGGGACTCGAAATTTGCAAATCGCAAACGGAAACCTACCTACATCTGGCCCTAAGTCCCTCATTATGACTTTGGCGGTAAATGCCGCTTACAGCCGCGCTGACTTCTGCCAACTTACCACCGCGCTGGTGAATATCCGTTCATCATATTTTGACAAACACACCCCAATCCGACAGAATACAGCCATATACACAAATCTGCCAGACCAAAGGTCAGTGATAAACTGGCAGTCCCAAAACCCACACTGTTATGCCAACAGAACAACACCCATCACATTATGACCCACTAACCACCACGGCAGACATTTAACGGCGGTAAACCATTGGTGGTACATACCGCCCGCTCACAATGGACACCCACATACAAAACAACACTACATTGGCCAATTCAAACAACACACACCTGACACCCATACATACACCACACCCACACACACCTATAAAACACACACCCACATTACCCACAACCTTTTACTAACAACTATTGCCAACACGAGACTGAGGAGAAGAGCACAGAGATAACTAGACACACACACCACTCACACCCATACACCCCTCACACACCCCACATCACAAACCCCACCACATTACCCTACACACCCTCACCAACACACATCACACAACCCCCATGGCACCACAAAGGCACTCCCGTTTCACTGAGGAGAAGTTAAGGGTCATGGTGGAGGAAATCGTCAGGGTAGAGCCACAGCTCTTTGGAGCACAGGTGCAGCAGAAATCAATAGCAAGGAATATGGAACTATGGTGGAGAACTGTGGACAGGGTCAATGCCGTGGGACAGCATCCAAGAACAAGGGACAACATCAGGAAGAGGTGGAATGACCTACAGGGAAAGGTATGTTCCATTGCAGCAAGACACCAGCTCACCATACAGAGGACTGGCGGTGGACCCCCACCTCCTCCCCCACAACTCACAGCATGAGAGGAGCAAGTCTTGGCATTACTGCATCCTGAGGGACTCGCCGGAGTTGGAGGAGGACTGGACAATGGTAAGTCTACTTTTAACAATTATCACTCCCCATACCTGCATGCCATCACACACCCTCACTCCCATCGCTCCACCCCATCCCACACACTCCACCATCACCTCTCCATAATCCCAATGCAAATACCTGAATGCTGTCTCAATGCATGGACACCCCTCCCACCCCTGTATTGACACTCATCACCAAAGCATGCACAGCATAGGGAAATGAACATAACCACAATACACCAACATACACAAGCAAAAGCTGGCAGGGGAACAACAACCATAGAGGGGAAGCTACAGAAGTACAAATGTCAGACACCTGAAGCATAATACATCATTTACATCCCCACAGGTACCCCAGCCAACGCCACTGGCGAAGAAGTGCCACCACTATCCATTCCCCCAAAAGAAGAGGCCGACAGTACTGACAGTACCTCTTCACTTCAGGATCTGGATGATCTACCTGGCCCATCAGGGACCACTGGACAGCTGGTCACCCAAACCCACTCATAGACCACCACAGAGCCTCCCCCATCAGGATCCAACACCACAGCTCCCACCTAGCGTACCCACACTTCTGTTCCCAAGACACGTCAATCAGCAGTGTGCCCACCTGTGCAGGGACCCCAGGCCACACCCCGCACACAAGACAATCAGGGACCTGGGGTCAGTGGCAGTGGGCACACCGTTCAGGGGACAGAAAAACAAGCCAACAGGGACACTGGGAGGACTGCTGTGCGCCAGGAGGAGGACAGGTCCAGGGAACCGACTCTCCAGGAGGCACTTGAAGAGATCCTGGGAGCCTACCAACATTCCCAGGATGCGAGGATTCCTCGACAACGTGCAGGAGAACAGACAGCTGCAGGAGGGATAGTATCAGGGAATCAGGGAGGACTTGCAGGCCATTAACAACACCCTGATCTCCATAGCAGGGGTGCTGGCAGACATGGCCAACATCATGAGGGAGGAAACAGCACACCAGAGGGCCCCTGCCACTAGCCAGTCATCTGAACAGCCCTCCTTTTCCTCTGCTGCTAGCGGGCAGGAGGCCCAACCACAGGACCCACAGGCCACCAGCACCCCTCCCCTGCAGAAGGTGAACCACCCCGCAAACGTTCCCTGAGAACCGGACTGAAGCCAGAGAAAGTTGCCAAGACCACAGCCAGGAAATGAGACTCGTGATTGTCCCCCTTATGTCCCACTCAGTCACCTTGTCCACCTTGAACTGCCATTGCTCCCCTTCCCATGTCCCAATCGACAATGCACCTGTGATAAAAACCGACTGGAACAATACCCTGGACTTTCCTCCATCATCACCCCATTCCATTCTACTTTCCCCTCTATACATTTTCCAAATCCTCAGCCTCAGCCTCCTCATCCTCACTGTCCTCGTGGTCCACTGTTGCCACAGGGGCATCTCCAGTCTCCTCCTCCTGCAGAAAAGGTACATGTGGCCTGAGGGCCAGGTTGTGCAACATGCAGCATGCCACTACTATCTGGCACGCCTTCTTGGGTGAGTACCACAGGGAACCACCTGTCAGGTGGAGGCACCAGAACCTGGCCTTCAGGAGGCCAAAGGTCCTTTAAATAATCCTTCTGGTTCACCCATGTGCATCATTATAACGTTCTTCAGCCCTTGTCCTGGCATTCCTCACAGGGCTCAGCAGCCATGATAGGTTTGGGTAACCAGAGTCACCTGCAAATATTGAGGGGCAACATTTAGCCACACACTATCCTATATGGCCCACTCCACAGACATACACCAACATTTACTGGGTGGGAACCAGGGCTCACCTATTAGCCACACCCTGTGCCTCTGTAGTTGGGACATCACATTTGAGATGCTGCTATTCCTCAGGACAAAGACATCATACACCGACCCAGGATACTTAACATTGACGTGGGCGATGTACTGGTCCGCTAGGCACACCACCTGCACATTCATGGAGTGGAAACTCTTATGATTCCTGAAGACCTGTTCATTCTGGCAAGGGGGGTACAAATGCAATATGTTTTCCGTCAATAGCCCCAATTATACTGGGGATATGTCCCATTGCTTAAAACCCAGTCTTCACAGTGGGGAAAGCAATGTAGCTGCACATGTGTTTTATCAGGGCAGACAAGACTCTTGCTAGCACAATTGCGAACATTGGCTGTGACATTTCTCCTGCCAAGCCCACTGTCACTTGGAAAGGACCAGCTGGCAGGAAATAGAGCACTGATAGAACCTGCCCAAGAGGGGGATCCCAGTGGGACAACGGATAGCTGATATCTGGTCAGGTTCTAATTGGACACAAAGCTCTGTGATTGTGGCTCTGTCTAGTCTATAGGTGAGTATTATGTGCCTGTCCTCCAGTGTAGCCAAGTGCACCAGGGGTCTGTACATGGGGGTATGTCTCCATCTCCTATTCACCCGCAGCTGTAGGCATCTAAGGGACACAAGAGTGAGTAGGCTGTCACAAACTGAACAATGGAGCCACAACAGCAGTCCACATTGTGCAAACATGTTATGGGACAGTGTAATTTATACAGTGTGTGCCTATTGATCCTGTGACGCAGAAATTATCAATATGCTTGTTCACCCCCCCCTGAGATGGTGACTGCCTGTCCTGTGTGGAGGGACAGATGGAAGTGAGGTAATGCTGCTGACGTTGTGCGCCGTGGTGGTGGGCGGTCGTGAACTGCCGTGCAATTCCTCATTGGTTCATATTGGGCCCTACGGGGTACAGTGGCCAATGGGGATTAACGCCAGCGGTGATGGTATGCACCGCCGCAGACGTGACTGCCATTTTCTATCTGGTTCCTCACTTGTTTCCTGACCTTCCATAGGAGAGGACCTACACTGCATGTACTGCTGTGTCCTGTGTCTGGAACCTACCATGGCCCATGTGACCAGGGAAAGGGCCCCAGCCTTCACTTCTGAGGTGTTGGAACAACTGGTGGGTGGGGTCCTACCCCAGTTCGGCCTGCTGTATGGGCCTCCAGACCAACTGGGGAGTACACTGTGTGCACGATGCATGTGGCATGAATGAATGAAGTTGTGTGTAAAGTCCTTGTGTAAGGAGGGTAGATGGATGTCCTCTTGGTGGTGCATATGATGTGGCCTGGGTTATGTGTGCGCCAATAGTGATGCAAAAGGGTATGGGGGCACTTGTGTGAGAGGCCGGACTGTTTTTTCAATGGTGTTCTCCTGTGTGTATTGCCTCTGCAGGTCAGTGCCCATCAAACGAAGGGGATATGATGTGCCATCACCAAGGAGGTACAGACCCTGGGGGTCTATGGCAGGCAGAGCACCCACTGTCAGAAACGGTGGGAGGACCTGAGACGCTGGGTAAGGAAGATGGCGGATGCCCAGCTGGGGATGGCCTCCCAACGAGGAAGGGGTGCCCGTCAGACCCTGACCCCTCTGATGGCCTGCATACTGGCGGTGGTCTACCCTGAGGTGGATGGGCACTTGAGGGCATCACAGCAACCACAAGGGAGAGAGTACAGTGGCTATCATTACAAAGTATGGCTGGTGGGGTGGGATCCAGGTAGTAATTGTGTGTCCTTGGGTGCCCCTAAGCCAGGCCAGACATAGCAGCCTAGGTCCCCTGGTGGGTAAGGGTTTGAATGTAAAATATTGTTTACCTAACCTGTCAGTATTCACTTCTGGGCAGGGCTGCGTGGGTCCCAGGTGTGCTGCAGGTAGCGGTGTGTGCCCCTCCTCATTCCTTGGTGACTAGCCATTTTACTGGTAATGCCATGCATAGTGCGTAGGCATGTTCCCTGTGTAAGAGGGTGCTGTGTACACCAACAGTACAGTCATTGATCCTGTGTATCCTTTGTGCCTCTCCCCCCTTTCTTGTTTTGTCATCCTGTCCTTATGTGCATTAGCAGTATCTGGCGGAGGAGCAGAGGCACCAGCGACAGAGGGAGCTGCATCACACAGGACCCTGGAGGCAGAGTCCACTGACGCTGAGGGCTGAGTGGGACGGAAGGTGAGGGGAGCACCACGGCAGGGACTGAAGGGGACAATACAGACTCTTATACCTCCTCCAATGGGAGCTCCCTGGTTTTGGCGAACACCTCTGTGACCCCCCCAGCTTCAGGTACACCCGCCACCCCGTACCAGCACCGCCCTCCCAGTAGCCCCTCAGCGAGTTGCCTGTGCCCACTCACACAGGAGGGTGGGCATCTCCTTCACCCCAGGCACCTCAGGCCCTGCCCCAGTGAGACCTGCTGCCCTGAGTGAGGAGGCTATTGACCTCCTGGGATCCATCTTTGTAGGGCAATCAACCATTGTGGATGTCATCCAGGGGCTGGCATCCCAGATGCAACAATGCAATGCATTCCTCGAGGGCATTCACAATGGATTGGCGGCCCAACAGAGATCGATTCAGGCTCTGACCTCCTCTCTGATGGCATTCATTGTCCCTGTTTTAGCTGTACCCCCTCCAACTTCCACTTCCCAGTCCCATTCTCCTCAACCCCAACCCATCCCAACCACAAAGACAGACATGCATGCACTCAAGACAACACCCAAGAGTGGCACAGGAAAACACAAGGACCACACTTCGTCCCACAGGCACTCACACAAAACCCATTCAGTTCCAGACATGACAACATCCACTGTCTCCACTGTCTCCCCCTCCTCCTCCTTCTCCACCTCCCACCCACTTATGCCTACACTCACACCTGCATGCACTACATCAATATCTACTACCAGCATCATCACCACACCAAGCAGAACACACACCTCACTGGCAGACACCTCCACAACATCCATGCACGCGTCCCATGTGTCCTCTCTCACTGTGTCTGTTCCCCCCTCCTAAAGGACACAAACGCAAGCACTCAGACACCCCCAACAGCCATCCATCTCAAAACAGCATACAGCCCATGGACCTGCACCCAAATCCAGCAGATATACACCTCCGACGACCACTCCCTCATCCTCCACTCCCATTACTCCTCCCTCTTCCCACCTCAACGTACCTAAAAAGCTTTTCCTTTCCACGATTGACCTCTTCCCTACCCCTCCCACCCATCCTGCACTTATGGGCAGGGTAGCAAGGACCCAGCCCAGCACCTCAGCCAAACAGTCCACGGGGACAGTGGTGGCACCACCTACTAGTGGTGATAGGGATACCATACCAACAATACTGAAGGAAAAGGAGGCAGCACAACCTGTGATGAAAGGGAAGAGTCCAGCACCAGCTGCAAAGAAGGGGAAGTAGCCTGCACCAGCTGTGAGGAAGGAGAAGAAGCCCGCACCAGCTGGAAAGAACGGGAAGGAGCCTGCAACAGCTGGAAAGAAGGGGAAGGAGCCTGCACCAGCTGGAAATAATGGCGAAGGAGCCTGGCAGAGGGGGTAAGAGCCCATCTACCCCTGGCAGGGAAGGGTAAGGGATTTCCTACCCAGGACCAGGAGGAGAGGATGCAATCTACGCCAGTGGAAGCTGTCAGCCAAACACCGCCACCACCACCAGCTGTCACAGGGTCCCCACAGCCAGCCGTGGTTGTGAAGCCATCACAGAGTGCAGGGGCTGACCAGGAGCCTCCCCCAACCACCACCACAGAGCAGCCATCAGAGAGTGCAGGGGCTTACCAGGAGCTTCCCGCAACCACCACCACTTTGTAACCATCAGAGACTGCAGGGGCTGACCAGGAGCCTCCCCCAACCACCACCACAGTGCAGCCATTACAGAGTGCAGGGGCTGACCAGTAGCCTCCCCCAACCACCACCAAGTACAGCCATCACTGACGGCGGACACATGTAGTCCACCCTACAGGGGTTACTGTGTGGGCTGCCCCTCCAGAACTAGTCGGGTAGACACCCACTTGAGAGACTGTGGCCTTGCACTTCCCAGGAAAAAGTACAGGGCATGTTGCCCCCTCCAGAACCAGTGGGGAAGACACCCACTTGAGAGACTGTGGCCTTGCACTTCCCAGGACAAAGCACAGGGCATGTTGCCCCCTCTAGAACCAGTGGGCAAGACACCTACTTGAGAGACTGTGGCCTTGCACTCCCCAGGACAAAGCAATGGGCATGTTGCCCCCTCCAGAACCAGTGGGCTTGTTCCACATCTGGCTGAGGTGCTCCCTCCTCCCCCTGAGGTGCCTGCCTATTTGACAACTGATGCCCCTGCAGTGTTCTATCTGGATTGGTGCAGGATTCGAGTTGGGCCTTGGACTGTGCCCTGTGGCCATGTGGGCCCTTTAAACAATGGACTGGGCAGTGTCCCTTTTTTATACAAGTGTACATATCTGTTTCATGGCCAAATCGGATTATTGATTTTTTTGTTGAACTGATTACAATCACTTTCATCAATAACTGTTGTCCTTGCATTATTCTGCAGATTTTAGAGGTCTAATTGTTTTTGTAATGCAGCTGGTTGTGTGTATGGGGTGTGTGTATTGTGCGTGTCTCTCTCGTTTTCCTCCTACCCTCCCTTGTGTGCTAGGAGGCTGTACTCACCGTCATCGTCTTCACCGCATTGGTGTTCCAGGTGGAGCATAACGTAGAAGATCATCGGGAATACTTGCCGTTCCGGTTCCATGGCGGCGTGGTTCTTCCCACCATTGTGACTGTTGTTTCCACCCTGGCGGTCAGTGTGGTACACTGGCTGTTTATGGGAGATATCACTGGAATGGTCATAATTTGACGGTAATTACTACCAGGCTGTTGGCAGTATTACAGCCACTTTATCACCAACCGCCAGGGTCGTTATGAGGGCTTCTGTGTAGTAAGTACCTTTGTCAAAAGTTTATACTCACTGTGCAACAACACTATCATTCCCCACTCATTCTGACGAAAGTACCTCATCCCCCAGACACAGCCCAATGTTTTTCTTTCTCTAATCTAATATTTATTTTCTGTCTTTGTCAAGGCTCTGGAAGTGAAAGCTAATATATCCCCCACTCCAGCATCATTCATCTGTGACAAAACAACCACTAAGCTTTTACCACTAGCGTGAGTAGTGATACTGTTTTCACATTTTGGATCAAACCATGTAGAAATTATGCTTCACATATATACTTCTCAATACTTCCAAATACAAGTTGGCACTCTTGAGATAACACAACTTTGTGCCCTTTTTTTTTAGCAATTGTCTAATGTGGTACATTTAGATTAAAACTCTGCAACCCTAACAATACATGTACTTGATCTTTGTTTTGTGGAGTGGGAGCCAATTTATTACCTTCCACAAGATCTTCCTTCCGCAAAATTCCCATGCTACTAGTTTTGTGTCCCAAATAAGTGACCTTTCCCATAGTAAACTTGTATTTGGACATTTTACCAGTCAAACCATACTACTCTAAAATTCTTAAAACTACATTGAGACTGCAATTATCTTCCTTCTTATTTCCCCCCATGATTAATATATCATTCTGGAGTCTACGCAGCCCAGCAGAGGAGGAGGAGGGGCCACAGACAGGAGAAGATATATAGAACAAGGCAGACCCTTTTCCAGCAAACTGAAGAGGAGATCTATGATAAATACCGCCTTAGCAGCGCTGCCATTCTAGAATTAATAGATTTACTAAAACCACAGCTAGAACACAAGACTCTGCGTGGCTGCGCCATCCCTACGCATGTGCAAGTACTATGCGCACTGCACCTCTTGGCCTCAGGGAGCTATCAGGGGGTCATTGCCGTGGCAGGTGGGGTATCCCAAAGTGCAGTGTCAAGGTTCCTCAGGGCATTCCTAGATGCCTTAGTAGCGCACAGGTCTCAGTTCATATACTTACCAAGGAATGAGGCAGAAATTAACAGCACGAAGCTGGACTTTTACCGCATTGCTCACTTCCCCCATGTCATTGGATGTGTAGATGGGACACACATTCAAATATGCCCCCGCTAATCTGGAACATATTTTCCGCAACAGAAAGTGTACCCACTCACTCAACATACAGGTTGTTTGTGATGCCCATTACGTCATCACGGACATCGTAGCTAAGTTTCCAGGCAGTACCCATGACTCATACATTTTTAGACATAGTGGTATACATCAACGCCTGGAACGTGGGGAGTTTGGAGACGGATACCTCCTAGGTAGAGCTGCATACACCTTGCAGACATACACATAGGTCACTGTGCACGACTATCTGGACTTACTAACAGTGTACTTTTGTGCCCAACAGGTGACAGTGCATATGCTCTAAGGCCATGGATCATGACTGCATTTTTAACACCCAGCAATGATTCAGAGAGGCAATACAACAGTGCGCATAAGAGGACCAGGAACCTCATAGAGCGCACCTTCGGACTCCTGAGGGCAAGATTCCGATGCCTCCACCGCAGCGGAGGCGCCTTCCAATACACCCCCATTACCGCTTTCAAAATTGTGGTCGCATGCGCCATCCTCCACAACATAGCCACCCGACGTGGGCTACCTCTCACCCCTGCAGACCCAGATCCTGATGATGAAGAGCAAGAACAACCACATCGCCATCATGGGGATAGGAGTCTAGCTAATCAAGGCAGACTGAGACGGGACCACATTGCAACGCAATATTCTGGACGGTACGTGTCAACTCCCACCATACTCACCTATTAACCATTTGTTAAGTGGAACAAAAATAACTGTTTTATTAATGTCATGAAGAAACTATATACAAGTTGAAATTGTCCATGGGCAGGAAAATGCCAACCAGTCATGTGGCACATTAACGCCATGTGCCACATGAATCTGTCCTGGCTGTTATCTATGATGTCCTGCCCCTCCTGCCAGCCTGGCTGGTCCCTGCTGCGTCCATGGTGCTGTGCCTACCACTCCTCAGCACCCTACTGTGAGTGGCAGAGACACTGCTCACTGTTGAGCCCTCCTCCCAGGTGTATTTGTTAACTTCCTGGCTGTGATGTCATCATCATGTGCCAGGAAGTGTTTCCAGGGTGTTCTGGTATGCTTTCTGGAGTGTTCTGCTGCATCTGCAAGCAATTTTGAAGGTATTCGCAATTTGCGACACCCACTCGCTAATTGCGAGTTCGTTTTTGCACACTCGCAAACAGCGACCTCGCAAACTGCGGACTCGCACACAGCGTTGCGAGTCCGGCTGCGAGTTGCAAAATCGGATCGCTTTTTTTTCTGGCATTCCAATTTGCGACTCGCATTTTGCAAGTCGCATCAACTCGCAAAATGCGAGTCGCAATTTTTATTTTTGCTACATCTGGCCCCTGGTGGTATGCAGCAGTTAAATCTATTGTTTAAAACCATTTCATGGTCCTGGTAAGTGCTAAGAGCTCATTTATAAATGTCAAAGGAAATTTGCCCATTAGGATGTTCTTATTTAAGTCCCTTAAGTCAGTGCACAACTTGAACTGTCCATTAGCTTTTCTGGCTAAAACCAGAGGAACCATCCATTCTGAGGACTAGATTTGTTTGATAATGCAAGTTTATTTAGCTCTGCGATTACCTCTTCTTTAATCGTCAAAGGTATACTCCTTACCTTGTGGACATATGGCTATACATCCTTCCTAAGAACTATCTTATGCAAAAACCCTACAAGCTCACCAATGTTCTCAGAAATACTCCAGGGAAATCCTTTGAGACACATTCTTTAGTTTGTTCATCAACATCAACTAACAAAATAGGTTCTGAACTGTTGGGATTAAGTAACTTATCAATTCACCTTGGTACCACCATCCTAGCACAGATGGGTCTTTCTCATTGGAATATATTTTGCAGTATGTAGGTCTGTCCTTAAATTTGACTTTAAGCTCGCATTAACCTAAAAATTCAATAGGTTGCCTATTAAACTTTGTGGGGTGATTTCAGCAATGTTAAGGTATTCTCCAACAACAGACGCAAATTATTATTTCCATAATTTTCTATCGAGTATGGTGTATGATGATCCAGAATCCACCACTAACTACACCCCCAACAACAGTCTAACACAGATGGTTCTTCCTAGCCCTTCCACTCACCTACAAAACCTCATCAGGAATACATTATACGTGTACCTCTTCCTTCTCTGAATCTGATATCTCCTTCCCTTGTGTAAAGTCATCCATAACACATTTTACTGAAGAATATTTCTTCAGACAAATCCAGGTAAAATAACCATTAATTCCACAACAAAAACAAGTTTGGTTTATTGCTGGATATTTCTTGTCATGAGTTAGGCGGTGCATGCCCACTTTTATAACATTTGCCTTATCATAAATACATCTTACCCTTATAACCATACTTCCCTACCTCTTTCCTGGTACTGCTTTGTATATTGGCCATGTTTTCCTTTTGTTTCATATTCAGTTTTACTATTGTTTCGGTATTGTTATGACGGTCACATAAAACAGCTTTAGTGCACCTTGACGTTAGGTCTGCCTTCCTAACTTTTGTTACAACTTCCTTCACTTACCCTTCATATTGACCCATAGGCTACCCTGAATGTTTGTGTCACTGCAGTGCAGTCCACTATGATTTGATCCCATCCCACCAAATCATCATGCTGATTGCCAAATGTGCAAGTGAAGGCCAATTTCTACGAGGCATAAACATGATCATCTATATTTTCATTGGTACCTTGTTTCCTGTGGAAAATAATAAAACAGACAATGGCTACCCATACAGTAGGTAAAAAATATATATTCAAATCATCTATTGCATGTGTAAACACATTGCACACCTTCAACCCCTTTGGGCCAATATAGTGTTTTTGTTTTAATTTCTGGAATACATTCCTCATCATCATACATGGATATGTAGTTAATGAAGTTCATTGTGAGTTCCCCTTCATAAACGTTAGTGGTTGAGGAGGATGTAGATTTAATATAGCCATAGTCAACATAGTAAACTTTAGTGATGAGTACCTACATAATGGAGCAGTTCTTTGTTCCCAAAAATAAAATTATTCACCTTTCATGCGCTAAGAATATTGTTACTTTGTGATGGACACAATGATAACAGTAAAACTCCAATATGAAGTGGAATACCATAGAACACAGAACAAATTGCCACAGATCTGCACTTGAACCACCACACTGTATGGTTTTTTATATGATTATAGTCTCCATAGGTTGCAACAAGTCCAAACCAGAAAGACTTTCAGCATGATGACAGTGCATTCTGCCTGTCACCATGTTACCAACCACTCTGCATTCTTAAAGTGAATCCCATATAAAATGGCGTCCATTATGACACATATGGGGTTTATCTAACTTTGGAGGAGGTGTTAATCCGTCCCAAAAGTGACGGAAAAGTGACGGATTTACCACCAGCCGTATTACGAGTCCATTATATCCTATGGAACTCGTAATACGGCTGGTGGTATATCCTTCACTTTACCGTCACTTTTGGGACGGATTAACACTCCTCCAAAGTTAGAATAACCCCCATAATGCGTATTACATGTCACCACATATTAATCACTCAGCAAAGTTCTGCCAGGGATTTCAGTGGTGAAGAACACATCTTCTTGCATGTGGCCGGGATGTACATGTGCGTACACTATGGTGGTCTTTGTGACCCTGGCGGTCTTTCGACTGCCAGGGTAAATGTGACAGTCCCACCGCCAACAGGCTGAGTGTGGCGGGTTGACCTCTGCCAACCTGCCACATCTCCACTCATACCGTTATGGCAGTCTGAACCACCAGGCCGGAGATGATCATCTCTGTCCTGCCGGTCCACAGAAGACTCCTGGTGGTATTAGCAGATGGCCTTCCGACATGGTTTCAACGGTGGTAGCACCACCACGAAAACCATGGTGGAAGCCCTACCTGTGACCAGTAGAGTGCTCCCCCACGCCCTAAGCAAGCACTAGACCCCCCTCCAGCCACAGCGCTCCCTCCCCCACTCCCCTTCTACATAGCACCCCCCTCCCCGCATACACACACATAGACACCCACACGCACCAAGCATACACCCGTTCACCTACACTTACATACACGCATCCACTCACACGCATTCACAACTCCTTTCATACATGCATTCTGAACTCCATTCATACACGCATTCAGAACTCCATTCATACATGCATTTATGAACGCATACTCACACCCATCCATACACGCATACTCACACCCATCCAAACATGCATAATCACACGCATAGATACTGACATACAGACACGCATATAACCACGCACATACACATTCATGCACTCATGCAGACACCACAAACTCATACATGCACACACAACACCCCCCTTCCTCCCACCCCCTCCCCCGTCAGAGTTTCACCTTACCTGGTCCAGGGAGAAGGTTGTCCAGCGGGGAATGGGATGGGCGCTTCCACGGCCAGCAGCGCCCCACCAGCAGAACACCGCCAGGCCATATTGTGGCCCATAATATGGCGGGCGGTGTCCTACTGGCTGGGCAGGGCCGGTGGTGGAACCGCCAGAACACCTCTGCCCGTCAACAAGACTACTGCTGGATTTCCACCCAAAGTGTGACAGAAATCCAGAAGTACCCATGATATGGCGGCAGGAGACCGCCAGCACTGCCGCTCTCCTGTCACCTGTGGCTTTGCTGCTCTTCAAGGAAGACCAACAAAGTCATAATGAGGTCCTATGTGTCTCATGGCAAAGAATGCTGGTAAGTGTAATAATTGCATGGTGGACTCACATACATTACCAATCGCTGGTCATACAAACATCCTGAAAAAGTTTTGTACTCATGCTGCTTCAGTTTTCCAGTCCCTAAGTTCCAGCTCCGTATCCCACAAAAGCAGAGTTTCTTTTAATTATATTTTCCAGGTCCTATTAAAACTTAAGTTTTAAAATTCTTGGTTATTTTGTGACCATCTACTATGCCATGAAACTCCATTGTAGGTACACTATACAAATACTGCATAACAAAAAGCATCACTTAACATGATATAATGTTTGCTGTGAGACATTTTCTGTTCTAAGCACTCCCCTGCTGAAAAATGAAATTGTGCAAAATTTCACCTTGGCAATATTTTTCTATGTGCTATTAGAGACAAACTGTATTGCATTTGCATTTTTGATGATTATAGCTCTTCATACTTCTCATAAGGTGCTGAACTGCATTTGAAAATAGGCATCAAGCTAGAACAAGGGAGAATGCCTGCATATTTAGAAAAACACTGCATTTTAGTTTTGCCTATGTGGTATCTTTTGGTATTGTGAATCACAGCCCAGAGTGATGATTCTAGCCCAGTATGTAAATGGTATGTGTTACAAGTGTTTTGTTGTCTGGAATAATGTGTAGTCGGATGCACTACTCATGTTTCTGTGACCATACAGCTGCACCTATTCCTGGTTAGAGGGTGATAGTTCAATATGTTGAAATGTTGGTTAGCAAATTGATGGGATAAAAGAAGATAGCCAGATTGTTTGTTGCACTTCCATGACTACATTTCAGATATTAGCAATAGCCAACATAACTAATCCATGATGGTTCTTATCATGTCCTGGTTACATGTCAGCTCAATCAAGGTTGGCTATGTTTGAATTTTCAGACCATCTGTTCACTTCCTGCTTTCAGATTATAAATATGTTGAATGAACAGCAAGACTATGACATGGAAGTCTTGCCTTTATTTTCTTTCAAGTATTCAGGTTTGGAGAGCTTTTATTTGTGCTGACCCTGAAGTAGTGTTTCTTCAGGTTTGTAGCTTCCAATACTCTTTTGCCCCTGTTTCCCTAACTCTTAATAATAATAATGTTGGGGTTAAACTCCAGTCGCTTCTTGTTGCTTACAACCTTCTTCTCCTGAGAATTGTTGCTTTTCTCATTGGACACCAGTTCTTGCATGTGCATATGTTTGTGCAGGGGTATTCTGGGTATTAAGAGGAGTTGCCCAGCTTCATAGCTTCAGTATGCAGCCTTGACAGACCCTAACCTTAACATTTTTTTTCTTTATCTCCTATTGTGTCTCTGCTATTTGATGGTGCAGGAATAGATACACATTTGTACTACCTCTTGTGTCACCCTCTATTACTCTGACCCTAACTAAACTGAATCTTAACCTAGCCTCCCATAAATGAGCCCCATGCTAACCCTCAGCACAAATCCCTGCTCCAACCCTATCCATATAATACCTTCCTTTCCACCATCCCTAAATCCTAATGTTAGCATGCCTTATCCAAAAACAGGAACAATATTAATATTCCAGTAAGATTGGGCTTCCATACGGTGAAACAAGGGCACTCAGATAATAATAATTGATGATTGAAGGGAATGGATAGGGTAGGATATGAGTTTACCTATGGATACCAGGCATGCATTTACATCCTGTTACTTTATAACACAGACATTGCCACAGATACTTTTGCTACTCTTTGTAAATTAACTTTACATGTGTAAACTCTACCACATGTGTTTACAATAAATGTATTAACCCTGTAAAGTTACAGTTTACAAACATAAAAACATAAAAAATATAGCCTACAAAGAAAAAATGAAAGGAAACTCAACAGAACAAAAATTATTTGTGCGTTTTATACAAGAAAAGGGACCAACATGCCCTAAGCAAGCTAAATACAATCTAAGATCAAAAATCATCTGCTTATATGCGAGGATTGGAGATATGTTGACTATTTTTCAACTCTTTGAAAAAGCTGAGTGGCTAGTCTATAAGATGTAATTGAAACAACTACTGATTATAACCTCTCTGTCTCTGCAACAGAGGTGGAAGTAAGAGAGAAAGTACAGAAAATTAAGTCCTTAGGTGCTACCTTCAGTGAGCCCTGTGGTTCATTCTAAGGGAAGTTGAAAGAAATATCGCCATGCATGTTGCAAGAGAGATGCCAGCAATCCTAAAATTGTAAAAAAACATAAGCAGGAAAAGATAGGTGAGGAATGAAAAACCAATAGAACCTAAAACCTAAATCTCCTCCCAAACTAATGGAAACCTACAAATACAAACCTTTCCTTCTCTATAAAAACAACCCTCTAAAAAGTAACTTAATATTTGCCACAGTGAATAAATCCGTAGCCCTAGAAAATAATGACATAAGAATAATGGATGGGACATTTTAAACAATACTGCATCCTTTCACCCAGATTTATGATATATATATATATATATATATATATATATATATATATATATATATATATATATATATATATATGTATGTAATAATAAAAAACATAATTCCTTCATTTAAGCTTTGTTGCAAGACAATCAGACTTTGATCAGTCACAAAAGAAAAACAATGATTAAAAGCCTTAAGAAAATAATAATTGACTATGAAGTAGCAATGATCTCAACTAGAAAGAAACTTTTTCCTGAGACATAACTCATGTTTTTTGTTTACTTTTGCTAGCCTTTTGGAGAAAATTAAAAGAATTCCTTAGCAGGGGATTACATGTCTTATAGCGAACTTCAATTTGAGGTTACAAAGCATTGTTTTTCCTGAATAGGTTGATGAATTCTTCACAATTATTCAACCTGACTATTTTTCACAAAATGAAAAACAATCAGCACCCTTACTAAATTACTTTGAGGAACATTGGATTGGCCATTTCAGCTGTTGAAGTAGCAGAAGAAAAGCATATTATCAGACTGAATTGTGGAACTGTTACATGACCTGCAAAGGAAGTGCAAAAACAAACAATGCTATAATGTGTTGGAATAACTGTTTCTACTTCAATAGGAAACCACCACCCTAATTTGTACTGTTTCCTGGAAATTTTGAAAAAGGAACAATGTTTCCAGGAAGTGTGACGGACACCATCAGGTAGTGTGCAGTCCAAATCTACCCCGAAAGCACAATGAAATCAACTAATGACTACTTTTTAAAGTTGAACAATTGGGAATGTTTGTGTGGGGGGAGAGACCACATGGAAAGCATGGTAAAACTACTAAATTATAAAGAGATGTAACAAAACATGTCACAACCTGCTTTACACTACTGCCACGTCTGATAAAATAATGAGTAAGCTCTATCACATAATTGCTCTATAATATTCTTTCTCACAACTACCTTAACAAAATATGTCGAGCAGTATTCTTTCTTCCAGTGTTGGTAAAAGTTTAGATCATTTCACTAATGCCCATTGGCAATCCAAATGTAAATCCACAAATCTAAACTCAAAACCTCACCAAAAACATGAATGAACAGTTATAAAAACTCACCTCCTCTAAAAAACATAGGGGGTGATTCTAACATTGGCGGGCGGCGGAGGCCGCCCGCCAATGTTCCCCCTCCAAAATACCGCTCCGCGGTCAAAAGACCGCTGAGGGTATTTTGGGATTTGCCCTGGGCTGGCGGGCGGCCGCCAAAAGGCCGCCCGCCAGCCCAGGGCAAATCGACCTTCCCACGAGGTGCACCCGCAGACACTGAAATACTTTGCGGGGCCCTCTTACGGGCATGGGCACTGCAGGGGCCCCCAGGGGCCCCGCGGCACCCCCTACCGCCATCCTGTTCCTGGCGGGAGACCCGCCAGGAACAGGATGGCGAAAGGGGGTATCAGAATCCCCATGGCTCCGCAGCCATGGAGGATTCTTTAGGGCAGTGGTAAACCGGCGGGAGACCGCCGGTTTACCCTTTCTGGCCGCGGCTGAAGCGCCGCGGTCAGAATGCCCTTGGGAGCACCGCCAGCCTGTTGGCGGTGCTCCCGTGGTCGGTGACCCTGGCGGTCACCGGCCGCCAGGGTCAGAATGACCCCCAAAAACATTTGTATTTCAAAAATGGGCAAAAAATATGACCAAGGTAATCCAAATGAGCTACTACAAAAAACCCCCAAAACAACCATTTTTAAATAAATATTTTTGGTTTTGAAATAAACACCTCACTCAAAATAGCTAAAATTATACTGGGCTGAGGAAACCATCCATCGACCCCCTATATGTATCCTTGTCTAAATATTTTAAACAAATGTAAATATAATACACAAAACATTGAAAAAAAGTATAATTCAAAGAAAAACTGCAGATATATTACCTTCAATATAGGCAGTATCAGTTTTTTTGTTTTAACAAAAACATAGAAGAAACAATCCATAAAAAGTAATCTGGGTGGTCACTGTTTCTGTCAACCGGCAGGCGGATTAAATCATCAATAAAATACAAACACTAACAACATCAAATTACTAATACACCAAACAATCTCCCTTCAGCTCTCCTTACTATAAATGTACACTCCAGACCATATATATTTAAAAAAAAAAAAGTTCTTACCTGACCAGAGCTGCTGGAACCATCTTGCAGTAAGCTGGTTGTAGTACTCCTCATTTTTTTAGGCTGATGTTAGTATGTTTTGGATTGTAGCGCACTGGGATCCTAACCAGGACCCCAGTGCCAGGGCTCTCTCCCCTAAGTTGGTAATAACATTTTACACCCACAATTGGCATGCTGGTACACCCATGTAAGACCCTAGTATATGGTGCCTCGGTACCCAGGGCATTGGTACACCAGGGGTCCCCCATGAGCTGCAGCATGTATTATGCCATCCATTGGAGCCCATGCAAACTGTGAGTGGAGGCCTGCCATCACAACCTCCATGAAAGGGTGCATGCACCCTTTCCCTACCAAACCTAGCCACTGCACTTAGACATTAAAAGTCACCCCTCTGGTAGCCCCTTCAGCCCAAGGGCAGGGTGCATGTCTCTAAGTATAGGGTACCCCTGTATGAGCAAGGTAGACCTACCGACCCCAGGCCAATTCCTGGACTCTGTAAGTGCAGGGAAGCCATCTTAAGGTATGAAGTGGACACTGATCAACACGAGTGGTTCAACTACATAATGGCTTCTCTGAACCTAGGCATGTTTGGTATCAAACATGTTGGAATCATGCAACTACACCGATTCTAGTGTTAGTTGCATGATACCATGTACTCTGTGGGGTTCCTAGGGGATCCCCCAGTTCTGCCTGTGCAGCCTTATGGGGTCCAGCTGGCTGACCACACTGCTGCTGATGCCAGACACTGTTCTGTCCTCTTGTTGGTGAGCCGGGCTCAGGCCCGAGGAGCCGAACAAAGGAATTCCTGTAACCACCTCTCCCTGTTTAGTAGGTGTCTAAGGGCTGGGCTGGGGTGGCCTCTGAGTGCCACCAGACTGCTTTGAAGGGCAAATTTGGTGCCCTCCTTGCATAATCTGATTTGCACCAGTTCAGGAACCCCCGGTTCCCGCTCTGGCACAAACTGCACAAAGGTCAGGGGAGTGATTACCCCCCCTGTCCAGCTCCTCCCCTAGGGAGGTGCACAGAGGCCCTTAGGAGCAGAGGCCCCTGGTAGCATCTGACTGGTTAGGCCAGGTAGATGACATCCCTGACCCCCTCTGATAGGTGAGTCACTTCAGTGACCAACCCCCTTTTAGAGTTACTTAAGGGCTCCCTCTCGGGCGGGTCCTCATATTCATCAAGCAAGACTCTAACACTCTCTGCAAAACATCTTCTCCTCATGACCTCTGGAACCACTGCTGGGCTTCCCTAGAACTGAACAAGTCTCCTTCTGGTGGGAAGGCTCCCATCGCGACATTGTTACTCCAGATCCTGCAAGAATTCTGCAACAGCCAAGCCATCCTTCAGGGTCACCAGAACTTGATTTGCACCAGGAAGCATGAAGGAATCTCCCTTGGAGTGAAAGAGTCATTTCCCTGCATCTGTAGGCACCTCAAGACAACATAAACCGGCTGGTGGGGTCTGCTGTCCATGGACATCTGAAGATCCTGCATCACAGGTGGTTTTTCTGTGGCCCCCACTGGGTTCTGCTTGTCTTCTTTCCAACTTGAGAGACTGTGGGCCCCTGCTCCTGCCATTGAACTGGCACCCCTGTGCACTGCGACTATTGCACTTGTCAAGGCTCCCCCTGGCCCCAGCACTCTGCAACATGAAGATCAGCCCTTGTCCTTCCGCTCATGCGATGTGGGACTTCTGTTTTGTTCTGCTGGTAAGGCCTCCTTGTGACTCCCTGTGTCCAGTGCCTGTGGGTCACTTGTGGGGGGCTCCATTGACTTCTGTTGGCCTTCCTATGTTATGAGGGCCAGCCCTGACTCCCCCTCCTGGGTAGAGTCTCCTGGATCTTGCTGCTCCCCAAAACTTTGCAAATTCTTCTACAACTCCTATTTGCAATTACCAGTGATTGTTGGGGATCTGGCTGATCACTAACCCTCATGAAATCTGGCAATCATCGAAGGACAGCTCATAGATGACCCCTGGGATCTTCTGCAGCTCCTCGACCCTGCAGCTGGACTTCTTCGTCCACTGGTTTGCAGGACCTTCATCTTCAGAAGGGTGGGCATTGCCACCTGCACCACCTGGGAACCTCCAAGGGTGCTGGGTTCTGTCCCCTTCCTTTTCAAGTCCTCCACTTCTGGAATCCATCCCTATGTTCAACCGGCCTGGTCCACGGGTCATGATAGCAGCTGGACAATTGGAGGCATCCACAATCTTCAGAGAGAGACCCTTTTCCCTTCTGCATCCGGGTCCCTGGTGTCGGTACTCCTGTCTTCTGGGTATCCTGGGGTAGGGGCACTCTCCATCTTCTTGTCTGCTGGTTTCCTTGGTATCTGCTGGTAAGGGTCCAGAATTCCACAAACTCCAACCAACACTCTCTGTGTTAGCCTATGGGACAACTGGGTAGGTAACTGACTTAATCCTGGTTGCTGGGGTCACTAAGTGTACTTACCTCTGGTGTTCCTAAATGCCCCAGCCCCTTGCTTACTACCACACTTAACTGGACTTGAGTCATTATCTCACATTCCACTTTTTTTGTATATGGTTTGGCCCTTCCCTAGGGCCCTGTATATTTCTATGGTATTTCTGATGGTTATTTTATGTGAATATTGTCAGTTTAGTAGTAGTGCTGTTATAAAGTATCCTTTATTTTTGCAACACTTGTGTGGTTCTTTCTTGTGAGTAAGTTACTGTCTGACTACTGTGGTATTGGAAGTGCTTCAGATACCTCCTGGATAGGTTTCTGCTATCTGGACACCTTTTCACCATCACTAAGGGTTGCCTGGACTCAATATAGGGTGCCACACCATAGGTGTACCCCATAAACTGAGACAGCCTCTTATACATCTGTCCACAAAAGGATAAATCAAGTTACTACAGAAACAAATGCAAAAGCTTGGAACACTTAAAATGATGATGAATGATTGAAAAATAGAATTTCATTTAAAAATGATATAACAAAGATTACATTTATTTTATCTTCTATATGTTTATTAAATTCATTTCTTTTAAATACATAATCAATAAGTTTAAAAAAACACTATTGAAATATCTTTTAATGTTACATTGACGTATGCATATGTTGTTATTATATTTGCTTTCATTAAAATAAATGTATTGGAATAATATGCTTTTTTAAACATAATGCACCTATTTAAAAAAATCATGCCGCTCAAATAACAAAAAATAAATAGTCACACTCCATAAATAAATACCCCAAAATTGAAACAATACCACTCGTAAGAGCATTAGCTCAAATAATAAAATAACAAATAATATAAAAGCAAACATAAATACCCATCATCATCACCCCAAAAATAAATAGACACTACAAAAAAAAAACAAAAATTACAAAACAATTCCCCGCTTCTATCCTCTAAAACCAAGCATTCCACCCTTAAGACCCTGGGTCCAAAAATATAATTAAATGAAAAATCATTATTAGAAAAGGAAAATACCAACAAAAAAGAACCATCAAAACCCCAAAAAATATTCGTATAAAACACTTAGGACCTGATTTAGATCTTGACGCAGTTACTGCCAAGCAGCGTCGACGGCGGACCCGAAAAGACCCCCAAGTCAACTGTGTTCTGCCCAACGTGTTTATATGTTACATTTCTACAAGTGGATTGAATAGCGACGGATTGCCGACAGAGGGAGATGGCAGCAGATCCTAAAGGACTTCGTAAAATGGCAGGGTTTATGGAATAGAGGTAAGTGACACACACACACACTGTACCTTAGCTATATGTGCACCCCTGCACTATACTCTACACAACACACCACATTCATACCATCATCCTTACAGTACCAACATAACACAACCCATAACCGAAAACACACTTTGCCATACATCCATAACACAACATACATGCACTGTTGGAAAATGGATCATTGGTAAGGGTAGGTAAGTACCTAAACTTAGCAACAGTACACTAACCTCCACTTAGGTCCAGTTAGGTCTCAATAAATCAAACCCAGCTCAACTCTTGGTAGCTTGGCAACAAGCGACAAGGCTTAACTTAGGAGACTAGTGTGTAAAGCATTTAAAAATCACAAAACAGTTAATAAGTAAAACACAAAACATGATACAAATCCAACACCAATTTAAAAAATAGATTATAATTTTATCTTAAAAATGACACCAAAAATGAATCATATCGGATAAGAGGAACCGAGGATATGAATTTGTAAAGAATCAATGTTTTCTAGGGCATAGAAGCAACTAGCGCTCAAAGAGTTAATAACGTCACACTGTAAAGGAACAAAGTCCAGAGTTAAGGCCACTCACAAGGTAACACTGTTACACCTACTTTCAGAAGTGTTTCTTAATTCAGGAAAGTGGTCCATAGCATCAGCCAAGGGTTCAGAGGCTTTGGTTTCTTGGAGTCTGGGACTACAACTCCCACAATGCACCTCTTCAACTTACGGAGTTGCTCCAAACTTCTGGATCTTCTTCCAGAGGTCCTTTTTGGGTCCTTGAAGTGACCACAACTTGACCCAAGGTTCCAGGAGCTCCGAGTTGTTCCTTGGGAGTTGGGACAACAATTCCCAGGATGCACCTGGTCACAATCCTCAAATGGCCACTGGACCCTGGTCAGTTGGGCTCTGCTTGCAGGACGTGATGAAGGGGTCCCTGGGCAGCTCCTTTGTACCTGTAACAAGCAGGGAGTCCCTTCTTGAAGCAGTAGAAGACAGGCAAAGTCCTTTTAGTGGTAAAGCCCAAGTGTGCAGCTGGTGCAGTCCTTCATAGTGCAGTGTCCAGGTGCAGGCAGGGGTCTAGCAGGGCAGTCCTTCTTCTTATAACGTTCTTCCTTGTTTGGATCTGGGTTGTGGGTGCTATATTTATCATTGCTCCTGGGTGAAAGAACAGGGGGGTTCTGATTTTCCAATCAGATGCAGGGTCCTTCCCCCTGTGATGACCACTTCCTGGGAAGTGTGGCAGAAATCAATCCTAGAGAGCAACCTTCTTCAAAAAATCCAACATGGCTGAAACTGATTTTTGAAGGCTACATCTGGCTGAGCCCACCCACTGGTGTGGCTAAAAATCCTAAACACACCCTTCTCCTGCCCTCTTCTAATCTAATCAGGGGGCACCTAATTGTCTGAGTTTGCAGGATGTGAGAGAGGTGCTGTGTTGCTCCAAATGTCCTTCCCTGCCTTTGAAGACCAGTTTGGCAGCCCTCCCCCTTCCTGCTTCTCCATCTGCTGAGGGGAGTTCTCCTCCCACAGGCACATTCCTTTGTGTTCAGTCCAGGCAACTTCACACCTCATCAAGGCAGCCTGGCCAGCCTGCCAGAGGCTGGCCAATCAGAGCAGAGCACAACAGGATTGAAATTGGCAACTTTTTAGGTAGAGTTTAAAACTCTTTACCTGAAAAAGTTATATTAGATCCAACAATTGTAAGTTGTGAGATTTATTATAACAATTAATTTGATACCAAACTTGAGGAACCTAACACTTAAGGAGAATGTATAAATTAAAATAAAGTCTTCCCATTCTAGCCCACGGAGGCCATACACTACAATGAGGGGAAAACTAATGTGGCTGTTTTACCTCACCAGGGCTTATAAAACTAGTTTTATAAGGTCCCTGCTTATAGTTAACCCTAGGGGCACATAAGGCACACCTTAGTTGTGACGTATATGTAAAAATAAGGTAGTTTAAAACTTTGGAAGTACTCTTAATTCCAAAGTCGAATTTGCAAATAACTTTAATTTAAAAGCAGCCCCAAGGGAGCCCTGCCTTTAAAATGACACTGGTCACCTCAGCAGTGCACCTATGGGTGTACTACCTATGCTGGGGTCCCTAACCCTACATGCCCTTCATATTCTAGGGACTTATTAATAGGTTGACATAGCCAATTAGTTACCCTAATTTGCATACTTATTGTTGGAATTTTTCCCTTATGCAGGGTCATCCCCAATCTTTTTGCCTCCTGCCTCCTATTTTTTCTGCATATGCTCCCTGTATAAATTGTATGTAATTAGTTCATCAATGATTGGCATATTTGATTTACTGGTAAGTCCCTAGTAAAGTGCACTAGAGGTGCCCAGGGCCTGTAAATCAAATGCTACTAGTGGGCCTGCAGCACTGGTTGTGCCACTCACATTAGTAGCTCTGTAATCATGTCTCAGACCTGCCACTGCAATGTCTTTGTGTGCAGTTTTAAACTGTAAATTCGACTTGGCAAGTGTACCCATTTGCAAGGCCTAAACCTTCCCTTTTCTTACATTTAAGACACCCTTAAAGGTAGGTCCTAAGTAGCCCCCACTAATTTCTTAGTGCCATTCTGGGGGGCTGGGACATCCACAGCTTTGCGTTTTCCCATTGCTAGGTGCTAACAATATACAGGTCACAGAATTCAAAAGTAATAGGATTTGCCCAGTACACTTGTTTTTATAAAAAAGGAAGTAATGTGACTTGTCCAGCCTCTGTCGCTTGGTGAAAGACCTGACACCACCCCGGACTGATCTAACGGCGTAATTTTTTGTATAACGTGTTCAGCACGAGCGCAAAATATTGCTTTAGCTATCACAAGCGCAGGAAGGGCACAATATCATACCTTAGAGCCCAGAGGGGGAGCCCAGAGGGGTAGCCCAGAGGGGGAGCCCAGTCCAGCCTCAGACAGTCTCTGATGGGCGCGGACGGGCCCGCCCTTGGCCCGTGCACATCCCACGCAGCAGCAATGCGCGTTGTGCTTTATAGCGCCTGCGTTGTTGTAGTAATAGCCCCCAGGTGAGGGGCCGCACCAGTGAAGCCTGGGACTTGGAGTCCCACCAGGCAAGCAGGAAGAAACGGCGTCTGTGGCAGCAATGCACGGCACTCTTTATAGCGCCCGCATTGTTGTAGTAATAGCCCCCAGGTGAGGGGCGGCACCAGTGAAGCCTGGGACTTAGAGTCCCACCAGGCAAGCAGGAAGAAACGGCGTCTGTGGCAGCAATGCGCGGCACGCTTTATAGCACCCGCGTTGTTGCAGTAATAGCCCCCAGGTGAGGGGCCGCACCAGTGAAGCCTGGGACTTGGAGTCCCACCAGGCAAGCAGGAAGAAACGGTGTCTGTGGCAGAAATGCACGACACGCTTTATAGCGCCTGCGTTGCTGTAGTAATAGCCCCCAGGTGAGGGGCGGTACCAGTGGAGCCTGGGACTGGGAGTCCCACCAGGCAAGCAGGAAGAAACGGCGTCTGAGGCTGCAATGCGCGGCATGCTTTATAGCGCCCGCATTGTTGTAGTAATAGCCTCCAGGTGAGGGGCGGCACCAGTGAAGCCTGGGACTTGGAGTCCCACCAGGCAAGCAGGCAGAAATAGCCTGTCCCTCTCATAGGTTAACATGGGGGCTACCTTTAAATATGATTGAAGTGTAGATTCAATTTGGGAGCGGATAGACATATGGAGTTTGGGGTCTCTGAGCTCACAATTTAAAAATACATATTTTAGTAAAGTTGATTTTAAGATTGTGTGTTTGAAAATGTCACTTTTAGAAAGTGAGCATTTTCTTGCTTAAACCATTTCTGTGACTCTGCCTGTTTGTGGATTCCCTGTCTGGGTCAGTTTGACAGTTGGGATGGTTGCACCTTTCACTAGACAGTGACACAAAGGGAGCTGGGGTGTATTCTGCATTCCCTGAGGAGCCATCTGTGCTAGGATGGAGGGGAGGAGTGGTCACTCACACCTGAAATGGCTGTGCCTGCCCTCACACAATGCAGTCTCCAACCCCCTGGTGTGCGTCTGGGGCCTGGCCTGGGCAAGGCAGGATTTCAAAAACAAGAGAGACTTTGCTTTGAAGTAAGCCTACTTCAAAGGGCAAAATGGGTATAAGAAGGGCACACAAAACCACAGACTTTAAAACACTTCTGGAAACCAAGAGGAACCTCTGCCTGGAGAAGAGCTGAAGAGCTGAGGAAGAAGAGCTGCCCTGCCTGTGACTGTGCTTTGTGGAGCTATCTTGCAGTTGTTGCTTCTGCCTGTGCTAGAGGACAAAGCATGGACTTTGTGTTGCCTTTCTTCTTGTGAAGAACTCCCCAAGGGATTGATTTAGAGCTTGCCTCCTGTTGTTTGAAGTCTCAGGGACAGCAAAGACTTCTCTCTGCCAGCACCTGGAGCCTCTTCTGAGACTACTACTCTGCCAAGTTGTGCCCATCCAGTTACTAGGACCCTGAAAGTAGAAGCTGGCAGCCCAAGGGTGAGAAATCCAAGCACCGACCGATGTGAGGGAAAAAGATCAACGCAACTCCTATCTGCGACTAAAAAATCGACGCGCTGCCAGCTTCGCAGCCGAAAATCGACCCACGCCTGCAATGCGACTGGAAGATCAACGCCCACGCCTGGAGAAACAACGCGCAGCATCGCTGTTGGAGGCTGGTGAGATCTCAACTCACGTTGCATGGTCCTTTTTGACGCACACTCACCCGTGCGGGGTCATTTTTGATGCACCCAAGGTACATTTTCACACTATCAGCATTAGTGTTGTGTTTAAAATTACATGAAGACTCTTTTTGCATTTTTAATGATAACTTGACTTGTGTATTGTGGATTTTTGTCATTTTGGTCTTGTTTTGTTTAGATAAATATTGTCTATTTTTCCAAACGTGTGTTGTATCATTTTGTAGTGTTTTCATTAAGTTACTGTGTGTGTTGGTACACATACTTTACACCTAGCACTCTGAAGTTAAGCCTACTGCTTGTGCCAAGCTACCAAGGGGGTAAGCAGGGGTTAGCTGAGGGTGATTCTCTTTTACCCTGACTAGAGTGAGGGTCCTTGCTTGAACAGGGGGTAACCTGACTGCCAAACAAAGACCCCATTTCTAACACTTATTTTATACAGAGCACAGGTCCTGGGACTGGTTAGCAGTACCCAGGGCACCATCAAAGTCAGGAAAACATCAGCAAAAAGTGAAAAATGGGGGCAAAACGTTATGGGGCCTCTGCAATCAGCACTGTTTTCTCACAAACACCATTGACACTGTACCCACACATGACACAACCACAACAAACAACACAACCACACACTGAGCTACATAAACACAAACAGAACTACACACATCATGATGACAGCCACACAACCGCAACACTTACTTGAATGTGACACACAGCAACCAAACATACACAACAACATCAGTCTCACATGCCACAGACACATATACAGACACAACCACGACACCCCCTCCACCTCAAACAGCCAATCCACACACACACAAAAAGATGTAGAGACACACATACACAACAGATCTAACCGTACAAACCTACCAGTAGAGGTCTCCTCACAATGCGCACACATGGACACCGTTGTCCAGTTTGAGTGTGCCATCATTGTGGTGCCAGCATTCATTATGCAATGAATGTTGACTCCACACTAACAGTTTTGTATGTCTACGATATATATGTTGTGCCAGTGTGTCCCCATCCATGTGTGTCCCAGTCGTGGTCCCAACAAATGCATGTCACAGTAATTTTAAAAAATAACTGTGACAAGTATTTGCCAACCTCCTGTGCAGTGCCCACTCAGCATACCCTGGCAATGTGGCATCCCTGCCTTAGAGTCTGGTGACGGGGGGGTCATGTTTTCTCCGTGGGTCGGTGGCAGCAGTGATGACAGGTGTTGTCCAGTGGTGTCCGGTTGAAGACAGGGGTGCAATAGGGGAAAAAAGTGAGTTTTAAGCCCCATCCGTCAACTCAAACATGGAGGTTGGACCGCCACTTTTTTCTTGGCATTAAGGCACATCCAAATCTGCATGGTGGGAAAGGTGATAGGGGTCAGCCATCAGCTACTTTGCCCTATCCTGCCCTCGATGAGGGCAGTGTTTCTCAGTGGAGACAGTGGTTCCAATACAGGCTTTCATCTATGTAACCACCATCATCTAAATACGGCTGGCGGACAGTTGAAGATGGGTTTTCAGTCGAAAAGTCGATGGCAGGACTGTTATCGCCTATATCAAAATCAGGCTCTTAATCTTCAATCAAGAACTATCCATATTGCCAAGGAAATATTTGTTTGCCCTTTGTGGGATTTCCTCCTTACTGGGTCCCATTTAAGGAGTCATGTGACAACTTATATGTATATATTGCATGCACTGTGGCACTAGAACTACTTGGAGGATTCACCCTTTCTTCGGGCAATTATGAAGGAAGCAGGAGTGAGCTTCACTATACCCATTCCATGATAGATCATTACTAATGACAAAGTCTGTGGTTAGCCTGAAGATTGAATTAACTGTGTATTTATTTGACTACCATCTGATTGTACACCCTGAACACTGAACACACTAGCCCATATTTTCTTAATTTAGGAAGAGGAAAATCGTTGTAAACTATAAAATATAAGGAGTTCAGTTTGGCAGAACTGATGTTTTTGTAACTCTTTTTTAATTTTGTGGTTCCCCACAATATTCAGATGTGAAATATGTGTTTATTCTGCTCATGGTCAGATATTGACTAAGACACGCTGAAAACTTGAGCAAAATGACTGCATAACAAATGACATTTGATTTCCAGCCAGCTGAGCTCTGTTTCATTTCCCCATTACAAAACATCAGTGGCTCATAAACTACTCTAAACTTTGTTAGGTCATCCAAGTACTCCTACAACAGTTTCTCTGTTGTCATATGTGAAAAGGTATAATGCTGAGTTGCCTGAGCCTGTTGGATTGATTCAAATCCTGGAAAATGTACATACCAACCCAAAACAGAGGATACTTGCACAGAGCATATGATGATGAATTTGTACCGGAGAGTGGAGCTTGAAATGGTGATTTTCTGCGAGTTAGATACACAAGTGCTCAAAACTGATGTGATGTTACTATGATTCTGCTAGCTCTACCTCGGTGCTTAAGAGAGGTCGGTAAAGAGAGGACTCCAGTTTGTCTTTGTCCTACATGTTGCAGTTTTACTTCTTCATGATCAGATACTCTAACTATCCAGCTGTTATACTTAGAGACATCTTGCACTGAAAGGGGAATAAAGGCTCATGTTTCTACTATGGATCTGGTACCTTAGCACAGATGTACTATTGGGAGATGACTGAAGGAGCAACGAAGTCAGATGAAGGTTTATCCTTGCAACAAAACCAGCAATTTAATTATCCTGGTTAGTGAGAGTTGCTCATTTCATCCTTAGCAGTTCAGTCTGCAGATATTTCAGTAAAGCGATCACTTGCCTTTTAGACATCATTCCTGTTGTGTCTTTGTGATTTTGTTATTTATTGTTTCAGCTTCCAGATGTACATTAATATAGCCAAATAATTAATAAATACATAAAAGCATATAAAATAACAGTCACATTTCTGACATATCGGCAAATAAAGTGTGAACCATGGTACCTTAGTCCAGCACCTACATGTCAACAAACTACCAAAGAGCAAATGCATGACAGTAAAAGGAAATCCTGGGCACCGTGGTATCCCCAATTATATATATTCTTACTAAGGCATTGAATTTTCCCAAGGCGACTGGAAGTTCCTCCATGCACAGCCAGACTGCCCATAGGTACCAAGGTATTGAGTTAAAAACATATTCGTTGTCTGTCCTGATTCAAAATGAGAATGGCGACTTAACACATTTGACCTCATAACCTGAAAAGGAGCAGAAGCCATCTTTTGCGTGCTGTCAAATTTTGTACAAAGCAGCAGAAAGTGCAGTAGCCCCCCCCCTCCCCCCCGAACTTACAATCACAATATTCACCACCTGTAGCAACCCTTGAACATTTGAAAAGGTATTTCCTGGTAGGCAAGATACCCAATCTAAACGTAATAAATAAGGTACGTTTTTGCTCAGGATGGTTCGAGCAAGTATTGGCAGGGTCAAATCCATTACTGAAATACTTTGGTATTATAGATCCTTGCCTTATAGTGGAGAGTCTCTTCTCCCACTTGTACCCAAGATAGTGCTCCTTAACCAGGTCAGCAGTATCCCAACCTACAAAACTTGGGTCAGACCAAAGAACCAACAGCTGCACGTTGTTTGGTGTATGTTTTACATAGGCCAGCCAGGTATTTCTACTGTGCGCACAAACATAATCAGCCTCTTCCAAGGATGTTAGACAGATTGTCGCCTTTGGGTTCATCACCACTCTAATCCAGTATAGCACTGGTTTTAGGGGCTGATATCTTCGCTACGGGTGTTAGACTGAGTTCTCCATAAAGATCTAACAGAGGGGCACCCTGACCCAGTCTTAACAGGGCTCTAAGAAAGTTGTTCTCAGCTACTTGTAGTGGGTGTAAATTTCCGTACCCCCAGATCACGACCCTATAAAGCGCTACTGTTACTGCCTTTCGTTTCTAGAGTTGTAGGATAGTGCTAATACTCTTGGCAGCTGCGTTGTGCGTAAAGTTTAAAGTTGCCCTGAATGTGTGACTTAAAACTAAGGTTGCCTTCTGCATGATTCTTCCATTTAAATCTCTAGATTAAACATATCTCCAGATAGTCATGCTGCTTACCAGGCTCTTTGGGCACACCATCTATTTTTAGCTTCCTCTCAAAACTAGGAGATGGCTCAACACCATACTCTTTGCACTGGTGCAATGGATGGTTAAAGACCTCCTTTGACAATAATCTACACATCTCGTTAATAATCTATGGGTTGCATTTTCGGTCTGTGCCAACAAGACTGCGTCATCAGCAAATATTGGTACTGGGGCCTTTCTTCCTGCCATTATAGGGACATCTAGGAATTCTTCCAATAGATATTCTACTACATCATTTAAAAAAAGGCTGAAGCGTAGACGAGCTAACAAACAACCTTGCCTATGCCCTTTTCTACAGAAGAAACCTCAGTGCACTCGCCACCCAAGCCGTACCTAACCCTGGCTGTGTTAGTGTTAGCGCGTCCTTTTCTGTCAATTTAATACACATTAGGACTCGTTTTAGGCCAATGAATCTTGTGACCCAGTTGTGAGTCACCGTAGGACGAGATAACTGATCAATATGTCAAGTAATATATCAATAATGTCATCAATATTCACCACCACAATGCACTTTACCTTGGTTATAGACATGAATCAAATTGTCGACGCAACCATGACCTTTCAGCCATGAATAACCACACCTTTGATAGAATTTTATGAATTTTATTCACTATTAATTACAATCTACTACCAGAAGTGTCAATCTCAAAACCTAGAAGCATAAGAGCATAGTCACAATATGGCAACTGTGATAAGATTTCATTAATGCAAGAATCACAAACATAAGAACATAGCACGGCGTGAATATAGATCAGAATACAAGAATATCACTTGAGTCTCAGTTCAGCATAGTGTAACGTCAGTCTTTATCTATTTGCGTCAGTCAGAGTGATTACCTATCGTAACCACCAATTAGCATCAGCATGTTGGACTTCATGCAAAATAATTTAGAACATCAATTTAGAAAACATCTAGCTATGGCCTCTATTTAAAAATGAGCAGTTGGTACCTAGAAAGGAAAACCAAACAGACAAATTACAATTCGCATTGTCATAATTACCCTCCAAGGATTAGGTCAGCACACAGGATCAGTCTTCGTCTTCAGGACATCAGTCAAATCGCCATCAGTCTAACCTCGTCTAAAGGACAGGGGACACTTCCCTCATAAGGAGGAGAAGCGCAACGGGCAGTCTATGGGTGAGGATAGTTTATTAAGTCTCAAAGTCACCAAACAGAGTGACAGAGTTTCTGGATAAAATCAATAGCATTCCCTACCTAGTTCTCTCGTCCCTTCTGTGACATGAGTTTTTATCCCTTTTTTGTAATACTTTCCCCCAAGATTCTATTGGACATTCACTATACCCCACTATCTTTAACCTATCAAATTATACATTAGGTAATCCCGATTGTCACCCCACGATAATTTATAACACTTTGATTGGTCTTCATAATTGACGTCTTCGGAGGTGGCACATCCACTGGGTTCTTCACCACTTGGCACGTCTACTTGTGTCATGAGTTCCTTTGTCCATGGTCAAATGTCCTTGTACTTTTAAATTAATCTACTTTTGTTTCAAATTGTATTTAAATTCACACTAAGGCAGCTAGCATGCGGATGGGAACGGAATCTCGTTAGTTACATAAAACGAAGGAAAGGAACAAATGCAGGGTCATGGCCCTTTGCGAGTCAGCACACTGGAAAACAGAGAAAATGCTTTAATATGAGCGTTTAGGCAGCCAAAACCTTCAACTTACGCTAACTTAAGGCTTATGAGATTTTAATGCAATATCGTAAATGCTAATATATAAACTTGATTAGTCATAATGCAAACAACCATTACTCATAATTGTCATTAGTTTGTGTACACAATGGTAACTTCATATTTCATAGTCATAACTCAAATGCACGTTAAGAAAATCGCTATTTATTGTCGTTTTCTATGCAGCATCGTTAAGCATTGATATAAGCATTTCACGTTTAGCATATGTAATATTTAAACTACGCTCTATCAGTCCCTCCTCTGATGACGCTCGTCATCACATCAACCTTTCCCTTCGACCTTTCACTTGTAATTTTTCACCTTGCGCATAATGCGCATTTCAACATCTTGCCCTTTATGTGAACTTTCACAAATTTCATTGAACATTTTCTCTCTCTCACTTTCTTAATTTCTTCTGGTTCTTTTAGTCCAATCTTTCTTGATTTTGTTATTTATTTTGCATGCCCCCCAGAATCCTAATAGACAGACTAGAACAATTAATAGACCCATTTATATTTTTGCAAGTACCCCATTCCAAATGTTGGTAAACCAGCTCCCAACTCTGGCAATTCCCTTTCCAAATTTCTCCCAAACACCAAGTTCTTTCAAATCTTTCAAATCTGTACTATATCTAGTAAGGTTAGTAAGCATACTTCTAATCTTTTTACTGTTATCCGGAATGAACGAGCAACAATGACGCTCATTGAGCATCTTGCAGACCCCTCCACTCTTTGCTAGAGGAATGTCTAAAGCAAGCCGATTTTGAAGAGTCATAGCTCTTTCTGCAAGTTCAGTATCCATCAGGAGTATAGCCCCTGTGAAATTTGTCAACATGTTATCCACAATAGTAGACAACTTTTGAATCTTCATAGAATTCAAGATAACCCCCACTGAAGGGATTATAGCTCCGAATATGTCACCAATGACAGCCGCCACTGATTCTCGTTTTTGTCTAGGATGTTGTAATTCAGATGTCTTAGGTATTTGTTTTAAGTCATCAATCTGGTAAATCTTTGGGAAAACTATTCCCACATAGCATGTCCCATACCATCCCCTAGGGAGGCGGTAATAAGCATTTAGCCCACAGATGTAATAGATCCCAGGGATCGCTGGATCCTGTCCATTCAACATAAACGTCCATTTACTCTGAAACAAAAACATATGTCTACATTCACTCGTTCCCACAAATAAATTGTCCTGCTCAGACTTTGGCCTATATATACAAAGCCTACCTACATGTAATGCATCTATAGCTAGTTTGCCTTGTGTCTTGATTGCAGTGTAAGCATAATTATTTGCATATGTGCATTTTTCTAACCCTTTTTCTAATCTTTCCTTCAATGCTTTGCGTCTATCATCAGTGTGATCTAAAAAGCTTTTCTCAACAGGTGATAATAAGCAAGTCAAATTATTGCGATGTGCATAAGCAGTTCTGAATGTAAGCGTTGGCTCAAAGAATCCTCTAACTATTTTAATATCATGTTCCTTAGCTAATTTATTTAAGAATTCAATCACAGGCACAAAAGAAAACACAACATCCAGATTTTAATAAAAGTTTTGCACATGCTCTTGATTATAGAACCTTGTTAGTAGCAAGCTGCAACTAATCCCATAAGTGAGAGGGAGACTATGGTAAGTAACTCCCTCTTGCACAGATGAAGGAATCTTAGTACATACATAACATTCTTTTGCATCCATAGTTTCCACATATTCATTTAGTAAGCAATAGAAGACATTAGTAGAAAGTTCCCCCTTTGAATTAGTGCCCTCATGCAAGTGTCTTGCATCTTGCTCAAATCTCTCCCACGGTGTTAGTGTTGTAGTTTCAGGTTTTGAGGTAGCATTAATGGTCTCTTTCTCCATCCATGGCATTCCCACAATCACTCCCACAATTATTATTGCACACTCAACACCTATTATAAGTCCTAGCCAACCACACACTTTACTTCCCTTGCTACTGCCTCTGTTTTAAGCCATGTCTGTATAGAATCAGATAGTAGATCAACAATCAACTTGAGGATGATTTAGAATATTCTCTTGCTTTGTGCGTGTATTTACACCGTCTTCACTCACTCCAGGACCCTCTTTTGTCAAATCAGGTTAGCAGCTTGTCATAATCAGGTTTCTTAAAAGTCAATCCGGTTCTAGTGTCACTTTTCGGTAAGTTATGAAGTCTCTCTTTCAGTTTTCCGATTTTCAATTTTAACCAGGTTTTTCTTTGGATTTGTTCAGGTACCGTAGTATTGGCCCAGTACTTCTCGATCAAAACAGAATGCTAGGAATTCTTGTTGCCATTCAGATGTTGTAGCATACGCCCATTCAGGACTTGTATATCTTCTGTTTGCAACTCTTTTTCTTTTCAGCCTTCCTTCACCTTGTTGTTCTCCTTCGCTTAAGTCTTCCACTCGAGATGTGTCATTTTCTTCTGTTATTGTCTCATTTGGTGTGTCTTTTATCTTAAAGAGTGTTTTCTCTGGCCAGTTATCACCTTTCTGTGTCTTCTTTCGGTGTTTCTTTTCAGAACGCTGGATAGCACCCTCCTCTTGTGATATTGTGTTTTCGCTTGATGGACCTGCAGCTGGCTCAAGAGACTCTGGCACGCTCTGACTTCTCTCTATTATTTCTCCTTCTTCTTCTTCCTCTTCTTCTTCTGGGTCTGCACCGGGTTCGAGTTCTAACCCGTATCTGTCTACTTCTGGGAGAACCTCTCCTTGATTTAGTTCTCCTGCTGCCTCTACTGAGATAGGCACTCTGTCACCTCTCTCGTACTCATTGACTGTTTGAGGGATGAGGCTGTTCTCAGTGGGCTCTCCGGCAGTCTCCGTTCCCTCTTGACTGTTTTCTGGCCCTGAGACTTCTCTTCCTGAGGCTGTTGTGCCGGAAACTTTGAGTTCCTCTTCGGCAGGACACGTTACCCTTTTTGTGTGACTGGCATGTATCCAATTGGGAACTCCGGCACACTTTACAGCAGTAGTAGTTGTCAAGATTACTTGATATGGCCCTTTCCAACGTGGTTCTAGACACAACTTTATCACTTGCTTCTTGACAACCACCCAGTCACCGGCTTGTAGAGAGTGGCCTGGATCGCCAATCGGGGGCAATGTGTTAGCTTCCACCTGGTGAGAGAAAGAGCGAATCACATCAACCAAACCCTTGCAGTAATCCAATACCATATCATCTGTAAGATTCACTAGTGCATTTGCAGGTACTGCTGGTAATCTCATAGCTCTACCCATGAGGATTTCATGGGTGGATAGTCCCGTTTTCTTGTCTGGGGTGTTTCTCATTGACATCAGCACTAAAGGTAATGCATTTGGCCATTTTATATTAGTAGCTGCGCACATTTTTGCAATTCTCGATTTCAAAGTACCGTTCATTTGTTCTACTAGTCCTGATGCTTCGGGCGGTAGCTACAATGGAGCTTTTGTTCGATGTTAAGTGCGGCACACAGTAGTTTAATCACCTCATTGTCGAAGTGTCTGCCCCTATCTGACTCTATAGAGACCGGAAACCCAAACCTTGGTGTCAGTTCCCTAAGTAATAGTTTTGCAACTGTCAGACTGTCGTTCCTGCGTGTGGGATATGCCTCAATCCAGTGACTGAAAACACACACAATCACCAACACATATTTCAATCCTCCACAGACAGGCATTTCAATGAAGTCCATTTGCATCTTGTTGAATGGACCGCCAGCTCTCCCAATGTGGCTCAAAGTTACCACGGTTCCTTTCCCAGCATTCATCTGTTGACAGATGATGCACCTGTGACAGGTAATTTCTGCGGCATGTCTGAATTTTGGGTTGAACCAATCGATTTTGAATGACCTGATCATTGCATCTCTTCCAAGGTGAGTCTGTCCATGGTAAAGTCTGGCAAACTGAGATAGAAGACTGTTTGGCAAGACTAGTTTCCCTTCTTCTGAGACCCACAAATCATCAGCCCTTTGTACACATTGCATTCTTTGCCAAGAGCGTTTCTCCTCTTTGCTCGCACGGCTCTGTAATGTTTTTAACTCATCTAATGTGTCGACTACCCTCAATGCAAGGTTCAGACATGTGTCATCTTCAGTTTGTGGTAATAGTTCTCATTGCACCTTGAACGATATACAGTTCAATGCGCAAAACCTTGCGACTTGATCTGCATAGCCGTTTCCCTTGGACACAAAGGCCCTCATTCCGACTCTGGCGGGCGGCGGTAGCCGCCCGCCAGGCGGGAACCGGCATTTGGCCGCCATGCGGCCAAAATACCGCTTCCCGCATTCTTACATTCCTGCTGGGCCGGCGGGCGCTAGCCAAGTTAGCGCCGGCCGGCCCAGCGGGAATGGGGGCCGCAACACAGGAGCCGGCTCCGAATGGAGCAGGCGGTGTTGCGGCAGTGCGACGGGTGCAGTTGCACCCGTCGCGCTTTTCACTGTCTGCTAGGCAGACAGTGAAGAGCTTCATGGGGCCCTGTTAGGGGGCCCCTGCACTGCCCATGCCAGTGACATGGTGTAGGAAAGTCCTCCTTTTTGCCCTGGTCACCCCCACACTTTTTGGACAGGTACTGGTGGTTACTGACTCTTGGCTGTGCCCTGGGTACTGCTTACCAGTCCCAGGGCCAGTGCTCTGTGTAAAATGGATATGCAAATTAGACTAATTATAATTGGCTAAGTTAACCTACCTATAAGTCCCTAGTATATGGTAGGGCATGTAGGTTTAGGGACCACAGCATAGGTGGTGCACCCATAGGTGCACTGCTGAGGTGCCCAGTGTCATTTTAAAGGCAGGCCTGCCTTGCTGGCTGCTTTTAAATGAAAGTTAAATGCAAATTCGACTTGGAATTAAAAGTACTTCCAAAGTCTTAAACTACCTTATTTTTACATATAAGTCACCCCTAAGGTGTGCCCTATGTGCCCCTAGGGCTGGGTGCCATGTAACTATAAGCAGGGACTTTATAAAAATAGATTTATAAACCCTGGTGAGGTAAAAACAGCCAAATTCGTTTTTCCCTCATTGAAGTAAATAGCCTTCATAGGCTAGAATGGGGAGACTTTATTTTAAATTTTAAAGTCTCCTTAAATGTTGCATACCAAGAATTTGGTATCAAATTAATTGTTGTAATAAATGCCTTGCTGGCTGCTTTTAAATGAAAGATAAATGCAAATTCGACTTGGAATTAAAAGTACTTCCAAAGTCTTAAACTACTTTATTTTTACATATAAGTCACCCCTAAGGTGTGCCCTATGTGCCCCTAGGGCTGGGTGCCATGTAACTATAAGCAGGGACTTTATAAAAATAGATTTATAAACCCTGGTGAGGTAAAAACAGCCAAATTCGTTTTTCCCTCATTGAAGTAAATAGCCTTCATAGGCTAGAATGGGGAGACTTTATTTTAAATTTTAAAGTCTCCTTAAATGTTGCATACCAAGAATTTGGTATCAAATTAATTGTTGTAATAAATCCCACAACTTCCAGTTGTTGGATTTAATATAACTTGTTCAGGTAAAAAGTTTCAGACTTTACCTAAAAAGTTGCCAATTTCAGCCCTGCATTGTTTTTGCTGCTGTGCTCTGATTGGCCAGCCTGCAGCAGCTTAGCCAAGCTGCCTTGATGAGGTGTGAAGTGGCCTATCTTCACACAAAGGAATGTGCTTGTGGGAGACAATCTCCCCTCAGCAGATGGTGAGGCAGGAAGGGGGAGGGCTGCCAAACTGGTCTTCAAAGGCAGAGAAGGACATTTGGAGCAACCAGCAACACCCCCACATCCTGCAACCCCAGACAACTAGGTGCCCCCTTAATTAGATTAGGAGAGGGCAGGAGAGGGGTGTGTTTATGATTTTTAGCCGCACCAGTGGGTGGGCTCAGCCAGATGTAACCTCAAAAAATCAGATTCAGCCATGTTGGATTTTTAGAGACTGTTGCCCTCTGGGATGGATTTTTGCCACACTTCCCAGGAAGTGGTCATCACAGGGGGATGACCCTGTACCTGATTGGAGAACCAGGACCCCCCTGCTTTTCACCCAGGAGCAAGGATAAAACTGGCAGACCTGCACCCACACCTCAGATCCCCACCAGAATTCAACAAGAAAAGAACTAAAGGAGAAGAAGGACTGCCCTGCTGGACCCCTGGCCTGCACCTGGAACCTGCACTCAGAAGGACTGCACCAGCTGCACACTTGGGCTTCACCACAAGAAGGACTTTGCCTGGCTTCAACTGGTTCAAGGAGGGACTCCCTGTTTGCTACAGGTGAAAAATTGCTATCCAGAGTCCCCTGCACCAACTCCTGAAGAAAGTGACCAGCTGACCACTGTCCAGTGGCCAAAAAGGAGTTTGCGCCATGTGCATTCTGGGAGTGGTAGACCGCACCCCCCAAGGACCATCTCAGAACTTCTGGACCCTTGGGGTGAGCTGTGGACCCCAAAAGAACCTTAAAAGAACATCTGGGTGAAGCCCCAGAAGTTTGGAGAAGATTTGAGAATTTTTGTAAAAAAGCTCCATAGAGGGACCGACCCGCCGCGGAAATTCTAGCCGGCTTGCCTCAACTGCGACCCGGCCTGATTTGGTGGTTCGTCCCGGTAAAGAAAAATCTCAGAAAAAGAGACTAAGTCCGAAGGTAAAAAGTTGACCGGGACCTCCCAGCCATCGTATCCGAGAAGGGCTCCATGGACGTCGGATCAAGATCCAGGTTTACCCCGGTCGAAGGATTTTCACCTCGAAAAAACGACTAAGTCCGAAGGTAAAAATCTCCACCGAGGAATCCAGCATCGCGTATCCGGAGAAGGGCTCCAGGAGGTCAGATAGGACTGGCAGGTTCGTCCCGCTGAAGAAAATCTTCAAAATAAAGACTAAGTCAGAAGGTAACTTTTTAACCGAGGCCTCCCGCGACCTGTAGCCGAGCAGGGCTCCATCGCGGTCGGCCTGAAAGTTTGACTTTGCCCCGGTCGAGGTGCAACCAGATGACCCGATTGGCGCTTTTTGTTTGTAAGCGCTAGAAAAATAATAATTCTTTAAAAATTCATATCTCCGGCTCCCTTTATCCGATTTTATTCGTTTTGGTGTCATTTTAAAGATAAAAATATAAACTATTTTTATAAATTGGTTTTGGATTTTTAAACTGTTTCCTGTGTTTTATTTAATTACTGTTTTGTGATATTTGAATGCTTTACACACTGTCTCCTAAGTTAAGCCTTGACGCTCGTTGCCAAGCTACCAAGGGTTGAGCTGGGGTTAATTTACTGAGACCTAACTGGACCTAAGTGGAGGTTAGTGGCTTGTTGCTAGGTGTAGGTACCTACCTGCCCTTACCAATAACCCATTTTCCAACATTTTTGGTGGCAGCGGTGGGATCCTGTACTTGTGTTCAGTATCACGTTACAGTTTTAAGTAAAACAAATTAAAAATCCTTTAAATTGTCTTAGTGCAAAAATTGTTTTTAAAAAATATATATATTTTTTTTTTAATTTTTTAATTTTTTTTAATTTGGATTAATTTCTATTATTGAATTTTTGTAATTTTTCTAAATTATTGTTTCCAATTTTTGCAAAACGTTTTTCTTGACACAAAACCTGGGAACCATGGAGCTTGATCTGGCTAGCCTACCCGTACTGACAGTAGTCCAGCTTAGGGGGTTGTGTACTGAAAGAAGGTTGCCTGCAACCACTGACCTCAGGAAGCAAGTCCTGATCAAATCCCTGACAGCATGGGCTGAGGCCCAAGAGGTAGACCTAGGGGAAGCTCCAGAGGAGGAAGAAACAGGGGAGGGTGCTAGCTCTAACCACTCAGGGGAGGGAGGGCATTTGAGCCTAAGTGAGGATGAGGAAGAACGGTCCTCAGTACATACAGTCACTAGGGGCAGACCCAAAGCTAGTGGTGGGAAGGGGGTCCTTTCAGGAGGAGAGAACCCATCCATCAGGGAAAGAGAGCTGGAGGCCCAGCTAGCATATATAGCTTTGGAAGCAGACAAGCTGGCCCTAGAAAAGAAAAAGTGGGCAAACAAGGAGAAAAGAGATGGTGGCAGCGATAAAGAAGCTGAGGTGTCCCTGGGTGTTTTTTTTTCCCCCAGATTACCCAAAGGGGTGGTTCCTGCCTATGTAGAGGAGGATGATATAGATAAGTGGCTGGGGGCCTTTGAGAGGGCCCTCCAGATGAGGAGAGTCAAGCCTCAGTACTGGGGTTCACTTCTTTGGGAGTTAGTTCCCAACTCTGGGAGGGATAGGCTCCTAACCATGAGGGGGGGAGGATGCAGACTCATACCCCAGTATGAAGAGTTGCTTGACTAAAAAGTTTGGTCTGACCCCAGAGCAGTATAGGCTCAAGTTTAGGGACACCCAAAAGACAAGCACCCAGTCCTGGGTGGACTTTGGGGACATTTCAGTAAAGGCACTGGAGGGCTGGATACAGGGCAACAAGGTAAGTACCTTTGAGGGGCTGTACAGTTTGATTATGAGGGAGCACCTTCTAACCAATTGTGTCCAAGAGAAGCTCCACCAGTATCTAGTTGACTCTAAGTTGACCAACCCCAGAGAGCTGGGGGAGGCAGCAGATGACTGGTTAAGAACTAGGGTTAACCAGAAACCCCCAGGGGGCGATCAGAAAAAGGGAGGACATGGTTCTTCTCAGGGGAAGAACCAAGGGAAAGATGATAAAAAGCCCAAGGAGTCCTCACAAGAATCCCCAAAAACTTCTCAGGGTGGGGGAGCCCCGAGCCATTTCACTTTTAAAGGGAAAGGGTATCAGGGAAAGAATTATGATCCTGCTAAAGCAGGAAGGTTTCAGGAGCTTGCTAAGGCCGGCAAGTGTTTTGAGTGTCATCAACCTGGACACAAAAGAGGAGATGCTATCTGCTCCAAGTAGCCCCCAACTGGTGGGCAATCCCAGGGGATTGCTAGTGTAGGGTTGGGGGTGGAAGTTGGCCCAGGGCTGGAATCAGGGTACACAGAGGTCACCTTAGTATCCGTGGGTGGGGTGGACATTGCAACTATGGTCACCTTACCTCTCATCATGGAGAGGTATAGGCAGAGGCCTAAAGTCAATGGGACTGAGGTGGAAGCTTTGAGAGATACAGGAGCTAGTGTGAAAATGGTCACAGAGAAGCTGGTTTCTCCAGAACAGGTCTTACCTGGTGTCTTCCACCAAGTGACTTATGCAGATAGCAGAACCAAACTCCATCCCATGGCCATGGTGAGTCTGGAATGGGGAGGTGTGACTGGCCCTAAGAAAGTAGCTGTAGCTCCTGCCCTCCCAGTAGAGTGTCTGCTGGGAAATGATCTTGAAGCATCTGAATGGTCAGAGGTGGAGAGAAGGGTCCATGCACAGATGCTGGACCTCCCTGAATGGGTGTGTGCTGTGACCAGGTCACAGACAGCACAACAGGGAAGTGCTGGACACTTGGACCCTGGAACAATGGGCCAAGCCTCCAAGAAGAAGAGAAAGGGCACTGGGTCTGGCTTGCCAGCCCCTACAAGTACAGAGGGTCAGCAGGAATCCAACCCTGAGGGGGAGGATCTGACCTCTGAGGGAGGAACACTTCCCCTGCAAGCTCTGCCTGACTTGGCAGAACTACAAGGGGCAGGTGGGCCCACCAGAGAAGATTTGTGCCAGGGACAAAGAGAGTGTCCCACTCTTGAGGGCCTGAGGCAGACTGCTGCCAGGCAAGAACAAGGGGATACCAGTGGGACCCACAAGGTTTACTGGGAGGATGGAGTTCTCTACACGGAGGCAAGAGCCCTCAAACCAGGGGCTACCAGGAGAGTAGTGGTCCCCCAGAAGTATAGAGAATTCCTCCTTACCTTAAGCCATGATATCCCCTTAGCTGGACATTTGGGACAGACCAAGACCTGGAACAGGCTGGTCAACCATTTTTATTGGCCCCAAATGTCAGAAAAAGTCAAGGAGTTTTGCAGCTCCTGTGTCACCTGCCAAGCCAGTGGCAAGACAGGGGGCAAGCCAAAGGCTCCCTTGATACCACTGCCAGTGGTTGGGACTCCCTTTGAGCGGGTGGGGATTGACATTGTTGGTCCCCTAGACCCACCAACTGCCTCAGGTAACAGGTACATTGTGGTGGTTGTGGACCATGCCACCAGGTACCCTGAGGCAATACCCCTCCGGACAGTCACTGCTCCCACAGTGGCTAGGGCCCTACTTGGTGTGTTCACCAGAGTGGGGTTCCCAAAGGAGGTGGTCTTAGATAGGGGCACAAACTTTATGTCAGCCTTTCTGAAAGCCATGTGGGATGAGTGTGGTGTTACTTATAAGTTCACCACCCCCTATCATCCACAGACCAATGGTCTGGTGGAAAGATTTAATAAGACCCTGAAGGGCATGATCATGGGTTTGTCTGACAAACTCAGGAGGAGATGGGATGTCCTCCTCCCATGCCTGCTGTTTGCCTACAGAGAGGTGCCACAGAAGGGGGTTGGATTCAGCCCCTTTGAGTTACTGTTTGGGCACCCAGTAAGAGGCCCATTGTGCTTGGTGAGAGAGTCTTGGGAAAAGCCTCTCAAAGAGTCCAAGGAGAATGTGCTAGATTATGTGCTGGGTCTGCGGTCACGCATGACTGAGTACATGAAGAAGGCAAGCAGAAACCTGGAGGCCAGCCAGGAGCTCATGAAGCTCTGGCATGATCAGAAGGCTACCATGCCTGAGTATCACCCAGGACAGCTGGTGTGGGTTTTGGAGCCCCTGGCTCCTAGGGCACTTCAGGCCAAATGGACTGGGCCCTATCCAATTCTGGAGAAAAAAGGTGAGGTCACCTACTTGGTGGACCTTGGCACCCCCAGGAATCCTCACAGGATCCTGCATGTTAACAGGATGAAACCCCACCAGGACAGGGCAGACATGACCATGCTGATGGTCACTGATGAAGGGAAGGAGGAGGAGGGTGAACCTCTGCCAGACCTCCTGTCCTCAAAGGCACAAGATGGGTCAGTGGAGGGAGTGGTACTCTCTCCCAAGTTGACAGTCCAGCAACAAAAAGACTGCAAACAAGTTCTGGAACAGTTTGCTAGTCTGTTCTCCCTGACCCCTGGACTCACCAATTGGTGTGTCCATGACGTTGACACTGGTGACAGCTTGCCTGTCAAGAACAAGCTGTACAGGCTGTCTGACCAGGTCAAGGCCAACATCAAAGCTGAAGTGGCTAAGATGTTGGAACTCAAGGTAATTGAGCCCTCTGATAGTCCTTGGTCAAGTCCAGTGGTACTGGTGCCCAAACCTAATCCCCAAGGTGGGAAGAAAGAATTGAGATTTTGTGTGGACTACAGAGGTCTAAACGCAGTCACTAGGACTGATGCTCACCCCATACCTAGAGCTGATGAGCTCATTGACAGGTTGGGGGCTGCGAAATTCCTGAGCACATTTGATCTGACCTCAGGATATTGGCAGATTGCCTTAAGTCCAGGAGCTAAGGAGAGGTCAGCATTTTCCACACCAGAGGGCCACTTTCAGTTCAAGGTGATGCCCTTTGGCATGAAAAATGCTCCTGCCACCTTCCAACGGTTGGTGAATAGAGTCCTATCTGGGTTGGAATCTTTCAGTGCAGCTTATCTGGATGATATAGCTGTATTTAGTTCCACCTGGAAGGACCACCTGGTCCACCTGAAGGAAGTGCTTCAGGCCCTGCTTCAAGCAGGCCTGACTATCAAGGCAAGCAAGTGCCAGATAGGGCAAAGCTCAGTTGTGTACCTGGGCCACCTTGTTGGTGGAGGCCATGTACAACCTCTCCAGCCCAAGATCCAGACTATCCTGGATTGGGAGGCTCCTAAAACCCAGACTCAAGTCAGGGCCTTTCTTGGCCTGACTGGATACTACCGGAGGTTTGTTCAGAATTTTGGGACCATAGTGGCCCCTCTGACTGAGCTTACCTCCAAGAAACAGCCCAAGAAGGTCATTTGGACTCCAGAGTGTCAGAAAGCTTTTGACACCCTAAAAAAGGCTATGTGTTCAGCACCAGTGTTACTGGCCCCTGACTATAGCAAGGAGTTTATAGTGCAAACAGATGCTTCAGAGGAAGGGATTGGGGCAGTGTTAGCACAAGTTAATGAAGAGGGCCAAGATCACCCAGTTGCCTTCATCAGCAGGCGACTACTCCCCAGAGAGAAAAAATGGAGTGCCATTGAGAGGGAGGCCTTTGCTGTGGTCTGGTCCCTGAAGAAGTTGAGGCCTTACTTGTTTGGCACTCACTTCCGTGTACAAACTGACCACAGACCTCTCAGATGGTTGATGCAGATGAGGGGGGAGAACCCAAAACTGTTAAGGTGGTCCATTTCCCTACAAGGGATGGACTTCACAGTGGAGCACAGACCTGGGACTGCCCATGCCAATGCAGATGGCCTTTCCAGGTTTTTCCACTTAGCTGATGAGGACTACCAGGGTGTAGGTTAGTACCCATCACCTTTCATCTGGGGGGGGGGCAGTGTAGGAAAGTCCTCCTTTTTGCCCTGGTCACCCCCACACTTTTTGGACAGGTACTGGTGGTTACTGACTCTTGGCTGTGCCCTGGGTACTGCTTACCAGTCCCAGGGCCAGTGCTCTGTGTAAAATGGATATGCAAATTAGGCTAATTATAATTGGCTAAGTTAACCTACCTATAAGTCCCTAGTATATGGTAGGGCATGTAGGTTTAGGGACCACAGCATAGGTGGTGCACCCATAGGTGCACTGCTGAGGTGCCCAGTGTCATTTTAAAGGCAGGCCTGCCTTGCTGGCTGCTTTTAAATTAAAGTTATAGGCAAATTCGACTTTGGAATTAAAAGTACTTCCAAAGTCCTTAAACTACCTTATTTTTACATATAAGTCACCCCTAAGGTGTGCCCTATGTGCCCCTAGGGCTGGGTGCCATGTAACTATAAGCAGGGACTTTATAAAAATAGATTTATAAACCCTGGTGAGGTAAAAACAGCCAAATTCGTTTTTCCCTCATTGAAGTAAATGGCCTTCATAGGCTAGAATGGGGAGACTTTATTTTAAATTTTAAAGTCTCCTTAAATGTTGCATACCAAGAATTTGGTATCAAATTAATTGTTGTAATAAATCCCACAACTTCCAGTTGTTGGATTTAATATAACTTGTTCAGGTAAAAAGTTTCAGACTTTACCTAAAAAGTTGCCAATTTCAGCCCTGCATTGTTTTTGCTGCTGTGCTCTGATTGGCCAGCCTGCAGCAGCTTAGCCAAGCTGCCTTGATGAGGTGTGAAGTGGCCTGGCTTCACACAAAGGAATGTGCTTGTGGGAGATAATCTCCCCTCAGCAGATGGTGAGGCAGGAAGGGGTAGGGCTGCCAAACTGGTCTTCAAAGGCAGAGAAGTACATTTGGAGCAACCAGCAACACCCCCACATCCTGCAACCCCAGACAACTAGGTGCCCCCTTAATTAGATTAGGAGAGGGGTGTGTTTATGATTTTTAGTCACACCAGTGGGTGGGCTCAGCCAGATGTAACCTCCAAAAATCAGATTCAGCCATGTTGGATTTTTAGAGAATGTTGCCCTCTGGGATGGATTTTTGCCACACTTCCCAGGAAGTGGTCATCACAGGGGGACGACCCTGTACCTGATTGGAGAACCAGGACCCCCCTGCTTTTCACCCAGGAGCAAGGATAAAACTGGCAGACCTGCACCCACACCTCAGATCCCCACCAGAATTCAACAAGAAAAGAACTAAAGGAGAAGAAGGAATGCCCTGCTGGACCCCTGGCCTGCACCTGGAACCTGCACTCAGAAGGACTGCACCAGCTGCACACTTGGGCTTCACCACAAGAAGGACTTTGCCTGGCTTCAACTGGTTCAAGGAGGGACTCCCTGTTTGCTACAGGTGAAAAATTGCTATCCAGAGTCCCCTGCACCAACTCCTGAAGAAAGTGACCAGCTGACCACTGTCCAGTGGCCAAAAAGGAGTTTGCGCCAGGTGCATTCTGGGAGTGGTAGTCCGCACCCCCCAAGGACCATCTCAGAACTTCTGGACCCTTGGGGTGAGCTGTGGACCCCAAAAGATCCTTAAAAGAACATCTGGGTGAAGCCCCAGAAGTTTGGAGAAGATTTGAGAATTTTTGTAAAAAAGCTCCATAGAGGGACCGACCCGCCGCGGAAATTCTAGCCGGCTTGCCTCAACCGCGACCTGGCCTGATTTGGTGGTTAGTCCCGGTAAAGAAAAATCTCAGAAAAAGAGACTAAGTCCGAAGGTAAAAAGTTGACCGGGACCTCCCAGCCATCGTATCCGAGAAGGGCTCCATGGACGTCGGATCAAGATCCAGGTTTACCCCGGTCGAAGGATTTTCACCTTGAAAAAACGACTAAGTCCGAAGGTAAAAATCTCCTCCGAGGAATCCAGCATCGCGTATCCGGAGAAGGGCTCCAGGAGGTCGGATAGGACTGGCAGGTTCGTCCCGCTGAAGAAAATCTTCAAAATAAAGACTAAGTCAGAAGGTAACTTTTTAACCGAGGCCTCCCGCGACCTGTAGCCGAGCAGGGCTCCATCGCGGTCGGCCTGAAAGTTTGACTTTGCCCCGGTCGAGGTGCAACCAGATGACCCGATTGGCGCTTTTTGTTTGTAAGCGCTAGAAAAATAATAATTCTTTAAAAATTCATATCTCCGGTTCCCTTTATCCGATTTTATTCGTTTTGGTGTCATTTTAAAGATAAAAATATAAACTATTTTTATAAATTGGTTTTGGATTTTTAAACTGTTTCCTGTGTTTTATTTAATTACTGTTTTGTGATATTTGAATGCTTTACACACTGTCTCCTAAGTTAAGCCTTGACGCTCGTTGCCAAGCTACCAAGGGTTGAGCTGGGGTTAATTTACTGAGACCTAACTGGACCTAAGTGGAGGTTAGTGGCTTGTTGCTAGGTGTAGGTACCTACCTGCCCTTACCAATAACCCATTTTCCAACATTTTTGGTGGCAGCGGTGGGATCCTGTACTTGTGTTCAGTATCACGTTACAGTTTTAAGTAAAACAAATTAAAAATCCTTTAAATTGTCTTAGTGCAAAAATTGTTTAAAAAAAAATATATATATATTTTTTTTAATTTTTTAAATTTTTTAATTTGGTTTAATTTCTATTATTGAATTTTTGTAATTTTTCTAAATTATTGTTTCCAATTTTTGCAAAACGTTTTTCTTGACACAAAACCTGGGAATCATGGAGCTTGATCTGGCTAGCCTACCCACACTGACAGTAGTCCAACTTAGGGGGTTGTGTACTGAAAGAAGGTTGCCTGCAACCACTGACCTCAGGAAGCAAGTCCTGATCAAATCCCTGACAGCATGGGCTGAGGCCCAAGAGGTAGACCTAGGGGAAGCTCCAGAGGAGGAAGAAACAGGGGAGGGTGCTAGCTCTAACCACTCAGGGGAGGGAGGGCATTTGAGCCTAAGTGAGGATGAGGAAGAACGGTCCTCAGTACATAAAGTCACTAGGGGCAGACCCAAAGCTAGTGGTGGGAAGGGGGTCCTTTCAGGAGGAGAGAACCCATCCATCAGGGAAAGAGAGCTGGAGGCCCAGCTAGCATATATAGCTTTGGAAGCAGACAAGCTGGCCCTAGAAAAGAAAAAGTGGGCAAACAAGGAGAAAAGAGATGGTGGCAGCGATAAAGAAGCTGAGGTGTCCCTGGGTGGGTTTTTTTCCCCCAGATTACCCAAAGGGGTGGTTCCTGCCTATGTAGAGGGGGATGATATAGATAAGTGGCTGGGGGCCTTTGAGAGGGCCCTCCAGATGAGGAGACTCAAGCCTCAGTACTGGGGTTCACTTCTTTGGGAGTTAGTTCCCAACTCTGGGAGGGATAGGCTCCTAACCATGAGGGGGGAGGATGCAGACTCATATCCCAGTATGAAGAGTTGCTTGACTAAAAAGTTTGGTCTGACCCCAGAGCAGTATAGGCTCAAGTTTAGGGACACCCAAAAGACAAGCACCCAGTCCTGGGTGGACTTTGTGGACATTTCAGTAAAGGGACTGGAGGGCTGGATACAGGGCAACAAGGTAAGTACCTTTGAGGGGCTGTACAGTTTGATTATGAGGGAGCACCTTCTAACCAATTGTGTCCAAGAGAACCTCCGCCAGTATCTAGTTGACTCTAAGTTGACCAAACCCAGAGAGCTGGGGGAGGCAGCAGATGACTGGTTAAGAACTAGGGTTAACCAGAAACCCCCAGGGGGCGATCAGAAAAAGGGAGGACATGGTTCTTCTCAGGGGAAGAACCAAGGGAAAGATGATAAAAAGCCCAAGGAGTCCTCACAAGAATCCCCAAAAACTTCTCAGGGTGGGGGAGCCCCGAGCCATTTCACTTTTAAATGGAAAGGGTATCAGGGAAAGAATTATGATCCTGCTAAAGCAGGAAGGTTTCAGGAGCTTGCTAAGGCCGGCAAGTGTTTTGAGTGTCATCAACCTGGACACAAAAGAGGAGATGCTATCTGCTCCAAGAAGCCCCCAACTGGTGGGCAATCCCAGGGGATTGCTAGTGTAGGGTTGGGGGTGGAAGTTGGCCCAGGGCTGGAATCAGGGTACACAGAGGTCACCTTAGTATCCGTGGGTGGGGTGGACATTGCAACTATGGTCACCTTACCTCTCATCATGGAGAGGTATAGGCAGAGGCCTAAAGTCAATGGGACTGAGGTGGAAGCTCTGAGAGATACAGGAGCTAGTGTGAAAATGGTCACAGAGAAGCTGGTTTCTCCAGAACAGGTCTTACCTGGTGTCTTCCACCAAGTGACTTATGCAGATAGCAGAACCAAACTCCATCCCATGGCCATGGTGAGTCTGGAATGGGGAGGTGTGACTGGCCCTAAGAAAGTAGCTGTAGCTCCTGCCCTCCCAGTAGAGTGTCTGCTGGGAAATGATCTTGAAGCATCTGAATGGTCAGAGGTGGAGAGAAGGGTCCATGCACAGATGCTGGACCTCCCTGAATGGGTGTGTGCTGTGACCAGGTCACAGACAGCACAACAGGGAAGTGCTGGACACTTGGACCCTGGAACAATGGGCCAAGCCTCCAAGAAGAAGAGAAAGGGCACTGGGTCTGGCTTGCCAGCCCCTACAAGTACAGAGGGTCAGCAGGAATCCAACCCTGAGGGGGAGGATCTGACCTCTGAGGGAGGGACACTTCCCCTGCAAGCTCTGCCTGACTTGGCAGAACTACAAGGGGCAGGTGGGCCCACCAGAGAAGATTTGTGCCAGGGACAAAGAGAGTGTCCCACTCTTGAGGGCCTGAGGCAGACTGCTGCCAGGCAAGAACAAGGGGATACCAGTGGGACCCACAAGGTTTACTGGGAGGATGGAGTTCTCTACACTGAGGCAAGAGCCCTCAAACCAGGGGCTACCAGGAGAGTAGTGGTCCCCCAGAAGTATCGAGAATTCCTCCTTACCTTAAGCCATGATATCCCCTTAGCTGGACATTTGGGACAGACCAAGACCTGGAACAGGCTGGTCAACCATTTTTATTGGCCCCAAATGTCAGAAAAAGTCAAGGAGTTTTGCAGCTCCTGTGTCACCTGCCAAGCCAGTGGCAAGACAGGGGGCAAGCCAAAGGCTCCCTTGATACCACTGCCAGTGGTTGGGACTCCCTTTGAGCGGGTGGGGATTGACATTGTTGATCCCCTAGACCCACCAACTGCCTCAGGTAACAGGTACATTGTGGTGGTTGTGGACCATGCCACCAGGTACCCTGAGGCAATACCCCTCCGGACAGTCACTGCTCCCACAGTGGCTAGGGCCCTACTTGGTGTGTTCACCAGAGTGGGGTTCCCAAAGGAGGTGGTCTTAGATAGGGGCACAAACTTTATGTCAGCCTTTCTGAAAGCCATGTGGGATGAGTGTGGTGTTACTTATAAGTTCACCACCCCCTATCATCCACAGACCAATGGTCTGGTGGAAAGATTTAATAAGACCCTGAAGGGCATGATCATGGGTTTGTCTGACAAACTCAGGAGGAGATGGGATGTCCTCCTCCCATGCCTGCTGTTTGCCTACAGAGAGGTGCCACAGAAGGGGGTTGGATTCAGCCCCTTTGAGTTACTGTTTGGGCACCCAGTAAGAGGCCCATTGTGCTTGGTGAGAGAGTCTTGGGAAAAGCCTCTCAAAGAGTCCAAGGAGAATGTGCTAGATTATGTGCTGGGTCTGCGGTCACGCATGGCTGAGTACATGAAGAAGGCAAGCAGAAACCTGGAGGCCAGCCAGGAGCTCATGAAGCTCTGGCATGATCAGAAGGCTACCATGCCTGAGTATCACCCAGGACAGCTGGTGTGGGTTTTGGAGCCCATGGCTCCTAGGGCACTTCAGGCCAAATGGACTGGGCCCTATCCAATTCTGGAGAAAAAAGGTGAGGTCACCTACTTGGTGGACCTTGGCACCCCCAGGAATCCTCACAGGATCCTGCAATGTTAACAGGATGAAACCCCACCAGGACAGGGCAGACATGACCATGCTGATGGTCACTGATGAAGGGAAGGAGGAGGAGGGTGAACCTCTGCCAGACCTCCTGTCCTCAAAGGCACAAGATGGGTCAGTGGAGGGAGTGGTACTCTCTCCCAAGTTGACAGTCCAGCAACAAAAAGACTGCAAACAAGTTCTGGAACAGTTTGCTAGTCTGTTCTCCCTGACCACTGGACTCACCAATTGGTGTGTCCATGACGTTGACACTGGTGACAGCTTGCCTGTCAAGATCAAGCTGTACAGGCTGTCTGACCAGGTCAAGGCCAACATCAAAGCTGAAGTGGCTAAGATGTTGGAACTCAAGGTAATTGAGCCCTCTGATAGTCCTTGGTCAAGTCCAGTGGTACTGATGCCCAAACCTAATCCCCAAGGTGGGAAGAAAGAATTGAGATTTTGTGTGGACTACAGAGGTCTAAACGCAGTCACTAGGACTGATGCTCACCCCATACCTAGAGCTGATGAGCTCATTGACAGGTTGGGGGCTGCGAAATTCCTGAGCACATTTGATCTGACCTCAGGATATTGGCAGATTGCCTTAAGTCCAGGAGCTAAGGAGAGGTCAGCATTTTCCACACCAGAGGGCCACTTTCAGTTCAAGGTGATGCCCTTTGGCATGAAAAATGCTCCTGCCACCTTCCAACGGTTGGTGAATAGAGTCCTATCTGGGTTGGAATCTTTCAGTGCAGCTTATCTGGATGATATAGCTGTATTTAGTTCCACCTGGAAGGACCACCTGGTCCACCTGAAGGAAGTGCTTCAGGCCCTGCTTCAAGCAGGCCTGACTATCAAGGCAAGCAAGTGCCAGATAGGGCAAAGCTCAGTTGTGTACCTGGGCCACCTTGTTGGTGGAGGCCATGTACAACCTCTCCAGCCCAAGATCCAGACTATCCTGGATTGGGAGGCTCCTAAAACCCAGACTCAAGTCAGGGCCTTTCTTGGCCTGACTGGATACTACCGGAGGTTTGTTCAGAATTTTGGGACCATAGTGGCCCCTCTGACTGAGCTTACCTCCAAGAAACAGCCCAAGAAGGTCATTTGGACCCCAGAGTGTCAGAAAGCTTTTGACACCCTAAAACAGGCTATGTGTTCAGCACCAGTGTTACTGGCCCCTGACTATAGCAAGGAGTTTATAGTGCAAACAGATGCTTCAGAGGAAGGGATTGGGGCAGTGTTAGCACAAGTTAATGAAGAGGGCCAAGATCACCCAGTTGCCTTCATCAGCAGGCGACTACTCCCCAGAGAGAAAAAATGGAGTGCCATTGAGAGGGAGGCCTTTGCTGTGGTCTGGTCCCTGAAGAAGTTGAGGCCTTACTTGTTTGGCACTCACTTCCGTGTACAAACTGACCACAGACCTCCCAGATGGTTGATGCAGATGAGGGGGGAGAACCCAAAACTGTTAAGGTGGTCCATTTCCCTACAGGGGATGGACTTCACAGTGGAGCACAGACCTGGGACTGCCCATGCCAATGCAGATGGCCTTTCCAGGTTTTTCCATTTAGCTGATGAGGACTACCAGGGTGTAGGTTAGTACCCATCACCTTTCATCTGGGGGGGGGGCAGTGTAGGAAAGTCCTCCTTTTTGCCCTGGTCACCCCCACACTTTTTGGACAGGTACTGGTGGTTACTGACTCTTGGCTGTGCCCTGGGTACTGCTTACCAGTCCCAGGGCCAGTGCTCTGTGTAAAATGGATATGCAAATTAGGCTAATTATAATTGGCTAAGTTAACCTACCTATAAGTCCCTAGTATATGGTAGGGCATGTAGGTTTAGGGACCACAGCATAGGTGGTGCACCCATAGGTGCACTGCTGAGGTGCCCAGTGTCATTTTAAAGGCAGGCCTGCCTTGCTGGCTGCTTTTAAATTAAAGTTATAGGCAAATTCGACTTTGGAATTAAAAGTACTTCCAAAGTCCTTAAACTACCTTATTTTTACATATAAGTCACCCCTAAGGTGTGCCCTATGTGCCCCTAGGGCTAGGTGCCATGTAACTATAAGCAGGGACTTTATAAAAATAGATTTATAAACCCTGGTGAGGTAAAAACAGCCAAATTCGTTTTTCCCTCATTGAAGTAAATGGCCTTCATAGGCTAGAATGGGGAGACTTTATTTTAAATTTTAAAGTCTCCTTAAATGTTGCATACCAAGAATTTGGTATCAAATTAATTGTTGTAATAAATCCCACAACTTCCAGTTGTTGGATTTAATATAACTTGTTCAGGTAAAAAGTTTCAGACTTTACCTAAAAAGTTGCCAATTTCAGCCCTGCATTGTTTTTGCTGCTGTGCTCTGATTGGCCAGCCTGCAGCAGCTTAGCCAAGCTGCCTTGATGAGGTGTGAAGTGGCCTGGCTTCACACAAAGGAATGTGCTTGTGGGAGAGAATCTCCCCTCAGCAGATGGTGAGGCAGGAAGGGGGAGGGCTGCCAAACTGGTCTTCAAAGGCAGAGAAGTACATTTGGAGCAACCAGCAACACCCCCACATCCTGCAACCCCAGACAACTAGGTGCCCCCTTAATTAGATTAGGAGAGGGCAGGAGAGGGGTGTGTTTATGATTTTTAGTCACACCAGTGGGTGGGCTCAGCCAGATGTAACCTCCAAAAATCAGATTCAGCCATGTTGGATTTTTAGAGAATGTTGCCCTCTGGGATGGATTTTTGCCACACTTCCCAGGAAGTGGTCATCACAGGGGTACGACCCTGTACCTGATTGGAGAACCAGGACCCCCCTGCTTTTCACCCAGGAGCAAGGATAAAACTGGCAGACCTGCACCCACACCTCAGATCCCCACCAGAATTCAACAAGAAAAGAACTAAAGGAGAAGAAGGACTGCCCTGCTGGACCCCTGGCCTGCACCTGGAACCTGCACTCAGAAGGACTGCACCAGCTGCACACTTGGGCTTCACCACAAGAATGACTTTGCCTGGCTTCAACTGGTTCAAGGAGGGACTCCCTGTTTGCTACAGGTGAAAAATTGCTATCCAGAGTCCCCTGCACCAACTCCTGAAGAAAGTGACCAGCTGACCACTGTCCAGTGGCCAAAAAGGAGTTTGCGCCAGGTGCATTCTGGGAGTGGTAGTCCGCACCCCCCAAGGACCATCTCAGAACTTCTGGACCCTTGGGATGAGCTGTGGACCCCAAAAGAACCTTAAAAGAACATCTGGGTGAAGCCCCAGAAGTTTGGAGAAGATTTGAGAATTTTGGTAAAAAAGCTCCATAGAGGGACCGACCCGCCGCGGAAATTCTAGCCGGCTTGCCTCAACCGCGACCCGGCCTGATTTGGTGGTTCGTCCCGGTAAAGAAAAATCTCAGAAAAAGAGACTAAGTCCGAAGGTAAAAAGTTGACCGGGACCTCCCAGCCATCGTATCCGAGAAGGGCTCCATGGACGTCGGATCAAGATCCAGGTTTACCCCGGTCGAAGGATTTTCACCTCGAAAAAACGACTGAGTCCGAAGGTAAAAATCTCCACCGAGGAATCCAGCATCGCGTATCCGGAGAAGGGCTCCAGGAGGTCAGATAGGACTGGCAGGTTCGTCCCGCTGAAGAAAATCTTCAAAATAAAGACTAAGTCAGAAGGTAACTTTTTAACCGAGGCCTCCCGCGACCTGTAGCCGAGCAGGGCTCCATCGCGGTCGGCCTGAAAGTTTGACTTTGCCCCGGTCGAGGTGCAACCAGATGACCCGATTGGCGCTTTTTGTTTGTAAGCGCTAGAAAAATAATAATTCTTTAAAAATTCATATCTCCGGTTCCCTTTATCCGATTTTATTCGTTTTGGTGTCATTTTAAAGATAAAAATATTAACTATTTTTATAAATTGGTTTTGGATTTTTAAACTGTTTCCTGTGTTTTATTTAATTACTGTTTTGTGATATTTGAATGCTTTACACACTGTCTCCTAAGTTAAAAGCCTTGACGCTCGTTGCCAAGCTACCAAGGGTTGAGCTGGGGTTAATTTACTGAGACCTAACTGGACCTAAGTGGAGGTTAGTGGCTTGTTGCTAGGTGTAGGTACCTACCTGCCCTTACCAATAACCCATTTTCCAACATTTTTGGTGGCAGCGGTGGGATCCTGTACTTGTGTTCAGTATCACGTTACAGTTTTAAGTAAAACAAATAAAAAATCCTTTAAATTGTCTTAGTGCAAAAATTGTTTAAAAAAAAAATATATATATATTTTTTAATTTTTTTAATTTTTTAATTTGGTTTAATTTCTATTATTGAATTTTTGTAATTTTTCTAAATTATTGTTTCCAATTTTTGCAAAACGTTTTTCTTGACACAAAACCTGGGAATCATGGAGCTTGATCTGGCTAGCCTACCCACACTGACAGTAGTCCAACTTAGGGGGTTGTGTACTGAAAGAAGGTTGCCTGCAACCACTGACCTCAGGAAGCAAGTCCTGATCAAATCCCTGACAGCATGGGCTGAGGCCCAAGAGGTAGACCTAGGGGAAGCTCCAGAGGAGGAAGAAACAGGGGAGGGTGCTAGCTCTAACCACTCAGGGGAGGGAGGGCATTTGAGCCTAAGTGAGGATGAGGAAGAACGGTCCTCAGTACATACAGTCACTAGGGGCAGACCCAAAGCTAGTGGTGGGAAGGGGGTCCTTTCAGGAGGAGAGAACCCATCCATCAGGGAAAGAGAGCTGGAGGCCCAGCTAGCATATATTGCTTTGGATGCAGACAAGCTGGCCCTATAAAAGAAAAAGTGGGCAAACAAGGAGAAAAGAGATGGTGGCAGCGATAAAGAAGCTGAGGTGTCCCTGGGTGGGGTTTTTTCCCCCAGATTACCCAAAGGGGTGGTTCCTGCCTATGTAGAGGGGGATGATATAGATAAGTGGCTGGGGGCCTTTGAGAGGGCCCTCCAGATGAGGAGAGTCAAGCCTCAGTACTGGGGTTCACTTCTTTGGGAGTTAGTTCCCAACTCTGGGAGGGATAGGCTCCTAACCATGAGGGGGGAGGATGCAGACTCATACCCCAGTATGAAGAGTTGCTTGACTAAAAAGTTTGGTCTGACCCCAGAGCAGTATAGGCTCAAGTTTAGGGACACCCAAAAGACAAGCACCCAGTCCTGGGTGGACTTTGTGGACATTTCAGTAAAGGCACTGGAGGGCTGGATACAGGGCAACAAGGTAAGTACCTTTGAGGGGCTGTACAGTTTGATTATGAGGGAGCACCTTCTAACCAATTGTGTCCAAGAGAACCTCCGCCAGTATCTAGTTGACTCTAAGTTGACCAACCCCAGAGAGCTGGGGGAGGCAGCAGATGACTGGTTAAGAACTAGGGTTAACCAGAAACCCCCAGGGGGCGATCAGAAAAAGGGAGGACATGGTTCTTCTCAGGGGAAGAACCAAGGGAAAGATGATAAAAAGCCCAAGGAGTCCTCACAAGAATCCCCAAAAACTTCTCAGGGTGAGGGAGCCCCGAGCCATTTCACTTTTAAAGGGAAAGGGTATCAGGGAAAGAATTATGATCCTGCTAAAGCAGGAAGGTTTCAGGAGCTTGCTAAGGCCGGCAAGTGTTTTGAGTGTCATCAACCTGGACACAAAAGGGGAGATGCTATCTGCTCCAAGAAGCCCCCAACTGGTGGGCAATCCCAGGGGATTGCTAGTGTAGGGTTGGGGGTGGAAGTTGGCCCAGGGCTGGAATCAGGGTACACAGAGGTCACCTTAGTATCCGTGGGTGGGGTGGACATTGCAACTATGGTCACCTTACCTCTCATCATGGAGAGGTATAGGCAGAGGCCTAAAGTCAATGGGACTGAGGTGGAAGCTCTGAGAGATACAGGAGCTAGTGTGAAAATGGTCACAGAGAAGCTGGTTTCTCCAGAACAGGTCTTACCTGGTGTCTTCCACCAAGTGACTTATGCAGATAGCAGAACCAAACTCCATCCCATGGCCATGGTGAGTCTGGAATGGGGAGGTGTGACTGGCCCTAAGAAAGTAGCTGTAGCTCCTGCCCTCCCAGTAGAGTGTCTGCTGGGAAATGATCTTGAAGCATCTGAATGGTCAGAGGTGGAGAGAAGGGTCCATGCACAGATGCTGGACCTCCCTGAATGGGTGTGTGCTGTGACCAGGTCACAGACAGCACAACAGGGAAGTGCTGGACACTTGGACCCTGGAACAATGGGCCAAGGCTCCAAGAAGAAGAGAAAGGGCACTGGGTATGGCTTGCCAGCCCCTACAAGTACAGAGGGTCAGCAGGAATCCAACCCTGAGGGGGAGGATCTGACCTCTGAGGGAGGGACACTTCCCCTGCAAGCTCTGCCTGACTTGGCAGAACTACAAGGGGCAGGTGGGCCCACCAGAGAAGATTTGTGCCAGGGACAAAGAGAGTGTCCCACTCTTGAGGGCCTGAGGCAGACTCCTGCCAGGCAAGAACAAGGGGATACCAGTGGGACCCACAAGGTTTACTGGGAGGATGGAGTTCTCTACACGGAGGCAAGAGCCCTCAAACCAGGGGCTACCAGGAGAGTAGTGGTCCCCCAGAAGTATAGAGAATTCCTCCTTACCTTAAGCCATGATATCCCCTTAGCTGGACATTTGGGACAGACCAAGACCTGGAACAGTCTGGTCAACCATTTTTATTGGCCCCAAATGTCAGAAAAAGTCAAGGAGTTTTGGAGGTCCTGTGTCACCTGCCAAACCAGTGGCAAGACAGGGGGAAAGCCAAAGGCTCCCTTGATACCACTGCCAGTGGTTGGGACTCCCTTTGAGCGGGTGGGGATTGACATTGTTGGTCCCCTAGACCCACCAACTGCCTCAGGTAACAGGTACATTGTGGTGGTTGTGGACCATGCCACCAGGTACCCTGAGGCAATACCCCACCGGACAGTCACTGCTCCCACAGTGGCTAGGGCCCTACTTGGTGTGTTCACCAGAGTGGGGTTCCCAAAGGAGGTGGTCTTAGATAGGGGCACAAACTTTATGTCAGCCTTTCTGAAAGCCATGTGGGATGAGTGTGGTGTTACTTATAAGTTCACCACCCCCTATCATCCACAGACCAATGGTCTGGTGGAAAGATTTAATAAGACCCTGAAGGGCATGATCATGGGTTTGTCTGACAAACTCAGGAGGAGATGGGATGTCCTCCTCCCATGCCTGCTGTTTGCCTACAGAGAGGTGCCACAGAAGGGGGTTGGATTCAGCCCCTTTGAGTTACTGTTTGGGCACCCAGTAAGAGGCCCATTGTGCTTGATGAGAGAGTCTTGGGAAAAGCCTCTCAAAGAGTCCAAGGAGAATGTGCTAGATTATGTGCTGGGTCTGCGGTCACGCATGGCTGAGTACATGAAGAAGGCAAGCAGAAACCTGGAGGCCAGCCAGGAGCTCATGAAGCTCTGGCATGAGCAGAAGGCTACCATGCCTGAGTATCACCCAGGACAGCTGGTGTGGGTTTTGGAGCCCATGGCTCCTAGGGCACTTCAGGCCAAATGGACTGGGCCCTATCCAATTCTGGAGAAAAAAGGTGAGGTCACCTACTTGGTGGACCTTGGCACCCCCAGGAATCCTCACAGGATCCTGCATGTTAACAGGATGAAACCCCACCAGGACAGGGCAGACATGACCATGCTGATGGTCACTGATGAAGGGAAGGAGGAGGAGGGTGAACCTCTGCCAGACCTCCTGTCCTCAAAGGCACAAGATGGGTCAGTGGAGGGAGTGGTACTCTCTCCCAAGTTGACAGTCCAGCAACAAAAAGACTGCAAACAAGTTCTGGAACAGTTTGCTAGTCTGTTCTCCCTGACCCCTGGACTCACCAATTGGTGTGTCTATGACGTTGACACTGGTGACAGCTTGCCTGTCAAGAACAAGCTGTACAGGCTGTCTGACCAGGTCAAGGCCAACATCAAAGCTGAAGTGGCTAAGATGTTGGAACTCAAGGTAATTGAGCCCTCTGATAGTCCTTGGTCAAGTCCAGTGGTACTGGTGCCCAAACCTAATCCCCAAGGTGGGAAGAAAGAATTGAGATTTTGTGTGGACTACAGAGGTCTAAACGCAGTCACTAGGACTGATGCTCACCCCATACCTAGAGCTGATGAGCTCATTGACAGGTTGGGGGCTGCGAAATTCCTAAGCACATTTGATCTGACCTCAGGATATTGGCAGATTGCCTTAAGTCCAGGAGCTAAGGAGAGGTCAGCATTTTCCACACCAGAGGGCCACTTTCAGTTCAAGGTGATGCCCTTTGGCATGAAAAATGCTCCTGCCACCTTCCAACGGTTGGTGAATAGAGTCCTATCTGGGTTGGAATCTTTCAGTGCAGCTTATCTGGATGATATAGCTGTATTTAGTTCCACCTAGAAGGACCACCTGGTCCACCTGAAGGAAGTGCTTCAGGCCCTGCTTCAAGCAGGCCTGACTATCAAGGCAAGCAAGTGCCAGATAGGGCAAAGCTCAGTTGTGTACCTGGGCCACCTTGTTGGTGGAGGCCATGTACAACCTCTCCAGCCCAAGATCCAGACTATCCTGGATTGGGAGGCTCCTAAAACCCAGACTCAAGTCAGGGCCTTTCTTGGCCTGACTGGATACTACCGGAGGTTTGTTCAGAATTTTGGGACCATAGTGGCCCCTCTGACTGAGCTTACCTCCAAGAAACAGCACAAGAAGGTCATTTGGACTCCAGAGTGTCAGAAAGCTTTTGACACTCTAAAACAGGCTATGTGTTCAGCACCAGTGTTACTGGCCCCTGACTATAGCAAGGAGTTTATAGTGCAAACAGATGCTTCAGAGGAAGGGATTGGGGCAGTGTTAGCACAAGTTAATGAAGAGGGCCAAGATCACCCAGTTGCCTTCATCAGCAGGCGACTACTCCCCAGAGAGAAAAAATGGAGTGCCATTGAGAGGGAGGCCTTTGCTGTGGTCTGGTCCCTGAAGAAGTTGAGGCCTTACTTGTTTGGCACTCACTTCCGTGTACAAACTGACCACAGACCTCCCAGATGGTTGATGCAGATGAGGGGGGAGAACCCAAAACTGTTAAGGTGGTCCATTTCCCTACAGGGGATGGACTTCACAGTGGAGCACAGACCTGGGACTGCCCATGCCAATGCAGATGGCCTTTCCAGGTTTTTCCACTTAGCTGATGAGGACTACCAGGGTGTAGGTTAGTACCCATCACCTTTCATCTGGGGGGGGGGGCAGTGTAGGAAAGTCCTCCTTTTTGCCCTGGTCACCCCCACACTTTTTGGACAGGTACTGGTGGTTACTGACTCTTGGCTGTGCCCTGGGTACTGCTTACCAGTCCCAGGGCCAGTGCTCTGTGTAAAATGGATATGCAAATTAGGCTAATTATAATTGGCTAAGTTAACCTACCTATAAGTCCCTAGTATATGGTAGGGCATGTAGGTTTAGGGACCACAGCATAGGTGGTGCACCCATAGGTGCACTGCTGAGGTGCCCAGTGTCATTTTAAAGGCAGGCCTGCCTTGCTGGCTGCTTTTAAATTAAAGTTATAGGCAAATTCGACTTTGGAATTAAAAGTACTTCCAAAGTCCTTAAACTACCTTATTTTTACATATACGTCACCCCTAAGGTGTGCCCTATGTGCCCCTAGGGCTGGGTGCCATGTAACTATAAGCAGGGACTTTATAAAAATAGATTTATAAACCCTGGTGAGGTAAAAACAGCCAAATTCGTTTTTCCCTCATTGAAGTAAATGGCCTTCATAGGCTAGAATGGGGAGACTTTATTTTAAATTTTAAAGTCTCCTTAAATGTTGCATACCAAGAATTTGGTATCAAATTAATTGTTGTAATAAATCCCACAACTTCCAGTTGTTGGATTTAATATAACTTGTTCAGGTAAAAAGTTTCAGACTTTACCTAAAAAGTTGCCAATTTCAGCCCTGCATTGTTTTTGATGCTGTGCTCTGATTGGCCAGCCTGCAGCAGCTTAGCCAAGCTGCCTTGATGAGGTGTGAAGTGGCCTGGCTTCACACAAAGGAATGTGCTTGTGGGAGAGAATCTCCCCTCAGCAGATGGTGAGGCAGGAAGGGGGAGGGCTGCCAAACTGGTCTTCAAAGGCAGAGAAGTACATTTGGAGCAACCAGCAACACCCCCACATCCTGCAACCCCAGACAACTAGGTGCCCCCTTAATTAGATTAGGAGAGGGCAGGAGAGGGGTGTGTTTATGATTTTTAGTCACACCAGTGGGTGGGCTCAGCCAGATGTAACCTCCAAAAATCAGATTCAGCCATGTTGGATTTTTAGAGAATGTTGCCCTCTGGGATGGATTTTTGCCACACTTCCCAGGAAGTGGTCATCACAGGGGGACGACCCTGTACCTGATTGGAGAACCAGGCCCCCCCTGCTTTTCACCCAGGAGCAAGGATAAAACTGGTAGACCTGCACCCACACCTCAGATCCCCACCAGAATTCAACAAGAAAAGAACTAAAGGAGAAGAAGGACTGCCCTGCTGGACCGCTGGCCTGCACCTGGAACCTGCACTCAGAAGGACTGCACCAGCTGCACACTTGGGCTTCACCACAAGAAGGACTTTGCCTGGCTTCAACTGGTTCAAGGAGGGACTCCCTGTTTGCTACAGGTGAAAAATTGCTATCCAGAGTCCCCTGCACCAACTCCTGAAGAAAGTGACCAGCTGACCACTGTCCAGTGGCCAAAAAGGAGTTTGCGCCAGGTGCATTCTGGGAGTGGTAGTCCGCACCCCCCAAGGACCATCTCAGAACTTCTGGACCCTTGGGGTGAGCTGTGGACCCCAAAAGAACCTTAAAAGAACATCTGGGTGAAGCCCCAGAAGTTTGGAGAAGATTTGAGAATTTTTGTAAAAAAGCTCCATAGAGGGACCGACCCGCCGCGGAAATTCTAGCCGGCTTGCCTCAACCGCGACCCGGCGTGATTTGGTGGTTCGTCCCGGGAAAGAAAAATCTCAGAAAAAGAGACTAAGTCCGAAGGTAAAAAGTTGACCGGGACCTCCCAGCCATCGTATCCGATAAGGGCTCCATGGACGTCGGATCAAGATCCAGGTTTACCCCGGTCGAAGGATTTTCACCTCGAAAAAACGACTAAGTCCGAAGGTAAAAATCTCCACCGAGGAATCCAGCATCGCGTATCCGGAAAAGGGCTCCAGGAGGTCGGATAGGACTGGCAGGTTCGTCCCGCTGAAGAAAATCTTCAAAATAAAGACTAAGTCAGAAGGTAACTTTTTAACCGAGGCCTCCCGCGACCTGTAGCCGAGCAGGGCTCCATCGCGGTCGGCCTGAAAGTTTGACTTTGCCCCGGTCGAGGTGCAACCAGATGACCCGATTGGCGCTTTTTGTTTGTAAGCGCTAGAAAAATAATAATTCTTTAAAAATTCATATCTCCGGTTCCCTTTATCCGATTTTATTCGTTTTGGTGTCATTTTAAAGATAAAAATATAAACTATTTTTATGAATTGGTTTTGGATTTTTAAACTGTTTCCTGTGTTTTATTTAATTACTGTTTTGTGATATTTGAAGGCTTTACACACTGTCTCCTAAGTTAAGCCTTGACGCTCGTTGCCAAGCTACCAAGGGTTGAGCTGGGGTTAATTTACTGAGACCTAACTGGACCTAAGTGGAGGTTAGTGGCTTGTTGCTAGGTGTAGGTACCTACCTGCCCTTACCAATAACCCATTTTCCAACACATGGGCAGTGCAGGGGTCCCCAGGGGCCCCAGGACACCCCTTACCGCCAGCCTCTTCCTGGCGGTGAAAACCACCAGAAACAGGCTGGCGGTAAGGGGGTCAGAATCCCCAGGGCAGCGCTGCTTGCAGCGCTGCCCTGGCGGATTCGCCCAGCCGGGGCAAAAACTGCAGGAAACCGCCGGCCCCGGTTTTCTGACCGCGGCTTTACTGCCGCGGTCAGAATGGGCTTGGAAGCACCGCCAGCCTGTTGCGGTGCTTCCGTCATTCGTGGCCCTGGCGGTCTTGGACCGCCAGGGTCAGAATGACCCCCAAAGTCTTGTGATCTAATATGAGCACTGCATTTCACCACGACAATTTCAAGAGGTAACTGAATTGCATGTAACAAATCTTTTATTTGCTCACCATTTTTCACAGGAGAACCAGATGAGGTCATGAAACCTCTCTGTGACCAAAGTTGGCCAAAATTGTGTACAATCCCAAATCCGTATCTGCTGTCACTATAGATAGTGACTCTCAAATTCACAGCTGCATGGCATGCCTTAGTAAGGGCGATTAATTCTGCCACTTGAGCGGAAAACACTCTCTCGAGCCAGGAGGCTTCAACGATGCCAGTTATAGTGCATACTGCATAACCAGCTCTTAATGTTCCAGCGGATTCTCTTAGACAGGACCCTTCGACAAACATGATACAGTCATTTTCTTTCAATTGTGTGTCCTGAATGTCTGGATGAGGTTTGGTACATAATTCGGTTACCTCAAGACAGTCATGTTCAAATTCTCCCTCATTTTTGATTTCAGTGTTTTCAACAGGAAGTAAGGTTGCCGGGTTCAATACATTACAACGTTTAAGAGAAACATTTGGTGACCCCAGTATGATCGTCTCATACCTAGTGAGACGAGCATTTGTCATGTGCTGAGTTTTAGTTCGAGTCAACAGAATTTCAACTGAATGCGGAACCATTACTGTTAGGGGGTATCCCATGACTATGCCTTCACATTGAGTAAGGCTCTGACCAACTGCTGCAACTGCACGCAAACAACCCGGTAAGGCTGCTGCGACAGGGTCCAAGGTAGCTGAAAATATGCTACAGCGCGATTTGCATCTCCATGGACCTGTGTTAAGACAGACAAAGAACAAGCATCACGTTCATGACAGAACAACAGAAAAGGTTTCTCATAGTCAGGCATTCCTAATGCTGGTGCCCTGCACATGCATTCTCTTAACTCCATAAATGACTCAAGTTCTTCCTTAGACAAGGTTATGGTATATGGTTCATCCTTGATCTCCTTGCCTGTCAGCCTTATCAATGGTTTTGAGATGATCGAGAAGTTGGGTATCCACTGGCGACAGTAGCCCACCATTCCCAAAAACATCCTGACATCTCTTTTTGTCGTTGGGGGGTTCATTTGTAAGATGGCTGTTATTCTCTCCTTTGATATTCTCCTGGAACCTCTTTCGATCAAATGCCCTAAGTATTTCACCTCTTTCTGACAGTATTGTAGCTTTCTGGGTGACACCTTATGTCCATTCTTTCCCAGATGATTCAGCAATGCAATGGTATCGTATTTACAACTGTCTCTAGTTTTGGATGCAATCAGCAAATCGTCAATGTACTGCACAAGAGTTGAATTAAAACGCAGCACCAGGGACTCCAAATCCTTTTTCAATATCTGATTGAAGATGGACGGTGACTCAGAAAACCCTTGGGAATTCTGCACCAACTGTACACCTTATCCAGAAATTTGAAACTGACCAAAAATTGACTATCCTCATGAAGAGGTATCGAAAAGAAAGCTTGTGATAGGTCTACGACAGTAAACCATTCAGCATCACAGGGGACCTGGAACATTATTACTGCTGGATTGGGCACCACAGGGCAACATTTTATCACAATTTCGTAAATTTTTCTCAAATCCTGTACAATTCGAACTTTCCCACAAGGCTTCTTCAAACCCATTATGGGAGAGTTACACGGACTGCTCAAAACTTCTTTCAGGACTCCCTGTCTGAGAAAATCTGCAATTATTTGTGACACTTCGATGAGAACGTCTTGTGTCATATGATATTGTGGCACTTGGGGGAACACCGCATTTGACTTTATCTGAACTTTAACATATGGGCCTCTCTGATCCACCTCTAAGGATGCTGCAAGCCTGCACTCTTCACTGTCTGAACTATTGTCTGACCATTCCCCATTCATGCCATTTTCGCCTCGTAATGGGAATTGTTGTACTGTATTATTTTGATTCGTTACTTGACCTGTGACCTGTTGAGGAAGCATCACCTGTTGCTGTCCCATCGGAGCCATTGGTAATTGCATTTGCTGTCTAGGTACCATAGGAATTTGCTGCTGTACTGGTTGCATTTGTACTGACTGAAAACGCGGCATTTGCATCTGCTGCATGGGCTGTACCCCTTGCATTTGTACCAGATTGTTCTGAAAATTCGGGTTTTGATGTCTCATTTTTGGGCCCGTACATTTCGTAATGTGCCGACATTAGCAGTGTGCTGAACAGCACCATCCTGCACCATATTCGGGCACTCCCGTTTCCAGTGCCCCACGCCCCCGCACGCGTGACATGGTGACATCTTTTTCGCCCCTTGCACATCATTTTGACCCACAACAGTATTCAAGTCTGGACCGCGATTCACAAACCCTCGACCTCGACCCCTCGGCTGGGTCTGAAACACACCATTCATTTGCGGTTGCTGCTGTATCATCTGTTGAACTCCATTTCCCTGTATTCCTGCCTGTGTAGCCCTTATCTGCATCACCATCACTTTCTCTTTCAGCTTCTTCTGTTTCAGCTCAATCTCATCACTACAGTATTTCGCATACTGCAACACTTCATCAATCGGCTTTGCTTGCCAACAAATCAAATGATTCTTAATCATCTGGCTAACTTCTGGTCTCAACCCTTCGACAAATCTAAACACAAGATGATTCATGTCTTTTGGTTCAATTGTCTCAGTACCACTATAGTGTTTGAATGCCTTTAACAATTTTCATAGTAAGCATGTATTGATTCTTTAACCTCTTGAGAGGTCCGGTCGATTTTCTGCCAATCAGTCACCTTCGGCGACACCTTTTGTTTCAAAAACTCAATCACCTTATGATAATACTTCATCACCTCTTCAGAGGGTGCCCCTGTCACCTTATCCCTTGCTGGCTCCTTTGTCGGCCAATCTACCCCTCTCTTGCACTCGAGCCACAAATCAGGTGGAACAATGATCTCAAACAAGGTATTCAAGTCCTCCCAGAGACACTTCGCAAGTTTCACAAACCTATCTGTTTGCTGATACCACTCGATCGGTTTCTCTCTTAGTCTGGAATACTCGTTAGTAAAGGATAGGATGTCTCCTCTGGTCCATGGTACATGAACTAAGACACCACCAGCTGTTTCTCTCATGGGTAATATTTTTACCGAATCCACATCGGGGGAGGCCTTGGCTTGATTAGACCTTGGACTGTCACCTTTTTCTTTGTCTCTTTTCTTCGCCCATCTGCCTTCCCATTTTTCCAGTGCTCCCCAGATCTGCGCGCTTTGCAACAATTCTTTCAAATGTGCCTTCATTCCCGCAGACCTCATGTGCTCAAAATCTTTGGAGTCGAAGTCTAATCTGTAACTTCTTTTCAGATGTTTAGTGTTTCCAATGTCAATATTGTATTTATCTTCCAGGTTTGCTAACCTCTGATGTACCTTACCTACCTCCTTGGTAATTTTGGGGCATAGGAATCTTAATTCTGCTTCCGTGTATGACTCCAATCTGTTTACTCCCATTGTACCTTCCACTAACTCAGCAGCTTCTGCCCCATGTCTTAAAAAGTTCAGGTATTCGTCTTGTTTTTCTTTTTCTGGTTCGACTGTAACCACTGCAGCCTTTTGAGAAGTAGAAGTCTTTTCTAACCATTCATTTAGCTGTTGAACTGTGAAACCCTGTAACAAAATGTTCCCTGCGTACATCATTGGGGAATGTGAAGTGTTCGTACTCATTGTCTGTGGAGTTAAAACTCCTAACCCTGCCTGATGCATTGCTTCGATGGGTGCTCCCACTGGACTAAGGTCCATTAAAGACCTCGGCTGTTCAACTGCTTGCTCTCCTGGGGCCATTATCTGAGGGGTACCCATAGACCCTCCTCTTATCACATCTTGAGTCATCACTCCCTGATCACATACGCCATTTTTACCCTGTGCATACAATGGCACTGGTGGACCGACAGTAATTGGTAAGGATATGGCAGCAGGTGTCTGGCCTGGTCCCAGATTTCGTGGAGCAGTAACTCCATAGATCTGTTCCAAGGTACCCGGAACAGGTACTAATGGTGGACCAGCTACTGGGTTATAAGCTGGTATCAGCTGTGGCTGCGGTTGGGACAGTAGTTTCGGAGTTGACTCAATCTGTATTAACTTTGATTTTGTGTATATCGGGTCTGGCGGCACTATCAGATTTGTAGTAGTCTCAAGTACTGGGACGTCTGGGTATATTCTCTGTATCTGCGGTGGAGGTTGCAACTGTATCGGTATGTCTGGAGCAGTGGGTACACTGACACCATTCTGTAGCGGAGCCATATCACTAGTCTGTGCCTTATCAGCAACTCCCTTTTCCTTCGTCTGGTTCCCAGGGTCCGTACTAGTACTCGGAACACTGTCGCTCACTGCATAAGGTGGTGGGCGATCGTACAACAACCTGTCCATAAACTCCTCATCGTCTGAATCATCTTCCTCTTCCCAAGGTCTTTTATTCTCTTTAGATTTGTCTGAGTCTCTATCTGTCTTACAGGAGGCTTTCTTTCCCTGTGTTTCCTCTCCCTGTGTTATTGCTGGGAATAATTTTAATCAATCAACAATTCCCCTTCTCCACATTTTACTCTCGTCATCCCACCTAGCTTCTGCATAAGATTTTTCTGCCCTTCTCAGCCTTTTTTGAAACTTTTCTTGTCTCTGTTTAAGAGCCATTAGATCCCAAACCGCTAACGCCTCATACTGAGCTGGTCTTGGAGGTGGTTTCTGTTCACTTACATCCACCTCAATCTTGCGAGAATCCTCGTATTGAACGTTCCATATTCCGGAAACGCTAAACATCCCGCCTTCTCTGTTAATTTGCGCCACTGTTTCATCCATAAACATGGAGCAACACCTTTTTCTTCCATGACTATGTAAGCTGGAGTACCCTCGGGTGGTGTAGGCTCCCCATCAGTTGCTATAATATATGTGTCTCCTTTCAGAGCACTCTTAAATGCTTTAACAAAATTCATTTTTGCGATTTCTTCTTGTTTTGTATTTAATTAGAAGTGACTTAATTCCCAGGACACTCTTCACCCACCTTTCTCAACCTATTGCCTCTCACGGACGGCAGCCAATCCGTGCGCGACCCCTCTCGACAACTGACCTATCTCAGCGCGGCACCACTGACGTCACACTCACACACACTGCTGCTGACAAAGTCTTGCGGCTCGTCCGCTCCTCACTGAACCCACACAAACTAATGCAATTATTGTGAGCACTTTAAATGACAACACAAACCTGCGGGTTTATTACAGGAAGGGTAATACATTCGCTTCAGAACTTTACAGAGATTTCACTTGAAGCCTCAGCCGCTACTCTCTCCTTGTCAGTTCCCGCATACGCAAGCAGAATTCGACCCGCAAATTCTACTCTCGACTTGTCAATGGCTCGTCCTAGTGCACTTTAGAACTTACCAAATCTCCATCGAAGGTTTCACACATACATTTCAATTCAATCTCGACTTGTCAATCACGCCCGATTGATTTATTAAACCGCACAGATTACAACATAAACCCAAGTGTCTCCTACACTTGTCAACATACTCCGGAGTCTTAGACCTCTACAGGTCCGTACATAACAACCAACCACGTGCATAATTTTTTTTTTAGCACCAACCGCCACACTCATATGAAGTACACCGACTTCCCTACTCTCATACTGCGGAGTACTCCAACTCCTACTAAATAATACATACTTGGCCTAAATACACACAGATTTCACAATCACCTGCAAAAAGGCATAAGCTAAGCAAGAGCAAGAACCCTAAACCACACATTTATGGCGCCGAGAATATCCCCAACTTACTTAGGCAGACTCCGAGATCCCGGGAAGTCATGGTGAACTTAGAAACCCATCATACCTCCAATTTGCATTATTGCAAAAACAAATTAAACAATGAATCTCCGTCCTAGGGCCCCCAAGGGCCAAACCGTTGCTCTGCTACCAGAACTGTTAACGCGTCCTTTTATGTCAATTTTATACACATTAGGACTCGTTTTAGGCCAATGATTCTTGTGACCCAGTGGTGAGACACCGTAGGACGAGATAACTGATCAATATGTCAAGTAATATATCAATAATGTCATCAATATTCACCACCAAAATGCAGTTTACCTTGGTTATAGACATTAATCAAATTGTCGACGCAACCATGAGCTTTCAGCCATGAATAACCACACCTTTGATAGAAATGTATTAATTTTATTCCCTATTAATTACAATCTACTACCAGAAGTGTCAATCTCAAAACCAAGAAGCATAAGAGCATAGTCACAATATGGCAACTGTGATAAGATTTAATTAATGCAAGAATCACAAACATAAGAACATAGCACGGCGTGAACATAGATCAGAATACAAGAATATCACTTGAGTCTCAGTTCAGCAAAGTGTAACGTCAGTCTTTATTTATTTGCGTCAGTCAGAGTGATTACTTATCCTAACCACCAATTAGCATCAGCATGTTGGACTTATTGCAAAATAATTTAGAACATCAATTTAGAAAACATCTAGCTATGGCCTCTATTTAAAAATGGGCAGTTGGTACCTAGAAAGGAAAAGCAAACAGACAAATTACAAATCGCATTGTCATAATTACCCTCCAAGGATTAGGTCAGCACACAGGATCAGTCTTCGTCTTCAGGACATCAGTCAAATCGCCATCAGTCTAACCTCGTCTAAAGGACAGGGGACACTTCCCTCATAAGGAGGAGAAGCGCAACGGGCAGTCTATGGGTGAGGATAGTTTATTAAGTCTCAAAGTCACCAAACAGAGTGACAGAGTTTCTGGATAAAATCAATAGCATTCCCTACCTAGTTCTCTCGTTCCTTCTGTGACATGAGTTTTTATCCCTTTTTCGTAATACCTTCCCCCAAAATTCTATTGGACATTCACTATACCCCACTATCTTTAACCTATCAAATTATACATTAGGTAATCCCGATTGTCACCCCACAATAATTTATAACACTTTGATTGGTCTTCTTAATTGACGTCTTCGGAGGTGGCACATCCGGTGGGTTTCTTCACCACTTGGCACGTCTTCTTGGGTCATGAGTTCCTTTGTCCATGGTCAAATGTCCTTGTACTTTTAGATTAATCTACTTTTGTTTCAAATTGTCTTTAAATTCACACTATGGCAGCTAGCATGCGGATGGAAACGGAATCTCGTTAGTTACATAAAACGAAGGAAAGGAACAAATGCAGGGTCATGGCCCTTTGCGAGTCAGCACACTGGAAAACAGAGAAAATGCTTTAATATGAGCGTTTACCAAAACCTACAACTTACGCTAACGTAAGGCCTATGAGATTTTAATGCAATATCGTAAATGCTAATATATAAACTTGATTAGTCATAATGCAAACAATCATTACTCATAATTATCATTAGTCCGTGTACACAATGGTAACTTCATATTTCATAGTCATAATTCAAATGCACGTTAAGCAAATCGCTATTTATTGTCGTTTTCTATGCAGCATCGTTAAGCATTGATATAAGCATTTCACGTTTAGCATATGTAATATTTAAACTACGCTCTATCATTAGTGTGGAGCACCATCCCTGCTTGCACAAGGGAAATGTCACCCACGATCTACCAGTGATCTCGATAACATCCCACACTCTACTTGATCAAAAACTACCTTCAAATCAACTACAATTAGGTGTAATGAAGATTTCATTTTGATCACATACTTGTAGGAGATTATGGGGGTTATTCTAACTTTGGAGGAGTGTTAATCCGTCCCAAAAGTGACGGTAAAGTGACGGATATACCACCAGCCGTATTACGAGTTCCATAGGATATAATGGACTCGTAATACGGCTGGTGGTAAATCCGTCACTTTTGGGATGGATTAACACCTCCTCCAAAGTTAAAATAACCCCCTATATATGTTCTTACTGCTTGATCAGTTGTACCCACCAATGCTCTGAAGCCAGTTTGGGCCTTCATTAAGATGTTCTGGCTATCCACCCAACCTTGCAGCCAATTTAGACTTTTCCAAGGATTTCCACCCCACTTAAATGGGAAATTGGGTGATAAGTGGAGGGGCTACCCTGAGCACCCTTCTTAAATATGGGTACCAGGATATGCTGGTGCCAAGAAGATGGAACATTGTTAGCTGCTAGGGAAGAGTTGGATACTTATGCAAGACTCTAGCCCAGAATTGGGGGTCCTACTGGTAGAAATCAATAGGCACTAGAACTGGGCCTGGTGTTTTGGGTTTCTTCATACTTCTCAGTGCATATTCTCCCTCTGGTAGTACGATGTTCGGTGTAGAACGGCTTTAGGCGGTTTTTACCACCATTGTCAAAATGAGGGCCTTAGTCTTCTATAGTCTTTGAACAATCCCTGGTACATCAGGGAGCCTACCATCAGGCCCCCATAGTAGTTTACACCAGGATATTCAGCGGGAGGCATTGTGCTATTGGTTTCAGGTGTATTTCCTGCCTCTGATCTCTCGGTATCCTTTCTCCTGAGGTGGTGTTTCTTCTTCAAAAACCTTTTCCTAGGCGGAATTGAATGTTTTAATAATTTTTTCCGATCGCCTGAGCTTTTTTCTATGTCACATTGTACTGTGTCAATGTTCTCAGATCTCTTTGTGTCCTTTAACTGGAAGATGGGATAGTTGGGGATTGCTATCTGGTCATCCTTGCTCACTGTGGCATCAAAGGTTGTAGCACTTCTGGAGTCAGTTCTGTTTTTGCGCCCACTGGGTCAGAGAATAACTACTTTAGCGAATCCCTCCTGTTTTTGCATGTTTTTAATCGTCTCTGGTTTGGAATTACTCTTTCTTTCATTTTCTCCAGCCTTTACCACTGGGCTGCTAATGCTAGGATGGTTGCTGCCCCTACTGCCCAAACAGTTAATCTCTGTCACCTGGTTCTATTTTCTCGTCCTTTTGTTTTTTGTCAATACCTTTCAATTTCTCATCTTCGTCTTTGTTTGTATCGTTAGGTTTGCTTTTACCTTTGTTTTGCATCCTCCTCAGTCTACCAATTGGGCTTACATTTAGTGATTAGTTGATCATGTCCATGTTCATGTTAGGGGCAGGTCCTTTTTTCCTCACCAATCATCTGGAAAAAGCTTGTTACTAGCTTGAAAGTGGGATTGGAAGCTACTGAGGATTCCGTTTTAGACTCAGGAGGGACTATAAATAGAGCACTGCTCCTCTCTGGGTTATCCTTTCTCACTATGGGAGCGCCATAAGTAGCCTATCATAAACATTCTGTGAGCGCCTCAGTACCACCTGCTTCCTGTTGGTGCGTTTATTCCTGATGGTCATTGCAACACGCATACTGGAGACCTTTGAGTTTACTTGGTCATAATTCAAAAGTTGGTACAGAGTCTGTAAGGAGATTGTACAAAGTAGTTGAGTACTAGAATTCCATTGAGCGCCTGTTAGGACTCCCAGTTAGGATGGTTAATGCAAGGGTTTGTGAGAGGTTCTCAACACACAAGCAGGGTGCATTCAGAGTACTAGAAGGTATTACAAAGTAGTCCATAGCGCCACTTATCCTTCCCTTAGGAAGCCAGTGCTTCCTGCTTGAAGGACAGTAAATCTGGAACCGCAGGTGGAAGATTAACTTGAATTCCTAAAGCCTTTTCGTACAGTACGCAGTACACAGTACAAGGACCCACTGCATAGTTAACAGTATGTACGGAGACAGGGGGAGCAGGTCACATGCTGCAGAGTCTGCCAATGCCGCTAGCATTTAAAGATCCAAGAGGTTGGACAAACCCACTACTTGATCTTAATTCCCACAGCACACTATAGACCAATATAGTCCACTCCAAGCCACAGCACAACATTAATACCACATGTAGCACAGTCTCAAGAGTGTGAGTTTTATAAAGCCAAGGGGACAGTGGTAGGTATGCTAGCAACAAGGCATGTACATTGGGCTAGCTAAAGAGGTGTAAAGTAGGGGTAAACAAGTGATGGGAAGAGTGACTGGAACAACTAGCAGGCCTCTCTATAAGCAAGCCACACAGCCTAAGGCCCACCATTCCTTAATTGAGGTGGATAAACATAGGATTTGGCGGACAAGGTTCTTCAGCACATTTGGCTGCCCTCCGAACTGTAAATCAGGAACGTAGTTGTTAAAAAACCTGTAAAGCTCAAATACGGATTGCATCATGTAGACAGTGGTTTGCTAGTGGGTTCGAAAGTCTTATATGAAGGCATGTATGAGGACTTTGTCAATTCACTGAAGGGCCCTTTACCACTTCCATGCTTTAATTGAGTGACTGTAATTTGTGTAAATCCTCTAAACGATAACTAGTATGTCAAGGGCTAGATTTTGATGTAATGAGTGAAATAGAATGCTTAGAAGTATCTGTCATCTAATAGGGAAAATAAATGTAACTGACATTGTTATTGGAAATGAATCCCAACCTCAGACACCTAGGTTCACACGATATATAATCTTCAGTATTCATTTCTTGCAGTGTGTTGGCAGCCATGTGCACTTTCAGCATGAAAACATTAAAGTAATTGCATGCTGACAAATACCTTTACAAACAGTACTGAAGGCAGACACTTTTAAATTCAACAGAGATTGACTCAGTGTGCAGGGATGCACATTTAGGGGCAGATTTACTAAACTGCAGATCAACACTGTGAAACAACCATGGCTTCATAAGGGACCAGGAGCAGCACAGTGCCATATTTACTTACTATTTATTTAGCCTGCACTGCTCACTTCTTGAGCGCTGGTGCACTCACAGGCTGCCTCCCACTTGGCTTTGAAACTTCTATTTCAGACAATTGTTCACCACAACTTCTGGTAATCGCTCCTTCTGACAAAAAATGACAAAAAGATCAAGCGTTTTTGGCCAGATTCCATTTGTATAACTGGATCATCTGTGTTTTTCATGGTATAGTGTTTCCTTTCAGAACAGAGACTAGCTAGTGCTTTGTATTTTCGTGAAAGCCCCACATGAAGAGATTATGATATAATTTTCATTGTGTTGGCCATAGTTTACTGATGCTGAACGCAGGCTATGCCAGGCAGGGTTTGGTGTCCTTACATCTGAAGTCAGGTCGCGTCATGCACCACCATCTTCACTATCATCTCTGTTGGCCCTGTCCCTTTCTGCAGGGTCGTCCCCAAATTTTTGGCCTTTTTCTCCCAGTTTTTTTGCTGAGTTTGTTTTTGTTAGCCTAAGGACTGTGTGCTCTTTACCATTGCTAACCAGTGCTACAGTGCTTGTGCTCACTCCTTAAACATAGTAGAATTGGTTTTACCCATTTGGCATATTTAATGTAGTTATAAATCCCTTTAAAGTGCACTACATGTGCCCATGGCCTATAAATTAAATGCTCCTAGCAGGCATACAGCATTGCCATCCACAACAGTAGCCCTTTAAACATGTGTCAGGCAAGTCACTGCAAAGCTTGTGAGTACAGGTTTAAACTGCTATGTATTTAAAATAAATCTTTTGCCAGGCTTAATCCTTCCTTTTTTAATACATATGTCAGCCCTATGATAGGCCCTGGACAGGGTGCCATGTATTTAAAAGGTAGGACATACACTTTTTAGATTTACATGTCCTGGAGATGACAAACTTTGAAGTTAATTTTTCACCACTGTAAGCCCCATCTCTGTCATATGTTAACATTGGAGTTGCCTTATTACCCCTTATAGGTGCAACTTCCAATTGGGAAGAGATTACCCCTTCAAGTTGGGTGTCTGGAATCACAATTTAAAATCACTACTTATGGTGAAGTCAGATTTTAAATTGCAATTCTGAATATGCCACTTTTAGAAAGTTGTCATTTTCTTGCTCTAGTCATTAGGTACCTGCAGCCTGTCTGGTCAAATGACTGAGTGTAGTTGGCAGTTGCTCTTTGTGTATTACTTCTAGACAGCCACACCCAATGGGCGCTTTGGTGTGACTTAATGAGTCATCCTGGACAGGATGGGAGGGAGGAGATGGACACAGCCTCACTTACATCTTAATAGGCTCTGCCCTGTTCACACACAAAGGGTTTAACAACCCTACACTATCACTCTAGCCAGCGTGGAGCCAGGGCAGGGAAGGGCAGGAACACTTCAAAGTTATGGTCTACAAGTTTCTCCAACTTCCAGAGTTAGGACATCAAAGTATACATACTGGACCCAAGACACCACCACATTAGTACACTTCTGGAACTCTGGATTCTCTGCAAGGAAGAAGAACTGTTGTGCTGCTGAAAGGACCACAACTTTGTTGGACCGCCACTCTGAGAAGCTGTTGCCTTGTTGAGCTGACCTGCTCCCTGCTACCCTCTTTCCTGCAGAGGAAGATCTGACCTGGGCCCCATCTTGAACCCAGGACCCCAGAGTAATTCAAAGGGCTAGTCTGCTGGCCCCTGATCTGATCCCGAGGGACATAACAGGGTCCCCACAGCTCCTGGACCTTTCTTTCAATGAGCCCCTGTCACCTGTCCTGGCTGGAGCTAAGGTGGAGTAAATCCCAAGCTGGTGATGAGGACTTCTTTAAAGGATCAAATCTATAACATTTTGTAGACCCAGAGTCAGTGGATTTAGGGCTGGCTGGAGCTAAGGTGGAGTGGTGTATTATATGCTTTGTGAAGCTTTATATTAATTATTTTTATTTTCATGGTGCAATGTTGCAGATGTGTTGTGGTACTGTATACTAATGCTACCAATGTTATGACAGAAGAAAACACTTAAAACATCTATAAGTGGTTGTGCTAAAGTGCTTTCAATCAGTTGTTATAAATTCTAGAACGTTACAGAGGGAACATGGTAGGTCAAATGATCCATAGTCTACTCTAAACTGGACTGAGGCAGAGACCACTGGTATAAAATGTAATGGTCAGTGTAGATGTGTGGCAATATTGTTCCTACAGTTTGGAGCCTCAGAAAACAGATGCTGTAAATGTTTTCGACCAGGTCTTGCAAAAACAGATCATGATTGTTATTAATGCCAAGGTTACATTCATGTTTTGAAGGCTTAATTAAAGATCCTGTAACAGCATAATATATGACTGGATTCTACCTACAGAAAGCATAGTGATCAGAAGCTCAGTCATAGCAGGAATTAGTTTTGGAAAGGTTTAGCAAGTTGACTGACATTCACCAAATTACAAATGCTAATGAAAGTGTAAGTCCCACTGCTGCTGTTAACTTTGAATGCAAGACAAGGAATGGGTGGTACTGCAGCAGATGGAATAGAACTGATTTACAAATCTCAGTGTCTCTTTCAACATGAAAATTAACAGGCACCTCTCTCTCACTGTGATAATGTCCAACTGTGCTTTGTGGAAACCTTTTTTATGTGGTACTTGGAGTTCACTCTTTGTCTGTGTCACCTTCTTTTCATACAATGCTTGGAGAAGCTGAGTGACCTACCCTATTTTACTTGGTACTTGACACTGAAGAAGAAAAATATGTTGATGGCCAAGAAACCATAACATCTAACTCTGCTCCTACTCGAGGTATGTTGGACTCATGAACCTGTTCTGATTGCTGGGATGCTTCTGTTTCACTCTCAGCCGTGACTACTGTTACCACAGCACTGAGGGTTTTACTCCTGGAAGGATTTTGGTGGTGGTGCATTGAATTCATTCCTCTGACATGATTTTGCTGCTTAAGAAGCATGCAACAAGCACACTGCATTGTGCACTTTTGCCAAAGAAGAAAGAAGCTTTAATGCCACACTGTGCCGTGATGATGCTGTTTTCAAATGTCTCAGACTTTTCAATGAGAGATTTCTTGGCAACATCCGGTTTCTTGGTTGCCATCTTTAGTTCTTGGTTAGCTCAGAGGTCAGGAATTTATGATGGAGGAAGTCTGTAATCTCTTTGAGGTCTGTCCCGTGTACCTAGAGTCAGGAAAAAAAAAGAGGGGAGACTATCAGACTTGGCCAAAGCAGTCATTGCAATTCATGACAGAACACATAACAATAATTTTGTGTGTAGTAGTCAGACACCAACCCTTCATGAAATGTTTGCAATTTTAGATAACAAGAAAGCTGGTACAATTTAAGAAACAAATAAAGACAGGAAAGCCAATTTCAAAGAAGGACCTCAGGAAGATAAATTAAAGGAAAAGGGAACAAATATAGCCTTGAAGATAGTATATGCACAATAGGAACACAACTTAACAGTAAAAAAGCATGAGTAACATCACCAAACATGGATTTGTGAACACCGTAAGACAAAAGAGGCACATCTCACCTCTGGTCACCCTGAATGGCAAATGTCCACAGTGGCAAAGATGAAGCAAACCATTAAAAAAATATCACAAACCTAAGAAAAGAAGAAAACGAGGATAAACAAAAGGATATAAAGCCTCCAAGTAATATAAAACCAAAAATGCAAACAAAAAGTACAACTATGATGAAAGTCTATACTAGACCACATCATAGTACACAGTTAATAACTTTAAAAAAATAAATGTAGCTTCTCAGGATCAGTATATGTGGCATACTTCTCCTTATATGTAGCTGTAAATAAATAGGGTGGCTAAGACCTCTCTAGCAGTGTGTGATTTCAATGCCGGTCCCAGATCCAAAAATACCTTCTTCTGTCATCCTAGGAACATCTTTAGTAAAAGACAGTTGATTACCAGACTGTAACAATAGCTTCTTCTAATTTTCAGCATTTATTACTTTCATCAAATCAGTAAACTCAAAGAAAAGCATATGTCTTTGCTTTTAGCCTTTTACTAGAGGACATACATTTCAGACCCCAACCATGAGTCATCTAAACATTTGAAGGAGTACAATCAGGTAAGCCTGCTATTTTGCGGGATATATGGCTTAAGAAGGTCATCCATATCATCTTCCTCTGTACCTTCAGGAAGGCCGTATAACCTCAAATTCCTTGTGCCTGATTTAAAGTTTGGTGGATGGGATACTCTGTCACAAATGTGATGCATGTCCTGTACACTACACTACAAGTGTTATAGAATATAATACACTAGTAATACAATGAACTGCCCATTGTGCCAAACTCTAAATCAGGCCCTTGGCCTTTTTTGTTCTCCTTGTTCTCTGTTTGATTTTTCAAGAAGACAATGGGGGTTATTACAGCTTTGGAGGAGGTGTTAATCCGTCCCAAAAGTGACGGTTAAGTGACGGATATACCACCAGCCGTATTACGAGTCCATTATATCCTATGGAACTCGTAATATGGCTGGTGGTATATCTGTCACATTTGGGACGGATAACACCTCCTCCGAAGTTGTAATAACCCCCTAATATATGTATTTATTCTTTCAATGGTTTAGCTTCTTAAGTAAATTAGACATTTTGGATGTTACTGCAGATGTTGTTTGTTTCAAACTGTAAGAATTTTGCATTTTCTGAGAGGTCAGCCCAGTTGTTTTGCCTTTTTCTTGACCCTATGTTTGCTGAACTTAAACATCTGTTCACTATTACCCCTGCTAAACAGGAGTAAAGTGTCTGTGCTTCTCCCCTAAAAATTGTTAAATATGCTTATCCCTGATATATGTTAATTGCCTATAAGTTCCTAGTATATAGTGTAGGAAATAGATCTAGCACATGGAAGTGAGATACCGCCTGTGGACCACAGCACCTATTGTACCATCCACAATGTGGGCCTAAAATCATGGCTTTGAGCCTTTCATTGTGGCCTGACTGCTTCAGTGTAAAACCTGCAGTGCGACCTGTCAAAATAACCCTTTTTGACACGCAAGGACCTCCCTTATGAATAATTAGTCACCCCTATGTAGGTCTTGTAGCCCACAAGTTACGGTGCATGATACTTAAAAGTGGGGCACAAAGAAAATTAATGCCACCATGTCCCTATAGTAACAAGGTCCTAAAAGCTATTTTCTCAGTGACAGACTGGGATGTTCTATACAGAAAAACAGAGTATGGATTAAAATGCTAATTCTGCAACTCAAGTTTATGACCAGCTAAAAAAATAATTTGCTACTCGTTTAACAATTTATTAAAAACCCAATTCAATTGTGAAGTTGTATTTTAATAAATATTCAGGAAGCATATTTTTTAGAGTCTTACCTTTTAACTGCCGGAAGCTCTTAGAGGCTAATTTACATTAGCTCTACAGCAGCTGTCAATCAAGTACTTGACCTCTATGAAGTGTGAAGACTTCTCCCAGAGCACGGCCAATAGCAGTGGTTAGATATTTTTCCCTGGCAGGAGGACCAGTTGGAGTGGGTCTAGGCACTTAATTAACTTCAAAAGGGCATGCCCTGCAACAAGTAAATATCAGGTGATATCTTGAAATGACCAGCCTTTGTTCCCACAGTCAGGCTAACACTGCACAGTCGGTGGAGAGCTACTAGATGTGTGTGTGAGTGATCACAGAGGACAGGACAAATCATTATCCTAGCCACACCTTTGGGTGGGCACACAAGTGCTGCACAAGTAGAGAAAGGTTTGCCTGAACAAGAACTGTTGGAATAGTGGGCATGGCTGCCCCTGGGAACCTTTACCTCATTGGTTGAAGAAGAGGCAAAAGCCTTGCCCCACTAGCTGGTTTCAGGCATAAATATGGCATCCACGGTACCATCGGCAGAACACGCTATGGACATGTGGAGGGTTTGTAGAAGACTGGACCTACTGTCTATGACATGAGAGGAGCCCTGAAGTGGTGGAACTGCTCCTTCCTGACAAACATATGGACTCCATGTGTTTGTTGGCTGATATTTTGTGTGGCTACAAGGACACAGCAAGCTACAAGAAACTACTCCTATGAAGTACCCAGATGGCCAGTTTCAACAGTACCTGGACTGGGCTTTGCTGTGGGCCTATGCCTGTTGCCCTGATAGTCTCTACTTGCCTTCTTCTGAAGTTCTTGAGGCCTTAGAAGTGTACACCTTTGGTTGTTTTCACAACAGAAGAAAGTTTGGAACCTTTTGAAAATGTTCTCTTCCACAGCTTGAGCTAGACTTGGAAAAAGTATCCAATCAGCAGTTCCACAGCGTGGGCTTTGAATTGTACTTTGTCATGCTGAAAGATCCCTGGACCTCCAAAAAAAGTGCCAAAGTCCCATTCTGCGTTTTCTAGTTTTCGTCTTTTGTTCTCCAAGTTGTTACTCTGGGACCTCTAGGGTCTTTCCAGTGTCTAGTACTCCCTCTTTTCACAAATAGAAATGCCAGGTCTTGGAACTTACATGTGATCTTAAATTTAAGAGTGTTTTTGTACCAACTTAAGAGGCAGTGTTCTGAGGTACATCGGACCTCCCTCTCTACTATATCAGTCAGGGAGTCCCTCCAATAGCAAGTAAGCATCTGCGCCTCCAGAACATGTGGGGAATGTTGACTGCTGTTTCACCACATCATGGACAGTGTGCCTCCTCTGTTGTATAACACCTATCAGGTGTGAGATACGCTTTGAATATAGCTTTCCTAGAGACCTTAGGATTCACATCTACTATATGTAGCTAGTCCCTGTCTGGAATTGAGATCCTTAGGTCCTCCTCCCATTGGATTTTAAGGGTGCCCAAGGGTATTATCAGGCCTCCCCCAATTTGTCTATATAAACATGTGACAGCTTTGATTGTCCTTGACGAGGTAATCAAATACTGACAACTCTTGGTCTTGGTTTCATCAGGTCCGATGCCCAGTGCTTGGGGATTGCGGTTGTCACCACCCTGTGCAGGAGGAAGTGGTCCTATGGGAGGTCATATCTTGATTGGAACTCCTCAAATGGGAGGAGAGCAAACCCTTTAAATAAGTCTCCACTGGTTGCTGCACCAGCTGTCACCCTGTCTGACAACCCCCTCCAGTCCCCTCCATGCGGCAGTACTTCTAGCAACCGCAGCGGTAAATCCACTGTATATAGGATCTTCACTTGTAGTATCTGCAGGCACCTGCACCAGCATTTTTGTAACACTCTAAGTTCCGTAGTGGTTGAACTCTGAGGATCGGTCTAGCTAGGGTGTGTAGATCAGGCCCCTTTGGTCCCAGTTTGTGCCTGGGAGTAAGTCTCCCTGCCATCCATTGCATCAGCCACTGCATTTGGGTAGCAAGATAGTACAATTCAAAGCCAGGGGTCGCTTGGCCCTCATCCCCACCAGTCCCTGCAAGATTCTTAATGCCATGTGGCTCCAGCTCAAGCCCCACAGACGAATCATTATCTGTATTTCAAGTTCCCAGAAAATTGTGCGGGTACCCAGACCGCAAGTACAACAAAGTAATAGAGCAATCGGAGAGGGCAATAATTTTCAATAGTGCAACCCGCCCTGCCATGAACAACAGGAGAGATCTCAAGCACTCAGTGCTTGTTTTAAGTTTGTTGATGGCTGTTCCTATATCACTTTCCAAAAGATCTGCAGGCTCGTGATAAGTTTTATCAGTCCCACAAGACTCTTGAGCCACCAGCGTGGGAAACAACTGGAACTTCTGCCAGTTAACCTACAGCCCTGAAAGTGACCTAAATTATCCTTGCTTGCTGTTGTTGTTTGACTATGTGGCTGCCAGCCATTTTGTGAATCCAGCCAGTGTGGCTTTGCCATAGGCTTGCATTGATGGATGTGATATCAGTTTAATAATTTGCTTGAGGATCATTGTAGTATATGTAAACTATGAATATATCTTTTGATGAACAGTGCTTATATTAAATGTGTTTTTTGCATTTTTTTTATTTTACACATCCTTGCCTCACAGTAGGTTTCTTCTAATCCTCCCATACAAACATCAGCAATAATTTTCCTTTTTTATTAACATTTTTTAAACTTTATTTATTTTTTAAAATTATTTTTAATTTTCATTCTTTTATTTTCTTTTTTTTAAATTGTTTATATTTTAGCATTTTGCCTCAATCCAACCATCGAACATAGGCGCACAGCCTCGCAACCGTATTCAGTTTTTTTTGTTATAATCCCATTTCCTCCGGGTCACCTTGGCTGTTGTGCACTACAGACACATCAGAATCATTAATTTATTTAATGGTTTTTCCGTTTCCCCTGGACCATATTACCTGCTATAGATGCGCAAGAACCTTACTTTTTGTAAAGATTATTCCTTTACCCATGCACTTCTATGACTGCCGCAAGTGTCTCCTTTAGAATAGATGCATAAAGCAAAGAGCTATATCTGTATGCTGTGTTATCCTGGTTGGAAATAAAATTTTATGGCATGGTGGTATGGTTTGACTTTAAAGTGGTTGATTTATTATCACCTAAGTAACCAACCACACTAATATTGACTTTGTCTGTACTAATTCAAACTGCAACAAGGCCACATTTCACTAAGTGTTTTTCTCTCTTGTTTGCTTTTAGGTGCACAGGAGAAGAAGAGCCATCACCCGCAGTACTGCCAAATAGAAGGCCTGTACAGTGACGTAAATCCTCCAATCTCTCCAGCTTGTGCAGCTTAGTGCCACTGCCAACTGAGAGGTTTAAGATGGCCCCAAAGAAAGTTGCTCTGAAGAAAATGGTCAGTGAGAAGAAGCAACTTTGCACCAGTGGCTTGCCGACCACAACGTTTTTTGAGAGACATATGCCTGCTGCACTGGCCTGAGGCAAGGAACCTGGGAGTAGCACTCCTGCATCAATAGCACCCTCCCACTGAAATCATGGCAACGCTAACGAGCAGTGATGTTGGATTTGATTTGTGTTTTTCACAAAGTAGTACCCAACAGTTTCAGGAAACAGAGCAAAGTGGACAGGAGCCTCAGCCAATAATAGTAGATCTTCCTGAAGTTGCCTAGCAAGAACCTCCTCTTCTAGAATTATTTGCTCCCAAATCTCCAGCAAAGAAATGGAAGGGTTCCACACCACCATCTTCTCCAAGCACCACTTCTGATGATGATGTTATGATGATAGGGACATGGAGTAGATCCCGGCAGAGTCCGGAAGATGCCAGCAAAGGCAAAGGAGAAGAAAAGATTCTGAAAGCCTTAGAACTATGGAAGAGGATGAGGAAGAATAACAATGAGGAGCCGGTCATTTTTGAAGCTGGCACAGAGGAGTCTGACAATTACTATTCATCCTGCTTCGAGGGATGTTGCACAGGAAGCATCACCAGCTCCCATAATTGTAAGGCCCCAGTTGAGCCCTGCACCAACCCATACCTCAGTAGAAGTATGCACTGCAGAGAGGCAATCAATGACACACCCACCTACCTCCAGTTCTTCTTCAGCCATTAGCAGTGGCACACAGAGAAAGTTTGGGACTTTTTTACTTTTAGCAATCCTGAGGAGGCCATTCCAATATGTTCCATTTGCCACTCAAGTGTTCATTGAGGTAGGTCTGGATCATATTATTGTACTGGAGGCCAAACGACATATGGAAAAACATCACGCAATCTGATGGGAGGAGCACCTTAAAAAAACTTGCTGAACGTAGTTGTGGTGGAGAATGTGAGGAGATCCAGAAAACATCGGCTCTAAGTTCACTCACGTTGGTAAGTGATGGGGAAGAAGAGGATGACATCCTCACGCAATGCAGCTCTGTCCCCAGGAACGCACCAGAATCACCCACCTCAGCAATCTCAGACTCAGGCCCTCATTACGAGTTTGGTGGTCTGAAGATCATGGGCCCAGTGGTAAAGACTGCTGTATTATGACATCAGCGGTTTGGCGGAAGCCAAACTGCCACAACTCTGCCAGTACCGCCAGAGCGGTCAGACTGCCGGGCCGGAGGTGAGCACCTCTGGCCCGGCAGCAGCCATAAGACTGCCGGTGGCATTACGGTTCAGCAAACTGCCTGGCTTTTTGCGGCAGTCGCACCACCATGAAAACTCTAGTGGAAACACACCTGGTGACAGGAATCCCCATTTCTGTAACCTATATATGCACCCCCACAAGTCCACACACCTGCAAACACCCCACTCGCATGCACACAGACACGCACCCCCACTGTTGTGATTTATGTTACAAAAGGGGCCGCACAAGCAACTGCAGCCCCTTCTGCATTATCAAAGTGTTCCGATGAGTACAGAGCAGACAGAAACACCTCTTGTATCTCGAGGACTCTGTATAAGATAGGGTGGGTGGACAGGGTGACCCTTTAGACCCAGTGACGTCTAGCTTATGTTTACAGTGGGGGCATTCACAATATTAATAACAAAAAATAAAAATAAATAAAAAGTCACTTACTTGCAGGCGTCTTTCTTATGGCATCCTCCTGCGCCTGGAAGCTCCAACACGCGGGACCAGGAAACACTGCTAACCAATCCTGATGCTGCTTTCATGCTGGTAATTAGCATGAAAGCAGCAAACAGATTGGTGGGAATGGCCTCTCTCATCACTCACAAGAGCACTGGATGCCTGTGCTTTCTCTAACCCATCTGTCTACAGACAGCTGGGTTAGAGATATTTAAAGTGCACATATCAGGCTCGCCGTCGCAAGACGGCCAGTCAAAGGGACATGCACACTTTAAACAAGTGCACAGCTCCCTGTTGCTGCCACACGGCAGCAATTGCCATGCCCCGTCCTGGCACTTGGTTCAGGATGGGGCACTGGAAAATAAAATGATAATAAACAAAGTTTATTACCATTTTATTTTTTCTGTTACGTGAGGGCCTTTTTTTGGGGGGGCGGCACTCTTTTGCTCAAATGGAGCCCCTGTTTAGACCCATAAACTTGGACCAACAGTCAGCGGAAGGAGTCAATTCAAGCTGACAGCTTGGCCCAGGAGAGCTCAGTTATGTGTGCCGGGCTGGGTCCAAACTAGGCAGGGGCATAACAGAGCCTCTCGCAGCCCCTGCAGTGTGTGGGGACCACTAGGTTTACCCTTACAGGGGGGGAGGGTCCCTACTGATGTGAATGTGGGGGAGTGTTCAGGCCCCTCTCACCGGGCACCTCGGAGTGGAGCTGGGTCCCCGCAGAACAAATACAAAACGTCAAATCCTGTGTCCAGCTACAACATACTTCCATGCTTCATTTTGAACACCTCTAGCTCCTATTTCAAAGGAGATAGTAAAATAGCATATGCTATTCCACACATAAAAGCCGCAGTCCTCCTTGACCAGTATAGTTTTCCAGAAACAGACCAACAAAACTGAGTGTATTTTAGCAGAGTCTTCCACACTTGCTCATAAATTGCAAAACTAGAGTCCTTTCTTGTCACAGATAAATGGTGTTCTGGAGTTCAGTGGCTTTGTGAGTTGTTCAATATGGTAGAGGTCTTATGATGCCAGCACATCTGCAATACTTTTCCTGCACTTTTCCAGAAATGATTTCATTTGTATTCGTCTGCTCAAAGGCAGGATGCAATGTGCAAATACTGTCTGCACAAGTCAGCCATTAATGCCATTTTGTATAAACACGGAGCCAGAGAGCTCATTTTTTACATTTTTTTTACAATGCAAGTCTTTTTTAGCTAAGTTTACTCTCACGATGAACCACAGACATTGTGAAACAAATCATCATTTAGCATACAGCGACGTTAAAGGAGCCCCACTGTTAATAGACGTCTATTCAAAATACAAAAACATCACGTTTTGGTAGATAGGTCGATCACTACTATTTTTCCTAGATAAACACACTTCCAAAAGGTACTAAACAAACACCTGTTAAAGATTTCAATCACAGCTGAGAAAGTAATCTCCCAAAATTTTAACAATAAGTATGTCACATTCTTTCCTTGCTTTATTGCAGTAAACACATACGTCCTGATTTAGGGGTTTAGTGAACAGGGTGTTCCATCGCAAATGCGACAAAGTGACCTGCTATACCGTGGCAAATGCAGTGGAGTACCCTGTGTGCTAAATGCTCATTCCGCCCATCTCATTAGAGTTGGAAATGACTTTAAGTAATCAGCTGACGGGGACCCCGTTGGCCTGACAGAGCAGGAGTCGTCTGTAGAAGGGCATTACACCATTTGTCCCATTTAGTGTGTATTGTGTAATGGCTTTTCTCCAGCAGATAAAAGCCCCCAAATTTCCCCCCACAGACGGGGTCATTCGTTTTTGTTTTGCAGCTCGTGTCAATGTAGAGAGGTGTAGAGGGAGGTGACGGACATCTGATCTACAACTCGGAAGGACAAGATTCCATCTGGGCGATGCAGTATCTTATTCTATAGTCTAGATCATGGGTACTCGCAAACATTTTCCCAGGGGCCAAAAAGTTTGGTCTGTGACGTGCCTGGGGGCCATATTGATGCCAGGGCAGTGGCGGCTGGTGGGGTGGCTGGGGGTATTGGTGGCAAGGTAGGTGTAGGAGAAGCAAATTATATACATCTAGTGGCTGAAATAAACAATGGGAAACCAGAAAACCTGGAACTAATCCCGGCTTACCCACTTTTCCAAATTGTGTTATCCTAGGCAATTGTTTAGTCTCACTTTCCCTCCTTTTTCTGCATTATCACATTTAAGATGACCTCAAAATACATGATTCATGGTGTGCTCTGCACAAAACCTGCTTCTATGTTTGATTTATTAAAGTGTAATGTTGTTCATGTATGATAGGAACAGGTGACTTGTCTCTTTAATTTACTATTGGTGGTGTTCTCAGGGTAAGAGAAATAATAAATGTTTCCAAATTTATGTTTGAAAACTATCACTTTTAAATGGATACATCTCAATGCACTGATAAAATAAATTGTACTGTGGCGAAAAGGTTCTGCATGTTAACTAAAAACACTTTTTTAACTTTGAAGAGGCTGTTCTAGTTTTACACTTGTGTTTCAAGAGGTCTTTAAAAACAAAAGGCGTTTCTAAAGTTAAGTGCAGGAGTCCCTTGCTACTTCCTTTTTTTAAGACCAATTGAGCTTGAAATAAATGATTGTGCGTGTATTTCATATTTTTATTGTTAGTGCAGAGTCGAGCATGCAGCTGCCCAGTGCTCCTGTTGCTCGAAGGGCCACATGTAAAGGTCAGAGGGGCCGCATATGACCCGCGGGCCGTACTTTGAGTATCCATGGTCTAGATGAACATTATTCCAGATGCCAAACTGTAAGTCAGGCCCACAGACCTTGAAAAGAATAACTTGTTGGGCAACTAAAACATTTTAAGAACCATAGCCCATATTTATTATTATATTAATATTAGGTTGATTAGTGAATTCACTAATGGGATATTTTTGTGACTTGTATAATTAGCAAAACCTTGACTGTGCACAATGTTACAAAGAATTGCGACAAACGAATGTAAACTGAACACCAATCCGAATCTTTAATTTGGGTACACACCAGGATTTTTTAAAATCTATTGTTGCCATTTGTTCACTGGAAAGCCCATTGTTTGAAATAGCTACTACAGTTTTTTTAAAGTATTCTTTTGGATTTGCTTTTCTCTTGTGACCCAACTGTATGATAATGGCTTTCATAAGAAAAAAACATACTTTGCGCCTCTATGTAATTGTCAATGATTTTCTACCCCAGCGATTCTTTATTTCCCATTATAGATGGTCAAAGTTAGTCTTAACATTTTGTTTAGGTGAATGCCATGGATAGACTGAGGCAGCTTTGGACTTTTTTTCATCAATGTTTGTAGGTGAATTTATTGCTGGGTCAGGCCCTCTCCTTTTCTTGCTTAGGTTTCCCTTGGTAAACAACTTAACAGCTGCACCACCATATCCTGCTTCCTTTGTCTTAGTTGGCTCAGGAAAAAACACTTACAGATTTATGGAAAGGGGTGCTGCACCGAGTGCAATGCCACATTCCCTGCGCCCCACAGCACCCCCCTACCGCCACCATGTGTGCACCGTATTTAAAATACGGCACACCGTGGCGCAGGGTAGGGGGAAAGAGCATCATTTTTCCTGACGCTATTGATGTACTCTGCTAGAGTAGCACTAAAATATTGACGCTACTCCTGCAGAGTACATGGGGCCTCATTCTAAAGAATGGAAGTCCCTTTTTAATGCCTGCTCTTGAGCAGGCGTTAAAAGTGCCATAAAAAATGACTCAAGGAAATCTCATAAATTTCCTTTTACCATTTTTCCAGCTCCCATAACAGGGAATGCCCCCTTTGCACACATTATGCCTGGCTCAGGCATAATGTAGTGCAAAGGGTTACAGAGTGGCACAATACATGCATTGCGTCACCCTGTAAATAAGGGGCAGGGATTTTGGCCTCGTTGGGCTACATTAACATAAAAAATAATGACGCTAATGTGGCGCAAGATAGCGCTTGGGCATTATAAATAGGCCCGCAGTTTCTCCCAGAGCAGGCTCCCAAAGTTAATAACTTTCTCGTGTCATATAGGCATCAGGTTTTCCAGTGCATTTTGGGAGCGTGGTAAAGGGTGCCATTCCGCAAAACCTCTCTGATCACTTAAACTCTGACCCTCCCTGGTCGGTAGGACTAACAGACCTAAGAGACGCATAAACTCTGATTGGCAATGGGCTGCTGTCAACTACCAAAAACTGAAAAAACAACGTGCAGGTTCATTCTAGCATGTAGAATAATACCATAAGTTGGCCATACCTTCATGGTACTCGCATGGTGCTTCTGGAACACGGTGCTTCCCATTTCCTTGTGGGTAGGAATGAGCCTACTGGTTCTGCTGAAGCTCAGCGGACCTTTCAATACTGCGGTCATCAATGTGTGGAATGCCTCAGCCAGCCAAAAGGATCCAGAGACATGGACGTAGCACGTAGAAGCTCACTTGTTTCCCCACACTGGTAAACAGAGGTGGGCTTCACCGAGAAACAACACCAACAAGGGCAGTTGGGCTGAGTGACAACTTTACCTTGTAAGCACGCAGCCTTCCGGCACTACTTTTTATCAATATTGTGCTCCTTGGCCTAGAAAATCTCTGTCAAAAGTAATCTTGCATAGAAATGTTTTACAAACGTTTGCCAAGTCCATAAAAAACTTTGTTAAAGCTAAACCTGTAGAGAATAATTCTACACACATATTGCATGTTGGTTGGAGTTGATTAGAGTACAAACGGCCCCGGTATACAATAACAATTATCTCATAAAGTTTAAAAAAGCTTCACTTGAACAAGTAAAATCAGAAAAAGTCACAATCCTGTGTATAGAGAAAATAATAAATTTCGTAAAAACTTGCTGAAAATAAATAGAATATCCATACTTACTTTAGCATTCAGTATATCTAAAAAATACAAAATACAAAATAAAAATTCAATCTCTCCCCAGGGTTACTAAAAAAGCAAACATTAAATTATGACTAACAGCAAGCAAGTCAGTGAGCAAAGTATGAGCGAACTAACCTGTTTTCCATCTCCACCAAGAGTGGAACTGATATTCTTATTTAAATCCTTTGTCTATTCCTGTTTGACAGTATGGCCTCAACTGCCTGTGAATCACAAAAGGTATTTTTTCTATATTTGCTTCCCACATAGAATTCTACTACATTACTATGTCAATAATAAAGTTATCTGCAAAACACTCTGACAAGCTCCGATGCTTACCATTTTGCAACACAAGTAAAAAAAAGTGAAAGGAAATGAACACAGCACATGCAGAAATTACATCAGCAAGACTGAACTCAAGAAGTGCAAGGAGTAGACTAGAAGCCACACTTTCTCCTACGTACCAAGAGCTTGATTCTTACAATATACATTTTCCTTCTGTTGATCAGTGGATTAGAAGGCACCAAGGAAATGATTAGTAGTGGGACTAATGAGAGTGTATCGTCAAGAAGATGATTTGTTGTAGTGCTTACATTTATTAGGCCCTCATTACGACTTCGGCAGTCTTTCAAAAAGATCGCCGAAGCCGCGGGAGCCACTATACTGCCAGCGCTGGTGGTATTTGTGGCTCCCTATTTTAATATTTCCGCAGGGCCAGTGGATGGGAACAGTGTTTCCGTCCACTGGCCCAGCGGAAAAGTCACATCAACATTGCAGCAGGATCATAATAGAGCCAGTGGCAATGTTGATGTGCAGCAGGTGCAGCAGCACCTGTCGCGCATTTCACTGCCTGAAATTCTGACAGTGAAATGCGCGATGGGGCTGTGCCTGGGGGCCCCTGCACTGCCCATGCCAAGAGCATGGGCAGTGCAGGGGCACCCCGAGTCCCCCTTACCGCCAGCCTTCGAATGGCAGTGTTTACCACCATGGACAGGCTGGCGGTTGGGGACTCATAATCCCCAGGGCAGCACTGCCCTGGGGATTATGACTGCCTGGCGGTCAAGTGGAGGGCCCAGCGGTATAGCCGTGGCTAATGCGCCACGGTCATAATACACTGGTGGTACACCGCCAGCCTGTTGGCGGTGTTACCACCAGTGTACCGCTGGCCGCCAGGGTCGTAATGAGGCCCTTAGTCTCCATTTCAGCTTTCTTTCATAACTATGTACCAAGGATGGCCATTGCACGTGTCCCTGCTTTCGTCACATAAGTTAAGGCATCTGTGAGCACTGCTGTCATTACAGCTTTTGCTGATAGTTTTGTTTCTGCTCAGGGGCTGATGTGATTGCTTACATGGGCCCTGCTGTCATCACAGTTGTGGTTGCTATTAAAGTCCCTTCTGTTGTAGCTGCTGTTGTACCTGCTGTGATGGATGCGATTGTCTTTGCTGTGGTTACAGCAATGGTTGATGCCATTACGCAATCTTTTTTGCAGCTGTGGTGGCTTTTCGGGGCCCCTGTTGTGGTAATATCTGTGGTAGAAGCTGTCATCACTGATTTGGTGCATTCTGTTATTGCAACCATTGTTGTAGATAATATTGCTGCTGTGCTGGTTGCTCGTGGTCACAGCTATTGTTCCTACTATTGGGGCTCCTGTTGTTGCTGCTGTGATTTCTCTTTTTGTAAAAATTATAGCTACTGCTGTTGTTCCTGTCATGTGCCAAATTTGATTGACATTGTTTTTCAGCTGATGTTGTAGCTTTGGTTACTGCAGTAGTTCCTGCTGAGGTGGCAGCTGTGGTCATTGTCATTGTTGCAGCTGTGGTTGCTGCTGTTGTTGGGACAGAAGTGTCTCCTGCATGGTAAATGGGTGTGCTCTCTTGCCCTGAATTCCCAACTCTCTATATAGCTGATATTCTGCTATTTTTGGCATGGTGTTACACTAATCCAGTCTGTGCTCAGAGACATAGTCCTTGACTATGTGAGGTTTTAGACATGTCCCGTGACCTGGACAAGCCGGCCCTCCATGTGTGTCACTGTAAGTGAGGCCAACTGGCCCACTTGTGTAAAGTTTTGCTATTATGTGTGTTCCCAGACTTTTGCAATGCCATCCAGTGTGTATGTCAAATCTGTGTGCAGGTGTAGGGTGTTTAACACATTTGGGGGGTCATTACAATATTGGCGGTAAAAGCCGCTTACTGCTGTGCAGAAGACCGCCAACACACCGCTGCTGCCGCGGAAATTCGCCACAGCTATTATGACCCACAGCACGGAATCTGCCAAAATTCAGACACCCACACAAGTCCGCCACACCAAAGGTCAGTGATAAACTGGCGAAAACAAAACCTCCACTGTCACGCCAACAGAAATACGCCCACACTATCACGACCCACGAATCCACACGGGGGTCTTTCAACCGCGGTATTCCATTGGCGGTACACACCGCCGCGCTCAAAATACACACACATATACAAAACACATCCACATTGGACAATTCCAAATACACACACCTGATACACATACACACACCACTCCTACACACCCAATACAATATAAAACACACACCCACATCACTCAAAAACCCCTACGACCACAATTGCGACTTAAGGCCAGAGAGAGACACCACCAGCAACAACACTAGCATTCACAGCCACTCAACACCATCACCCACATAACTTCCACGCACCTCACACAACACCCCACTACATATCTACACACTTATCACAACACACACCACCCCACACATCACCTACACCACCCCATGGCACGGCAAAGACACCCCAGGTTCTCCGAGGAGGAGCTCAGGGTCATGGTGGAAGAAATCGTCCGGGTAGAGCCACAGCTATTCGGATCACAGGTGCAGCACACCTCCATTGCAAGGAAGATGGAGCTATGGCGAAGAATAGTGGACAGGGTCAATGCAGTGGGACAACACCCAAGAAATCGGGAGGACATAAGGAAGAGGTGGAACGACCTACGGGGGAAGGTGCGTTCCGTGGTCTCCAGACACCACCTTGTGGTTCAGCGAACTGGAGGCGGACCCCCACCTCCTCCCCCACAACTAACAACATGGGAGGAGCAGGTCTTGCCGATTCTGCATCCTGAGGGCCTCGCAGGAGTAGGTGGAGGAATGGACTCTGGTAAGCCAAAGCTTTACTATTACATCCCCCACCCTACCTGCATGCTAACACATACCCTCGCCCTCACCCCCATCACTCCTACCACTCACAAATGTCCCAACATCACAAATCACACATCCCAACACCAAGCCCTGCATGCAACAACAAAGCATGGACACCCATCACTAAAGTATGCCCACTGCACATACCCATACACCCCCCTAAACCATCATCACACAAGGTCCCACACAGGAATGCAAGCACTGGGGTACACGGTCACCCACCCATTGCACACCTTGACACACACAGATGCAATAATCATGCCTTTCTACCTCTGCAGGACCCCTACCCAACGTCACTGGACAGGAGGGTCCACACATGTCCACACCACCAACAGAAGAGGCCCACAGTGATGACAGCACCTCTGTCCAACTGGATCTAGATGACCATCCCCGCCCATCGGGGACCTCGGGACAGTCGGTTCCGCACACCCAGTCACAGCCCACTACAGAGCTTCCTCCCTCTGGAAACATCAGCACAGCACCCACCCAGCGGGCCCATACCTCCGTCCCCAGGACACGTCAATCAGCAGTGTGTCCACCACTACAGGGAACCCAGGCTAACCCACCACCCCAACAACAACAGGGACCTGGGGGCAGTGGTAGTGGGCACACGGTCCAGGGGACGGAGGCCCAGGAGCACAGGGGAACTGGGAGGGCTGCTGTGCGACAGGGGGCGGACAGGCCCAGGGAACCCACTCTCCACGAGGCCTTATCCTCCATCATGGGAGCCTACCACCACTCCCAGGAGATGATGGCAACAGTACTGGCCAAGTTTCAAGGGACCCAGCGCCTGCAGGAGGAACAGTATATGGGCTTCAGGGAGGAACTCAGAACCATCAATTCCACCCTGGGCACCATTGTAGGGGTGCTGAAGGAAGTACTCAACACCAGGAGGGACACTGTGGCACAACAAGGGGCCCCTGACATTAGCCTTGACGATGAACTGCCCACCACCTCCGCTGGCGCTAGTGGACAGGACGCCCCGCCACAGGACCACCACACCAGCACACCACCCCCTGCAGAGGGAGAACCACCTCGCAAACAGTCCCTGAGATCCAGGAACAAGACAGAGAACGATGCCAAGACCCTCGCCAACAAAGGAGACCACCCTGATTGTCATCCTACTGTCCCACTTTGTCACCCTGTCCATACTTAAACTGCCCCAGCTCCACTTCCCATGCCCATATGGGCAATGCACCTGTGAGACTAATAGACTGGACTTTGCCATGGACATTCCTCCGCCATCACCCCTCACCATTTTCCTATCCCCTCCAATTTTTAGCACTAAAATAAACACCCTTAAAGCACAAAACAATCTGGAGTCTGTCTGTGATTTTGGAATACTGTATTTGCAATGACTGTGGCAAAAAGCTCTTTTATTTGTAATGTCAACATACCAATGTCACACAGCTCTAGTCCATGAGGAATCAAAGCAGATGTCACACTGTGGGACCCAGATCTGTGAAATCGTAAGGGAAAGTGACAACTCAGTGACCATACACTGGGTGAAAAAGACAGACAGTAGAGAGGCAGTAGTGTTTAAGTACATGTGGTAGGCAGGTTTGTATCCTTACCTGTGTTTCACTGTAAATATTGCTGGATCACTGAGTCCCTGTTGTCCATGTCTTCTTCCTCTGCTTCCTCGTCTTCACTGTCCACAGGCTCCACAGCTGCAACAACACAGCCATCTGGACCATCCTTCTGCAGAAAGGGCACCTGTCATCGCAAAGCCAAGTTATGAAGTATACCGCAGGCCACGATGATCTGGCACACCTTCTTTGGTGAGTAGAATAGGGATCCACCTGTCATATGGAGGCACCTGAACCTCGCCTTCAGGAGGCCGAAGGTCCGCTCGATCACCCTTCTAGTTCACCCATGGGCCTCAATGTAGCGTTCCTCTGCCCTTGTCCTGGGATTCCTCACTGGGGTCAGTAGCCATGACAGATTGGGGTAACCAGAGTCACCTGCAAATGGCGAGGGGCAACTGTTAGACATACACTAACCTGGAGGGATATCCCCAGACCTAGACAACCATTCCCACTGTCTTCCTTCCAGGTGCTTACCTAACAGCCACACACGGTGCCTCTGGAGTTGCCCCATCACATAAGGGATGCTGCTATTCCGCAGGATGTAAGCGTCATGCACTGAGCCAGGGAACATGGCATTCACATGGGAGATGTACTGGTCTGCCAAACATACCATCTGTACATTCATCGAATGATAACTCTTCCGGTTTCTGTACACCTGTTTACTCCTGTGGGGGGGTACCAAAGCCACATGGGTCCCATCAATGGCACCTATGATGTTGGGGATATGTCCCAGGGCATAGAAATCACCTTTCACTGTAGGCAAATCCTCCACCTGAGGGAAAACCATGTAGCTCCGCATGTGTTTCAGCAGGGCAGACAACACTGGACAACACGTTGGAAAACATAGGCTGCGACATCCCTGATGCTATGGCCACTGTTTGAAATTACCCACTTGCAAGGAAATGGAGCACTGACAGCACCTGCACTTGAGGGGGGATTCCTGTGGGATGGCGGATAGCTGACATCAGGTTTGGCTCCAGCTGGGTACACAGTTCCTGGATTGTGGCACGGTCAAGCCTGTAGGTGATTATAACATGTCTTTCCTCCATTGTCGGCAGGTCCACCAACGGTGTGTACACTGGAGGATGGTGCCATCTCCTCACATGTCCCAGTGGACGGTGCCTATGAAGGACAACAGCTCAGAGGTACGTACCCACAGCTTACACAGAACACCATTCATACTCAAAAAGTGGCCTGTATGTGTGTTGAGTCTAGGCCTAGGTATGTGTGACGCAGTTGAAAATGAAGCCATGTGGGCCCCTGAAATGGCGGCTGCCTGACCTCTAAAGTGGGACAATGGGATGTGAGGTAACTGCGCTGGCATTGTACACCGTCGCGGTAGGCGGTTGAAGACCCCGGCGCAATGCTGCATTGGTTAACATTGGACCCTATGGGTCCCTGGAGTCAATGACGATGTACGCCGGCGAGGACTGTACGCACCGCCGCAGACGTGACCGCCATTTTCTATCTGTTCAATCACTCGATACCTGATCTTCGACAGGAGAGGACCTACACTGCAAGTGCTGCTGTGACCTCGGTCTGGAAGAGACAGTGGCTAGAGTGTCTGGGGAAAGGGCCCCTGCCTTCACATCGGAGGAGTTGGAGAAACTCGTGGACGGGGTCCTCCCCCAGTACACGCTACTCTACGGTCCTCCAGACAAACAGGTAAGTACACTGGGAGCATGATGTATAGGCTATGCCTGTGTGGAGAAGGGTGGCTGTAAGAAGGAAGGGGGGAGAGTGCAGCGTGCATAAAACGACGGTGAGTGCATGTGCCACATGGCAAGGGTAGGTATGGGGGCCAATCACTTTGATGGTGCAGTTGGTAATTAGTTTCTCTTTCCCCTGTACAAATCATGTAGGTCAGCGCCCACCAGAAAAAACATATTTGACGTGCCATCGCCAAGGACGTCTGGACCCTGGGGGTCTACCACAGACGGAGCACCCACTGCCGGAAAAGATGGGAGGACATTCGCCGCTCGAGCAAGAAGACGACGGAGGCTCAGCTGGGGATGGCCTCCCCTTTGGGAGGGGTGCCCGTCGCACCATGACCCCCCTGATGTTCAGGATCCTGGCGGTGGCATACCCGGAGTTGGATGGGTGCTTGAGGGCATCACAGCAGCCACAAGGGGGTGAGTACACTCGCATTCTGCTGAGTTGGGGCGCAGTGGAGGGGTCTGGGTGGGCGAGGTGGGCTGTGGGTTTCCCTAGGCCAGGGCGAGTTCCGTAGGCAAGGTCCCTCCGTAAGGCAGGCCATGTGGCACCCCACCCCACCTCTGTAGAGTGACAACTACACCTGGTCATGCCCCTGTGTCATCTATGTGTGCAGATGTCGTCCATAGCCTAGTAGGCCATTTCCCAGGGATTGAACAGTGGAGCCAAAGAGCGCGGCGTAGTGCAGGGGGCTTCTGTGTCTGGCATGTCTGCCAATGGTAGAGGTAATGCATGCACTCAACATGTCTTTCTTCTGTCGTTCCCCTCCCCTTTTTGTGGTCTCCCTGTTCTTGTGTACATTAGCATCATCAGGCGGAGGAGCAGTGGCACCGGAGCACCAGGGGGTTGCATCCCACATGGCCATGGAGGGCCACACTACAGAATCAGACTTCACCAGTGGGATGGAGGGCGAGGAGAGCTCCACGGCGGGGACAGGAGCTGAGACCAGTGACACGGACTCGTCCTCTGATGGAAGCTTCCTTGTGGTGGTGGCAACTTCTGTGCCACCCCCATCTACAGGTACAGCCGCCACCCCTCCTTCCAGCACCGCCCTCCCAGCAGCCCCTCAGCCTTCGCCCCGTGCCCGCGCACCCGGAAGGGTGGGCATCACCTTCGCCCAAGGCATCTCAGGCCCTGCCCCAGTCATCCCTGCTGCCCTCAGTGAGGAGGCCATTGACCTCCACAGGTCCCTCACTGTTGGGCAGTCTACCATATTGAATGCCATTCAGGGTGTAGAACGGCAGTTGCAACAAACCAATGCATTCCTGGAGGGCATTAATTCTGATCAGGCGGACCTTCAGCGAGCTTTTCAGACTCTGGCCTCAGCACTGATGGCAGCCATTTTCCTTGTGTCTAGCCTCCCCCTCCAACTTCCTCCAACCGACCCAATCCCCTGTACCTCAGCCTATCCCAAGCACACCTACAGACCAGCATGCACACACGTCAACACACAAGGGAAGCTCAGGCAAACATAAGCACCACACATCCCACAGGCACTCACGCAAGCATCACACACATGCAGACATACCAACATCCACTGCCTCCACTGTGTCCCCCTCCTCGTCGTCTCCCTCCTCCCTCCCAGTCTCGTCTACACTCACACCTCCATGCAGTACCTTTACAGCCACTACGTCCCTCTCCAGCACACCCACCACCACACCCCGCTCACGTGCAGTCACCACCCCCACTACCATTCACACGTCCCCTGTGTCCTCTCCCAGTGTGTCTGTGATGCCCCCTCCGAAGATACACAAACGCAGGCACACACCCACCCAACAGCCATCCACCTCACGACAGCCTCCAGCGCATGCACCTTCACCCAAATTGAGCAAACGAACACCTCCTACAACCTCCACCTCTTCCTCCACTCCCAAACCCCCTCCAGCTACCCGTCCCAGTGTGTCAAAAAAGCTTTTCCTGTCCAACCTTGACCTCTTTCCCACACCTCCCCCACCCCGTCCGTCTCATAGGTCCCGAACTAGCACCTCAGCCACAACATCTCCGGGACCAGTGGTGCCTGTAGTCACCGGAATATGGAGTGCACCGGTCACCAGGGCAGCCAGTGTGGCACGGAGCCACAGCACAGATAGTCCCCCACCTGTGAAGCATCAGAAGTTGGCCAGTGCCCGGCGGGAGAGGGGGAAGACTCCAGCCACCAAAGCCGCTCCCAGGGGTCCCGGTGGGAGTGTGGAGTCAGCTGTGACACCTTCCAAGGTGGGGAAGGGCCACAAGAAACCCGGCAAGTCTGGGAAGAGCAGTACGGTGGAGAAGACCACCAGCACCAGCCCAGCTGCCCAGGAGGCCACCGCCAGCACCAGCCCAGCTGCCCAGGAGGCCACCGCCAGCACCAGCCCAGCTGCCCAGGAGGCCACCGCCAGCACAAGCCCAGCTGCCCAGGAGGCCACCTCCAGCACCAGCCCAGCTGCCCAGGAGGCCACTGCCAGCACAAGCCCAGCTGCCCAGGAGGCCACCGCCAGCACAAGCCCAGCTGCCCAGGAGGCCACCGCCAGCACCAGCCCTGCTGGGCCATGAAGGACCGCCGGCAAAAGCCCTGCTGGGCCATGAAGGACCACCAACAAAATCCACGCTGGGCCATGAAGGTCCGTCAGCAGCTGAGTCCCTGTAATGGAGACCGCCGCCTCAAGCACCGCTGAACAGGGCACCGCCGTCTCAAGCACCGCTAAACAGGGCACCGCCGCCTCAAGCACCGCTGAGCAGGGCACCGCCGTCTCAAGCACCGCTGAACAGGGCACCACCGTCTCAAGCACTGCTGAACAGGGCACAGCCGCCTCAAGTACCACTGAACAGGGCACCGCCGTCTCAAGCACCGCTGAACAGGGCACCACCGTCTGAAGCACTGCTGAACAGGGCACCGCCGCCTCAAGCACCGCTGGCTCATGAGCGCCAAGGGCACTGACGCTATTGAGTCCGTCACGGGGTGAATGAAGCACTCTGGGCACCATGCCCCCTCCAGAACCAGTGGAGAGATCCATCCACTACCTCTGTCCTTAGCAGGATGAAGCACTCTGGGCACCATGCCCCCTCCAGAACCAGTGGAGAGATCCATCCACTACCTCTGTCCTTAGCAGGATAAAGCACTCTGGGCACGAGGCCCCCACATCCACTAACTCTGTCCTTAGCAGGATGAAGCACTCTGGGCACCATGCCCCCTCCAGAACTAGTGGAGAGATCCATCCACTACCTCTGTCCTTAGCAGGATGAAGCACTCTGGGCACCATGCCCCCTCCAGAACCAGTGGAGAGATCCATCCACTACCTCTGTCCTTAGCAGGATGAAGCACTCTGGGCACCATGCCCCCTCCAGAACCAGTGGAGACTGTTATCCACTTGAGAGACTGTGGCTTTGCACTCCCTAGGATAGAACAGTGGGCAACCCACCCACTGTAGAGACTTGAGAGACTGTGGCTTTGCACTCCCCAGGATGGAACAGTGGGCATCCCACCCACTGTAGAGACTTGAGAGACTGTGGCTTTGCACTCCCCAGGATGGAACAGTGGGCATCCCACCCACTGTAGAGACTCGAGAGAATGTGGCTTTGCACTCCCCAGGATGGAACAGTGGGCAAGCCACCCACTGTAGAGACTCGAGAGACTGTGGCTTTGCACTCCCCAGGATAGAACAGTGGGCAAGCCACCCACTGTAGAGACTCGAGAGACTGTGGCTTTGCACTCCCCAGGATGAAACAGTGGGCAAGCCACCCACTGTAGAGACTTGAGAGACTGTGGTTTTGCACTCCCCAGGATGTAACAGTGGGCATGTGGCCCCCTTGTGGATTTGGCGTTGTGCACTCAACCGGCTGAGGTGCCCCCCCTTTCCCTCCCCCTGAGGTGCCTGTTTAGTTGCTCTCTGATGCCCCTGCAGTGTTCTCTCCGTCATGGTCGGGGATCTTGTGTGGGCCTCGCCCATACCGTGTGGTACCAGTGTTCCACGGACTTAATTGGAACACTACCTGGACTACTATGCTTGGTATATATTTTGTAAATGGTGTATATATATATTTCTGCCTACTTGATTTTAATATTTTACAATGGTTACACTCATTTTCTATTGTCTTTGCATTCTTCCAGGGGTTATGGGGGTGTAACTGTGATGTATCAATATGCATTAGTGTGTGTGTTGTAGTGGGTGAGGGTGGCGGTGGGGGTGTTGCGTGTTGTATGTGTGTGTCCCTGTTTTTTCCCTTCCCCCTCCCCTGTGTCGTAGGTGCAGTACTCACTGTGGTCTTCGCCGCTGGCGTTCGTGCTCCTGGTAGAGGAGCAGGAAGACTATCGCAGGTAGAATTTGGAGTTCCGGGTCCATGGTGTCCTCATTCCTCATGGAGTGTGTAGAGGTGAACGCTTTCCCTTCGGAATTCATGTTTCCGCTGTGTTTTTATCTGCGGTGAATCCGCCCCGGAAAAGGTGGCGGATTGGCCTGTCATAATAGTGTTGGCGGTACATTGTCTCCCGCCTGTCTGTTGGCGGTGACCGCCGCGCTGTTTGCTTGTACCGCCGTGGCGGTCGGAGTGTTAAAGTGGCTGTCTTTGTTGGCGGTTTCCGCCAGGGTCATAATTGCTAATTATTTTCCGCCGGCCTGTTGGCGGTCTTACCGCCGCTTTAACACCGTCCGCCAGGGTTGTAATGACCACCTTGGTCAAGAACTGTGTGTATGAGTAAGCTTCAGTAGTGAAGGCTGGTGGGATCAATTTTGGATGTCCCTGGCCTGGTATAGTAAAAGATGATTGATAAGGACTGGGCTCTCAGGCAGTGGAATCGCATCGCCTGCATTTCTGTAATGTAGCTTGAGGGAGGGGATTGAGACTGAGCTGCCTTTCGAATGTCTATGAGAACGTTTGTTAGCAAGGAGCTGCTAATTTGTTTTCCTGAGCACTGCCCTTTGGTAGATGCTAGAGGTAAGAAAGTTGTTAAAGGTGAGAACAAGTCTAAGTGAGGCCTGTGCTTTTGTCTGTCCCTGATTACTTCTTCAGTTGGGTTAATGAGGGGCAGGTATATAAATCTTTCATTTCTTTGTGCCTCTGTTGTGGGTTCTCCAGGTTGGGATAGCCCCAGTGCTACCTGCTGCGAGAAGCATCACTCTGCCCAAAGGCCGTGTATTGAGTCCAGTCTAAGGCGGACACTTGAAAGAAGAACCACCCCAAACTGGTTCTACATTTTAAAGCAGTGGATTCGTTATGCCCAAAAGTGGGACCCAAAGCACTACACTTTGTTCCATTTGTTAATCCACTAAGGCCAGCATATTGACACTTAATGCAAAGGTGTGGGATTAGATCATTCCAACAGGCCTGCCAGAAGTGTACACCTGCTATGCTATCTCTACTTTCTAGGTGATGGTGACAAAAGGAGTAATATTAGGAACAATTAACATTATCAAATCATTTGTGTTTTTCACCATTTTAACAATGCTTATTAGAATGATGTGTCTAATCTGGTTAATAATCACAGCTCATGTTTTATTTACAGATATTTTTACTTCTTTGTGCCTCTGTTGTGGGTAGCTTCAGGTTGGGATAGCCCCAGTGCTACCTCCTGTGAGAAGTATAACTCTACACAAAGTCGGTGTATTGAGTCCAGTCTAAGGCAGGCACTTGAAAGAACCATCCCAAACTGATTCTTCATTTTGAAGCAGGGGATTCTTTGTGCATAAAAGTGGCACCCAAAGTACTTAACTTTGTTCCAATTGTTTATGTGCTAAGGCCAGCATCCTGACATTTATTGCGAAGGTATGGGGTTAAATCATTCCAACAGGGCTGGCAGAAGTGTACTCCTGCTATGCTCTCTCTATAGGTAATGGTGACAAATAGGAGAACAATTAACATCATCAAATCATTTGTGTGTTTCACCATACTAACAATGCTTATTAGAATGATGTGTCTCATCTGATTAATAATCACAGCACATGTTTTATTTACAAGGATAAGATCTTTTCAATACATTTTTCAAAATCTATATTTGTATCTTTTCTTTGTGACACCTTGGGCATGCAAGGTTACCAATAAGATTTATCACCCTGAAAGGTTTGGGGTTTTAGGCATGGTATTGTGAGCTAGCCAAGCAAACCAACACTTACTGATGATATAAGTAGACTCAGAGACTGATTTAGATCTCAACAGAGGGATTGTTCTGTCACAACAGTGACAGATATCTCGTCCACCGAAATATAAATATCTTTGTTTTTTTGGTATGTAGGTTTCAGTGGGCGGGATATCTGTCATCGCTGCCACGTAATATCCTCTTTACCAAGATCTAAATCAGGGCCTCAGTCTTTATAATGTGAAGTTTTTATTTACCTAATACCCGGGCCACTGTAATTATGTATATGTGCAGCCGTAGTGATTTTTGCATAATCGTAGATTTGCCACATTTGCCACATAATACATTATCTGTTGAATGATCTGCACACTTTAACACAAACATATGTTGCTTCCAGCTCAAATGATTAAAAAGTTACTATAAAGGCAGCAACACATGTTGCTGTCCAGTGGAAGGCTCTATGCCAAGGTTGACTAGTTACATTTTTGTTGTGTAGTGCTACATTTAGATACTAATGTTAGTAATGAGGTGCAACCAATACTCAGACAGTGTTGACAAGTTTGAAAATTACAAAATAATGAAGTAATACTATCACAGAATTTTCCACATTATGATGCATAATTTGTTTTTTTCCCGCATAATTTATTCAACCCTGTCGTTTAATTTGGCCCTTTCCTGCTGCATAATTTCAGTGGCTCTGTCTAATACACAGTCCTACTAAATTTATAGGAACGGTATAACAAAATCACCCCATAGACACTAAAGTGTGTAACTTATTGCATTGTGTAGTATATAGTACAGTTCTTTGATTAAAAGTTATCTCTTTCCTTAAGAAGATAATCATTGGACTGGACATTAGAGTTAGTGTGCTCAAGCACTCCACACTACCTCCCTAAGAAACCTGGGACTGCTCACCTACACTACCCTGAGAGTCAAATGTGGAAGGAATTGTACTTGGCCCAGTTGGCATAGCCATATTAGTAATGGCCTCAGGGCACCAGTGGCAAACTACACCAACCTCTATGATTAGATACAAGTAGCTGCTGTCTGACCTATGTAATCTTACACTTGTGGTATGGTGGCAACTATTATCGCTGCTGTTTCTCCTGCCTTAGCACCTGTCCCTGGAGTCCAAGATGTGTTTACTGCTTTGGGGCCCAATTTAGATGTTGGCATGCAGCCCATTTCTCCATCAAAGAGAAGGAGTAAATTACTCTGTCACCTTGATGGAGGTGCTGTCCTCCAAACTGAGAAATGATCCCTAAGCAGGCGGTCATTTTTTTAAGCATTAGCAGGAACCACTGTTAGGGTGGTTCCTGTTAATGCTTTTTGAAGTTTGGTGAATGGCTCCATCAACACGATGGAGTCTTGCATCAAACTATATTTTCAAAAAGAAAACACCAAAGCTGGATTTTCTTCTCGTAAATAAAGAAAAAAATGTTCCCCTCAACATGGGAGTACTCGATTATAGTGAGGACAGTATAGAGCAGTTTTCACTGCCCGTTTCCACCTGGGTTTTCCTAGCAGTGATGGGCAGTGAAAACTGTCCTCTAATTCTGCCCATCAAATTCATGTGCACAATTAGAAGTCTGCCTCTGACGGCCCTTATTCCACAGGGTGTAAGATAGGTTTAATCATTGTGGAAGCTATGAGAAAGTAGACTCTTTCTGGCATTGTTACCCCCACTTTTGGCCTGTTTGTGAGTGTGTGTCAGTGTGTTTCTACTGTCTCACTGGGATTCTGCTAGCCAGGACCCCAGTGCTCATAGTTAAAACCCTATTTGTCAGTGTGTTTTGTCTGCCTCACTGGGATCCTGCTAGCCAGGACCTGAGTGGTCAGAGTTTGTGGCCTATGTGTGTGTTGTCAGTAGTGCTTAACTGTGTCACTGAAGTTCTGCTAACCAGAACTTCAGTGCTTATGCTCTCTCTGCTTCCACATTAGTCACTATAGTTTAGTGACTTAATATTCCAATTCCAATTGGCACACTGGACCCCCCCCCCCCCCCTTAAAAGTCCCTAGTACATCGTACCTAGGTACCCAGGCCATTCGGGTTCCAGGAGATCCTTATGGGGTGCAGCATTTCTTTTGCCATCCATAAGGAGCTCAGACAAACTCTTTCGCAGGACTGCCACTGCAGCCTGCGTGAAATAGTGCACACACTATTTCACAGCCATTTTCACTGCACTTAAGTAACTTATAAGTCACCTATATGTCTAACCTTTATTTACTGAAGGCTAGGTGCAAAGTTACTAAGTGTGAGGGCACCCTTGCACTAGCAAAGGTGCCCCCACGCTGTCTAGAACCAATTCCTCGGACTTCATGAGTGCGGGGATACCATTAAACACATACACTACATATAGGTCAATACCTATATGTAGCTTCACAATAGTAGCTCTGAATGTGGCCATGTAAGGTGTCTAAGATCATGGAATTTTCCACCCCATTCCAAATCTGGTATTGGTGGGCCAATCCCATGCGTCTTGGGGGGCTCCACCATAGACAACCAGCTCTCTGAGACTTGCGCTGCAGCTACAGCTGCTGCCACCTCACAGACAGGGTTCTGCCCTCCTGGGGTCTGAGCAGCTCAGCCCCAGGAAGGCAGAACAAAGCATTTCCTTTGGAAATAGTTACAGGCTTGGGAGGGGAAGCCCTCCTTGCATAAGCCAGTCTACACTGGTTCAGGGACCCCAGTCCCTGCTCTGGGGACAAAACTGGACAAAGGAAAGGGGAGTGACCAGTCCCCTGTCCATCACCACCCAGGGGTGGTGCCCAGAGCTCCTCCAGTGTGTCCCTGGCATTAGCCATCTTGTTTCCTAAGGTGTGAGACATTGGAGATCTATGAGTGGCCACTACCAGCAGGTGACTTCAGAGACCCCTCCTAATAGGTGCATACCTGGTTAGGTAGCCAATCCCCCTCTCAGGGCTATTTAGGGTCTCTCCTATCAGTTACTCTTCATAATCAGCTTGCAAGTTTCCATCAGGAATCCTCTGCAGCTCCTGCTTCATCCTCTGACCATCAGATCATCTGCAGACTGCTCCAGGAACCACTGTAACAACAACAAAGTTTCCAAAAAGGCTACTGTGACTCTGAAACTTCAGCTCCAGCCAGCAACTGCAACAGTTTCCAAGATGTGCACGCTCTGAGGGCTCTCGGTCTTCATCCTGCACCAGAAGGTCCAATGGATTCTCTGTGGAGTGATGGAGTCACTTCCCTGCTCCAGCAAGTACCTTCTAAGAAGACAACCGGTTCTCTGGGACTCCTCTCCTGATGAAGAGCATGCTCCCTGCAACACAGGTGGTGGACCCCTTTGACCCAGGGTGTCCTGAGGTCCAGCTGTCCAAATTTGGCAGAGCTAATAGCTTGCCTTCCTTGTTTGCGACAGTACCCCTGTGCACTGTGTCATCTCTAGCTCCTGAAGCTTCTGTGCACTATTTGCAAGAATCTTTTGTACACAGCATGGCCCAGGTCCCCAGCATGCCATTCTGTGATGCTCAGCTCACTGAGTTGTTCTCCGGCGGTGTGGGACCTTCTTTTGTAGTTCTGCAGCAACCTCAATTTGAACCTTCTTTGTTCCCGTGTCCCGGGACTCTGGTGGGTGCTGTCTGGTCATCTGTGGGTTCCCTCCAGTGTTAGGAGCCCCCTCTGCCTCCTCAGTCTGAGTTGAGGCCCCGAGGTCCCTCCTGGGACCCAGCAGCACCATTTTTGATGCAAAACGCAACCTTGCTTGAACCAAGGCTTGTTGGACGAATGCAGCGCTGCAACTTGCCTGCATCCAACATCTTGACATGGGACATCTCTTGTATCACACAGGAACCCGCAGCCATCTTCTTTGGTGCTCTTATGCAGACTTCTTCTAACCGGAGAATCCTCCATCTTCCAGGTTGGCAGGGGCTCCTGTCCTTCCTGGAATCTTCTGCGACTTCTGGACTTGGTCTCCTGTCCTCACAGATCTTCAGGTCCAGGAATCCACCATTTGTTGCTTTCAGTGTTGCTTGGTTCTTGCAATAACTCTTATCACGACTTGTAGTGTGTCTTGAGGAAACTTGCAGTACTTTACACCTACTTTCCTGGGCTCTGGGTGGGGTATTTTACTCTCCTTTGTGGTTTTCTTACACTCCCAGCTCCCCTCTACACACTACACTTGCCTAGGGGGGAATTTGTGATTTGCATTCCACTTTCTTAGTATGTGGTTTGTTTTGCACCTAGGCTTAATGCATCCTATTTTATTTTATACTGTTCTAATGTTTGCACTATTCTGTGACTATTTACTTACCTGCATTTGGTCTCTACTCTATATATTGTGGATAATACTTAGCTCCAGAAGGAGTATTGTCTCTAAGATATTTTTGTCCTTGTGTCACTAAAATAAAGTATTTTTGGTAACATTGAGTATTGTCTTTTATTGTGTGTAAGGACTGTGTAACTATAGTGGTATTGCAGGAGCTTTGCATGTCTCCTAGTTCAGCCTAAGCTGCTCTGCTACATCTACCTCTGGACAGCCTAAGCTGCTAGAACACTGACTACATTTCGCTAATAAGGGATAACTCAACCTGGTATAAGGTGTAAGTACCTAGGGTACCCACTACAAACCAGGCCAGCCTCCTACAGAAGCTGAGTAGTCACCACTGTGATTAAACACATTGTCTGCCTGCACCTAAATTGAGGACCTTTATCTTGGCAGTATATACAGTCCATTACCATGGTGAATTAGACTCTTCATCACTACTCTTGTCCAAGACATGGGCCGTGTTCACTGCTATGGTACCCAGCTGTTGTTGGTACTGATGTGCCAGCTGCTTTTCCTGCTGTGTTGACAATTGCTGTAGCAAATGTTGTGGTTGCACTGATGGCAGATGTTGATGTCAGTTAGGTCTCTGCTGTCACCAACATGATTCTTGTAGAGCTGGTAGCTGCTGTTTCAGCTGTGCCCTCTTTCATTGTGGCAGCCCTGGTTGTTACTATCTGCCCTCCTGTGATTACAACTGCTGTATGCCCTGCTGTTGATCTGGCTGCACCACAGTAATGAGGTGAAAAAGGCTGAAACTGGTCTAGGTTTACTTATGTCCCCATTTAGAAGGGAAGGTTTTCATAACTGTTGGAAGGTGGATTATTGGTAAGGACAGGTAAGCACCTACACTTAGCAATAGGCCACAAACCCCATTAAGTCCAGTCAAGGTTTCAATAAATTAATCTTTGTTCAACCCTTGGAAGCTTGGCAATGAACAGTTAGCCTTAGCTTAGGAGACAGGTCTGTAAAGCATTTAATATCAACAAACAGTAAATAAGTAAAGCACAATAAAAATCCAGCACCAATTTATAAAAATGGATTATAATTTAAAAAAAAAAGTTTTCTAGAGCTTAGAAATCAAAAGCACCACTCTGGACAGCTGGTCGCTCTCGACCAGAGCAAAGTCAAACATTTACACCGATCTCAATAGAGCCCTGGTCGGCGACACTGAATGGGTGGCCTCAGTTAATGTTTTACCTTCACACTTAGTCATTTTCTTCAAGATTTTTCCCCGATCGGGACAAAGTCACATGTTGAGACCGACCTCGCTAGAGCCCTCTGAGGATACGCTCCAAGGGAGACCATGGTCAAGTTTTCTACGTTCAGACTTAGGAACTTTTCGGGATGGAAATTTTTATCTGGGACCAAGTCAAAAGCTGAAGCTGACCTCAATGGAGCCCTCCTTGGACACACTGCGTGGGAAACCTCAGTCAAACTGTCAACTTTGGACTTAGAAACGTATTTGGAGCTTTTCTTCCCTGATGTCGGACGACCCTGCTCAGCAAGCCAATTTCTTGAAGATTTTTCCTCTACCTGGACGAAGTCACAAGTTGAGGCCAACATTGTCAGATTACCTTACAAGAGCCCCCGGTTAAATCCCAGAAGTCTGGGGCTCCAGATCTTTTCAGTTGGATGAACTTGCAAGTCAGGCCGGGTTGCATTTGGCGTTGCCCAGCTTGACTCACAACGTCGGGTCGGTCCACTTATGAAACTTTTTTCCCAAAGTTGCTCCAAACTTCTCCAAACTTCTGAACCTCTTCTTCCAGAAGTACTTTTCAGGTCCACAACTCACCCCAAGTTACCAGAACCTCTGAGTTGCTCCTTGGGGGTTAGGAATCCAACTCCCAGAATGCACCCTGTCCAAATCCTAAAATGACCACTGGTCTGCGGGGCTATTTTTGCAGGGCTTAATGCAGGTGACTCTGGTCAGCTCCTTTCTACCTGTAGCTGACAGGTGTCCCGTTTTGAGGTTGTAGAAGTATGGCAAAGTCCTTTTCTTGGTGAAGCCCAAAGGGTGCAACTGGTGCAGTTCTTCTGAGTGCATTGTTCAGGTGCAGGCCAGGGGTCCAGGAGGGCAGTCCTTATTCTTCTTGTCTTGTTCCAGTAGGGATCTGAAGTGTGGGGCAGCTCTGCCACATTTCACCCTGCCCTTGGGGTGGCAAGCAGGGGGTGCTCCTATCCAATCATGTACAGGCCACCACCCTCTTAAGTGGCCACTTCCTGGGAAGTGTGGGAAATATCAATTCCAGTGAGCAACATTCCTCCAAAATCCAAAATGGCATAAATTCAATCTTAGAGCTTAGATCTGGCTACGTCCACTCACTGTTGTGGCTAGGTTTCCCTTAACACACCCCTTTCCAGTCCTCTTCTAATCTAATCAGAGGGGACCTGGTTGTCTGGGCCTGTAGGAAATGGGGGAGGTATAGTTGCTGTCCCAAATGTCCTTTCCTCCTTTGAAGTCCAGTTTTGTTGTTCTACCCTCATCCTGTTCTACCATCTGCTGAGGCAGATCTCCCACCAGATGCTTCCTTTGTTTCAGCTCAGGCCACACCTTATCAATGCAGCCTGACTCAGGCTGCCAGAGGCTGACCAATCAGAGAACGGCACTACAGGGCTGAAATTGGTAACTTTTAACAAGAGTTCTAAAACTTTTTTCCTGTTCAAGATATATCAAATAAATTAAGCAGTGGCAAGTTGTTAGATTTATTATAACTTTAATTTGATACTAAACTTGCCATATTTAGCTCCTTCCTATGGAAGATAGGAATGTATTTCACAACAATGGAGAAAAACTAATTTGGCTATTTCCCCCTCACCTGGACTATAAAGTCGCTGCTTATAGGTACACTGTCCCCAAACCTGGGGGCAGTTGGGGCATACCTTAGTGGTGACTTATATATATATATATATAAACAAGGTAGCCTGGGACTTTGGGAGTATTTTTAATTCCAAAGTCGAATTTGGGGTTAACTTTAACTTAAAAGCAGTCAGCAAGGCAGGCCTGCTATTAAAATGACACTGGCCACTACTTACATTTGTAATTGTAATTGTAATTACAATTGTATTGATGTAGCACTTATTACCCCCTTTGAGGCATTGAAGCACTTTTTGGTGAGTAGCATGCTAGTCCAGAACCCAAAAGGATTAGTGGTGGGTAAGTATAGGGGAATATGAGTACAGGGAGATAATATTTTATTTGAGCAGAGGAGGTTAGTCTGTTAGTTATATTGAATAGGATAACAGAGGTATAGAGGAGGGAAGAATCCAGAAGTGTTCATTGGGAGATCATAGGAGCAAGATGAGGTTTGGGATGAGTAAAGGAGAGATCGAGGAGGAAAGGGTCTGTAGAAAGGGATTAGGGAAATCCTTGTAGTAAAATGTGGTTTAGCATGAAATAAAGGACAGATAAATGAAGGAGAATTTAGTAGGGTTGTTTGGGAGATCATAGTAGTAAACTGAAGTTTGGGGTGACCTTGGAGGGGTAGAGGAGGAAAGAGTCTAGGAATGGTTATTTTGGAGATCATAGTAGTAGGATGGGTTTGGGATGAGTCAGAGAGTGGAGATAGAGGATAGATTGCTAAAGAGAGGGTGATGGTGAGACAGAGTAAAACTTTCGAGAGAGTAATTTATTTTTCCTCTTGTACAGTAGGACAAAAGTAATAAATATATAAATACATGATTATAAAGTAAGGAAATATATGTGTAAGGGACATAATATGTTTGAGATTTAAGTTGTATCATATAAACACAGACTTTTAAGAGCTGCAGTATATGAAGTCAATTTATTTGTGTACATTATTTTATCTTTCCTCAATATTTCAGTAGTGAAATGCTTGTAGATAAATAGGTAAGATAATATTTACCTATTGTGATAGAGCATCTAATCAAACACCTTATATAGAAACTATGCAATGACCTGTGAACATGTTAAGTATATAATAATAATATACACATATATATATATATACATACCTACATACATACACATCTACATAATATATATATACTCATACATACGAATCCACACATACACACACACACATATATATATTTATTTATGCCTTTTAAATGTTTTTGGGTAAGATTCCTGTAATTAAAACATTGTTGATGATTCTCATTACTGGTATGGCAGCAGAGGAAGATAAAATAATTTTCTTGAAGATGTGCGGTGGACAAGGGTCAGAAAGGCAGCCAGAAGGCCTGCTTACTTTGGCCAGGGCCATAAATTCGCTTTGTGGTATTTGATTGAAGGAGTGCAGAGGCTGGGCTGGCTTACTCTTGGAGGGGAAGTTTGGAAATAGTTTGGGGCGGGTGGTTTTCCTTTGTTTTAAATACAAGTCCAATGTGTCTGTCTTGGTTGTGTAATGATTTGCCAGTTTGTCTGTGAATTCTTGAGTAATGGGATGAGTTCCTTACATGCATTTAGGTTTTCGAAATTCATTGAAAACTTTATAAAATTCTTTATTTGCAGACATAGGCCCTCATTATGACATTGGCGATAAATGCCACTTACTGCCACGGGGAGGGCCGCCAAGATACCGCCGCGTGGCAAATATCTGTTCGCCATATTATGACACACATACACATCAATTCGACAGAATACAGCCACATACACAAATCCGCCAGCCAAAGGTCAGTGAAAAAGTGGCGGACCCAACACCAATACCGTTACGCCAACAAAACAATGCCCATCACATTATGACCCATGGCGGACATTCAATTGCGGTAAACCATTGACGGTACATACTGCCACGCTCAGCATGGACACCCACATACAGAACAACACTACATTAGCCAATAAGAAAAGCACACACCTGACATTCATACACACACCACACACACGCACCCACGGCACTATAAAACACACACCCACATTACCCACAACCCTTAATGAATACAAATTATTGCCACAAGACTGACACCAAATCCACTGCGACAACTAGGCACACACACCACTTACACCCATACATCCATCACGCACCCCACATCACACACCCCACCACATTACTCAACACACTCTCACCAACACACACACCACCTATGTCTCCACAAAGGCACCCCTGTTTCACTGAGGAGGAGTTGAGGGTCATGGTGGAGGAAATTGTCAGGGTAGAGCCACAGCTGTTTGGAGCACAGGTACAGCAGATATCCATTGCCAGAAAGATGGAGCTCTGGCGGAGAATCGTGGACAGGGTGAACTCCATGGGACAGCACCCAAGAACAAGGGATGACATCAGGAAGAGGTGAAATGACCGACAGGGGAAGGTACATTCCATAGCAGCAAGGCACCAGCTCATCATACAGAGGACTGGCGGTGGACCCCTACCTCCTCCCCCACAGCTCACAGCATGGGAGGAGCAAGTCTTAGCAATACTGCATCCTGAAGGACTCACTGGAGTAGCCAGAAGACTGGATACTGGTAAGTCAACATTTACCACTTATCACCTCCCATACCTGCATGCCATCTCACACCCTCACTCCCATCACTCCACTCCATCCCACATACTGCACCAACGCAGATGACAAACCCCAATGCCAAGCCCTGTGCCACACCAATGCATGGATAGACCTCCCAGCCCTGCATGGACACCCATCACAAAAGCATGCACAGCATGGGGAAACTAACAATCCCACAATACATCACCATACACAAGCAAAAGGTGGCAGGGCAACACCAATGATAGAGGGGAAGCCAGGGATATAGAATATGTCACCCACATGAAGCATAATACACCACATACATCCCGACAGGTACCTCAGCCAATGTCAGCAGAGAGGAGGTGCCACGACTATCTAGTCCCCCAACAGAAGATGCCCCCAGTGATGACAGTAACTCTGGACTTCTGGATCTGGATGACCTACCAGGCCCATCAGGCACCACTGGACAGCCGGTCACCCAAGCCCACTCACAGTCCACCACAGAGCCTCCCCCTTCATTATCCATCACTACAGCACCCATCCAGCGTACCGACACCTCTATCCCCAGGACACGTCAATCAGCAGTGTGCCTACCTGTACAGGGACCCCAGGCCACACTTCATACCCAAGAAAATCAGGGACCTAGGGTCAGTGACAGTGGGCACACGTTCTAGGGACAGAGGTACAGGCCATAAGGGACACTGGGAGGACTGCTGTGCGCCAGGGGAGGACAGGACCAGGTAACCAACTCTCCAAGAGGCTCTCTCCTAGACCCTGGGAGCGTATCAACATTCCCAGGACACGATGGGCCAGATCATGGACAACGTGCAGGAGAACAGGAGGCTGCAGGAGGGACAGTATCAGGGGATCAGGGAGGACTTGCAGGCCTTTAACACCACCCTGATCTCCATAGCAGGGTTTCTGGCAGGCATGGCCAACATCATGAGGGAGGCACCAGACACCAGCGGGCCCCTACCTCTAGCCAGTCCTTTGACCAGCCCTCCACTTCCGCTGCAGCTAGTCGTCAGGAGACCCCGCCACAGGACCCACAGGCCACCAGCACTGCACCCCCTGCAGAAGGTGAACCACCCCGCAAACATTCCCTGCGACCCAGACAGAAGCTAGACCACTGCCAGGAAATGAGACTCTCCTGATTGTCCCCCTTGTTTCCCACTCAGTCACCTTGTCCACTTTGAACTGCTATTGCTGCCCTTCCTATGGCCCCTTGGACACTGCACCTGTGCTACAAACACGCTGGAACAGTACCCTAGACATTCCTCCATCAGCACCCCATTCCATTGCACTTTCTCCTCAATTTACTAGAACTGCAATAAACACCGTTGAACACAACTTGATTACTAGTATTTTATGTTTTGAAAATGTGTATTTATGGAAACAGTCACATCTGGTGCAAATGAACTGTACACTGGAAGAGCAGAGAAATAATGACCTGTAGCTGGCTGTTGTCAGCACATCAGTACACAGTTGTTATATCACCAACATCCGTAAAATGACAAACCATAGGTGACAGTAAGTTGAGATAAAAAGGAAGTTAATGCCATCATGCTACAGCCATACAGAATACACCAATAGTCATAGAAATGTGCAATTGCACTGTCTCACCTGTGTGTCATTGGAAGTACTGACGGATAATTAATGTTCTGTTGTCCTTATCCTCAGCCTCTTCATCCTCACTGTCATCAGGGTCTACTGCTGCCACAGGGGCATCTCCAGTCTCCCCCCCTGCAGAAAAGGTGCATGCCGTCTGAGGTCCAGGTTGTGCAACATGCAGCATGCCACTACTATCTGGCAGACCTTCTCGGGTGAGTAGCACAGGGATCCACCTGTCAGATGGAGGCACCTGAACCTGGCCTTCAGGAGGCCGAAGGTCCTCTCGATTACCCATCTGGTTCACCCATGTGCCTCATTATAACGTTCCTCAGCCCCTGTCCTGGCATTCCTCACAGGGATCAGCAGCCACAATAGGTTTGGGTAGACAGAGTCACCTGCAATTATTGAGGGACCACATTTAGCCTCACACAATGATTTGGGGGTGACACCTGAAGGCATACACTAACATACAGTGGGTGGGGACCAAGGCTCACCTATTAGCCACACCCTGTGCCTCTGTAGTTGGGCCATCGCATTTGGGATGCTGCTATTCCTCAGACCAAAGGCATCATGCACCAAGCCAGGATATTTAGTATTGACGTTGGAGATGTACTTGCCCTCCATGCATACCATTTGCACATTCAGTGAGTGGAAACTCTTACGATTCCTGAACACCTGTTCATTCTGGCGGGGAGGAGAAACAAAATATGTGTCCCATCAATTGCCCCAATAATATTGGGGATATGTCCCATTGCATATAATCCGGCCTTCACAGTGGCCAAATCTTCCACCTGGGGGAAAGAAATGTAGCTGCACATGTGTTTTACCAGGTCAGACAAGACTCTTGGCAGCACAATTGATAACATTGGCTGTGACATTCCTGCTGCCAAGCCCACTGTTACTTGGAAATAACCAGTTGCCAAGAAATGGAGCACTGATAGCATTTGCGCAAGAGGGGGGATGCCAGTCGGATGACAGCAGATATGAGGTCAGGCTCCAATTGGGCACACAGCTCTGTGATTGTGGCCCTGTCTAGTCTATAGGTGAGAATAATGTGCCTGTCCTCCAGTGTAGCCAAGTCCACAAGGGGTCTGTACACGGGGGTATGTCTCCATTGAATAATATGGGGCTCTATGGAGAACAGTGGCCAATGGGGATCAGCGCCGGCGGTGATGGTGTACATCGCCGCGGAAGTGACTGCCATTTTCTATCTGATTCCTCACTTGTTTCCTGACCTTCAACAGGAGAACACCTACACTGCGTGTGCTGCTGTGACCATTGTCTGGAACCCACCATGGCCGGTGTGACTGGGGAAAGGGCCCCTGCCTTCACTTCGGAGGAGTTGGAGCGACTGGTGGATGGGGTCCTACCCCAGTTCTGTATGGGCCTCTAGACCAACAGGTGAGTGCACTTTGAACACAATGCATGTGGGAAGAATGCATGGAGATGTGTGTGCAAGCATCGTGTAAGGGGGAGGGTGGGTGATGTACATGGTGTGCACTGGGCCATGTGTGTCCCAATGTTGATGGAAGCGGGTACGGTGGGCCATTTGTGTGACAGGCTGGACTGTTTCTTTAATGGTGTTCTCCTGTCTCTATTGCCTCTGCAGGTCAACGCCCTTTCAAAAGAAGGGAATATGGCATACCAACGATATGCAGACCCTGAGGGTCTATGACAGGGGGAGCACCCACTATCCGAAACGGCGGGAGGACCTTAGACGCTGGGCATGAAAGACCGCGGAAGCCCAGCTGGGGACGGCCTCCCAAGGAGGAAGGGGTGTCCGTTGGAACCTGACCTGCCCCGATGGCCCGCATACTGGCGGTGGTCTATCCTGAGTTGGATGGGCACTTGAGGGAATCACAGCAGCCACAAGGGGATGAGTACAGTGGGTATCATTTCAAATTTTGGCAGGTGGGTGGGATCCGGGTGGTGGATGTGAGTTAGTGGGTGCCCCTAAGGCCAGGCCAGACATTGCAGCATGGGTCATCTCTAGGGTAATGGGTGTAGAGCAAATACAGGTAATCCAGCTTGTTAGCAGTCCATTTCAAGCAGGGGTCCCAGGAGGGGTGCAGTTGGCTGTGTGTGACCCTCATCTTGCCTTAGCATCTAGCCATGTCACTGGCAGTGCAATGCATAGTGCTTAAGCCCGTTCCCTGTATGTGACCGTGCTGTGTATGCCAACTGTGGTATTGGTGCAGTCATTGACCCAGTGTTTCCTTTGTCTCTCTCCCCCCTGTTTTTGTTCTGTCATCCTGGCCTTGTGTGCATTAGCATCATCTGGCAGAGGATCAGGGGCACCGGCGACAGAGGGAGCTGCATCCCACTGTCGCGTAGGCTCTCATTATTGTAATGAGACTACTGGATTTTGAGCAGCAGAATCATCCGCGGTGTGGGAGACTGAGTCTAACCCACTGTTGGTGACACCTGTCACTCTAATCCGGGTTTTGCTCCATCTAACTAGCAGTGCCTCATCTCTACCAAAGGATAGTGATGATTAGGCAGCCAAGCGCATGACATACTAGGCTTCTCAGGGAAGTTGTGGTCACTCAGGTCGCATCCGGTTCTATCATTTACAATTCAGTCTCATATATAAACAACAAACAGAGGCAGTATATATTTCAATAATGAGTTTAATAAAACAACTGCATCTTAGATAGCAAAGCGTGAGCTGCAGTAACCAGGATGACACAACATGATAGTATTAAAATTGTGACGAGAAGAGTGAAGCATAAAAACAACACTATCATATTGTCACTATGATCGATGGACTATTTCCTATCTAAGTTATAATTTGAGCACAGCATGTTAAGCTCTAGTTCTGCCTTTCAGGTTCCCCTGGGAAGACATCAACCCCCATACCTGAGCAAAGGCCTGTGGTCTGCATTAGCATCTGTAGCGAAGCATTCAGCAATCAGCATACAGTCATGATTCCCTGGCTGGAATCGCCCTCTAACGTGTAAGGGACAAGGATGTGTTTATATAATAACACAGCTGATGTTCTTAGAAAATGTCCCTATGTAAGGATGTGTATTTTCTACGAATGTTGGAAACTAAACTTCTACCACGTTCACCGGCAATGTACCGAACTGCAGCCTTGAATGAAGTACAGAGTGATCAAGAATGTCTTGTTTGAGAACAGAGTGCTGGCCTAGGCAAAAACAGTTAGATAGATGAAAATAAAACAAGACCGTAAAAATGGTTATTGTAATAATAATAATGCGAAGCTGAATAAAATATATCTAGGTTAAAGTGCACAGCGGCCTAGTGTGTTAAAATAACGTGCATGGAGCTATAACTAAAACGGCTACACAGCACCCTACCCTTGTCGGTTGAAAGTGGTTCAAAGCCAAAGCTAAAATGTTATTGCTAAAAAGCTCAACCTAAGATATATATAAAAGCAAAGTCAATTCGGACAAGTTAAAGGGACACACAAGCATCCTATGTGACAATTTACAACATGAGCATGTGGCATATAACCGAATTTGAAGCGCATGTCAATTTAGAAAAGTTCCAATCTAGGTACGAGTCATGGAGAATAGGAGATCTTTCACTTCAGCCGATGTTAAAATCGGAAAGTCCTCACCAAGAAGGATCAAGGAGCAGGTGTGTTCTGTAGCCCCAGCGTCAACCAAGGCGGCATCCTGTGGTGTGCCCATTGATGAGTTGTGAACAACTTCCTCCAGGAAGGGTAACTCATAAGTAGCTTCATGCAGCAAACCCAACCTCAATGCGCATGTCTGGTAATGGACCCTCAGTGAGAACAAAAACAGATCAGGGTCTACTGCAGGCAAGAGCTGCTGTTAAAGTCAGATTTCCAGTGCATGTTCGAAAGAGCACCAGAGGCACCGAAACACGGACTGCATACAATGCAAAACCAGTCTGAATGACAAAGACCAGCCACACTCCAATTGCTCCAGGAGTGTTGCTCCAAAATACTGCATCATACGTTTGCGACACAGCTGAGATGATGGCAGCGCCGTCATTTCTCCTCATTGTGGCGGGACATCCATTGCACATAAACAACAGCAACAGTAGGATGCCAGCTAATAAAGCCAAAGTTATCGGAAATCCTCTGAAAATACTAGAGAAAATTGAGTGGATAGCTGAAGGTATCAAACCGAATACGGAGGAGAAGGTGTGTATGAAACCAGAATCAACAGCTTTGTAAAAAAGGGCGATTCCGGTTGTACTGGACACATTAAATATTTGTCCCACGAGTTCACCAAAGTGTCTCGGAAAGTTTGTATTTAACAAGGACTGTATTTCTGCCGTTGACCTTGCCACTTGAAGTGCGCAGGTCTTGCGTGCAGATGTAAGGGCTACATGCTTTTGAAACAGTAAAGCCTTGAGTCTGCTTAACTTGGTAAAATTCACGTTTGAAGTAGCAATGTGAGGCCAAATATCAGCTACCTCCTTAATTTTAGTGGGGGGAAAGAGTACGTTCCCGCAGCATGTAACGACCTTAGAGACCGAAACAACGTAAACTATTCCGGCCTGCATGCCACAACAGTCTTCGCCATTATGGAGGACGTAGCTGCCGTTTGAAAGCACCTGGAACGTAGGTCTAATCAAGGGGACTGGAACTCCCTTCAGATAACAAGCCAAGTTTGCAGCAGACGCGTTACACGCCCCATGCAAGGACAGCTGTTTACAAACCATTGAGTGGCTGACTGAAGTCTCTCATTCACTACCGCTAAGAAAGACTTCTTTTATGCCACTGAAGCATTTGTACGAGAAGGGAAGCTCCCACACCTCATGGATGTAACTATCTCCCAGCTTTTCATATCTGCCCACCGGAATGTGTTTTAAACAGGAGGTGAATTGAAGTGTTGAAATAGGCAGATTAATAACCCCATGTATTGACCACTCAGCAGATGGTATTTCGGTCACAGTAAAGGCAACTTTTCTAATTTCTCGATGTTAAGCATGACATAAGTCGCTTCCTTCTTAGCCATTAGTTGTCGCGTTAGATTAAAGGAAGAAAATATCTCCCTTGCACTGACATGCTGCCAGGGAACACAACCCCTTCAATGTTTGCAGCGTCCAACCCAACTGCATAATGGACCTGATCTGACTCTCCATGGTGTAAAGAAGACATATCTGATTGTACAATGTCTATAGCAGAAGAGACAATATTATTTGAGGTATATATCCGGTTGGACAAGGTGTTAATCCCATTATCCACAACAGCTAATGCCTTTTTTAGATTTTCCTGATCTATTTGCCTTAACCGGGCAGCAGCATCTTGTTGGGAAAGTTTCAAAATTTTATAATATACTGCATATGAGAAACGCTTCCTAAGTGGTGTTCTTGGGCCTAACAGGAAATCTTGTAAAACAGTGGTGCTGGACAGGAGACCGAAGTGTTCTCTAACCGCATTTAGTGAGAATGATTTTAACCATTGTTGGCAGAATTTTCCCACACTATGGCCCTCATTACAACTTTGGCAGGTGGAAATGCGGCCGCACTTCCGCTGTGGCCATCAAAACATCCCCACTGGGCCGGCCGGCGGAAACCGAGTTTCAGCCCGCCGGCCCAGCGGGGATGTCGGCCGCAACACAGGAGCCATGGAGCCGGCGGTGTTGCGGCGGTGTGACAGGTGCAGTTGCACCTGTCGCGCTTTTCACTGTCTGCTATGCAGACAGTGAAAAGCTCCATGGGGCCGTGGCAGGGGGCCCCACGACTCCCCTTTCCGCCAGCCTTTTCATGGCGGTTCCTACCACCATGAAAAGGCTGGCGGGAGGGGGACTCGTAATCCCCTGGGCAGTGCTGCCTTGGAGGATTACAACCGCCGGGACCAACGTGGCTGTAAACCGCTGGTCCCGGCAGCCTGTTGGCGGTGCAATCCGACGAAACAGCCCTGGCGGTCTTTGACCGCCAGGGTTGTAATGAGGGCCTATATGTTGTAACTATACCCACATGTTCGGATGATATATAGCAAGGGTCTGGCCTACTCGTCCTAAAGCCCCCTGAGGAGTTAATAAAACATTGATGACACCCGTTGGTATCTATCGGTCACAATAACCACCCACCAGGACGTGTCAGTGATGCATTAAATGTACCATTCTGGACCCATTCATCGAGCTGATTTTCAGTTGCATTTGTATATTTTTGCCTTTTATAAAACTTTGCTGGGGAAGGTATACTGGGCATGTTTAATTCCTTAATTTTAGCTAAGCCCAAACAACTTGTCTGTTGTACTGTTTCATTTAAAAAGATCATTTGTACAGGAATAAGGCATGCTCTAAACAAAGCTTCCTTTCCCTTAATTTGCCAATTTCTTGTTCCCCACACACTTTTCAGATCAATCATTTTCAGCCAATATTCATAGTCTTCTATCGATAACCGGGAAACAAAGGATTCTGAATATATAAATTTCGTATTGGTTATTAATATATGTACATCCTTAACAGGTGATACTTTAAAATATTATGACTCGGCATTTTTCACATTGTGCCCAGAAAAATATGCAAACTTGTCAGCTTATGTTTTGGAACTCCCTGTGGTGGAGTCGGGCAATGTTCCCATTGCGTATAATTAAAAACAGGTCTGAGGCTGCTCGCTCAATGTATGAAATGGTGCCCATAATAATTATAGCAAAACACATCACCATAATTTTCTTTAAATTGGTAAACATCTTCGTTTTTAAAGGCAGTATAATATTCAGTCATCATAGAATCAACTGTTTTCACATCCCAATCATCAGAAACAATGCCTGGTATTACTATATCATTCATCAATAGTTTGAACACATACGGTATTTGAATAACTTCTGTGGGACCATATATATCAAACATTACTCTTTCCCAAACTATCGCATCAGGAATTGGTACCGTGGAAATGTCCACAAAGGATAAGTCTCTTCGGACTTTATGTGATGAAAAATGCGGCTTTAAAATCTTCTCCACCAGTTCAACTGTTGATCTTTCAGGAAGAAAGTGACCATGTATTAATAAGAAAAAGGTGATGACAAAACCAATCCAAAGTAGAAAGGCTAAGACAGTCAAAGAGAGCAATAAATAGTTCCATGGAAAGATAAAATAAGTTTCCTCTTGGTCGGCTGTGCAGGATTGGCCACATGGTGTAGTTTGACATTGTCGATGGAGACAAAAAGATTTACTTTGGCACCTACCAACTGTGGTAGAATTACAGTTCTGGTACCGTGTATCCCTAGTACTGGGACTGGTGCTCGATAAGAAGGGCCAATTCCTTTTTCACAGTGACTTTCTCATGTACAAGATCCCCAGCTTTGGGAATCCAGCCGGTAGATGTTCAGGCACATCCTTGATTCCTGTGGAGGTGGCTCTGTTAGAAGAATTATCATCACAGAACTGTTGCAATTCCTGTAAGACAGTGACACATTCATTGATGTCAAAAGGTGTTTCTGCTGGATCCACGCCAGGAGCATCAAGATCCGGAACATACAATCAAATTCCGAACAGGCACTCATTAAAAGTACAACCCCCCCAGTTACCTTCTAGGCAGATTATTTAGTGCTCTCTGGACTCCATATAGGTGATTAAGCCAACTAAGACCCGTACCTAAGACTCTGGCTGTTGAGGATTGCTCTAAATCACGGTTTAATCACTCCACAACACTATTTCCCTCGGGATGAAATGGAGACGAGTACTGGAGTTGGACCCCCAACAAAGCCATGGGGTCCCTGAATGCCCTTGAGGCGAAAGCAGGGCCCTGGTCTGAATGGAAGGCCGCAACCACATATGTACTGATAAAGACTCACAAATCTTTAATAAAAGTCTGAGCATCAGCTGAGCGTTGTGGCCACACCCATAAAAATCTGTAGCATAAATCAACAGCTACTAAAATATATTTGTATGCACTATCAATTGTTAGGGGACCACAATGGTCCAAGTACACACATTGTAATGGAAATAAATAAATTAAGAGGGGTATCTGCGGCGGGCGCTTGGCAGTGGAAACTTTAATTTTTTGACAAATGTCACAACAAAGGACATACTGCTTGGTCTCTTTGTAAGGACCTGCCACCTATAACGGGCCTGCAGGATCGAAAGTGTAGCCGCCACACCAGCATGGGCAGATGCCACCCCCTCATGCGCTGCTTTAATCAACCCTGGTCTTATGTCTTTGTTGGGAATGTCCCTTACGCCTACACCAGGTATTCTATCTTCAGCGTTCAGGCGATCTCCCATTCGGTACAAATATTTATTAGGAAATCCTTTAGGATAGGGCTTACCATCAGCCATAGCTGTCACAGCAGCCCAAATGTCTGCATAAGGTTTGGAACTCAAACGAGTCACTGCAGCTACAGCGGCCACTGCTGACTTTGCGGCTTCATCAGCCAATGTATTTCCAGCAACGTGTATCCCAACGCGCTGGAGTCCAAGTGTGTGTACAACGTGGACATTTGGTAGCGTCTCTTTCAGATCTGCTATTTTCCCCCACTGAAGTCTGTGTTTAATGATGTTGCCTTTGGAATCTCTGAACCCATTCTGGTGCTAATAATGCATGTATTAATTAAAGAACTGGACACAATAATACAAATCGCAAACAATCAGCGTAAGCTGTGCAGGATCTGTGTGTTCCAGTGCCATCAGCAGAGCTTTTAGTTCTGCCATTTGTGTTGTGCAATCCCCTAGGGTTTGTGTAAAGGTATGTAGAGGACAACATTTATTGCCCTCAACGTAGCCACCTACGACTGCACAAGCAGCAGAATATTGGTGTTTAGTTCCAAATGCAGGTTGTTCTGAGCCATCGGTGTACATGACTCTATGATATTGTTCAATAGGAAATGTATTTGCTGGAACTGGGTATTCTATTTCATATTGTAAAAATTCTTGAGTTTGTAACTTTGGGTCAAAAATGTAATCTACATCAGTGGCTGTGAGAGAGGTAGCCCATTGTATCCAACGTGGATGTCATGCTTTTGCGTTTGGAACGCTGGCTTTTGTAACAGCCTCTAGGACTGGGATCGGAGAAATGTCAATAATGCGTTTTCCTTGGGCAAGAGGTCTTTCTTTAATGACAGCCATCTGCACAGCAGTGAGAATTTTCTCAGTGGGAGCAAAGCGTTGTTCTGCCGCTGAATATAAGTGTGATTTGTATGCAATCAGGACTTTCTCACCTTCATTGAATGTCACATAGGTGAAACCGATGCCCCCAGCTATTGCTTTGATGAACAAATGTGTTTTGTTGTCCCTCCTGTGTAGGTGTTGTGCTGCAAGCATGTCTGTTTGCAGCTCTCAAAGAATGTGTGTATGTTCAATTGTCCAAAATGTACTTGAAAAATCGAGACATATTAGATCATGTAAAGGTTTTATGCGTGTAGCATAATCAGGAATGTAAGTACTGCCAAAATTTAGGAAACCCAAAAGAGATTGGAGTTTGTTAATCGTATTTGGTGGTTGTAACTGCGCATTTCTTTAAGAATTGTGGCGCTAGGCTCTTTCCTTCACTTGACAGCTCATATCCCAGGAACAGGACGCTGAGGAAGGCAATCTTTGTTTTTTTAAGTTGAATTTGTAACCAAATTCAGAAAATCCAACAACAATGTGGGCTACCCGTTCTAAATGTTGTAGCAATTCATCATCCGTAAGATAGATATCATCTACATAGGATAATGCTTCAGGGTCAATCTCATGCAAAATTGCAGTAACATGAGCTGCAAACAGTCCTTGGCTGTTCTTATACCCCTGAGGTAAACGACAGAGTTTTTTCTGGCAGCCTAGTGCACTGAAACTTGTTAAGTCTCTACTCTCAGGCGCTATATTCTGGCAGGAAAAACCATTGGAAATAGCCAGTGTTGTTTTGTATTTTTTACGCACCATGTTGTTCATTAGTGCTTTGCTATGAGAGTTTTGGATAGCATAAGTGCGTGTATGACTGTTTAAATGTCTGTAGTCTAAGACTATTCTATATGAATGGTCTGGCTTAGCTACTGGGAATAATAGATTATTCATTTGCGAGACACAGGTTTCAGTTACGCCCTGGTACTCTAATTGCACGAGTATTTCTCTCACCTGTACTTTTGCTTCATGTTTTATAGGATACTGCGGTTGTGGATGAGGTTCACTTTTAATTGGAATTACATAGTAGGCGAATTCTTTATTCCATCCTACGTGATTTCTGTACAATGCGGGTGCTTGTGCTAAAGCCCATTCAATGGAATAGGATTCGGCGAGTTCCTCTGGAACAAGGGGCGAGAAGGAAGGCTTAATGACTTCTTCTCCATATGGACAGGTACGGACAAATTCAGGTGGCCAATCTTGTTTGGTCAACAAGACATCATATATGTTTACTACGTGATCCCAAAAGATTGCGTCTATTATGCATTCAACCTCTCCTTCTACCTGTAGCATTACTTTATACACCCTATCGTGGAGACCCGCATGTCTGCAGTCTCTACTTGTTTAAAGTCATCAGTTGCTTTCACCTCCAGATGCTCTAGAAGATTCCGGCGAACTATTGTGACTTCTGCCTCGCTGTCTAGCAGTGCTAGAGCCCATTTCTTGTTCTTCAAGAGGACCCTCTTCCTGAGAGGCATGTCGGACTGTGACTGCTGCCACTTTTTTCTTTTTAAATTGTGGTTTTTGTTGGGCGGGTTTCTCTTCCTTTTTAACAGAAACCTCCGAAAAGCGTTGTGATTCCTGTCTCGGTTTCAAGTACTCTGTCATTCGCTCTGATCGCCCACCTCTCTCATTTCGTTTTTCTGATGAGTCCTGAAAGGAACGAGATTGGCGTATATCAGTATGTTGATATCTATCAGGCATTTTTATATTATCTCTATTTCTGAGATTATATCTATTCTGCGGGGTCTCCATACGCGGAGATTCTCCCCTCTCTTTTTTAGGAGTGTGTTGCTTTTCATCCCAGAGTTTCTTATTACCCTCAGGTGCTTGCTTAGGGGAATCTTTACTCGATTTACCCTGAAATTTTGTTTTTTGTGGTCTGGCCCCTAGACTATCTCGACCAATACTTGAATAGGTCTCTGTGATTATTTTAGGCAGCTCTCGTTCCTGATCCTGTTGCAGAACGTCACGGAGTAGCATGTGCACTGCAAGTGCCACAGCTTCCCCTTTAAGATTACTTCAAATGATTGAGGATACTGTGGCAAAATTGCCCATCAATTGCATCCCTAAATCTAGGGCCAGGGCAGCCCTGTATTCATCTTGAATTTGTTTCAACACCTCCGGTAAATTGGCAAGTGTCGGTGTTCCATGTGCAGTTGTATAGAGCGCGGCAAACACCGTGCCCAAGGTATTACAGTTATCTACTGTAGGGACCATCCCAAAGGGCAAGCACATTGTTAATATTCTATGTTTATCCTGAGGTCCCGTATGAGGAAATACTGCCTCCAGCACATTAATCTTTTGTGCTAACCAAAACAGAGTTTCCTCTCGTTTGGCGGGTGCTTAACCCATAATCGAATGTACAGTCGCAGGATTTATACCTGGCGTTGCTGCATGTGGATGTGCTGGAGCAGAATGTGCTGGGTTTGTATTTAATGTTTGTATTACAAATTGTACTAATCGTCTATATATCGCTGTTCGTTCAGTGTATAAACGACGAACCTCAGCTACCTCTAAATTTGCAACCGCAGGATGTGGTGTATAAGTGGCCAATAAAGGCCAGGTAGGACCGTCATTACTTAGAGGACCTAACCTTACTGGTAATATTGTGTGTGGTAGGGCGCCACAAAGCCAATTATTATGTTCTTGATAAGATAGAGGTATTTGTATGCTCAGTATTGCCCAGGCGCATTTGCAGGTGTATATTAGTGAAATGTATTCGTGTTCCCATCAAATGCTGGAAATGTGACCCAAGAATAAAAAAGTTCTGTTCTATAAGCTGCATGGGCTTCCACCACAAATGTGACTGGACCCCCTGGGCCGTTAGGCCATTCGCTAATAAATGTGTAGTTAGAGTTTGTCTCATATTAACCGCTATTTGTAACTGCTGTGGATTCGCCATTGTATTGACACTATAAGTTCAGAGAAGGCACACCAAATAGGGCTTTCCTTTTAAGGTTCAAGCTTGAACAACCTCCAGCTGCAAATAGGATAGCCTACGCAGCTGGGGTGGAAATCCTCAGTACCACGGACATCTCCACATACGTTATTGAGGCGTCATTATATATAATGAGACAGAGATACTCCGGAGGACCCGAAAATTAGAGCCTGACCAAACGTAGGACCCAGGAGATAGAGTTCACCGACACCAAGGGAACCAGTGGGAGGGAGGGTGAGGGGAGCACCCCGACAGAGACAGGAGGTGACAACACAGACTCAGATGCCTCCTCTAATGGAAGCTCCCTGGTGGTGGTGGACACCTCTGTGACCACCCCAGCTGCAGGTACAGCCGCCACCCCGTACCACCACCTCCCTCCCGGTATTCCCTCAGCAAGTTGCCCATGCCCGCTCACCCAGGAGGGTGGGCATCTCCTTTACGCCAGGCACCTCAGGCCCTGCCCCAGTGAGCCCTGCTGCCCTGAGTGAGGAGGCTGTTGACCTCCTGAGAACCATCTCTGTAGGGTAATCAACCACTGTGAATGCCATCCAGGGGCTGCCATCCCACATGCAGCAATGCAATGCATTCCTGGAGGTCATTCACAGTGGATTGGCAGCCCAACAGAGATCGATTCAGGCTCTGGCCTCCTGTCTGATGGCAGCCATTGTCCCTGTTTCTACCATCCCCCCTCCAACTACCACTTCCCAGTCCCATTCTCTCCAACCCCAACCCATACCAGGCACACATACAGATGAGCATGCACACAAGACAACACCGAAGAGTGGCACAGGCAAACACAAGCCGCACACTTCATCCCACAAGCACTCACGCAAACACCATACTGTTGCAGACACAACAACATCCACTGCCTCCACTGTCTTCCCTCCTCCTCCACCTGCCTCCTAGTCAAGTCCGCACTCACTCCTGCATGCACTACATCAACATCCACCACCAGCATCACTACACCAAGCAGAACACACACCTCACTAGCAGACACCTCCACAACATCCATGCACCCGTCCCCTCTGTCCTCTCGCAGCCTGTCTGTCCCCGTTCCTAAAGGACACACATGCAAGCACTCACACACCCAACAGCCATCCACCTCATATCTCATAACACCACACTGCCCATGCACCTGCATCCAAATCCAGCAGACATACAACTCCTATAACCACTCCCTCAACGACCTCTACCATCCCTCCTCCCTCCTACAGCCCCACCGTCCCTAAGAAGCTTTCCTGGCCCAACTTGACCTCTTCACTCCCCCTCACCCCCTCCTGCCCGTCAGAGCTGGGTCCCAAAGACCCAGCCCAGCACCTCAGCCAAACAGTCCACGGGGACAGTGGTGGCACCACTTACTCATGGTGGGAAGGATACCATGCCTCCAGGCAAGAAGGAGAAGGAGCCTGCACCTCCATCCAAGAAGAGGAAAGAGCCTGCTCCTCCATCCAAGAAGGGGAAGGAGCCTGCACCTCCATCCAAGAAGCGGAAGGATCCTGCACCTCCAGGCATGAAGGGGGGCTGGGTTCAAACTGGGGTGGCATGGTGAGCAAAAAAATGGATGGATTAAACCCAGATCTGTGACTGGGGGTGAATGTTTGATTGGTTCTGCATTCCATCCATCCAGTTACGCTATCCCACAGCGTTTGTGTTTTGCCTTGCTTTTGCCGCCCTAAGTGCGCCGGGTATGCCCAGACGTGGGTCCCGGGCTCACTGTGCCACTGGATTCAAGCTAGCCTGGCTGATGAGGGGTGAAACCCCGAAACCGGTCCCAGGATGCTTGTTTCCGGTCCAGGGAGAACCTGGCATGGCAGTTCGGGCTGGACTGTTCCCATGAGGAACAGGGTCAAGACTGATTTGCATATGGCTGGGTTCAAACTGGGGTGGCATGGTGAGCAAAAAAATTGATGGATTAAACCCAGATCTGTGACTGGGGGTGAATGTTTGATTGGTTCTGCATTCCGTCCATCCAGTTACGCTATCCCACAGCGTTTGTGTTTTGTCTTGCTTTTGCCGCCCTAAGTGCGCCGGGTATGCCCAGACGTGGGTCCCGGGCTCACTGTGCCACTGGATTCAAGCTAGCTTGGCTGATGAGGGGTGAAACCCCGAAACCGGTCCCAGGATGCTTGCTTCCGATCCAGGGAGAACCTGGCCTGGCAGTTCGGGCTGGACTGTTCCCATGAGGAACAGGGTCAAGACTGATTTGCATATGGCTGGGTTCAAACTGGGGTGGCATGGTGAGCAAAAAAATTGATGGATTAAACCCAGATCTGTGACTGGGGGTGAATGTTTGATTGGTTCTGCATTCCGTCCATCCAGTTACGCTATCCCACAGCGTTTGTGTTTTGCCTTGCTTTTGCCGCCCTAAGTGCGCCGGGTATGCCCAGACGTGGGTCCCGGGCTCACTGTGCCACTGGATTCAAGCTAGCCTGGCTGATGAGGGGTGAAACCCCGAAACCGGTCCCAGGATGCTTGTTTCCGGTCCAGGGAGAACCTGGCCTGGCAGTTCGGGCTGGACTGTTCCCATGAGGAACAGGGTCAAGACTGATTTGCATATGGCTGGGTTCAAACTGGGGTGGCATGGTGAGCAAAAAAATGGATGGATTAAACCCAGATCTGTGACTGGGGGTGAATGTTTGATTGGTTCTGCATTCCGTACATCCAGTTACGCTATCCCACAGCGTTTGTGTTTTGCCTTGCTTTTGCCGCCCTAAGTGCGCCGGGTATGCCCAGACGTGGGTCCCGGGCTCACTGTGCCACTGGATTCAAGCTAGCCTGGCTGATGAGGGGTGAAACCCCGAAACCGGTCCCAGGATGCTTGTTTCCGGTCCAGGGAGAACCTGGCCTGGCAGTTCGGGCTGGACTGTTCCCATGAGGAACAGGGTCAAGACTGATTTGCATATGGCTGGGTTAAAACTGGGGTGGCATGGTGAGCAAAAAAATGGATGGATTAAACCCAGATCTGTGACTGGGGGTGAATGTTTGATTGGTTCTGCATTCCGTCCATCCAGTTACGCTATCCCACAGCGTTTGTGTTTTGCCTTGCTTTTGCCGCCCTAAGTGCGCCAGGTATGCCCAGACGTGGGTCCCGGGCTCACTGTGCCACTGGATTCAAGCTAGCCTGGCTGATGAGGGGTGAAACCCCGAAACCGGTCCCAGGATGCTTGTTTCCGGTACAGGGAGAACCTGGCCTGGCAGTTCGGGCTGGACTGTTCCCATGAGGAACAGGGTCAAGACTGATTTGCATATGGCTGGGTTCAAACTGGGGTGGCATGGTGAGCAAAAAAATGGATGGATTAAACCCAGATCTGTGACTGGGGGTGAATGTTTGATTGGTTCTGCATTCCGTCCATCCAGTTACTCTATCCCACAGCGTTTGTGTTTTGCCTTGCTTTTGCCGCCCTAAGTGCGCCGGGTATGCCCAGACGTGGGTCCCGGGCTCACTGTGCCACTGGATTCAAGCTAGCCTGGCTGATGAGGGGTGAAACCCCGAAACCGGTCCCAGGATGCTTGTTTCCGGTCCAGGCAGAACCTGGCCTGGCAGTTCGGGCTGGACTGTTCCCATAAGGAACAGGGTCAAGACTGATTTGCATATGGCTGGGTTCAAACTGGGGTGGCATGGTGAGCAAAAAAATGGATGGATTAAACCCAGATCTGTGACTGGGGGTGAATGTTTGATTGGTTCTGCATTCCGTCCATCCAGTTACGCTATCCCACAGCGTTTGTGTTTTGCCCTGCTTTTGCCGCCCTAAGTGCGCCGGGTATGCCCAGACGTGGGTCCCGGGCTCACTGTGCCACTGGATTCAAGCTAGCCTGGCTGATGAGGGGTAAAACCCCGAAACCGGTCCCAGGATGCTTGTTTCCGGTCCAGGGAGAACCTGGCATGGCAGTTCGGGCTGGACTGTTCCCATGAGGAACAGGGTCAAGACTGATTTGCATATGGCTGGGTTCAAACTGGGGTGGCATGGTGAGCAAAAAAATGGATGGATTAAACCCAGATCTGTGACTGGGGGTGAATGTTTGATTGGTTCTGCATTCCGTCCATCCAGTTACGCTATCCCACAGCGTTTGTGTTTTGCCTTGCTTTTGCCGCCCTAAGTGCGCCGGGTATGCCCAGACGTGGATCCCGGGCTCACTGTGCCACTGGATTCAAGCTAGCCTGGCTGATGAGGGGTGAAACCCCGAAACCGGTCCCAGGATGCTTGTTTCCGGTCCAGGGAGAATCTGGCCTGGCAGTTCGGGCTGGACTGTTCCCATGAGGAACAGGGTCAAGACTGGTTTGCATATGGCTGGGTTCAAACTGGGGTGGCATTGTGAGCAAAAAAATGGATGGATTAAACCCAGATCTGTGACTGGGGGTGAATGTTTGATTGGTTCTGCATTCCGTCCATCCAGTTACGCTATCCCACAGCGTTTGTGTTTTGCCTTGCTTTTGCCGCCCTAAGTGCGCCGGGTATGCCCAGACGTGGGTCCCGGGCGCACTGTGCCACTGGATTCAAGCTAGCCTGGCTGATGAGGGGTGAAACCCCGAAACCGGTCCCAGGATGCTTGTTTCCGGTCCAGGGAGAACCTGGCCTGGCAGTTCGGGCTGGACTGTTCCCATGAGGAACAGGGTCAAGACTGATTTGAATATGGCTGGGTTCAAACTGGGGTGGCATGGTGAGCAAAAAAATGGATGGATTAAACCCAGATCTGTGACTGGCGGTGAATGTTTGATTGGTTCTGCATTCCGTCCATCCAGTTACGCTATCCCACAGCGTTTGTGTTTTGCCTTGCTTTTGCCGCCCTAAGTGCGCCGGGTATGCCCAGACGTGGGTCCCGGGCTCACTGTGCCACTGGATTCAAGCTAGCCTGGCTGATGAGGGGTGAAACCCCGAAACCGGTCCTAGGATGCTTGTTTCCGGTCCAGGGAGAACCTGGCCTGGCAGTTCGGGCTGGACTGTTCCCATGAGGAACAGGGTCAAGACTGATTTGCATATGGCTGGGTTCAAACTGGGGTGGCATGGTGAGCAAAAACATGGATGGATTAAACCCAGATCTGTGACTGGGGGTGAATGTTTGATTGGTTCTGCATTCCGTCCATCCAGTTACGCTATCCCACAGCGTTTGTGTTTTACCTTGCTTTTGCCGCCCTAAGTGCGCCGGGTATGCCCAGACGTGGGTCCCGGGCTCACTGTGCCACTGGATTCAAGCTAGCCTGGCTGATGAGGGGTGAAACCCCGAAACCGGTCCCAGGATGCTTGTTTCCGGTCCAGGGAGAACCTGGGCTGGCAGTTCGGGCTGGACTGTTCCCATGAGGAACAGGGTCAAGACTGACTTGCATATGGCTGGGTTCAAACTGGGGTGGCATGGTGAGCAAAAAAATGGATGGATTAATCCCAGATCTGTGACTGGGGGTGAATGTTTGATTGGTTCTGCATTCCGTCCATCCAGTTACGCTATCCCACAGCGTTTGTGTTTTGCCTTGCTTTTGCCGCCCTAAGTGCGCCGGGTATACCCAGACGTGGGTCCCGGGCTCACTGTGACACTGGATTCAAGCTAGCCTGGCTGATGAGGGGTGAAACCCCGAAACCGGTCCCAGGATGCTTGTTTCCGGTCCAGGGAGAATCTGGCCTGGCAGTTCGGGCTGGACTGTTCCCATGAGGAACAGGGTCAAGACTGATTTGCATATGGCTGGGTTCAAACTGGGGTGGCATGGTGAGCAAAAACATGGATGGATTAAACCCAGATCTGTGACTGGGGGTGAATGTTTGATTGGTTCTGCATTCCGTCCATCCAGTTACGCTATCCCACAGCGTTTGTGTTTTGCCTTGCTTTTGCCGCCCTAAGTGCGCCGGGTATGCCCAGACGTGGGTCCCAGGCTCACTGTGCCACTGGATTCAAGCTAGCCTGGCTGATGAGGAGTGAAACCCCGAAACCGGTCCCAGGATGCTTGTTTCCGGTCCAGGGAGAACCTGGCCTGGCAGTTCGGGCTGGACTGTTCCAATGAGGAACAGGGTCAAGACTGATTTGCATATGGCTGGGTTCAAACTGGGGTGGCATGGTGAGCAAAAAAATGGATGGAATAAACCCAGATCTGTGACTGGGGGTGAATGTTTGATTGGTTCTGCATTCCGTCCATCCAGTTACGCTATCCCACAGCGTTTGTGTTTTGCATTGCTTTTGCCGCCCTAAGTGCGCCGGGTATGCCCAGACGTAGGTCCCGGGCTCACTGTGCCACTGGATTCAAGCTAGCCTGGCTGATGAGGGGTGAAACCCCGAAACCGGTCCCAGGATGCTTGTTTCCGGTCCAGGGAGAACCTGGCCTGGCAGTTCGGGCTGGACTGTTCCCATGAGGAACAGGGTCAAGACTGATTTGCATATGGCTGGGTTCAAACTGGGGTGGCATGGTGGGCAAAAAAATGGATGGATTAAACCCAGATCTGTGACTGGGGGTGAATGTTTGATTGGTTCTGCATTCCGTCCATCCAGTTACGCTATCCCACAGCGTTTGTGTTTTGCCTTGCTTTTGCCGCCCTAAGTGCACCGGGTATGCCCAGATGTGGATCCCGGGCTCACTGTGCCACTGGATTCAAGCTAGCCTGGCTGATGAGGGGTGAAACCCCGAAACCGGTCCCAGGATGCTTGTTTCCGGTCCAGGGAGAACCTGGCCTGGCAGTTCGGGCTGGACTGTTCCCATGAGGAACAGGGTCAAGACTGATTTGCAGATGGCTGGGTTCAAACTGGGGTGGTATGGTGAGCAAAAAATGGATGGATTAAACCCAGATCTGTGACTGGGGGTGAATGTTTGATTGGTTCTGCATTCCGTCCATCCAGTTACGCTATCCCACAGCGTTTGTGATTTGCCATGAAGGGGAAGGAGCCTGCACCTCCATCCAAGAAGGCAAAGGAGCCTGCACCTCCATCCACGAAGGGGAAGAAGCCATCAACCCCTGCTAGGAAGGGTAAGGAATCCACGCCCCATGTCATGGAGGGGACGAAGCCTTCTACTCCAGCGGAGGCTGTCAGGGTGACACCTCCACCAGTGGTCACGGGCCCCCACCGCCAGTTGAGGAAGTACAACCATCACCACCTCCAGAGGCTACCCAGGAGGCACCTCCATCTGCCACCACCCTGCAGCCATCACCACCTCCAGAGGCTGCTCAGGAGGCACCTCCATCTGCCACCACACTGCAGCCATCACCACCTGCAGAGGCTGCCCAGGAGGCACCTCCATCTGCCACTACACTACAGCCATCATTGTCTGCAAAGGCGGCCCAGGAGGCACCTCCGTATGCCACCACACTGCAGCCATCACCACCAGCAGATGCATTGTAGCCCACCCTCCAGGGGCTGCTTGACGTGTGGCCAAATCAAGAACCAGTGGGCAAGTCACGACCTGAGAGACTGTGGCTAGGACAGAGCAATGGGCATGTTGCTCCATCCAGAACCAGTGGGAAAGTCACCCACCTGAGAAACTGTGGGCTTGCACTCCCCAGGATAGAGCAATGGGCAAGTTGCTCCATCCAGAACCAGTAGGAAAGTCACCCACCTGAGAGACTGTGGCCTTGCACTCCCCAGGACAGAGCAATGGGCATGTTGCCCCACCCAGAACCAGTGAGCTTGTTCCCGAATCCATTTGAGGTGCACCACCTCTTCCCCCTGAGTTGCCTGCCCACTTGCAAACTGATGCCCCTGCAGAGTTCTATGCGGATGAAGTCAGGATACGTGTTGGGCCTTAGACCGTGCCCTGTAGCCATGTGGGCCCTTTGAACATGGGTAGTGTCCCTTTGTGTACATGTGTACATATCTGTTTCATGGACAATTTGATAATTTATTTGCAGTTGATATTAATACATTCACTTTCATGCATTCCTGTTGTCCTTGCATTATTCTGCCATGTATCAGGTGAAAATTGTTTTTTTGAGTGCAGCTGGATGTGTGTATGGTGTGTGTGTGTCGGGTGTGTGTTGTGCGTGTGTGTGTCACTCTCATTTTCCTCCCTCCCACCCTTGTGTGCTAGGCACCGTTGTCGTCTTTGTTGGCGTTAGTGTTCCAGGTGGAGCATAACGTAGAAGATCATCGGGAAAACTTGCAGTTCGGCTTCCATGGGAGCGTTCTACCCTGTGTCTCCGATTTTGAGTCAGTTCTCTTCAGTGATACGTTTCCACCAGGCTTTTCATGGTGTTAGTACAGCCCCTGAAAATGTCACGGATTGATTTGTCAAAATATGGTGGGCGGTACTTTGTCTTCCGCCTGGCTGTTGGCGGCTAACACCTTGGTGAGTGTTGTTTCCACCCTGGCAGATGGTGTGGCAAATTGGCTGTCTAGGGAGTTATCACCGCCATGGTCATAATTTGGCAGTAGTTACCGCCAGCCTGTTGGCGGTATTACCCCCACTTTATCACTAACCGCCAGGGTCATAACGAGGGCCACAGTATTTGGAATTCTGTCTGAGTTGTACATTTTTTTGCTTTTTTTGATTGATGATTTGTATATTTTGTTAAGTTTGCTTAGGTGATGTTTGTTTTGGTTTTTGTTTGTTTTGAGCCAGGTTGTTTTCAGCCTTCTGATTTGTTGTTTTAGCTTTTTTAGTTCTGTGTTTCTCCAAGGTGCTTGTTTTCTTTTGTCCTGTTTTACTTCCCTGAGTGGCATTGGCATATCAAAAGCTTCCTGTAGCCACTTGTAATGTTTTTGAACAGAATTTATTGTATCTAGATCTGTGTTGGCTGTTAGTTGTATTTCTGAGTATTCAAAATTGAGTTTGTTCCATGGATGATAGGTGGGTGTATGTAAGGTAGTCTTGGGTGTGCTGATTTGTTGTGTTTTATATTGGAAAGTAACCAAATAGTGATCTTACCATTTGACTGGTGTGATGCTTTGAATGGTAACTAGTTCTGGGTTTGCAAAAATGATATCTAAGATGTGTCCAGCGATGTGTATTGAGAAATGTGCCTGGAAATGTTGAATTGCTTGGTTGTGTTCTGTGAAGGAGGAGGAAGTTATAGGAGGAAGTTGGTGTAGGGTTGCATCTGGTGATGAGAGTCTCACAACCTTGTATGGAGATGTCTGTTTTGCTGAGATTTATTGTTTGAAAATAACAGCTAGTCCTCCTTTTCTTTTGCCTATACTGTTTTGTGTGATGGTTTGATTGCCTAGAGGAATGGCTTCATGCAATAGTAGAGCCATGTCGTATCTCAACCATGATTCAGTTATAAAGAGTAAGTCAGGTTGTGTGTCAGTGAGTAGGTCGTAGATGTGGTGCTTGTTTTTAGGGAGTGATTGAGCATTTATGAGTAAGCAGTTTAAAGATTCTGTTTTGGTGTCAGTGTAATTTTGTTTTATAGAAGAGTGATCAGTATATTTTAAACTTGTAGCCGGTGTGTCATTAGTGTTGATCTTAACTGTGTGAGGGTCATAACAGTGCTGTTTTTCCATATTGTGTTCCTCATCCAGCAGGCTTAGAAGGTATTTTGTTGGTGATGGAGATGGTGGTTGTGAGTGAGCTGGTGAGTAGTATTCCTTTTGTAGAGTAGCCTTGTTGTGTACTAGATATGGGGATGTGAAGTTTTGAAGTGGCATTTCTTTTTTTATTTGTGTCTGTTTAGGGTGAAAGGAATACGGGTTGGGGTGGTGTTGGAGGATGTGGGTCATATTCTAAGGCTCTAAATTGTGCAATGGATGAGAGGCGAGTGAATAAATGTTGCTGTGTTGGGGTGTTTGTCGTAGATGTTGCTGAAGATTGAGTGAAGTTGGTTCAGGATTTGTATTATTTGAGTGGTCATGAGGGTGGGAGTGGGTGTGACCGGAAGTATTATGAAAGTATGTGTTATTTTGATGTGCTGTTGTGCGTGTTTTGTTTTTGTGGAATAGTGAGAGGAGATATTGATGTAGTGGTTATCTGTGAAGGATTTGTATGTGAGTTGCTGCTGGTTAGTGGTATTGCAATAGTACAGGGGTGGTGATGTGTTTTCGAGAATAGTGTATGTGGTGTGTAAGAGGGGATGGGCAAGAGGTATGAGTGTTTGCATTAGATTTGATCACTGGAAGAGGTAATGTGTGTGGTGGAGTGGAATGGAAGGATTGTGTGATTGTGTGTTAAAGGTAAACACATGAAGAGAGTTTTGGTGGATGGTGTGATGGAAGGCTGAGTATAGGTTTCATCATGATAAAAAGGGGTTTGTTGGGAGGGAGTAGAGGATAGATCTGGTGTTTTGTAGGAATAGGGAGTGTGTGTCTAGATGCATTAAAGTTATGTATAATATGGCTTTGTGTTATGTTGGTGATGTATGGATGTGTTGGTGGTATAGGATAGAGTTGTGTTTTGTGTGAGAATGAAGGTGCCATAGTATTGTGGTAGAATTGTGTATAGATGTGGTTTGTGGTGTTTTGTAGTGGTTGTTCAGACATTGAAATCTGCATTGTTTATGGAGGATGAGTAGAATGCCTTTTCTGATATCGTGCTTGGGTGTTTGGGGATGTGCTTGGGTGTTTGGGGATGTGGAAGGCTTTAGGTCGTAGCTGGTGAGTGAAAACTTGGGCAGCATTTCTGGCCCTAGACCTGACCAGTCCTGAAAAAGCCCAAACAGGCAGCTGCCCTTGTCCTCTTTGCCCTTAGCCTTAACTCCCAGGCTGAGACACCCTTCACCCTATAATTTAATAAGCCTGTTGGGCAATGGAACCTTAGCCCTAACCAATCAGAGTCCTAATCCTAAACCCTAGAGCCGATAGTGAGACCTGGCCCTATTAACCAATCAGAACCCTAGCTCTGCTAGCCAATCAGAACTCTAGCCCTGATTGCCAATCCGAACTGTAATGATAAACCGTTAATCCAGTAGAAAACCTAGCCCTACTAGCAAATCAGAACTATAGCACTGAATTCCAATCAGAACTGTAACCCTAAACCCTTAGTCCAGTGGAAATCCCAGCCCTAATAGTCAATCAGAACCCTAGCCCTGACAGCCAATCATAACTGTAACCCTAAACCCTTAATCAAATAGAAATACTAGCCCTTGCAACCAGTCACAGCAACAGATGCAACAACCAATAGAAACTCATATAAGGGGTAAAGGGACCTTAAACTCAGGCTGCTGGGGCAGGGAGGTGCTCCTATATTCAGCATCTCCTTGGATAGAGACAGAAACAATTGACCACTTCTATCTACCAGATTCTACATTTCAGGTAATGGGCCAAATTTGAAACTGCGTAAATACTGCTTTTCACACACTTATACTAGTCACTTTTTCAAGCCAAAAATGAGTGCTAGACCAGGATGCTTGTTTCCGATCCAGGGAGGACCTGGCTTGGCAGTTTGGGTGAAACTATTCCCATGGAGAGCAGGGTCAAGACTGATTTGCATATGGCTGGGTCCAAACTGGGGTGGCGCAGTGGGCAAAAAAATTATGGATTAAACCCCGATCTGTGTGACTGGTGGTGAATGTTTGCATTGTTCAGCATTCTGTTCATCATCTGTTTGTTTTACTTTTGCCACTCTAAGTTGGAAAGGCATGCCCAGACGTGGGTCACGTGCTCACCTCATCATTAGACTCTAATTAGCCTGGCTGATGACAGGTGTTACCCCAAAACTGGTCCCAGGATGCTTGTTTCTTGTCTAGGAAGGACCTAGCTTGGCAGTTCAGGCTGGTCTGTTCGTATTGGGAGAATTGCCAAGTCTGATTTGCGTATGGCTGGGTTCAAACTCGGGTAGCACTAAAGGCACTGATTTGGGAAGAAATCAACATAAACCTGGTGGAAGTCCCAAATACATGGCTAAAGAGAATCACTTTCGCCATAAAGCATCTGCAGGCAGAGGAGCTATGGCAAAAGTCTTTACCCCATAAAAATTTCAAGCAACTACTAAACAAACAAATCAAGATTCTCTCCTGGAGCAAGGACAAAGATAAGTTCAGAAACTGATCACACTCTTGGATGACAATTATCACATATAAGGCTCCAATAGCACAACCTTACATGGCAAAATAATAAAACCCACACTAAAAACAAAGGTGCTACACGCCAGACTCGGACTACTACTTGCATTGGAGGCCAACCAAAATGGCTTACACCCACAAACAACAGACGAAGCAGACTTTCTGCACTTCACCGGGAAGACTTCATTCACATATTCTGTATTTGCCCCGCTCTACTACCCTTAAGAAAGCTGTATCTGAAAAACATTTTCAACGCCAGTGGTATTAGAACATGCTGGCAGGCTATCCTGTTTAGTCTGAAAGGATTGACTCTGCAATACATGGCCTGTTTTGAAATTTATTTTTTTCAAACAGAACATTCCTTAAAACACGCCACAAAAACCCAAGATGAGAAAACAAGCCCTCAACTGGCATAGGAAATGAACACTGTCAGCTCCCGGCTTAAGAGTAATGGCTGTAGCATTCCCACCAGCGGCCCGCTGCATACTCCACCTGTGGACTAAACTATTTATATTTTATCAGTTAAAAAACAAAAAAAAAAACACTTTCTGATGTTTTTCACCTAGATTCCCTTCGAGAAATGTCTAATTTAACAGTCAGTAACTCAGTGTTGTTCCAGTAAATATGACTATACATCTGAAGTCAACACGTGAACAGGCGTTAACTCGACAAAAAAACACAAAGAAATCAAGAATATATTAATTGTTTCATGGTGTTTTTAACGTCTCCTCTTGTACGGTTGAAATTATTTTAAGTAATTACGCAATAAAGCATACATTTCAAAACTGGGGTGGCGTGGTGGGCAAAAAAACAATAGATTAAACCCAGATCTTTGTGACTGGGGGTGAGTGTTTGCATGGTTCAGCATTCTGTCCATCATCTGTTCTTTTAGGCACACACTTTCCAAGTATAAACTGCATGGAAGATTAAGCAGTCTTCTAAACACACTGTAGTTAGCCACTGAGGTATATTTAGCCTTTTTAACACCTAGTAAGGGGGTAAGGCTTAATGCAGTACTTGTAAAAAAACAGGAGGAAAATTCATACAGGCATGTATAGCACAAACATTGCAGTTGAATGGTACCATGTGTGCAAATAATCAAGAGGTAAATTTACACAGTCACAGACAGAACAGAAAAAGCTGTTTAAAAGGACCAAGTTTGCAGAAAACCAAGATACAAATTCATACAAACATGGGTAGAGCAAAATAACTGTTTCAATTCTAAGTTTGCAAAAAAACAGAGAACCAAATTTAAACAGATATAGGTAGAGAAAAAGCACTCTTTATAAACATAAAAATTACATTTCAGGCTACACTATTCTAATTGGAGCAGAGTAAAGGTTAATTTGCATGCAGCTGCTCCTATCTATAGTGGTGAGGTGATTAAAATAAAACAAAGGACTGCAATCCTGGCCAGAGTAATTTCCAATGGCTGAAAGTTAGTATTCCACTCTTAATCTCATAGTTTTTTTCAGTGGTTACAATTATGGTCACTAGTCACTATTGTTCTCCTTATTTTGCTGACAACTATTAATGATGCTGTGGTGCTTGCCATAATGGCAATTGTCCTTGCTGCTGTGGTTACTGCTCGTGTTGCATCTGTAGCCACTACTGTCAAATTAGGTGGAGCTGCTGCTATGGCTCCTGCAACAGAAGCAGATGTGTGCTTCTGTGCTTTATGCTGGTGTTACAGTTGTGGTTTCATCTGTAATTCATGCAGTAATGACTGCATTTTTACTTACCATGACAGAAGCTGTGGAGTTTGCTACGGATACCGCTGTGGTTGCTGCTGTTGAGCCAACTGTGGTGGCAGCTGTGATCATGACTGTGGTCCCTGCTGTTATAATACTTGTGGTGGGAGCTATCAATGCTATCAATGCTACTTTGATCACTTCAGTTCTTTAATCTGTTTTTGCAGCTGTTCTAATTGCTGTGCTGGTGACTGAACTAAAACAAACAGATTGTTTTGACTCTTCTTGTTGCTGTTTTGGTCTCTACTGTGCAATAACTATTCTTGCTAGTATTGCTGCTATTGAGGCAGCTGTGGTTAATGCTTTTGAACCTGATTACATTGTAGCAGTAGTCCCTGCTGTAGTCATTGCAGGGCTTGCAACTGTGAGCACTACATTTGCCATTGTTGCGGTATCATATGCCATTGTTTCTGTTATCCCTGCCATGGTAGCATCTGAGACTACTGCTTTAGTACCTGCTGTGTTTATTGCTGTGGCCACTGCTTTGGTCCTGCTAATGTTCCAGCTACAGTAGTTGCACTTGTACCTGCTGTGCTTGCACCTATAGATGCTGCTACTGTGTAAGCCGTTGTTGCTGCTGTGGTCTGTGCCCGTGTGGCAGCTAGTGTTACAGGTGCTGTCTCTGCTATGATTATATCTGTGGTCACTACTGATGTTCCTCAACTACTGGATGCTATTTTACTGTTTGTGTCCCTGCTGTGGTCTCTGCTGTTGCCACACCTTTAATGCTGGCATGGCAGCTGTTGTTGCTGTGGTGATCCATGGTGTGGTGCCAGATGTGGTTGTTCCTCTGTTCCCTATGGTAATTGCATCTATAATGTTAACTATTTTCTGTGGCTACAGATGTAGTCACTGCTGATGTCACTGTCATGGTGGCAGTTATGGTTGCTACTTTGGTCTGTCCTGTGCTGGCAGCTGCTTTTGCTGATGTTGAGCTGGCTCAGTTGGTAGAAGTGTCCTTTCCCGTGTTTAGAGCTGGTGTAGCTGAAGTTCATCTGTCATGGTAGTAGCTCTGTTTACGCAATAGCCCTTGCTGTGATTACAGCTGTGATTGTAGATGCCATTATTGATCAGGTCACTGCTGTACGTGCACCTTTTGTTGCAGCTACTGTTGCATCTGCTCTGATAGCAGCTCTTTTTGCTTCCGCTGGGGTACTTGGCATGGTACCAGTATTTGTTGCTGCTGTTGTTGTCATGATGGCAGCTGTGGCTGATGTTATTGTTCCTGATGAGTTTGTTGATGTGCTCACTGCTGTTGTCCCTGCGGTGGTAAAAATTGTGGTTGTTGCAGCTGTTGTTTCTGCTTTTGTTCCTGCTGGAGGAGTATTTGTAATTACAGCTGTTGTGTTTTCATAGGGTGAGTTATGGTAAGTGTAGTGGTCTCTCCTGTAATAGCCGTGGTCACTTCCCGGATCTCTACTGTAAGGGCAGCTCTTGCCACTGCTGTGTTCAACATTGTGCTTGCAGATGTTGCTTTTATGGTAAGTGAAAAGGCCTCTCTCCAATCTACTAGCTTTACATGTATTCTCAGTTCATCATATGACCTCTTACAGACTGTAATAGCTCTCTATAGCTAGACATAAAAAGAGTGTTTCTCTTTTGTGTGCAACATCATACAAACTTTGGCCAATCGAATGACCTGTTCCCACAAAAAGGATAATCAGCATCTGAAAGCAACTCTCTTTAGACAGTTATTATTTCTTTGCCACAGACGCCCTGGTGACATCTAAAGTTTTGGCTAGCTAGATCTAAAATGCCCCCTCACATATATATAAATACTATTTTTACCCTCCTCTCGATACATTGTCTTGCATAGTGCATGGCTCTTACAGCTAAGCATGTCCCTCAAAAATAAATATACAGGCACATCCACACAAATAAAATAAAACATATAGGAATGCACTTATTTCAATTTATACACACAATGGGGTAGCTCTGGCATGATTAAATATGCAAGATGGAGTTTGGAAAACATGAAAGCTTTGTCACTTATAACTTAGTCGAGGCATTTGTATTGCTGCCTAATGCTGATCCCATGCACTTTGGTTTTAATGTAGTAAATCTGCAGGGCAGAGTGTAGAATTCTCGCCCATGATGACAAAGCTTCAGGGAATCATGGTGCTCAGTTGTCAAATATCTGCTCCCTAAGAGATAATATTACTTCCTATTTGTATCTATTGTCAGCAGCAAAGATCATCAACACCACCGCTACTGTCTCTTTGATGACCCTTCCATCAAATTCTAGGAATTTGCAGAGTTCTTTGTGTAAAACTATGATAAACCAAAGACCAAAACTAGCACCCTCCCTGCAGCTCAATCCTCGTCCAGCCATTCTTAGAAAATCATTGGCAATTTGGCTGATCTTCACCTCAGCTTCTAAAAGCTGATTATTCAGACTGTTTCTGGCTTCAAACCAACCAGCTAGCTACTCTCCTGGCCCTATTCTTGGCATCTTTGCCTAACCTTTAAGCCACAACGTTGGACTTTGTTAGACCTGTCAGCTATAGGGTGATCTTCCCCCAAATATCTTGCCTTTGCCATCCACTGTTGCTGAAATTCTACATTGTTGGCTAAGATTCTGTGCACTTTACCACTGTTAACCAGTGCTTAAGTGCTTGTGCTCCCTCCTATAAACATGGTAAAACTGGCTTACACCTGATTGGCATATTTAATTTACTTATAAGTACCTTGAAGAGTGGTTTATCACATACTCAGGGCCTATAAATTAAATGCTACTAGTGGGCCTGCAGCACTTGGTGTGCCACCCACTTAAGCAGACCAGACCTGCCATTGAAGCCTGAATGCAGTTTTAAGGTGCCAATATGACTTGGCAATATAACCCCTTAGCCAAGCCTTAACCTTTTAAATGTGGGCATCGGCAAATAAATGGGAGACACTGAGGAAGTAAATAAAGGCCCCTCTGGTGTGGTGCACTGCAACAGAGGGTGTCCTTTATTTCTTTTAACATCAGGTTGCTCAGGAAGAGCTTCCCGGACAGTGTAATTACTTTTTTTAAAAAATTAGAATGATGATCTGCAGGATGCGCTGATATCATTGAAATAAAAGTGAAAGAAAAAATAGCATATGGGCTCTTTTTATTTTCCATGAACCAGTGCTCGAGGGAATATTTCAGCCCTCGATCACTGATTTGAATGGGAGAGGTATCATTGGAAAGGGAGTCTCCCCTTTCCAATGGTACCTCTGCCCAGTGGATCCTTGCTTGGGAATCGGCACAGGAAAGTGATGCACCCACTAGGCACAGGGATAGGGGAAGCAGACCCTTCAGAAAAGGCTCATGCTCCGCTTCGATTATTTTAATATTTAAGTCTTTCTGACCCCCAGGTGGCAGATCGGGGCAATAACCCCCAGTCTGCCCACCTGAGGGGCAGAAAGCCCACTATACACCAGGGATAATTCATTTTATAGGTTTGCAGGAGTGGGGGCTTCCCTGAATGGACATGGACATGCCCCATCCCCAAAGAAATAGGAAAGCAGTCTTTCTGCCCTGCTAATTACCCCAGATCTGCCCCTGGTCGGGCCAGAAAGCCCACAAGAAGCCAGGGAATGTTTCTTTCTTTTTTTAAATATAGGGGTTGGGGCTGTCCGGCAGGGCTAAATCCCACACCAAGGAAATGGAGAAAGTCTTTCTAACCCCTCAGGGTACAGATAGGGGTAATTACCCCCGATCTGCCCCTTGGGTGTGGAAATCCCACTAGAAGACAGGGATTTTTTTAAATATAGGGGTAGGGGCTACCCAGCATGGGCATGGCTATTTCCCCACCCCAAGTAAATGAGGCACCAGTCTTTCTGTCTCCCTATGGGACAGAGGGGGTAATTGCCCCTGATCTGACCCTGGTGGGACAGAAAGCTCACTATACTCCAGGGAAATATTTTTTTTTAAATGTAGGGGCCTGCCCACACTGGGTACATGGTTATGCTTCTACCCCAACTAAAGGGCACAACAGTCTTTCTTAGCCACAAGGGAAGATTGTTGTTATTACTCCTAATCTTCCTTTGGGGGGGGGGGGGGGCAGAAAGCCCACTAGATGCCAGAGAATGATTTTGTTTTGTATGGGGGCTGCCTGGAATGGCCATGCCCCCCAAGTAAATGGGGCAACAGTTTCTATGCTCCTGCTGATGGCAGATGGGGTAATTACTCTGATCTGTTCCCTGTGGGGGCAGAAGCCCCATTGTATGGCAGCAATCTAGATGTATTTTAAAATAATGACGTGGGTCTTTCCCAGCCTAACACCAGACCTCAACCTCACTCTTAAAACCTCAACAGTCTTTCTGCTCCCCTGCGGACTAAAGCATCTCATCTTGACGGCAAGCAAGAGGACACTTTGATTCTTTTTTGGTGTTGTTTTTACATATGGGCCCAGAGAGTTTGGCCAACTCCCAGTAGCATGCCACTTGAAATGGTGAATGGCTGCACTTTTTGTACTGCCACCTGGAAAAATCTACTAGGCCCAGACAGTTCCAAAAACTAGACATCTGGGAAAGTCCAGGGTAGTGGTCTTTGCATGCACCCCACACCAGTTTCATACCCAGAATGACCTGCAAACCTCAAACATTGTCTAAAACACATATTTACCTCACATTTCTCTGCTGGAAGACCCACATTTCAAACCACACAGCATTTCCCCAAGTTGCTTGATAAAACAGTACATCACTTATGTAGATGGGCCATGAGACCTTGACTCAAAAGGCTCTAAAGTGCTATGTGGAAAGATCAGCAATAGACGTAGCTTTGGGATTTGGTGCCATGTTCAGCTACCACCCATGTAAACCTACCAAAGACAGACATTTTTGAAAAATAAAATATTCCAGGGTGCTGTGCTTAGGTGAATCCCATAATAGTTTCATACCCACAATGCCCTGCAAAGCTCAAACTTTGATAGAAATCACACATTTTCCTTTAATGTATGTGATGATAACTTGTGGAATCTGCAGAAATCCACAAAAATCCTACTACCCAGCATTGCCCCATGTGAGAAACCAGGTGGTTGGTTGACTGATCAAGCAACAGCCACAATCCCTTGCAGGGTGAACCAATAAAAATCACCTGTGGTTAACCCTAAATAGCTTTGCACAAAAAGCAGTAAGGCTAAACTCAGAGGCAATGATAAATATTTAGGCAGTACACAAGCAGCGATACAGCAAAAACACAACATAATAAATTATTTGACACCAAAACAATCAAACTCCAATTAGTAGAAACAGAGTTATAGATTTTAAAAGTTTAAGGTTCAAAATAGCAAGTCCCTAGTTTTGGAAAATGGCCATCTAGTCATCTTTAGTACCACAGCCAAGGGGCCAGCAGTGGGTGGGGACCATTTGGGGTTCAAGACTCATTCAGGTTTGGTTCATGTACGGGTTTAAGGTGGTGGGAGCCTGTTATGGGTCTGTTGCTCTCAACAGGAGGTCAGCAAAACTAGCCCTTGGAGTCACTTCTGAAGTCTTGGGTGCAGATGAAGTTGCAGGGCTCCACAACAGGTTCAAAGCACGGTCCAGTCAGCAAAGCAGTCCTTCCAAGGACAACAGCAATCTTGCAGAGTGCACAGCAGATCACAGCAGCATGCAGTCCTCTGAGACTCTTTCCGCAGATCCAGTAGTGAAATAAAGAGTGGGTCGGAGAACCCTATTTTCATACCCTTGTGCCATGCTCCTAGATGTTGAGAGTAAATTCCAGATGGGTTCTTTGTAGTTCCAAGAGTTTCCTGCCTCCCCTACCCTGGCTCCTAGCTGGCTGCACTGGCAATACAGGGTTGTTAAGCCTATTGTGAGGGCCATTTAGGTGCAGTTAATCTCCCTATTGCGTCTATTGTGTGACTGGTGGGAATTTACAAATTCCTAACTGTCAGTTACACTGAGTCATGTGACCTAAGAAACGCTCCAGGCACAGAGGCCTAAGGGCAGGAATAAAAGGCGAGCTTAAGGCATGGCAAAGGGTTTTAAATACCAAGTTGACATGGCAGTGGGGCACTGCTTAGAGGCTGCAATGGCAGGCCTGGGACATATTTTAAAGTGCTACTTAAGTGGACAATATTCCAAATATATGGCATGTGTTGAATTCTGATGTTATGCCATTTTTTCACATTGAGCCCTTATTCCTGACGCATCTGTACATGTACGCTTTACTGACTTGTTTGTATGTCGCTTGGTAGGGAGTGCTTTTCAGCATGGATCCTAGTTTTCCTCCTAGAATAAAGTTGAGTGATTTGTTGAACCTGTAAAATATTCCCACAGGTGGTTTTGTGCACCATAAACACCATGCCCTTTTATTGTTTTTCACATTCGTGCTCATGTCTGCACTCTAAGAAACACCAAGACTTCTCCTTTTCCTCACCCAATTTGCATGCATGATTTGTATTCTGCCTGCATTCATCTCAGTATTTATTTTATCTCTTCTGTTCTTACTCTATCCCCCTATCTCTGTGGGCCTCTCTAGGCTTTCTCTGCTTTCAGGCTATATTCGTCATCCTGATGATGATCTTTCATGGCTATTAGGAACAAAACATTGCCGACAAGAATATCTTACTCATGTGACAATTGATGTTTCTGTGGTGTGCTTGGTACTATATTAATTGTGACTTTAACCAGCTTGGTCTAGTTGGTCACCACTGTTAGCTGAATATAGCCTGAGTAGAAAAATGTGATGTATCCATGTTGCATTTTGGGCCATGTCCTCTCACAGGCACTAGGTCTACCTCACAAGTGAGGGCATTTTTATTGGAAGACTTAGGAGGATGCTGGGTAGAAGGAAGTTTGTGGCTTCCTGTAGATTCTGAACCTTTCCATCACAGGAATGTGAGGAAAATGTGTTTTGGTCAAAGTTTGAGGTTTGCAAGGGATTCTGCGTAAAACAGCCTGGTGAAAGCCATACATGTCTCCCCATCCTGGGTTCTTCTTGGTCTCTAGTTTTCAAAAATGTAAAAGTTGGCTAGGTGTCACTAGGTGCCAGCTGAGCTAGGGCCCAAAATCCACAGCTACTCACTTTGCAAAAAAAGGGTCTGTTTTGAGTGGAAAAATGTGATGCATCCATTTAATGTTTTGGGCCATTTACTGTCATGGGCACTAGGCCTACCCATACAAGTGAGGTATTGTTTTATTGGAAAACTTAGGGGAATGATTGGTAGAAGGAAGTTTGGGGCATATTTATACTCCGTTTGTGCCGGATTTGCGTTGTTTTTTTTTACGCAAATCCGACGCAAAACTAACTCCATATTTATACTTTGGCGTTAGACCCGTCTAGTGGCAAAGATCTTGGAGTTTGCGTCATTTTTTAGCGTGGACACCTACCTTGCGTTAATGATATGCAAGGTAGGCGTTGCCTTCTAAAAAATTACTCCGAGGCATGTGCGCCGTATTTACACTCCCGTGCAAAAATGACGCCCGGGAGTGGGCGGGTCAAAAAAAATGACGTCCAGCCGCTTTTGCGTCATTTTTTAACGCCTGGTCAGGGCAGGCGTTAAGGGACCTGTGGGCTCAGAAGGAGCCCAGAGGTGCCCTCCCATGTCCCCAGGGACACCCCCTGCCACCCTTGCCCACCCCAGGAGGACGCCCAAGGATGGAGGGACCCATCCCAGGGAACTTAAGGTAAGTTCAGGTAAGTAATTTTTTTTTTTTTTTTTTGTGGCATAGGGGGGCCTGATTTGTGCCCCCCTACATGCCACTATGCCCAATGACCATGCCCAGGGGACATAAGTCCCCTGGGCATGGCCATGGGGCAAGGGGGCATGACTCCTGTCTGTGCTGAGACAGGAGTCATTTCAATGGGGGTTGGCCAAAATGTTGCCTCAGCCTGACTTGCCCCATTTTTTGACGCCCAAGCTCCATTTTCCCCTACGCCGGCGCTGCCTGGTGTAAGTCAATTTTTTTGACGCACACCAGTCAGCTCCGCCGGCTAACGTCATTCCATAAATAAGGCGCCCGCATGGCGCTTTGGAATGGCGTTAGCCGGCGTTAAAATTTTTGACGCACAACTGCGTTGGTGCAGTTGTGCGCCAAAAAGTATAAATATGGCCCTTTGTGTCTCCCTGCAGATTCCAGAACTTTTCATCACAGAAATGTAGGGAAAATGTGTTTTTTTAGTTGAAGGTTGAGGTTTGTAAGGGATTTTATCTGAAACAACCTGGTGAGAGCCATGCAGGTCACACCATTCTCGATTCCCCTAGGGGCATAGTTTAAAAAAAAAAAAAGGTTTGCTAGCTTTCCCTAGGTGCTGGCTGAGCTAGGGACCAAAATCCACAGCTATCCACTTTGCAAAACATGGGTCAGTTTTGAGTGGAAAAATGTGATGCATCCATGTTGTATTTTGGGCTATTTCTTGTCAAGGACACCAGACCTTCCCGCACAAGTGAGACATATTTTTGATCAGAAGACATGTGGGAGCATAGAATAGTAGGATATTTGTTATTACCAAATGAATTTTGCTGCATTTGTGCATTCCAAATCTGAGCCAGTAGACATTTTGGAAAATATACCTAAATCATATGCTTTCAACGGCACCCACAGATTCAGAGATGTACAATAACCATTGCTCCTAAATTACATCTCTTGTGCTTGTTTTAGAAATACAGCGGTTACCTTGACACCTATTTTTCAATCTTACTATTTCATCATATGAATTGGTTTATACATGGTACACAAAGGAAAACCATTGTACTGTGCAGCTCAGTCTTTGTCCCAGGGTACCTCGAGAGATCCCACAAAACCCATATATCCCCATAGCCAAAAGGGTCCATCAAACGTAATGGTACATTGCATTTGTAAATTGCCCATCATGAAAAAAAGATACAGATGAAAACACTGTCAAAAAAATACTGTTTTCCCTGCTGGTTTTCAATATTTCTTTATTTCAACACTTAAGCCCTCATTATCACCCAGGCGGCGAGTGATAAAGTGGTGGTAATACCGCCAACAGGCTGGAGGTAACTACCGTCAAATCATGACCATGGCGGGGATAACTCCCAAAGACAGCCAATCTACCACACCAACTGTCAGGGTAGAAACAACACTCACTACAGTGGTAGCCGTCAACAGCCAGGCAGAAGACAAAGTACCAGCCACCATATTAAGACACTACAATCCGCCACATTTTCCTGGGCGGTACCAACGCCATCAAAAGCCCGGCGGAAAGGCATCACAGAAGAGAAAAGACCCACCATCGGAGACACAGGGAAGAACAAGGTCGCCATGGAACCCGAACTGCAAGTTATTCCGATGATCTTCTATGTTATGCTCCACCTGGAAGACCAACGCCGATGAAGACGATGGCGGTGAGTACAGCCGCCTAGCACACGAGGGAGGGAGGGAGTAAAGCAAGAGTGACACACACACACACGACACACACCCGACACACACACACCATAAACACAACTAGCTGCACACGAAAAATAATTTGCACCCGATACACAGCAGAATAATGCAAGGACAACAGGAACGCACCAAGGTGATTGTATTGATATCAACAGCTAATAAATTGTCTGTGAAACAGATATGTACAAATGTACACAAAGGAACACTGCCCAGTCCAATGTTCAAAGGACCTCTCTGGTTCTCTGACACCCTTAAGGAATCAAAGAAAACCTGTTGCGCCCTTGAGAAAGCCTGGCGTAAGGACCACACCGCAGACAACATGACCGCCCTCAAGAACGCTACCCGCGAACACCACCACCTGATCCGCGCAGCCAAAAGGAATTTCTTCACAGACAGACTGGACAAAAACAGCCACAACAGCAGAGAACTCTTCAGCATCGTAAAAGAGTTCTCCAACCCCAACGCCATCACGCCCTCACAAGACCTGTGCAACTCCCTCGCCACCTTCTTCCATCGTAAGATTACCGACCTACACGACAGCTTCGGACACCAGACCCAGCCGACCAACACTGAACCCACAACCCCAGCCATCACCCTCAACGCCTGGACCCACATCAACACAGAAGAGACCAAAACCACCATGAACTCAATCCACTCCGGTGCCCCCTCGGACCCCTGCCCACACTTCATCTTCAATAAAGCCGACGACATCATCGCCCCGCACCTCCAGACCATCATCAACTCCTCGTTTTCGTCTGCTACCTTCCCCGAAAGCTGGAAACACGCTGAAGTCAACGCCCTACTGAAGAAACCTACGGCTGACCCAAGCGACCTGAAGAACTTCCGCCCCATCTTGCTCCTCCCCTTCCCTGCCAAAGTCATAGAGAATACCGTCAACAAGCAGCTTACCAACTTCCTTGAAGACAACAACCTTCTCGACCCCTCTCAATCCGGATTCCGAGCCAACCACAGCACTGAAACCGCCCTCATCTCAGTCACAAATGACATCAGAACCCTGATGGACAACAGTGAAACAGTCGCCCTCATCCTCCTCGACCTCTCGGCTGCCTTCGACACCGTCTGTCACCGCACCCTAATAACCCACCTCCGCTCCACCGGGATCCAAGGCCAGGCCCTGGACTGGATCGCCTCCTTCCTCTCCAACCGCTCTCAAAGAGTCTACCTCCCACCTTTTCGCTCAGACCCCACCGAGATCATCTGCGGCGTCCCACAAGGCTCCTCGCTCAGCCCGACACTCTTCAATGTCTACATGAGCCCCCTCGCCGACATCGTACGCAAGCACAGCATCATCATCACCTCCTACGCAGACGACACTCAACTGAGACTCTCCCTCACCAAGGACCCCACCAGCGCAAAGACCAACCTGCAAGATGGAATGAAGGACGTCGCAGATTGGATGAGACTCAGCCGTCTGAAACTGAATTCAGACAAAACGGAAGTCCTCATCCTCGGTAACACCTCAACCGCCTGGGACGACTCCTGGTGGCCCACGGCCCTTGGCACCGCACCGACCCCCTCAGACAACGCTCACAACCTCGGCTTCATCTTGGACCCACTTCTCACCATGACCAAACAAGTCAACGCGTGTCCTCCTCCTGCTTCCTCACCCTCCGCATGCTCCGGAAGATCTTCCGCTGGATCCCCGCCGACACCAGAAAGACCGTGACCCATGCCCTCGTCACGAGCCGCCTGGACTACGGCAACACCCTTTATGCTGGGACCACCGCAAAACTCCAGAAACGTCTGCAACGAATTCAAAACGCCTCCGCCCGCCTCATGCTCGACATACCCCGCAACAGCCACATCACCGCTCACCTGAGACACCTGCATTGGCTTCCCGTCAGCAAAAGGATCACCTTCCAACTCCTCACCCACGCACACAAAGCCCTCCACAACAAGGGACCAGAATACCTAAACCGCCGCCTCAGCTTCTACGCCCCCACCCGTCTTCTCCGCTCCACCAGCCTCGCTCTCGTCGCCGTCCCTCGCCTCTGCCGCTCCACGGCGGGTGGGAGGTCCTTCTCCTACCTGGCGGACAAGACTTGGAACACCCTCCCCACCATCCTCAGGACCACCCAGGACCACTCCGTATTCCGGAGACTCCTCAAGACCTGGCTCTTCGAGCAGCAGTAACCCCTTCCCCCAGCGCCTTGAGACCCGCACGGGTGAGTAGCGCGCTTTATAAATGTTAATGATTTGATTTGATTTGAAAGGACCTACATGGCCACAGGGAACAGTCCAAGGCCAAACTCGAATCCTAAACTCATCCAGATAGAACTCTGCAGGGGCATCAGTTTGCAAGTGTGCAGACACCTCAGTAGGCACCTTAGCTGAAGTCGGGAACAAGCCCACTGGTTCTGGAGGGGGCTCCATGCCCATTTCTCTGTCCTAGGGAGTGCAAAGCCACAGTCTCTCAGGTGAGGGACTTTCCCACTAGTTCTGGAGTGGGCTCCATGCCCATTTCTCTCTCCTGGGGAGTGCAAGGCCACAATCTCTCAGGTGGGTGACTTTCCCACTGGTTCAGGAGGGGGCTCCATGCCCATTTCTCTGTCCCGCGGAGTGCAAGGCCGCAGTCTCTCAGGTGGGTGACTTTCCCACTGGTTCTGGAGGGGACCCCTCGTATAGCAGCCCCTGGAGGGTGGCCTACATGGCTTCCACTGGTGGTGATGGCTGCACGTTGGTGGCAGATGGAGGTGCCTCCTGGGCAGCCTCTGGAGATGATGATGGCTGCACATTGGAGGCAGATGGAGGTGCCTCCTGGGCAGCCTCTGCAGGTGGTGATGGCTACACGTTGGTGGCAGATGGAGGTGCCTCCTGGGCAACCTCTGCAGGTAGTGATGGCTGCACTTCCTCAGCTGGCGGTGTGGCCCTGTGACCACTTAGTGGTGGTAGAGGTGTCACACTGGAGTAGAGGTCTTCTTCCTCTTCATGACATGGGGTGTGGAATCCTTCCCTTTCATGGCAGAGGTTCATGGCTTCTTTCCCTTCATGGCAGGTTGGACGTGTCCTTAGCCTTACGGGCAGGAGTCAAATGTTTCTTCCCCTTCAAAACATGATGTGCAGGTTCCTTCCCCTTCATGGTAGGAGGTGTGGGATCCTTCCCCTTCTTGGCTGGAGGTGTGGGATCCTTCCCCTTCTTGGCTGGTGGAATGGGATCCTTCACTGACTTTCCACTATTGTCCGTGTGGACTGTTTGGCTGAGGTGCTGGGCTGGGTTGTTGGGACCCTGCTCTTACGGGAAGGATGGGGTGGGGGGGAAGAGGTCAAGTTGGGCAAGGAAAAGCTTTTTAGGGACGGTGGGGCGGGAGGAGGGATGGGAGTGGAGGTTGAGGGAGTGGTTGTAGGTGGTGTATGTCTGCTGGATTTGGGTGCAGGTGCATGGGCAGTATGCTGATGAGAGGTGGATGTCTGTTGGGTATATGAGTGCTTGCATTTGTGTCCTTTAAGAGGGGGGACAGACAGGGTGGGAGAGGACACAGGGGACACGTCATGGATGTTGTGGAGGTGTCTGTTAGTGAGGTGTGTGTGCTGCTTAGTGTGGTAATGCTGGTGGTGGATGTTGGTTCAGTGCATGCAGGTGTGAGTGTGGATGTCACTGGGAGGGAGGCTGAGGAGGAGGAGGAGGAGGGGGAGAAAGTGGAGGCAGTTGTTGTGGTTGTGTTTGCACCTGTATGGTGTTTGCGTGAGTGCTTGTGGGATGAAGTGTGGTACCTGTGTTTGCCTGTGACACTCTTGGGTGTTGCTTTGTGTGCATGCTTGTCAGTATGTGTGCATGGGATGGGTTGAGGTTGAGGAGATTGGGACTCGGAAGTGGTAGTTGGAGGGGGGACGGTAGAAACAGGGACAATGGCTGGCATCAGAGAGGAGGCTAGAGCCTGAATCGATCCCTGTTGGGCCACCAATCCACCATGGATGCCCTCCAGGAATGCATTGCATTGCTGCATGTGGGATGCCAGTCCCTGGATGACACTCACAATGGTTGACTGCACTACAGAGATGGATTTCAGGAGGTCAATAGCCTCCTCACTCAGGGCAGCAGGGCTCACTGGACAGGGCCTGAAGTGCCGGGGCGAAGGAGATGCCCACCCTCCTGGGTGAGCGGGCACGGGCAACTCGCTGAGGGGCTACTGGGAGGGCAGTGCTGGTACGGAGGTGGCTGTACCTGCAGCTGGGGTGGTCACAGAGGTGTCCGCCACCACCAGGGAGCTCCCATCGGAGGAGGTATCTGAGTCTGTGTTTTCACCTCCTGTGTCCACCGGGGTGCTCCCCTTGCCCTCTGTCCCACTGGTTCCCTCGGCATCGGTGGACTCTGACTCCAGGGTCCTGTGCAATACAGCTCCCTCTGTCGCCGGTGCCCCTGCTCCTCTGCCAGATGATGCTAATACACACATGAACAGGATGACAGATCAAAAAAGGGTGGAGAGAGAAAAAGGAAACACTGAGTCAATTACTGCACCAACACCACAGTTGGCATACACGGCACCGACAAACACAGGGATCAGGCTTAATCACTATGCATTGCACTATCAGTGACTTGGCTAGATGCTAAGGCAAGACGAGGACCACACACTGCCAACTGCACCCCTCCTGGTACCCACAAAGCGCTGCCTGAAAAGGAATGCTAACAAGCTAGGTTACTGCATTTGCCATACACCCATTACCCTAGAGTTGACCCACGCTGCAATGTCTGGCCTGGCCTTAGGGGCACCCACTAACTCACATCCACCACCCGATTCCACCCCACCCGGCAAATTTTAGAATAATACCCACTGTACTCACTCCCTTGTGGCTGCTGTGATTCCCTCAAACGCCTATCCAGCTCTGGGTAGACCACCGCCAGTATGCAGGCCATCAGGGGGGGTCAGGTTCTGACGGGCACCCCTTCCTTGTTGGGAGTCTATCACCAGATGGGCCTCTGCGGTCTTCCATGCCCAGCATCTCAGGTCCTCACACCGTTTCCAACAGTGGGTGCTCTGCCTGTCATAGACCCCCAGGGTCCGCATGTCCTTGGTGATGGCACGCCATATTCCCTTCTTTTGATGGGCGCTGACCAGCAGAGGCAATGCAGACAGGAGAACACCATTAAACAAACAGTCCAGCCTGTCACACATAAGGCCCACCAATCCGGTTTCCATTACCATTGGCACACCGATTGCCTGGTACACACCATGTACACCACCACAAGACATTCCCCTCACCCGATGACATGATGCTTGCACACACATCTCCATGCATTCTTCCGACATGAATCGTGCCCAATGTGTACTCACATGTTGGTCTGGAGGCCCATATCGCAGTCCATACTGGGGTAGGACCCCATCCACCTGTCGCTCCAACTCCCCCGAAGTGAAGGCATGGAGCCTTTCACCGGTCACACGGGCCATGGTGGGTTCCAGATACAGGTCACAGAAAGCACACGCAGTGTAGGTGTTCTCCTGTTGAAGGTCAGGAAACAAGTGAGGAATCAGATAGAAAATGGCAGTCACGTCCGCAGCAGTGTACACCATCACTGCCGGCACTGATCCCCATTGGCCACTGTACTCCACAGAGCCCCATATTATCCAATGAGCAATTGCACGGAGGTGCAAGACCGCCTTCCTCCACGACCTCCAACGTTGGCAGAATTAGCTCACTTCCACCTGTCACTACATACAGGACAGGTGGTCGCCATTTCAGGAGGTGGGGACAACGATCATATCAACTTCACAGCCTAGATTAGCACATGCCTCGGCATTCCCATAGTCCCATAACATAAATGCACCATGCACACTGAAGTTGTGGTTCAAATTGTGACAGCCTACTCACTCTTGTGTCCCTTAGATACCTACTGCTGCAGATGAATAGGAGGTGTAGACATACCCCGTGTACAGACCCCTTGTGGACTTGGCTACACTGGAGGACAGGCACATTATCCTCACCTATAGACTGGACAGGGCAACAATCACAGAGCTGTGTGCCCCATTGGAGCCTGAACTGATATTTGCTTTCTGTCATCCGACTGGTATCCCCCCTCTTGTGCGAGTGCTATCAGTGCTCCATTTCTTGGAAACTGTTTCTTTCCAAGTGACAGTGGAGTTGGCAGCAGGAATGTCACAGCCAATGTTCCCAATTGTGCTGCCAAGAGTCTTGTCTGCCCTGATAAAACACATGTGCAGCTACATTTATTTCCACCAGGTGGAAGATTTGTTCACTGTGAAGGCCAGATTCTATGCAATGGGACATATCCCCAATATTATTGGGGCGATTGACGGGACACATATTGCGTTTGTCTCCCCCCCTGCCAGAATGAACAGGTGCTCAGGAATTGTAAGAGTGTCTATGCACTTAATGTGCAAATGGTGTGCCCTTGGGGACCCCTTCCCCTTTGCGAATGGGTCACCACCTACTTCAAGTAGGTGGTAACTGCAATTGTTTTGGGACCGCATTGATGGTCACAAAATAATCATACATACCTCTGCGATTCCGTATTAAGAAGGGACGCCCTTGACACCCAAATCGGGTATGTAGTTGCAAATCCAATTAGCGATTCGGTAACATTTACCGAATCGCAAATTGGACTTGTTACATACCAAAACGCATTTTTGCAATTGCAGCGATCGCAAAAATGTTTGATACATTTGGCCCCTTGTGTTGATGCCATTTAGATGAAATAAAATAGGCACTCTTATCCAGAATACTTTTTTCCTATTTATCCCCCAAAACTGAAAATGTACCTCTATTTTGTCTATTTTCTTGGTTCCCTCCAGGGGAATCAACAAACACTGGTTACTTTTAGAATTCGCAGGATTTTAGGAACAAATGACACACATTTGGCATGGATGCTTCATGTAGACAAAAAGTGTTGGAGGCCTTAGCCAGAACTAACCCAAATAGCCAAAAAAGGGCTCAGTACTGGGGGTGGGAGGAGCTGGAGTTAAGGGGTTAAACTCACATTTATTGTTTATAAATCATCCTTAGGTAGGCACTAAGTAGCCCCTAGGGCTGGGTGCACTGTAATGAAAAGGTTGGATATGTACCTTTAGGTTTTACATGTCCTGGTAGTGATAAACTTGTATGTTCCTTTTCACTACTATGAGGCCTACCTCTCTGTCAAGCTTGCAGGTTCACTGTGGCTTGACCCTGTGGCCAAACAAGGACACACCTGTGTGCGTGACATGTGCCCATGGGTGTAGGAGGTGTGGCGGTTGCGGGGGATGTATCCTCCCCAGATTTTGGAGTGTGGAGGACACGGGGGACAAGGGTGGGGGGGACAGGGGGACAAAATAATTTCCCCTCTCACTGCTATGATCTGCAGGGCCATTTCATACCGATGTATTTTTACATTTTCACAAGCGCCTGCACACACTTTCAGAAGCGCTTTCATTCCTTCTGGACAGCATGGGAGAGGATTTCTGATTTTAAATTTCTGCTGGCCCAGGACAAAGGTTGAAATTAAGGGGCCATCAGGCCTCCTTTTGTTTGATTATTCTAGCTGGAAGCTGTTTGGAGCCTCACACCTAGCTGCTATTTAGGAAACAAAAGCACACAGCTTGCTATCACTTCACAGGTATCCGAGAGAGACATGGTTTTGACTTTGTTCAACTCCTGCATATAAGATATAGGTGTGCACCATAAGAATGTCAGATGTGTTGGTCTGACCCAGGATTTATACAAATAACAATTTAACTACCACTATTTTGTTTCATTTCTTTTATAGCACTACTTAAGCCAATGCAGGGTGTCCAAGCGCTTTACATCATGTACTCATTATTATTATTCCCTGAGACATACTGGGCACACAAAGATCTCTTCTGCAGATGCCTTAACCCCCCACATGATATTTTAAAATGCAGACTTTGCATCAGTTGAGAAGAACTGATTATTTCTCCCTTATGACAATTTCTTTGTGGCAGAGCCTCTAAACAATAATTTTATAAATGAAGGCCTAGATTTTCTGTCAAGTTTGTCTACCTTTTTTGGCACGAACCCAAAGCAAAATCTCATTTGTTAGGTGTAGTAAAGCGCTCACATGTACTCATGATAGGCCTGCTAAACATATGCCTTGAGGTGTTAAGATCTGATGCCACCTTCTTTAAAGTCATGGGTTGGGATGCCAAGTGCAATGTCACAGCCATGATGTCATACGTTGTGATGACACTTGCATACTGTCTAACTTGGTCAGTCCCCCCACTTCTTTTTTTTGGACTTGTGCCTGAGTATTTGTAGTTGCCTAGGATCACACAATTTAGTGAAATAGGGAAGACAAGATTTTATATTTTCACACTATACAATTTAGCCACTAGAAGGGTATCACTTTCTAACATTTACAGTAACGGAGATCCGCCCAAGTGCAGACGTAAAGATATTACTTGTAAATGCCCTTTGTGAATTCCCCAAAATTGTAAAATTAGACGTTTGGTCTAAATTTAGGCCAAACGTCTAAGTTTGCCTTTGTGAATCGGGCCAGATTTTTAAGTAATAAAGGATTGGCTTACAGCGTGGCTAACAGGGAGAAGCCATGTTTCATTTTAGGCAGTTTGCCCTGCATTATTAGTTATGTTGTTGTTATTGTCACACACTTAAGCATATTAAAGAATATTATCTTTTATGTATTTAACATTCTCATTTGACTTGTATCATCATTTTTTAAAACAATTTTCACTTTTTATGAGTAGAGACAGAAAAAATGGCAAATAAAGAATAACAGTTACATGAGGAAACATTAGTGGTAGGGCCAATAGAATTATGCGACAAGAAAGGGCCAAATTATGTGGCAGGATTGACTAAGTTATGCAGGCAGAAGAGGCAAATTATGCAACATAATGTGATAGTAATTTAATTAGTTTGTCATTTTTACACTTGTTAACACTACTTGGGCTTATGTTTCACCTCATTAGTACCAGCTTAACACCTAAATATAGCAACAAGCAAAAGAAAGGTAAGCAGTCAACGTTTGCAAAGGGGCCTTCCTCTGTGCACCAACACATGTTGCTGTGCTTTTAGTAACTTTTGAACTGGTTTTGTTTAAATCTGCAGATTATGCAGATGCTAGATTTTGTGGCAAATTCAGCAAATCCATAACTATGCAAAAAACACTGCAGCACACAATCGCATAATTCCAGTGGCTCTGGTGATACCAACCCATGCATCAGAAATACAGTGTTTGTATCAATGCATTTGCATACATCTGTACACATTTCATAATGTTACAGGACAATACAGCAGTCCTGGCCCATAACAGTGTGTGTAAAGTGCCCTAAGTAGCAAGATACTGTTTGACTGTCGCAGTCACAGAGGAGTTCTATAAAAATGTATATAGGAACTAGGCTGAAGGCTGAGTTCATTAGATCAAAGCTGTCTGGTTTGCTAAAGTCATTTAGAGGACATCTGGAAAGCTTCCCTGGGAATGTATTCCACCCACTGCTTACCTATGGCTTTGAAACTTACAATTGCTTGGTATCTATTTGCTAGCTGTATTTGATTTCGGCTGTCCAGCTTGAGTTTGTTCCCTCCAGTAGAGCATCTGTTGTATACTGTATCCTTCCACCAGTATTTGATGTCTCTAAACAGGCCTTTGAATATTGTTCCTATATTGTCTTACTTGCTGTGCATTCAAAGACCAAGGTCAAATTACAGGCTCTGTCTTTCCATGGAGTTTGGCGTTCATCTTTCTTTCTCTGACTTCAAAATGAGAGAACTTATATGACAATCATGCTAGCTACTAGGGGTGTGGTGGAGAAAGGCTTTAGGATTCTATTTTTATCTACCACACAACAAACTTAAAATATTTGTGAATTAAATGTGCAGATACTTAAGAAAATAGGTGTAGTGGAAACAAATATTTTAAGATGATCGAAACAAATCAATACACTAGGTAATTACATTTCCACACATTAACATTTGTGTGCTGTGTACTTTTATCAGTAAAACTGTATGCCTTTGCAAATGTAATGGTAATTTCTGTTGAAGATGTGTTGCCTGTAATGCAGTGTGCTACCACACTATGCATACTTCACTTTATGTCACTCTACTCTACTCTGGATCACTCCATGCCATGCAATCTACTCTGCACCACTCCATTCTGCACCTCTCTACTCTACTCTGTACCACTCAACTCTATTCCAATGCACTCTACCCCACTCTAATCTAGGCCAGTCCACTCTACTCTGCACCACTGTAGACTACGTCGATGCACTCTACACCTCTGTAATATACACCACTGTACTTTACTGCAGGACTCTACTCTACTCCACTCTATTCTACTCTGCACCGCTACACTCAACGCCACTGCTCTCTATATCACTCTACACCACTGCACTCTATGACCCCCTTTGCATTGCAACACTGCACATTATGCCACTCTATTCTACTCTGCACCACTGTACTCTATGCCACTCTATGCAACTGCAGTCTACGCCTATGCACTCTATGCCACTCCACTCTGCAACAGTGCACACTTCGCCACTGAACTCTATATACCTGTACTCTGCACCACTGCACTCTACTCGCCACCACTCAACTCTGTGCCACTCTACTGCACTCTTCACCAATGCACTCTATGCCACTCCACTCTACACCCCTCTATGCTGCATCACTGCACTCTACACCACTCTATCTTGCAGCACTCCACTCTACCATGCACCACATCACCCTATGACACAGCACTCTGCGTCACTGCACTCTGTGCCACTGTAATCTATGCTGTACCACTCCACGCTGCGGCTCTACTCTTCAGCACTAGAGTAGTGCACTCTACACCAATTTACTAAAAAACAATGCACTCTATGCCAATCTACTCTGCACCACTGTACTCTGCACCACTTCACTCTAGACCACTCTATGATACTCCGTTCAGACACTCTACTACATTAAACTTTACTCCACTCTCTGTCACTATGCAACACTTTACTCCACTCTGTGACTCTCTACACAATTGCCGCTACACCACTTCATGTCACTTTACTCCACTCTATTCTATGACATACGACTCCACTCTATGCCACTCCATGACATTCTATCCCACTTCAATCTACATTACTCTACTCCACTCTATGACACTCCATGCCACTGCACTATACCACAATGTACTATGCTCAACAACACCTTATTCAACTCTCTCTATGGCACTCCACATTACTTTACTCCACTCTATGCCACTCCATTCTTCTTTATGCCTCTCCACTCTACTCCACTCTACGACACTTTACTCACTCCTCGACACTCTATGCCACACCAATCAACAACACTTTATGACATGTCATTCTCCTTTATGCCATTAACTTATAGCCATGCTGAATAGCAGCCATGCTAGTTTACAACATGGCTAAAACACACAAGCAAAGCCAATAGCTCTGCATAGGTGAGACATATTGGCTTTGCCAATGCTTTCTTATAAAGTATGGAACTCCAAGATTACTTGCAGTATCCTTATCATCTACGCCAAGGGGTAAAATAGCCTATATAATACGGCATCTAGAAACACATGTGTTTTTATAATCATTACGTCCTTTGTACAGCAGTTTTAAAAGCACTGCAAAGTTCCTTGTACATTCAGCAGCGGCGGCTCCTCTGCTAAGGGGGGGGGAGTGTTGCCCTACTGCTCTGAGCAGCACATAAAAGGAAAAATAAAATGATAATAACACAACATGTTATTAGCATTTTATCTTTCATTGCAGAGCCAAGTTAGGGCATGGTGGGCTGAGCTGTGTCACATGGAGGAGGAGTGGAATGTGCAGCCTAAGTGCGCATGACAGTTTAGCCGGCCATCTTGGGCCGGCCAAACAAACATGCTCACTTAGTAGTTCCCCACCTGGCTGTATTACAGAGCCAGGTGGAAAACATGAACAGGCTCCCACTCCCTGTCTGAGTGCTGAACCAGGCTGCTCAGACCAATCACAGCGCTGCTGTCAGGCCGGTGACAGCAGTGTTTTGATTGGCTGAGGGGAGTCTGGGAGACTGTGTGCTTCCGCGCTGCTGGAACTCAGGAAGAGAAGAGGACGGAGGCGAGATGGGAGCCATACACAGATAAAGTGTTTTTTTTTATTTTTCATCCCCCTGCCTCACCACCCCCATTACTTAGCAATCACCAGAGGCTTTTGGGTAAAAATAAAAGCATCAAGATAACTCTGGTGATTAATGTACCAGTGGGAGAGAGGTGGAGGTTTTGTCTAGTGGCAGTTTTGACTCATCTAAGGTAGCGCAGATGGTTAATATACCTGCTGAAAAGAATATGTCTCATGTAAAGAACAGTATTTTATGTGCCTAGCACAGTGGGATACTACTTTTATCACAGAGATTCCTTTGTTACTGTGCAGCTCATAAGTTACAATCATAATCTAGCACAGTGAGCTATGAATTGCCATCAAAGAGCTGCATGCAAACTGCATGGCACAAATTAGAAAGTTATGTTTTGTTTTCACAGTCTTTAATTTTTCATATGCTGCTAATGAAGGTTTGTTTGTGTACAAATATATTCTGATTATTAAAGTCAAAACTAACCATTCTGTTATGTTCTGAATCCTGACTTTGTGCTTCTCCACACCAAGCACTCTTAGAAAATGCCTACCAGTGTGAATAACATGTGAATCCTACACCTTGTAGTCCCCTGTAAAGTTCTCCGACACCTTACACCGGTAGGAGAGGTGCTATTCAACAAATTGATTGTATGTGACAGAGAGGATATGGAGAAACGTGAGGCCCTTATGGTTTACTTCCTTTCCCCACCACATATTTATGTGAAAAAGCCTTTTCAGATCTTACGTACCTAAAGAATAAAAACAGAAATCGCTTGGGAAATGTAGAATCTGACCTGAGGATTCAGCTTTCTTAAGTAGGACAAAACATTGAAAAGTTAGCCACCTGAGATGCAGCACTAACCTTCCCATCAACATTTTTTGATTCTTGGATATTTTTTCAATATAAAACATTTAGATCTTTAGTAATTCGAGTATTTGTTTGGTGTGAACTTGCTTGTGCATTTTTTGTGAATTAATGTTGTAATGTTTAAAATTTAAATTATACAAATTGCTTCGGGTGCCCGGCTTCCAGTGGTGATTCAGTGGGGTCCTCAGGAGACAAAAGGTTGGAAATCACTGCTTTAGTGCATAGCTTCTGTAATTTTAAGCTATTAAAATAGAGCAGAAGAAAGACAAGCAATGTTCCATTTGTTGCTTTAAACATCTGCTTTAATTATGTTCCATGTCCTAACCTGCCTTTCACCTTGACTGCTGGCTCTGGCAGAAGGCAAATCAAAACTGGACTGTAATAATCTTATAATAGTCGGGTTCTGACATCTTTTCTTTATAATCCGTGACATGATGCATCAGAAGTAGCTGATTATATAGAAATTAATGACTGCTGTTTATACAGGGATCACAGAATAACATGTATTAAATAGTCTGTAACACCAAGAGCTTCTTCAATGTAAATGCGCCTAGTTTTCACTGATGTGGAGCTGACCTGCCCAAGATCGTACAGAGGAGCAGAAGTGTTATTAGAACTACAGTTTCAATACACAGTTTACAATTATTGTACCTGACCGCTTTTGATATCTCTAGTGCGGTTTCAATTTGCATGAGGTGAGAGGCATGATCCATGTGAGGTGAGAGGCATGATCCATGTGGGGCACAAAAGGTATGTTCTTCCTTTTCTCCCTCCTACCTTTATTTTTTTAGGCACGAAGATGCAAGCTTAATCAACATGTTTTTTTCACATTAGGTATACATACTTTGTGAATGTAAATAACAATAAAACATGCTTTCAAACTGACAACATGCCTTCCTTTCCCCCTATTTCACGTCAAAACTATATGATTGTGTACATTTATCAGGGCCTGCATTTCACAAACCATGGGCCATTAGTATAGGGTCAATTGAAAATTCCCCAAGGCTGTCACTGTCCCCCCAAAAATGTATTGTCTCCTACGCCCCTGCTTGTGCCTCCCCACTAACAGTGTACTAGTATGTATATTGCCCACAGCTTGTTTCTGCTGTTGCCCATGTTGTGTACATTGCTCAATGCTTGCTTCTGCTGTTGCACACTGTGTGCATTGCACAATGTTTATTGTTGAGGCCTAGACTTTGTTTGTGCTTATTTGTTGAACGCTGACTTGTCTTGTGAGGTCTCAGTGGTCATGGCCAGTAACTATTTAAACCACATTGATTCTCATATGTACTGCTTACTGTCTGGAGACCCACCTGACTCAGCAGCGCCTCTCTTTGCTCCTGAGACTCTGGAGGATTTCCCTGCTTTCTCGAACCATGGAGTCAGGTCTGTTCTTTGCTTTCTACCAGGCTTCCACAGCAAAGGCATCTGAGAAAGAACAAAACAACAGTCAGCAATTGATTTGCGGTAACACACCTCACTCGCATAGGAAAGGCTTAAACTCGTACCTGTGCAGTTGTAGATATCGATTGTGCAGAGAACGTTCCCTGAGAACAGCACCTTGATTTTTTGCCTGCATTGTTCTTATGCATGCCAATGCCATAAAAACTGTTATTGTTGCCCGTATTTGGTGAATGTTCATAGCCCGCATTTTAGGAGGGCTACTCCAGTGACCCTTGTGTGATAACAGCAACTAGTAGCGCAGTGGGAATAGCGCTTTCATGTTCATATTGCATTGGGTTGGTAGCACATTCAGTTTATCTTGCTTGATGAGCAAAGGCTGAGATAAGAGACATACTGTGACCAAACAACAAACAAGAGTGTGAGCCACCCTGATCTATATGTATGATGTTTATTTGCACAATACTGCTGTGCTATTTAAAACTGAGGCCCATATTTATACTTTTTAGTGCTGCATTTGCGTAATTTTTTTATGTGAAAGTAGTGCAAACTTACAAAATACAATTAGATTTTGAAAGTTTGCGCCTCTTTTACATCAAAAAATGACGCAAATGCTGCACTAAAAAAGTATAAATGTGGCCCTGAGTTCCTAGAATCAAAAAATCCTTGGTGTGCTAATTAAACTAAAGGCCTGATTTAGACTTTGGTGGATAAGTTACACCATCACAAACGTGATGGATATCCTGTCCGCCGTATTGCGATTCTCATAGGATACAATGGGATTGTAATACAGTGGACGGGATATCTGTCATGTTTCTGACGGAGTAGCTCCACCCATCAAACTCTAAATCAGGCCCTAAGTTCCTAACACTGCTGTGGTCTAGAAACACTAATGGTGTATATGTATTGTGTATCTGTAACAAGTTTTGTCATATAAGCTCCATCCCAGTGAAATAACCATCTACACAAGTCGGACATCACAAAATAAACCACTACTACATTAAGTTAAGTAGGTGTTAGAGCAAAGGAAGGAGGTTGGGTATAGCATTAAGCAGACACTCAGTAAGGTTATAGTCCCCTCTATTACAGGGTCCTTCTTACAAGATTCTGGAGACTCCCCTGGGAGAGAGGGAGCACCAAAAGTGGGAAGGGGGATCACCACCTGTACTTGTAAACATACTCATTAACTAGTCAGTAGGTGCATACAGCGCGAGTGCAGTTGCTAACCAGTCACTCTTATTACAGGAAGTGTGAAATAACTCCAAACACCTCTATGAACACCCCAGTGAGTACCATCCAACAGCCAGTGCAGACCCATCATTTCTCTCATTCAGTCCCCTTTCCTCTGGTGTGCCTCTGTGCTAGTCACGTAGAGATCATGAATAGAACCCAGGTGGAGTTGGGAACCAGCAGCCTGGGTCAACATAGGGTCTCTGTGGGATGAACTTGTCAGAGTTTGACACTCTCCTATAAGATAACACTGGGTTACCTTATTAAGTTTGAAAAGTGCTATCCTTTGATTGGGAACAGGTAAGCATTTCATGGTTGGTACCTAAGAAACTAATTAAAAATCCTCTGTAATGGTAAATATGGATTTTAGGTTACAATTTTGGAACTGTCCCTTTTAGAAAGTTGACATTTTCCTGCCCTAAACGATTTGGTGTCTGTAACCTATCCTAGGTAACATGGCTGGGTGTACTTGGCAGTTAAGCTTTGTTTTTTCTTCCTAGACAGCCACACAATAGATGGATTAGGTGTGTCTGGATGAGCCATCAACTGGAAGGATGGAGCACAGCCCCAGCTGAAAATGAATAGACTTGCTCTGCCTTCATACAAAGGGCTTCTCACCCATGCATTGTTCATGCAGGCATATTAGAGCCAGTCAGAAAACTTTAAAGGGAATTATCTAGAAATTCCTCCTTTTTCAAAGAAAGCACCATGTATAAACATGGGATCTTCAGACCCACTTTTCAGTTCACTTTCTAGGCCTGCATAAGTACTCTCAAAGGACTGCCTGCTGCTGTGACCTGTTGTGTACTCCACAAGACTGCTTTGCTACACCTGGAAGCACTACTTTGCTGCTTTGAGCCTTCACTGAACTCTCAAAGGCCTGTCCTGCTGCTTGAACCCTGCTCCATCACCTGAAGCCAGGTCCACCAGAAAGACTTCAATGAGTTCAATTGCTGGTCTCTTGTTCAGAGCTTCAGGGACGGAAAAGGCTCCCTCCATCTTGAACCCACACCTGGACCTAGCTTGAGTGAATGCTAGCAACCCCAAGTGGCACCCCTCCATTCCTGGACCCTTGGTATCAGTGCTAGATGTGCCCAGATAGCCACAATCCCAAATTTGAGACTTAGAAACTTTTTGACTAAAAACTGCTTTGAGTACCATTGGAAGACAGGGATTAACCTGCTCATCTATGTGCCTGACTTAAGCCTGACTTTGTGCCACCCCCTGCCATGTTCTTCTCCTCAGCAGCAAACCCTGTTCAGCTGTCCCTCAGCAAAGGGCTATCCAGACTCTTGTAATTGTCATCGGCTGCAGCCTCTAGCTTTGTCCTGCTGAAGTTTTTCGACTTCCAAAATAGTGACTAAGTCTGAACATAGAAATCTTCACAATGACTTTGTCCAATGGCTCCCTAGTGATGCTCTCTCCTTGGACACCGCCTGTAGCCTTACACCCCTGAACTTTACTTTCCTAGAACTTTTTTCTTCAAAGTTTCTTCTAAGTGTGAAGGAAAGCGCTGACCAGGCCCAATCCACTATTTTTATTTGACCCATGATCCATCGTGGTTTGACATTTTTTCCACTTTGGTCCAGCCTCCCACTGCTAAATGTCCACGGTTGGTGACTTGATATTTTAGGTGAATTTACTAAAAAGTTTAAACATTCATAACTCCTGTTCTGCTGATTGGATTTTTGTTGTTTTGATGTCAAATAATTTATTAAAATGTACAATTTTTTCTAATTTGGTGTGGGTTATTTCTTGTATTAGGGGTTCACTTTGTTACTGTTTGTGTACTGCATAAATATTTTCACATTGCCTCTAAGCTAAGACTGACTGCTATTGCACCAACGTACCAAAGGGTAAAGCACAGGTTAATTGAGTACATTTTGTGGTTTACCCTGACAGGGATTGTGGAGTGAAGTTTGTGGTTTACCCTGACAGGGATTGTGGCTGTTGCTTGAACAGGAGCAACCCCTTTAACCAACAGCCCAGTTTTCCACATTCTTTTTTCAACTGAGAGCCCGATTTGAATATTGGTGGATGGATTATTTTGTCGCAACGGTGACCATTATCCTATATGACAAAATCTTATTCCCATAGGAGATAATGGGATTTAGGTTTTGGCGGACAGGATATTCATCACTACTGTGACAGAATAACCCATCCACCGATATCTAAATAAGACCCTAATTTAGTTAACTTCTTTCTATCATGGGGTGTGGTCTGCAGTCACCTAAAGAGTGTTCTGGTCAAAAATCTCTACTGACCATAAAGACCTCAACAATTATTGGTCCATAACCAACCTTCTCTTCCTGGGCAACTCATTGAGGGCTATCTGACATTACAATGGTAGACGTGCATCATTGGCAATAATCTATATGCTTTAAATGATTGACAATGCTGTCTGCATCTCAAATAAAGAAGAATCCTGCATTCTGATCCACCATGATCTGTTAGTGTCTTTTCATATGCTAACCCCCAAGGCTCCATTACAGCTTCAGTAATGTTCAAATTCTCTACAAAATACAAATACAGAAAGAACAGTACTATCTCAGAATGAAAATGTAGAAGACTGAATTCCTGATTATCGCCTCAGTGCTCTCTAACTTTCCTGTCCAATTCTACCTGAATTTTCTCACAGCACTTGCTATTGGTCTCACCATTAATTAACAGAACTAAACTAAGGTTGATGTTGGGTGTGCTGTCACACAAACATCTCCATGCGAAAATATGTCAATGATTGCTCCACTTGAGCATAGACTTCCGAGGGCCATCGAAAAATCTTCTCTGATTCTGACTTCAAGTGGACAGTCAATAGTGTGAGCCTGTCTAGACTGGTTCATGGAAATGTTCTTGTGGCTAGCATACATTAGGCCCTCTAACAGCATAATTCCATGTAGCGGCCACATGCCATCTGCTGCTTCTTTATTTCTTTCAATATTTATTTCATTGCTCAGACACCTCTTTTGGGATGCTTTGCACTAAACAAGATTTATTGATGTCACGGTGCTTGATGCTGGCCTCAGCTTCATCCTACCAAGCCAGTACAACAATGGATCCTATTGCAAGGCCAACTTTGTAATTTTGTTCATGTACTGTTATTTTGCTTCCTCTGTTGGTTTTCCAGAGTCCACATTAAACAAAAACATTTCCAAACAGAACTTTGTTTTTTGAAGAATGCCACTGTCTCCAAAAACAAGTATTGGCTTGAACGTTTTCTGCTCCGATGTGTGATATATCAAAAGGTTGTTAATTGCTCCTGGCTGGCCGCTACATTCTATATTACTTTTTGATTTATACATTTTTTCACTGCTAAAGCTAATTAGATTCAAATACAGTTTCACATACAAAAATTAAAATCAGCAGCATCATTTAAAAAATCATCATAGTTGGCAGGCCCTACTTGTTTATTTGTTTATCTGGGATTGCTGCTACTATGTCACTATCTTGAGCTGTGCTTCACAATGTTTAATTGACTACTAACCAATTATTGTACCCTAGAATAGCCCATTTTACAGTGATATAAAAATCCACCTTTTATCCAACCTTAGTACAATTATTTCACTTAGAGATGTTTCAACTTATTCCAACAACCTGGCTGCAGACAGTATTGTTACAACCTTCATAGCAGATTGAAACTGCATAAACTATGGCTCAAATACTATTTTCTCTAAAGCTGTGGAGTAAATATTTCTTTCTAGTTTCCACACAAATGAAGCACATGAAAATTATATTATCTAGCGTCCTCAGTTTCTTCCCACAAAGCCCACAGTTATGTTTGTTTGAGCTCACCCCTTACCAGTGAATTCCAGAATTTGTGTGTACAAAAGCCTAAACAGAGGTACTTATTTTTCGGTCAGGCTTTAGCTAAGACCTTTTGTTTTTCACCCCCCAAAAATGATAAAGAGACATGCAGATGCATACAAACATAGTCAGCCTACCTAATTCACATATAGTTCCCTCCCATAACAGTACATAGCACATGGTAATACATCAGCCCACTTCAGCCACTGTCTCCCTTCACTGTGAGTGATGCCATTCTTCCTCTGCACAAATACATTCCTATGGCAAAAGCAGACCCCTTCAGTATTGTTGCCCAATGTGTTCTTTTGTTAAAAAAAAGTTCCTTTGGGAGGGTACGAACTCACCCAATGCACTGCTATCTGGCTCTCACTGCCTTATACAGTGTGGTGCATCCTGTCTGAACACTGCTAGCATCCACCGTCTTAGAATTTTCTAAAACATTCAAAGATGGGTGACTTTGCATTGAGAGGCAAGATTTGGCATTTTTTAATGATTTTTTGTAAAGTTTTAAATAATTCCCAGCTGGCTGCCCATGCAAGTGCATGCTTGAACTTGTAAAGGCAGCCATTTTTTTATGTTTCTGTATAATGTATAACAAGAAACATTCCGCGATGGCCTCCTGTACCTCCCACCACCAGCACCTCCAGCCCACCAAAAAAACCCCGATCTCATTATGGTTCACAAATCACGAGAGTGGTTCTTCCGTGTGGAAAACCATTGGCGGTACTAACCGCGGCGGTCTGCAATCACATCACTTAAACACCACACCACATTGGATAGTTTGAATACCCCACACCTGACACACACATCCACACACCTGACACACCTACAAAGAGCACTATATAATACTCCCTTCTCATCCCACAATCCTTTGAAACCGAAACGCACCACACAGCCACACAGCCACACAGAAGCCGAAATGAAAAATTAGACCAAAGCACACAATAGGCACCCCTACACATTTCACACACCACTCATTCTACACTTGCCCGGCACACACAACACACAATTTAGTACCCCACACTATACACAACAATCATCACCCACTCACATCACAGCAACCCCACATCATCACCCAATCTTTTCCCCCCACTTTTCACTACTTCATCATCTCGTCCACCACTACCCTGTCCCCACAAAACAAACATCCACGTTTCACTGATGATGAGTTGAGGGTCACGGTGGATGAAATCATCAGAGTAGAGCCATACCTTTTAGGAGCAAAGGTCCAGCAAACATCAATAGCCAGGAAAATGGAGTTGTGGCAAAGGATAGTCAACAGGGTCAATTCTGTAGACACTTACCCATGCTCAAGGGAGGACCTCAGGAAGAGGTGGAACAACCTCACGGGAAAGGTACCAGCTGGCGGTCTGCAAGACTGGCGGTGGACCCCCACCTTCTCCCTCCTTTGACTTTAATCTCATTTCCTGAAAAATATATTCAGACCAACCAGTTGTTGGTTTCATGGTTACATCTTTTCCTGCATTTCCTTTCCCAGGTTAGAGTTGTCCCTGGCTGACATTGATTGTGTGGGAGTATTTGTGTGAGTGTGGTGCTTGTGGTTCCTGAATTGTATGGGTAATATGTGAGGGTATGTGCAGTGCGTTTGTCCCCCAGGGATAGGGTGTATGGTGTGTGATAGGCATGTGTATGTAGCAGACATGTTGTTGTGATGGTATTGTGTTGTGCTTATGTTGACGTGTTAATTGTTGTGGTGTCTGGCTTTGTGTGCTTTGACTGTGAGAGTGTGCCTGAATTGTGCATGTTGTGAAAGGTACTGTGCTGTGCTGTGTGAGTTGTGATGTGTGTCAATTGGTAAGTTGTTTAATTGTTCAATTGGGTGTGAAGTGTGGCCTGGAGTCCCTGTACACGTGGGCACACTACTGATTGACGTGTCCTGGGACAGAGGTGTGGGTACGCTGGGTGGGTGCTGTGGTGTTGGATACTGAAGGTGGAGGCTCCATGGTGGACAGTGAGTGGATGTTAGAAATGGGGTTTCTGGTTGGCTAGGGTATGCACCTCAGCCAGGCAGAACTTACCCACTCTAGTCAGAGCAAGGGAGTTACACATCCAAGATAACCCCTGCTCAACCCCTTGGTAGCTTGGCACGAGCAGTCAGGCTTAACCTGGAGACAATGTGTAAAGCGTTTGCACAACACACACAACACATGTGATGCAATATCCCCACCACAAAGGAAACACAACACCAGATTATATGAAAATATACTGTATTGTACACAAGGCAATTATCAGACCAAACATCACATATCAGTACTATCCTGCTACCTTAGCAGTTGTCAGAACGTTACACATTAGTTACTCTGCAACCTAGCAGTAGTCACACATAACACACAGGTTACTCAATATTCTGCAACATAAGCAGTAGTCAGGAAAACACGTTATTACATCACAGCACTTGTCATAAGACTATCATAAAATGCCCATAGTAGGAACATTAGAAAACATATGGAAAGTTAGAAAAACATATTAGCAAGCATGTCCATAAAAGGAACATTTGCATACACATATGTAAAAACATCAAACACAGGTAGGTAATATATGAATCAAACAAAAGTCTGTAGGAAGAACTTTGGATTGCAACTATATTGGTCATTTAAACAGTACCTGGTTGGATGAAGGCACTTCCAGTGCCTAGACAGTGAACAATGGGGCCCCCGGCGCTCCTATGCGCAAAACGGGGGCCTCCCTTATACTCTGGGGTCAGAGGAGGGCGACATGCACCTCCTCTCTTTTATAGACAGGCCCCTCCGGGGACCGTGATTACTGGGGGATCCAGGGCCTCAACCGGCCCTCACGAGGGGGGCCAAAGCCAGCAAAAACAACTTAGGGCAGGAGGGGGGCACCAGGCACCCCCTCTGGTTTAATGACAGGCCCCTCCCTGGACCCGCGATCTCTGGGGGCCCCCCGGGCCTCCACTGGCCCTTCCACCAAGGGGGGGGCCCACAATAATTCCCGTTTTACCTAACAGCAGAAACGGAGCGTCCTGCTCCTAACGCAGAGGCCAGGGGGCACTCCCCGCGCCTTCCCCTGATCCTGCCGTGAAGCCACAAGAAGATCAGACCCCTCCTGGGGCCCGAGCAGACACTCGCCTGCACCTGATGCGGTGCACGAGTGTTCTTCCAGCTTCCCGGGCCGCTGCGGTGATCTTATTTAAAGGGGCACAATGCAGCAAGGAGCCTACGAGCTCCCAAGGCTCCATTAGCGCGCTGCAATCAGCGCTATGGCAGCCGCAACCACAGAGAAGCACCCTCATGAAGAAATGGATGCAGGGGTCAGGGGCCACAGCACCCTGCCCCTGGGTAGCAGAATCTTAAGACAAGGTCCTCAGGGGGAGGGCCCAGCTACAGACCAGCACAAGGGAAAGGCAGCAAGTGGCAAGTCCTTCATAGTGACCAGGCAGGTCACAGGTCAGCACAGCAGCAGCAGTCCATGGCGGTTCCTGGTGAGTCCTTTCAGCCTTTGGTGTCCAGTTCCAAGATGATTCCAAGAGTCTCCAAATTGTGGGGAAAATTCCCCTGTACTTATAGTCAGTTCTTACAGTGTTTTACAATGGTAGGGAGAGGAGGTTCCAGCCAGTTACAACTGGTTCTGGGAGTGCCCCCTCTCTCCTTTCTGCACAGGCTCCAAACATCAGTGCAGTGGGGGGTTAACGACCCTATTGTGTGAGGCCAGGGCACAGTCTTTACAAATGCAGGTGTGCCCCGCCTCTCCCTTCTCTCAGCCCAGGAAGACTATTCAGTATGCAGATGCACCTCTGTGACACCTCCACCCACCCTGTGTACAGGCTGTCTGAAAAGTATGCACAAAGCCCCAACTGTCACTCTGCCCATACGTGGATTGGAGTCAAGCTGCAAAACACCAGAGTCATAAGCACAGATAAATGCGCACTTTCTAGAAGTGGCATTTCTGTGATAGTAATAAAAAAATACACCCACACCAGTAAGCAGCATTTATTATCACCATCACAACCATACCAAACACGCCTACGCTACCCCTCATAAATCAGACAATACCCCTTACACATAAGGAAGGGCATTTCTAATGCAATCCTATGAGAAGGCAGCACTCACAGCAGTGAGACACCAAGTTAGGCTGTTTGTCACTACTAGGACAGGCCATGCAATATGGCACATGTCCTGCCTTTCCACATACATGGCACCCTGCCCATAGGGCTAGCTATGGCGTACCTTAGGGGTGACTTACATGTAGTAAAAGGTGAGTTCTGGGCCTGGCAAGTAAATTTAGATGCCAGGTCCCTGTGGCAGAAAACTGTGCACACAGGCCCTGCGCTAGCAGGCCTGAGACAGGTTTGAAAGTCTACTTCAGTGGGTGGCGCAAGCATTGCTGCAGGCCCACTAGTAGTATTTAATTTACAGGCCCTGGGTATAGAGATACCACTGTACAAGGGACTTATAGGTAAATTAAATATGCCAATTAGGTATAAGCCAATCATACCAACTTTAGATGGGAGAGTACCTGCACTTTAGCACTGGTCAGCAGTGATAAAGTGCTCAGAGTCCTAGAGACAACAGCGAGAGGTCAGAAAAACCAGGAGGAAGGAGGCAAAAAGACTGGGGATGACCCTGCGTAAGGCAAACAGTCCAACAGTGGACTTGGGTGACCAGCTGTCTAATGGTCCCTGTTGGGCCAGGTAGGTCATCTAGATCCAGAAGTCCAGAGTTACTGTCATCACTGGGGGCATCTTCTGTTGGGGGACTGGATAGTCGTGGCACCTCCTCTCCACTGATATTGACTGGGGCACCTGTGGGGATGTAAGTGATGTATTATGCTTCATGTATGTGACATATTGTACATCCCGATCTTCCCCTCTATCGTTGGTGTTGCCCTGCCACCTTTTGCTTGTGTGTGGTGATGTATTGTGTGATTGTTAGTTTCCCTATGCTGTGCATGCTTTGGTGATGGGTGTCCATGCAGGGCTGGGAGGGCTGTCCATTGATTGTATATCATGCAGGATTTGACATTGGGGTTAGTCATATGTGTAGGTGAAGTATGTGGGATGTAGTGGAGTGGTGGGAGTGTGGGTGAGGGGGTGAGAAGGCATGCAGGTATGGGAGATGATTAGAAGTAAATCTTGAGTCACCAGTGTCCAGTCATCCGGCTACTCCAGCGAGTCCCTCAGGATGCAGTATTGCCAAGACTTGCTTCTCCCATGCTGTGAGCTGTAGGGGAGGAGGTGGGGGTCCACCGCCAGTCCTCTGTATGGCGAGCTGGTGCCTTGATGCTATGGAACGTACCTTCCCCTGTAGGTAGTTCCACATCCTTCCGGATGTCATCCCTTGTTCTTTGGTGCTGTCCCACAGCATTTACCCTGTCCACGATTCTCCGCCATAGCTCCATCTTCCTTGCAATGGATATTTGCTGTACCTGTGCTCCAAACAGCTGTGGCTCTACCATGACTATTTCCTCCACCATGACCCTTAACTCCTCATCAGTGAAACTGGGGTGCCTTTGTGGGGACATGGGTGTTGTGTGGTGTGTGTTGGTGAGAGTGTGTTGAGTAATGTGGTGGGGTGTGTGTTGTAGGGTGTGAGAGGGATGTATGGGTGTAAGTTGTGTGTGTGTCTAGGTGTCGCAGTGGTCTTGGTTTCAGTCTGGTGGCAACAATTTGTATTCGTAAAGGGTTGTGGGTAATGTGGGTGTGTGTTTTATAGTGCTGTGGGTGTGTTGGTGTGGTGTGTGTATGAGTGTAAGGTGTGTGTTTTTAATATTGGCCAATGTAGTGTTGTTTTGTTTGTCAGTTTCAATCCTAAGCGAGGTAGTATGTACCACCAATGGTTTACTGCCATTGAGTGTCCGCTGTGGTGGTTCATGGGTCATAATGTGATGGGTGTTGTTTTGTTGGCGTAACGGTATGGGTGTTGGTACCACCACTTTATCACTGCCCTTTGGGCTGGCGAATTTGTGTATGAGCTTTATTCTGTCGGATTGGTGTGTGTGTGTCATAATATGGTGAATGAATATTCGCCACCGCGGTGGTATGTTGGCTGTATTCACTGCAGCGGTAAGCGGGATTTACCGCCAAATTGGACTTGTTACATTCCAAAGCACATTTTTGCGATCGCAAAAATGTTTGACACATCTGGCCCCTTGTGTTGATGACATTTTCATGAAATAAAGTAGCCACTCTTATCCACAGCACTTTTTTCCTATTTTTTCCACAAAACTGAAAATTTATCTATATTTTGTCTATTTTCTTGGTCCCCTCCAGGGGAATCCACAAACACTGGTTACTTTTACAATTCCCAGGATTTTAGGAACAAAGGACACACATTTGGCTTGGATGCCTCATGTGGACAAAAAGTGATGGAGGCCTAAGCGGGAACTATCCCAAATGGCCAAAAAAGGGCTCAGTACTGTGGGAAGGGGGGGAAGCAGGGTTAAACTCACATTTATTGTTTATAAATCATCCTTAGGAAGGCCCTAAGTAGCCCCATGGCTGGGTGCACTGTAATTAAAAGGTTGGATATGTACCTTTAGGTTTTACATGTCCTGGTAGTGATAAACACCTACATTTGTTTTAAGTACTATGAGGCCTACCTCTCTGTCAAGCTTCAAGGTCCACTGTGGCTTGACTCTTTGGCCAAACAAGGACACACCTGTGTGCATGACTTGTGCCCCCCCCCACTAACAGTGTACTAGTTTGTACACTGCCCACAGCTTGTTTCTGCAGTTGCCCATGTTGTGTACATTGTCCAAAGCTTGTTTCTGCTGTTGCAAACTGAGTGCATTGCCCAATGTTATTGTTGCGGCCTAGACTTTGCGTGTGCTTATTTGTTGAACGCTAACTTGTCTTGCGAGGTCTCAGCGGTCATGGCCAGTGACTATTTAAACCACATCAATTCTCAACTGTACTGCTTGCTGTCTGGACACCCACCTGACTCAGCAGCGTGTCTCTTTGCTCTTGAGACTCTGGAGGATTTCTCTGCTTTCTCGAACCATGGAGTCAGGTCTTTTCTTCGCTTTCTCCCGGGCTTCCACAGCAAAGGCATCTGAGAAAGAACAAAACAACAGAGTTAGCAATTATGTTGCAGTAACGCATCAGACTCACATAGAAAAGGCTTAAACTTAAACTCGTACCTGTGCAGTTGTAGATATCGATAGTGCGGAGAACGTTCCCTGAGAACAGCACCTTGATTTTCTGCCTGCATTGTTCTTATGCATGCCAACGCCATAAAAACTGTTATTGTTGCCCGTATTTGGTGAATGTTCATAGCCTGCATTTTAGGAGGGCTACTCCAGTGACTCTTGTGTGATAACAGCAACTAGTAGCACAGTGGGAATAGCGCTTTCATGTTCATAATGCATTGGGTTGGTAGCAAATTCAGTTTATCTTGCTTGATTGGCAAAGGCTGAGATAAGAGACATACTGTGACCAAACAAGAGTGTGAGCCACCCTGATCTATATGTATAATGTTTAATCCCACAATACTGCTGTGCTATTTAACACTGAGGCCCATATTTATACTTCTTTAGCGCTGCATTTGCGTCATTTTCTGAAGCAAAAGTGGTGCAAACTTACAAAATACAATTATATGTTGTCAGTTTGCTGCTCTTTTGCGTTAAAAAATGACTCAAATGCTGCACTTAAAAAGTATAAATGTGGGCCTGAGTTCCTAGAATCAAAAAATCCTTGGTGTGCTAAGTAAACCAAGGGCCTAATTTAGAGTTTGGTGGATGAGTTACGCCATCACAAACGTGAGAGATATCCTGTCCGCCGTGTTGTGATTACCATAGGATACAATGGGATTGTAATACAGCAGACAGGATATCCGTCATGTTTGTGACGGAGTAGCTGCGTCCGTCAAACTCTAAATCAGGTCCTAAGTTCCTAACATTGCTGTGGTCTAGAAACACTAATGGTGTATATGTATTGTGTATCTGTAACAAGTCTTGTCACATAAGCTCCATTCTAGAGAACTAACCATCTACACAAGTCAGACATCAAAAAAAGACACCACTTCCACATCAAGTTAAGTAGGTGTTAGAGCACAGGGAGGAGGTTGGGTAAAGCATTAAGTAGAAACAGAGAAAGGTTATAGTCCCCTCTATTACAGGGTCCTTCTTACAAGATTCTGGAGACTCCCTTGGGAGAGAGGGAGCATTAAAAGTGGGAAGGGGGATCACCACCTGTACTTGTAAGCACACTCATTTACTAGACAGTAGGTGCATATAGCGCGAGTGCAGTTGCTAACCAGTCACTCTTATTACAGGAAGTGCCAACCAACTCCAAACACCTTTATGGACATCCCAGCGAGTACCATCCATCAGCCAGTGCAAAACCATCATTTCTCTCATCCAGTCCTCCTTTCCTCAGGTGTGCCTCTGTGCTAGTCACATAGAGATCAAGAATAGAACTCAAGCGGAGTTGGGAATCAGCAGCCTGGGTCAACGTAGGGTCTCCGTGGGATGAACAAGTCAGAGTTTGACACTCTCCTATAAGATAACAGTGGGTTGCCTTAATATGTTTGAAAAGTGCTATCTTCTGATTGGGAACAGGTAAGCATTTCATGGTTGGTGCCCCAGAAACTAATTAAAATTCCTCTTTAATGGTAAATATGGATTTTAGGTTACAATTTTGAAAGTGCCACTTTTAGAAAGTTGACATTTTCCTGCCCTAAACAATTTGGTGTCTGTAACCTATCCTAAGTAACATGACTGGGTGTACTTGGCAGTTAAGCTTTGTTTATTCTGCCTAGACCGCCACACAATAGATGGATTAGATGTGTCTGGATGAGCCATCAACTGGCAGGATGGAGCACAGCCCCAGCTGAAAATGAATAGGCTTGCTCTGCTTTCATACAAAGGGCTTCTCACCCATGCGTTGTTCATGCAGCCATGTTCAAGCCAGTCAGAAAACTTTAAAGGAAATTATCTAGAAACTCCACCTTCTTCAAAGAAAGCACCATGTATAAACATTGGATCTTCAAACCCACTTTTCAGTTCACTTTCTAGGCCTGCATAAGTACTCTCAAAGGCTTGCCTGCTGCTGTGACCTGTTGTGTACTCCACAAGTCTGCTTTGCTACACCTGGAAGCACTACTTTGCAGCCTTGAGCCTTGACTGAACTCTCAGAGGCCTGTCCTGCTGCTTGAACCCTGCTCCATAAGCCAGGTCTATCAGAATGACTCCAATGAGTTCAATTGCTGGTCTCTTGTTCAGAGCTCCAGGGTCATAAAAGGCTCCCTCCATCTTGAACCCACACCTGGACCTAGCTTGAGTGAATGCTAACAACCCCAAGTGGTGTCCCTCCAGTCCTAGACCCTTGGTGTTAGTGCTAAACGTGCCCAGGTAGCCAAAATCCCAAACTTGGGACTTAGAAACTTTTTGACTAAAAACTGCTTTGAGTAGCATTGGAAGACAGGGATTAACCTGCTCATCTATGTGCCTGACTTAAGCCTGACTTTTCGGCAGCCCCTGCCATGTTTTTCTCCTCTGCAGCAAACCCTGTTCAGCTGTCCCTCAGCAAAGGGCTATCCAGACTCTTGGAATTCTCATCGGCTGCAGCCTCTAGGTTTGTCCTGCAGAAGTTTTTTGACTTCCAAAATAGTGGCTAAGTCTGAACATAGAAATCTTGTCAATGACTTTGTCCAATGGCTCCCTAATGATGCTCACTCCTTGGACACTGCCTGCTGCCTTGCACCCCTGAACTTTACCTTCCCAGAACATTTTTGTTAGAAATTTCTTCTAAGTGTGAAGGAAAGCGCTGACCAGGCCCAATCCACTATTTTGATCTGACCCATGATCCATTGTGGTTTGAAATCTTTTCCAGTTTGGTCCAGCCTCCCACTGCTGAATGTCCACGGTAGGTGACTTGATCTTTTAGGTGATTTTACTAAAAAGTTTAAACATTCATAACTCCTGTTCTGCTGATTGGATTTTTGTTGTTTTGATGTCAAATAATTTATTAAAATGTACTATTTTTTCTAATTTGGTGTGGGTTATTTCTTGTATTTGGGGTTCACTTTGTTACTGTTTGTGTACTGCATAAATATTTTACACAATGCCTCTAAGCTAAGACTGACTGCTATTCTACCAGGCTACCAAAGGGTTAAGGACAGGTTAATTGAGTGAATTTTGTGGTTTACCCTGATAGGGATTGTGGCTGTTGCTTGAACAGGAGTCACCCCCCTTCAACCAACAGCCCAGTTTTCCACATTCTTTATTCGACTGAGAGCCTGATTTGAATATTGGTAGGTGGATTATTTTGTCGCAAAGGTGACCGTTATCCTATATGACAAAATCTAAATCCCATAGGAGATAATGGGATTTAGATTTTGGCGGACAAGATATTCATCACTGTTGTGACAGAATAACCCCTCCACCAATATCTAAATAAGACCATAAATTAGTGAACTTCTTTCTATCATGGGGTGTGGTCTCCAGTTGCCTGAAGGGTGGTCTGGTCAAAAATCTCTACTGACCATAAAGACCTCAACAATTCTTGGTCCATAACCAACCTCCCCTTCTTGGGCAAATCATTGAGGGCTATCTAACATTACAATGGTAGATGTGCATCCTTGGCAATAATCTATATGCTTTAAATGATTGACAACTGTCTGCATCTTAAATAAAGAAGAATCCTGCATTCTGATCCTCCATGATCTGTTAGCGTCTTTTCATATGCTAACCCCCAAGGCTTCATTACAGCTTCAGTAATGTTCAAAGTACAGAAAGAACAGTACTATCTCAGAATGAAAATGTAGAAGACTGAGGGGCATATTTATACTCCGTTTGCGCTGAATTTGCGTTGTTTTTTTCGACGCAAATTCGACGCAAAACTAACTCCATATTTATACTTTGGCGTTAGACGCGTCTAGCGCCAAAGTTCATGGAATTAGCGTCATTTTTTTGCGTGAACACCTTCCTTGCGTTAATGATATGCAAGGTAGGCGTTTCCGTCTTAAAAAATGACTCCGATGCTATTGCGTCGGATTTATACTCCCGGGCAAAAATGACGCCCGGGAGTGGGCGGGTCTAAAAAACCCGCATTTGCGCCGGATTTTAGCGCCTGGGTCAGGGCAGGCGTTAAGGGACCTGTGGGCTCAGAATGAGCCCAGAGGTGCCCTCCCCTGCCCCCAGGGACACCCCCTGCCACCCTTGCCCACCCCAGGAGGACACCCAAGGATGGAGGGACCCACCCCAGGGACATTAAGGTAAGTCCAGGTAAGTCTTTTTTCTTTCTTTTTTTGTGGCATAGGGGGGCCTGATTTGTGCCCCCCTACATGCCACTATGCCCAATGACCATGCCCAGGGGACAGAAGTCCCCTGGGCATGGCCACTGGGCAAGGGGGCATGACTCCTGTCTTTGCTAAGACAGGAGTCATTTCAATGGGGGATGGGCATCGTTAAAAAATGGCGCAAATCGGGTTGTGGCACTTTTTTTGCCTCAGCCTGACTTGCACCATTTCTGGACGCCCATACGCCATTTTCCCCCTACGCCGGCGCTGCCTGGTGTACGTCGTTTCTTTTAACGCACACCAGACAGCGCCGGCGGCTAACGTCATTCAATAAATACGGCGCCCGCATGGCGCTTCAGAATGGCGTTAGCCGGCGCTAATTTTTTTGGCGCAAAACTGTGTTGGCGCAGTTTTGCGTCAAAAAGTATAAATATGGGCCTGAATTCCTGATTATCGCCTCAGTGATCTCTAACTTTCCAGTCCAATTCTACCTGAATTTTCGCACAGCACTTGCTATTGGTCTCACCATTAATTGACAGAACTAAAATAAGGTTGCTGTTGGGTGTGCTGTCACACAATCATCTCCATGCGAAAACATGCCAATGATTGCTCCACTTGAGCATAGACTTCCGAGGGCCATCGAAAAATCTTCTCTCAGTCTGACTTCAAGTGGACAGTCAATAGTGTGAGCCTGTCTAGAGTGGTTCATGGAAATGTTCTTGTGGCTAGCATACCTTAGGCCCTCTAACAGCATAATTCCATGCAGCGGCCACATGCCATCTGCTGCTTCTTTAATTCTTTTAATGTTTATTTCATTGCTCAGACACCTCTTTTGGGATGCTTTGCACTAAACAAGATTTATTGATGTCAGTGTGCTTGGTGCTGGCTTCAGCTTCATCTTACCAAGCCAGTATAATAATGGATCCTGATGCAAAGCCAACTTTGTAATTTTGTTCATGTACTGTTATTTTGCTTCCTCTGTTGGTTTTCCAGAGTCCACATTAAACAAAAACATTTCCAAACAGAACTTTGTTTATTGAAAAATGCCACTGTCTCCAAAATCAAGGATTGGCTTGATCTTTTTCTGCTCTGATGTGTGATATATCAAAAGGTTGTTAATTGCTCCTGGGCTAGCCGCTACATTCTACATTACTTTTTTTTATTTATACATTTTTTCACTGCTAAAGCTAATTAGATTTAAATACAGTTTCACATACAAAAATTAAAATCAGCAGCATCATTTAAAAATCATCACAGTTAGCAGGCCCTACTTGTTTATTTGTTTATCTGGCGTTGCTGCTACTATGTTTACTTGACTACTAACCAATTATTGTCCCCTAGAATAGCCCATTTTAAAGTGATATAAGAATCCACCTTTTATCCAACCTTAGTACAATTATTTCATTTAGAGATGTTCCAACTTATTTTAACAACCTGGCTGCAGACAGTATTGTTCTGACCTTCATAGCAGATTGAAACTGCATAAACTATGGCTCAAATACTATTTTCTCTAAAGCTGTGGAGTACTTATTTCTTTCTAGTTTCCACACAAATGGAGCACATGAAAATTATGTTATCTAGAGTCCTCAGCTTCTGCCCACAAAGCCCACAGTTATGTTTGTTTGAGCTCACCCCTTACCAGTGAATTCCAGAATTTATTTGTACAAAAGCCTAAATCAGAGGTATTTATTTTTCAGTCAGGCTTTAGCTAAGACCTTTTGTTTTTCACCCCCCAAAAACGATAGAAAGACAGAAAGACATGCAGATGCATACAAACATAGTCAGCCTACTTAATTCACATATAGCTCCCTCCCACAACTGTACATAGCACATGGTAATGCATCTGCCCACTTCAGCTACTGTCTCCCTTCTCCATGAGTGATGCCATTCTTCCTCTTCACAAATATATTCATATGGCAAAAGCAGTCCCCTTCAGAATTGTTGCCCAATGTGTTCTTTTGTTAAAAAAAGTTCCTTTGGGAGGGTACGAACACACCCAAGTCACTGCTATCTGGCTCTCACTGCCTTATACAGTGTGGTGCATCCTGTCTGAACACTTCTAGCATCCACCGTCTTAGAATTTTCTAAAACATTCAAAGATGGGCAACTCTGCATGCAGAGGCAAGATTGGGCATTTTTTTAATGATTTTTGTAAAGCTTTAAATAATTCCCAGCTGGCTGCCCATGCAAGTGCATGCTTGAACTTGTAAAGGCAGCCATTTTTTTTATGTTTCTGCATAATGTATAACAAGAAACATTCCACAATGGCCTCCTGTACCTCCCACCACCAGCACCTCCAGCCCAACAAAAAACCCCGCAATCTCATTATGGTCCACAAATCACGAGAGTGGTTCTTCCGTGGTGGAAAACCATTGGCGGTACGAACCGTGGCGGTCTGCAATCACATCACTTAAACACCACACCACATTGGATAGTTTGAATACCCCACACCTGACACACATCCACACACCCGACACACCTACAAAGAACACTATATAATACCCCCTTCTCATCCCACAACCCTTTGCCACCAGAACGTGCCACACAGGAGCCGAAATAAAAAATTAGACCAAAGCACACAATAGGCACCCCTACACATTTCACACAGCACTCATCCCACAACTGCCCGACACACACAACACACAACACACAATTTAGTACCCCACACTATACACAACAATCATCACCCACTCACATCACAGCAACCACACCTCATCACCCAATCTTTTCCCCCCACTTTTCACTACTTCACCATCTCGTCCACCACTATCATGTCCCCACAAAACAAACATCCACGTTTCACTGATGATGAGTTGAGGGTCACGGTGGATGAAATCATCAGAGTAGAGCCATACCTTTTAGGAGCACAGGTCCAGTAAACATCAATACCCAGGAAAATAGAGTTGTGGCAAAAGATAGTCGGCAGGGGGAATTCTGTAGACACTTACATATGCACAAGGGAGGACATCAGGAAGAGGTGGAACAACCTCAGGGGAAAGGTACCAGCTGGCGGTCCGCAAGACTGCCGGTGGACCCCTACCTTCTCCCTCCTTTGACTTTAATCTAATTTCCTGAAAAATATATTCAGACCAACCAGTTGTTGGTTTCATGGTTACATCTTTGTCCTGCATTTCCTTTCCCAGGTTAGAGCTGTCCCTGGCTGACATTGATTGTGTGGGAGTATTTGTGTGAGTGTGGTGCTTGTGGTTCCTGTATTGTATGGGTAGTATGTGAGGGTATGTGCAGTGCTTTTGCCCCCCAGGGATAGGGTGTATGTTTTATGATAGGCATGTGTATATAGCAGACATGTTGTTCTGATGGTATTGTGTTGTGTTCATGTTGGCGTATTAATTGTTGTAGTGTCTGGCTTTGTATGCTTTGACTTTGTGAGTGTGCCTGAATTGTGCATGTTGTGAAAAGTACTGTGCTGTGCTGTGTGATTTGCGATGTGTGCCAATTGGTAAGTTGTCTAATTGTGGAATTGGGTATGAAGAGTGGCCTGGGGTCCCTGTACAGGTGGGTACACTACTTTATTGACCTGTCTTGGAGACAGAGGTGTGGGTACGCTTGTTGGGTGCTGTGGTGTTGGATACTGAAGGGGGAGGCTCTGTGGTGGAGTGTGAGTGGGCTTGGGTGACCAGCTGTCCAATGGTCCCTGTTGGGCCAGGTAGGTCATCCAGATCCAGAAGTCCAGAGTTATTGTCATCACTGGGGGCATCTTCTGTTGGGAGACTGGATAGTCGTGGCACCTCCTCTCCGCTGATATTGGCTGGGGCACCTGTGGGCATGTAAGTGATGTATTATGCTTCATGCATGTGACATGTTGTACATCCCTATCTTCCCCTCATCGTTGGTGTTGCCCTGCCACCTTTTGCTTGTATATGGTGATGTATTGTGTGATTGCTAGTTTCCCTATGCTGTGCATGCTTTGGTGATGGGTGTCCATGCAGGGCTGGGAGGGCTGTCCATTCGTTGGTATAGCATGCAGGATTTGGCATTGGGGTTAGTCATATGTGTAGGTGAAGTATGTGGGATGTGGTGGAGTGATGGGAGTGAGGGTGAGGGGGTGAGATGGTATGCAGGTATGGGAGATGATTAGAACTAAATCTTGACTCACCAGTGTCCAGTCATCCGTCTACTCTTCAAGTAAGAAATAATCTATTATGCTTGAGGATGTCCCTCGTTTGAAGGTAGGTGCCAAATTTAAATCTGAGGGTGTACGTACATTGCAAGCCCTGAGACCATACTTTAAACATAACATAGCTAGCTGGAGGGCTACACAAGAACGAGTGCACGGGTAGTTGTTCGTTAGCTGTGGGATTCTCCACATCTCGTCTTCCTCATCTGTTAAACCAGTGACCATATGGGAGGGTTCAAAAGTACAGTTAAAATCTCCTGCTATTATTAAATAAAATGGGGGATTTAGGGAGTCAAGAAATTCTGTCAACTGTATCAGAGTTTAAGACTCAAGCCCCCTAGGAGCAGATCTCACATATACATTAATAACAATAATTTTGAATTCCCGATGCAAGGTAAATTGAACTCCCATTAGATCCACAGAATCTATTTTTAACCAACAGTGTTCACATTGCAAGTCCTTGTTAATAAGCATTAGTAAGCCCCCTTTAAGACGGCCTTGACCCTTCTCCGATAGCTGGGCAGGAATATTATATGAAAGAAACCCATCAATAAAATTTTTCTCATCAGCCCAGGTCTCTTGAAACAAGCAAATGTGGAAATTATTAATAAAAGTAGCCCACTCCGAGTCCCCCAGCTTCTTACGAAGACCAGCTACATTCCAATGTCCCCAGTGATAACACCTGGCCACACATCCTGATTGCTATTTAGTCAATTGCGTTCAAAGAATGGAAGGACTTATGATCCATGGGAGATTCACATTCCAGGGCCAGGGCTAGCTCACTAGTAATCCTTTCTGTACGAATGCAGGGTGGTTTTAAAGAAATGTTAATGCCAACCCTTTTCATGACCCACAGATCACATGTTCGGGTTATAAATTCCATGAGATGATTCACCATAGCTTTTTTAATAAAGCAGACAGAGATATAATCATGTTTTAGCCCTGGTTGACTATATCTTCCTACCTCACGGATATCTGAAGTAATAACCGAGAGACAATCACATCTAAAGCGCATCCAGTGGATAACCTTATTGGTCAAGGATTCATGATCTTCAAAGGAACCAGGTAACAGTTTGGGAACGTTAGTCAAAAAAATAATACTGGCTCTACTTGTCTGGCCCAGGTGTTGAACCTGTCTTGCCTGCCGTGGAATACCTGTCGGGGAGATACCTGAGCCAATGGGGGTCCCATGGGGGCCAGCTGCTCCGCCTAACCTACAAGATGTAACAGCCCCCTCAAGTGCATCTTCCGCAGGGCTGGGCCGTGTTGCAGTGTAAACACCCACCCCCCGGGCGCCCCTGATATTAAAAGCTCCAGTACACTTCTGGCGTGACCTTACAGATTCAGTCTGATTACTCTCTGCATAGGGCGGGAGCGAATCTAATGGGAGGGGGTTTGTCACTATCCTAGGGGGAGAAATAACTGGTTGTAGTCCTAGCTTAGGTACAGTTTTCTCCCACCCATACTCAACCCCACCTTCTTTTTTGTAATCTGGCAGCTGCAACCATTTTTTGGGACATTGGGCCAGATGTAGGCAGCGTTTTGCATGGTGCAAACAGCGAAAATCGCAGTTTGCGCCATGCAAAACGCTCATCGTGATGCTCATTCACAATTTGCGAGTCGGTACCGACTCGCAAAATGTGAATGCGACTCGCAAATAGGAAGGGGTGTCCCCTTCCTATTTGCGTCTCGCACTGCAATGCTAAATTGCTTTGTGACCGCGAACGCGGTCGCAAAGCAATTCGCAGTTACCACCAGTGTCACACTGGTGGTAACCCATTCGCAAAAGGGAAGGGGTCCCCAGGGGACCCCTTCCCTTTTGCGAATGTTCCCATAAATGTTTTTTCAGAGCAGGCAGTGGTCCAGTCGCAGTGGTCTTGGTTTCAGTCTGGGGCAACAATTTGTATTCATAAAGGGTTGTGGGTAATGTGAGTGGGTGTTTTATAGTGCTGTGGGTGTGTTGGTGTGGTGTGTGTATGAGTGTAAGGTGTGTGTTTTTAGTATAGGCCAATGTAGTGTTGTTTTGTTTGTCGGTGTCCATCCTAAGCGAGGCGGTATGTACCGCCAATGGTTTACTGCCGTTGAGTGTCCGCTGTGGTGATTCGTGTGTCATAATGTGATGGGTGTTGTTTTGCTGGCGTAACGTTATGGGTGTTGGTACCACCACTTTATCACTGCCCTTTGGGCTGGCGGATTTGTGTATGTGTTGTATTCTGTCGGATTGGTGTGTGTGTCATAATATGGTGAATGAATATTCGCCACCGCGGTGGTATGATGGCCGTATTCACCGCAGCGGTAAGCGGGATTTACTGCCAAATTAGACTTGTTACATTCCAAAACACATTTTTGCAATCGCAAAAATGTTTGACACATCTGGCCCCTTGTGTTGATGCCATTTTCATGAAATAAAATAGCCACTCATATCCACAGCACTTTTTTCGTATTTTTTCCCCAAAACTGAAAATGTATCTATATTTTGTCTATATTCTTGGTCCCCTCCAGGGGAATCCACAAACACTGGTTACTTTTACAATTCCCAGGATTTTAGGAACAAAGGACACACATTTGGCTTGGATGCCTCATGTGGACAAAAAGTGATGGAGGCCTAAGCGGGAACTATCCCAAATGGCCAAAAAAGGGCTCAGTACTGGGGGAAGGGGGGGAAGCAGGGTTAAACTCACATTTATTGTTTATAAATCATCCTTAGGAAGGACCTAAGTAGCCCCATGGCTAGGTGCACTGTAATTAAAAGGTTGGATATGTACCTTTAGGTTTTACATGTCCTGGTAGTGATAAACACCTACATTCGTTTTAAGTACTATGAGGCCTACCTCTCTGTCAAGCTTCAGGGTCCACTGTGGCTTGACCCTGTGGCCAAACAAGGACACACCTCTGTATGTGACGTGTGCCCCCCCACTAACAGTGTACTAGTTTGCACATGGCCCACAGCTTGTTTCTGCTGTTGCCCCTGTTGTGTACATTGCCCAAAGCTTGTTTCTGCAGTTGCACACTGCGTGCATTGCCCAATGTTTATTGTTGAGGCCTAGACTTTGCTTGTGCTTATTTGTTGAATGCTAACTTGTCTTGCGAGGTCTCAGCGGTCATGGCCAGTGACTAATTAAACCGCATTGATTCTCAAATGTACTGCTTTCTGTCTGGACACCCACCTGACTCAGCAGCGTGTCTCTTTGCTCCTGAGACTCCGGAGGATTTCTCTGCTTTCTCGAACCATGGAGTCAGGTCTTTTCTTCGCTTTCTACCGGGCTTGCACAGCAAAGGCATCAGAGAAAGAACAAAACAACGGAGTTAGCAATTGTGTTGCAGTAACGCATCGGACTCGCATAGAAAAGGCTTAAACTCATACGTGTGCAGTTGTAGATATCGATAGTGCGGAAACGTTCAATGAGAACAGCACCTTGATTTTTTGCCTGCATTGTTCTTATGCAAGCCAACGCCATAGAAACTGTTATTGTTGCCCATATTTGGTGAATGTTCATAGCCTGCATTTTAGGAGGGCTACTCCAGTGATTCTTGTGTGATAACAGCAACTAGTAGCACAGTGGGAATAGCGCTTTCATGTTTATAATGCATTGGGTTGGTAGCACATTCAGTTTATCTTGCTTGATGAGCAAAGGCTGAGATAAGAGACATACTGTGACCAAACAAGAGTGTGAGCCACCCTGATCTATATGTATAATGTTTAATCGCACAATACTGCTGTGCTATTTAACACTGAGACACATATTTATACTTCTTTAGCTCTGCATTTGTGTCATTTTCTGATGCAAAAGTGGTGCAAACTTACAAAATACAATTATATTTTGTCAGTTTGCAGATCTTTTGCATCAAAAAATGACACCAATGCTGCGCTAAAAAAGTATAAATGTGGGCCTGAGTTCCTAGAATAAAAAAATCCTTGGTGTGCTAATTAAACTATGGGCCTGATTTAGAATTTGGTGGATGAGTTACGCCATCACAAAAGTGATAGATATCCTGTCCGCCGTATTGCGATTACCCTAGGATACAATAGGATTGTAATACAGCAGACGGGATATCCATCATGTTTGTGACGGAGTAGCTCCATCCTTCAAACTCTAAATCAGGTCCTAAGTTCCTAACATTGCTGTGGTCTAGAAACACTAATGGTGTATATGTATTGTGTATCTGTAACAAGTCTTGTCACATAAACTCCATCCTAGTGAACTAACCATCTACAAAAGTCGGATATCACAAAAGACACCACTTCTACATCAAGTTAAGTTGGTGTTAGAGCGCAGGGAGGAGGTTGGGTAAAGCATTCAGCAGACACACAGTAAGGTTATAGTCCCCTCTATTACAGGGTCCTTCTTACAAGATTCTGGAGACTCTCTTGGGAGAGAGGGAGCATCAAAAGTGGGAAGGGGGATCACCACCTGTACTTGTAAGCATAGTCATTTACTAGACAGTAGGTGCATAAAGCGCGAGTGCAGTTGCTAACCAGTCACTCTTATTACAGGAAGTGCCAACCAACTCCAAACACCTTGATGGACACCCCAGCGAGGACCATCCAACAGCCAGTGCAGAACCATCATTTCTCTCTTCCAGTCCTCCTTTCCTTAGGTGTGCCTCTGTGCTAGTCACGTAGAGATCATGAATAGAACTCAGGCGGAGTTGGGAATCAGCAGCCTGGGTCAACGTAGGGTCGCCGTGGGATGAACAAGTCAGAGTTTGACACTCTCCTATAAGATAACACTGGGTTGCCTTAATGTGTTTGAAAAGTGCTATCCTGTCAACACCAGGGCAGTGCCTCTATTGGCGACTAGAATGCAAAAACCCAGCACTCTCAAAACAGCGTAATTGATGCATTGTACTGATATGTTGTTGTTTAACCTTTTGCATTGCAGAGTTTAATCCTGAAGACTTATTTTTAATGTGTTTACAAATACAGTTCATTTGCAATGTATTGCTGCAGGCTTTCAGAGTGTGTTAGGGTGTGGTCCCTTTCCAGGGCCTTTCAGAGACTTTCCCTGCAGCATGCTTGGGTGTGGTTGTGGGCTGGGCCAAGACTCTATAAAAGGGAGCCAGCCCAGCTCCAAGTGCTCACTATTCAGAGGTCCCGGTGCAGAGCAGCAGCTACTTCCTGAGCTCCTGTCCCGGTGGCCTATTTGATCTTCCAGGCCTCTGCTTTTCATTCTTCATTGGTGATCCTTGTTCTGGGCGGTAAGACGGTAGTTGGGCTGACCCCCCAACGCTGTTTATTGAGAACTCTCATATTCTTGAACCTAATTCTTTTATTGATTAACAGATTGCTTAGCGCTTGTGAAACGTGCGCTTGAGTGTTTGTAATATTTATATGGAGGCTTACAAATCAGCAAGACGCGCGATTTGTTTCATGAAGATTTAAAACTTGTTGTTCATTGCGCGCTACCATTTCTTAACATTTACATGGAGGCTTACGAATCGGCAAGACCCACGATTCGTTTCATGATGATTTAAAACTTGTTATTCATAACGCGCTACCATTTCTTGACATTTACATGGTGGTTTACGAATCGGCAAGACGCCCTATTCGTTTCAGGGTGATTTAAAACTTGTTATTCATTCCGCGCTACCATTCCTTGACATTTACATGGTGGTTTACGAATCGGTAAGACGCGCGATTCGTTTCATGGTGATTTAAAACTTGTTGTTCATTACGCGCTACCATTTCTTGACATTTTGCATGGTGGCATTCAAATCAGCAAGACGCACGATTCTCTCCTCAAGCCTATTTCATGATGTTCGTTATATGCCACCATTCTAGGACATTTGTTTGGTAGTATTCGAGTTGGCAAGTTGTGTGATTTATTTCTTGAATTCATATTGTGTTATTCATTGGTGCACAATCCTTCCATGGTGTTTACTAAATATAAATATAAATCTGCAAAGTGTGCAATCCGTGTTGAAACATTTTAAGAAAACACAAAAGGCCAGAGTTTCTAAATGTAATATTGTATGGTTCTATTATGCATTCTCAAAAAAGGATTCATACGACTGATTTAGAACTTATGCAGAATGTTTTTTCCTGATTCTCATGTAAAGGAAAATACTCAAATTTGAAAATTTCATTTAATACATCTTGATTCCCTTACAGGTATCCGGCCATCTTGAAACTTTGTCATTTTAACCCTAATTCTTTGGTTGTTCATGTTTTCAGAATGAAAAGGCTTAGAGTCATAGTCTAGTATTGATTTCATGTGATGTAATTTCTGATATTGTGTGTTTAACCTTTTTTCTTACTACAGGTCTCCTTCCTAGCTGTTCCCTTCCTAATCCCATCTTCCCCTCTTGAACTCTCTTAGCCTCTGTGATTTAACTATCAGAGTCTTGGAGCTCTTCAGTGGTGGACGCATTGGGAACGTGCGTAGACCCCGAGGATCTGGTGACTCTGACATATCCTTTGATTGGGGACAGGTAAGCATTTCATGGTTGGTGCCCGAGAAACTAATTAAAAATCCTCTTTAATGGTAAATATGGATTTTAGGTTACAACTTTGAAAGTGCCACTTTTAGAAAGTTTACATTTTCCTGCCCTAAACAATTTGGTGTCTGTAACCTATCCTAGGTATTATGACTGGGTGTACTTGGCAGTTAAGCTTTGTTTTTCTTCCTAGACCGCCACACAATAGATGGATTAGGTGTGTCTGGATGAGCCATCAACTGGCAGGATGTAGCACAGCCCCAGCTGAAAATGAATAGACTTGCTCTGCCTTCATACAAAGGGCTTCTCACCCATGCATTGTTCATGCAGCCATGTTCGAGTCAGTCAGAAAACTTCAAAGGAAATTATCTAGAAACTCCACCTTCTTCAAAGAAAGTACCATGTATAAACATGGGATCTTCAGACCCACTTTTCAGTTCACTTTCCAGGCCTACGTAAGTACTCTCAAAGGACTGCCTGCTGCTGTGACCTGTTGTGTACTCCACAAGACTGCTTTGCTACACCTGGAAGCACTGCTTTGCTACTTTGAGCCTTCACTGAACTCTCTGCCCTGCTGCTTGAACCCTGCTCCATCACCTGAAGCCAGGTCTACCAGAAAGACTCCAATGAGTTCAATTGCTGGTCTCTTGTTCAGAGCTTCAGGGACAGAAAAGGCTCCCTCCATCTTGACCCCACACCTGGACCTAGCTTGAGTGAATGCTAGCAACCCCAAGTGGTGTCCCTCCAGTCCCTTGGTGTTAGTGATAAACGTGCCTAGATAGCCAAATTCCCAAACTTGGGAATTAGAAACTTTTAGACTAAAAACTGCTTTGAGTAGCATTGGAAGACAGGGATTAACCTGCTCATCTATGTGCCTGACTTAAGCCTGACTTTTCGGCAGCCCCTGCCATGTTCTTCTCCTCTGCAGCAAACCCTGTTCAGCTGTCCCTCAGCAAAGGGCTATCCAGACTCTTGGAATTCTCACCAGCTGCAGCTTCTAGCTTTGTCCCGCTGAAGTTTTTTTACTTCGAAAATAGTGACTAAGTCTGAACATAGAAATCTTCACGATCATTTTGTCCAACGGCTCCCTAATGATGATCTTTCCTTGGGCACCGCCTGAAGCCTTGCACCCCTGAACTTTACCTTCCCAGAACATTTTTCTTCAAAATATCTTCTTAAGTGTGAAGGAAAGCGCTAACTAGGCCCAATCCACAGTTTTTATCTGACCCATGATCCATCATGGTTTGAACTTTTTTCAAGTTTGGTCCAGACTCCCACTGCTGAATGTCCACGGTTGGTGACTTGATCTTTTAGGTGATTTTACTAAAAAGTTTAAAAATCCATAACTTCTGTTGTGCTGATTAGATTTTTATTGTTTTTACGTCAAATAATTTATTGAAATATACTATTTTTTCTAATTTGCTGTGGGTTATTTCTTCTATTCGGGGTTCACTTTGTTACTGTTTGTGTACTGCATAAATATTTTACACATTGTCTCTAAGCTAAGACTGACTGCTATTGTACCAAGCTACCAAAGGGTTAAGCACAGGTTACTTTTGTGATTTTTGTGGTTTACCCTGACAGGATTGTGGCTGTTGCTTGAACAGGAGTCAACCCCCTTCAACCAACAACCCAGTTGTCCACATTCTTTATTCGACTGAGAGCCTGATTTGAATAGTGGCGGATGGATTATTTTGTCTCAACGGTGACCGTTATCCTATATGAAAAAATCTAAATCCCATAGGAGATAATGGGATTTAGATTTTGGCAGACAGGATATTTATCACTGTTGTGACAGAATAACCCATCCACCAATATCTAAGTAAGACCCTAATTTAGTAAACTTCTTTCTGTCATGGGGTGTGGTCTCCAGTTGCCTAAAGGTTGGTCTGGTGAAAACTCCCCACTGACCATAAAGATGTCAACAATTATTGGTTCATAACCAACCTCCCCTTCTTGAGCAACTCATTGAGGGCTATCTGACATTACAATGGTAGACGTGCATCCTTGGCAATAATCTATATGCTTTAAATGATTGACAATGCTGTCTGCATCTTAAATAAAGAAGAATCCTGCATTCTGATCCTCCATGATCTGTTAGTGTCTTTTCATATGCTAACTCCCAAGGCTCCAGTACAGCTTCATTAATGTTCAAAGTCTTTACAAAATACAAATACAGAAAGAACAGTACTATCTCAGAATGGAAATGTAGAAGACTGAATTCCTGATCACTGCCTCAGTAATCTCTAACATTCCAGTCCAATTCTACCTGAATTTTCTCACAGCACTTGCTGTTGGTCTCACCATTAATTGACAGACCTAAATTAAGGTTGATGTTGGGTGTGCTGTCACACAATCATCTCCATTCGAAAACATGTCAATGATTACTCCACTTGAGCATAGACTTCCGAGGGCCATCGAAAAATCTTCTCTGAGTCTGATTTCAAGTGGACAGCTAATAGTGTGAGCCTGTCAGACTGGTACATGGAAGTGTCCTTGTGGATAGCATACCTTAGGCCCTCTCACAACATAAGTCCATGCAGCGGCCACATACCATCTGCTGCTTCTTTAATTCTTTCAATGTTTATTTCATTGCTCAGACACCTCTTTTTGGATGCTTTGCACTAAACAAGATTTATTGTTGTCAATCTGCTTGGTGCGGGCCTCTGCTTCATCTTACCAAGCCAGTATAATAATGGATCCTGATGCAAGGCCAAATATGTAATTTTGTTCATGTGCTGTTATTTTGCTTCCTCTGTTGTTTTTCCAGAGTCCACATTAAACAAAAACATTTTCAAACATATCTTTGTTTTTTTTTAAAATGCCACTGTCTCCAAAAACAAGGATTGGCTTGAACTTTTCTTGCTCTGATGTGTGATATATCAAAAGGTTGTTAATTGCTCCTGGGCTGGCCGCTACATACTCTATTACTTTTTCATTTATACATGTTTTCACCGCTAAAGCTAATTAGATTCAAATACAGTTTCACATACAAAAATTAAAATCAGCAGCATCATTTAAAAAATCATCACAGTTAGCAGGCCCTACTTTGTTTGTTTATCTGGCGTTGCTGCTACTATGTCACTATCTTGAGTTGTGCTTCACAATGCTTACTTGACTACTAACCAATTATTGTACCCTAGAATAGCCTATTTTACAGTGATATAAGAATCCACCTATTATCCAACCTTAGTACAATTATTTCACTTAGAGATGTTCCAACTTATTTTAACAACCTGTCTGGAGACCATATTGTTACGGCCTTAATAGCAGATTGAAACTGCATAAACTATGGCTCAAATACCATTTTCTCTAAAGCTGTGGAGTAAATATTTATTTCTAGTTTCTACACAAATGGAGCATATGGAAATTATATTATCTAGCATCCTCATATTCTGCCCACAAAGCCCACAGTTATGTTTGTTTGAGCTCACCCCTTACCAGTGAATTCCAGAATTTGTGTGTACAAAAGCCTAAATCAGGGGAACCTATTTTTCAGTCAGGCTTTAGCTAAGACCTTTTGTTTTTCACCCCCCAAAAATGATAAAAAGACATGCAGATGGACACAAACATAGTCAGGCCAACAAATTCACATATAGCTCCTTCCCACAACAGTACATAGCAATGGTAATGCATCAGCCCACTGCAGCTACTGTCTCTCTTCACCGTGAGTGATGCCATTCTTCCTCTGCATAAATACATTCCTATGGCAAAAGCAGTCCCCTTCAGTATTGTTGCCCAATGTGTTCTTTTGTTAAAAAAAAGTTCCTTTGGGAGGGTACGAACACACCCAAGGCATTGCTATCTGTCTTTCATTGCCTTATACAGTGTAGTGCATCCTGTCTGAATACTGCTAGCATCCACCGTCTTAGAATTTTCTAAAACATTCAAAGATGGGTGACTCTGCATGCAGCGGCAAGATTGGGCATTTTTTTATGATTTTTGTAAAACTTTAAATCATTCCCAGCTGGCTGCCCATGCAAGTGCATGCTTGAACTTGTACAGGCAGCTTTTTTTTAAATGTTTCTGCATAATGTATAACAAGAAACATTCCACTATGGCCTCCTGTACCTTCCACCACCAGCATCTCCAGCTCACCCCAAAAAAAAAAACAATCATATTATGGTCCACAAATCACAAGAGTGGTTCTTCCGTGGTGGAAAACCATTGGCGGTGCAAACCGCGTCGGCCTGCAATCACATCACTTAAACACAACACCACATTGGATAGTTTGAATACCCCACACCTTGCACACATCCACACACCCGACACACCTACATAGAGCACTATATAATACCCCCTTCTCATCCCACAATCATTTGCAACCAGAACACGCCACAAAGCCAAACAGAAGCCAAAATTACAAATTAGACCAAAGCACACAATAGGCACCCCTACACAATTCACACAGCACTCATCCCACACCTGCCCAACACACACAACTCACAATTTAGTACCCCACACTATCCACAACAACCATCACCCACTCACATCACAGTACCCACTCCTCATCTCCCAATTCCCCCCCCCCACTTTTCACTACTTCACCATCTTGTCCACCACTACTATGTCCCCACAAAACAAACATCCACTGATGATGAGTTGAGGGTCATGGTGGATGAAATCATCAGAGTAGAGCAATACCTTTTAGGAACACAGGTCCAGCAAACATCAATAGCCAGGAAAATGGAGCTGTGGTAAAGGATAGTCAACACAGTGAATTCTGTAGAGACTTACCCATGCACTAGGGAGGACATCAGGAAGAGTTGGAACATCCTCAGGGGAAAGGTACCAGCTGGCGGTCCGCAAGACTGGCAGTGGACCCCCACCTCCTCCCTCCTTTGACTTCAATCTCATTCCCTGAAAAATATATTCAGACCAACCAGTTGTTGGTTTCATGGTTACATCTTTGTCATACATTTCCTTTCTTAGGTTAGAGTTGTTCCTGGCTGACATTGGTTGTGTGGGAGTAGTTGTGTGAGTGTGGTGCTTGTGCTTCCTGTATTGTATGGGTAGTAGGTGAGGGTGTGTGCAGTGCTTTTGTCCCCCAGGGATAGGGTGTATGTTGTGTGATAGGCTTGTGTATGTAGCAGACATGTTGTTGTGATGGCATTGTCTTGTGAATGTGTTGACGTGTTAATTGTTGTGTTGTGTGGCTTTGTTTGCTTTGACTGTGTGAGTGTGCCTGAATTGTGAAGGTTGTGAAAGGTACTGTGCTGTGTGATTTGTGATGTGTGTCAATTGGTAAGTTGTCTAATTGTGTAATTGTGTGTGTTCGTTCCCTGCTGATTGTGCATTGTGTGGTATGTGTGATGTGTGCTTGGTTAGTGTCTATTGTGAGTGCTTGTCAATATGTATGATTGTGGGTTGTGGTGTTGTTGTGACGTGTTGTTGTATTGTATGGTATTGCATGAGACTGGGCCTATGCTGTGTTTCTGTGCATACATGTGTGTTTTGATCTTGTGTGTGTGGTGGCTGTAATATGTGCGCTGTGTATGTGTGGGTGTCTGCGTGGCTGTTTCTGAGTGTGCGTGTGTCAGTGTACAGTTATGTGTGAGTGTAGCCCTCGCACCCCCGTCCCTATGGTATATTATGTAAGTGTACAACATTTACCAATATACAACTGTAACAGGTGAGTGTGTGTATTTATGGTTGCTGTTGTCATCATTGTCAAAGATTCCATAGCCTTTCTGCGAGCAGGAGAAGCTTGATGACGGCTAGTTGTGGTTCAATGGAGGCTCCGGACGAGAATGGATTCCTGGAGGTGAGTGTCTCCTTTTATCCAGTTTGTTTCTGCCCGGGTTTCCATGGTGGTGAAACCGTGGCAGAAAACTGGCGGTTTGCAGCCTCGTAACATGTCCGGAGGAAACATAGGACCTCATTACAACCCTGGCGGTTGGTGTTAAAGTGGCAGTAATCCCCCAAACAGGCTGGTGATAACTACCACCAAATTATGATCATGGCGGAAAGATCTCTGAAAGACAGCCAATGTACCACACCGACCGCCAGGGAGGAAACAACAGCCAACACGGCGTTAGCCGCCTACAACCATGCAGAAGTCAATGTTCCGCCCACCATATTAAGACCCTGGAAACCGCCACCTTTTCCGGGGAGGTACCAACGACATCAAAAGTCTGGCAGAGACTGAGTTCAGAAGGGAAAGGACTCACCATTGGAGACACAGGGAACAACCACGTCGCCATGGAACCCGAACTGCATGTCTTCGCCATGCTCTCCTACCTTCTGCTCCACCACGAACACCAACGCTGGCGAAGACGCCTTGCACATAATGGAGGGAGGGAGAGAGGGAGGGACGGAGGAAAATGAGAGTGACACACACACGCACCACCCCCACCCACACCATACCCTCAATCAGCTGCATTACAAAAACAATTTAACCCCATAACTCGGATGAATAATGCAAGAACAAAACGTTTTCGAAAAAGTGAATGTGATGATATCAACACAGCATAAAAAATAAGTTAGGCAAGATAATAGATATATACATGTGAACAGAAAAAGGGACACAGTAGAGTCCACAATGTTCGTAGGCCACATGGCCACAGGTCAAAGTCCATGGCCACACATGTCACCTGCATCAATACGGAGAGAACACTGTAGGGGCATCAGTTGGTAAATAGGCAGGCACCTCAGGGGGACGGGGATGGTGGGGGTACCTCATCCGGGAGATGTTACAAGACCACTGGTTCTGGAGGGGCACCATGCCCTTTGCTTGGTCCTGGGGAGTGCAAGGCCACAGACTCTGGAGTGGGTGACTTGCCCACTGGTTCTGGAGAGGGCAACATGCCCTGTGCTTAGTCCTGGGGAGTGCAAAGCCACAGTCTCTGGAGTGGGTGACTTGCCCACTGGTTTTGGAGGGGGCAACATGCCCTGTGCTCTTGATCCTGGGGAGTGTTGGGCATGTGGGTGTCTTACCCACTTGTTCTGGAGGGGGCCTCGTGCCCTGTGCTCTTCATGCTGGGAAGTGTTGGGCATGTGGGTGTCTTACCCACTGGCTCTGGATGGGGCAACATGCCCTGTGCTTGGTCCTGGGGAGTGCAAGGCCACAGTCTCTGGAGTGGGTGACTTGCCCACTGGTTCTGGAGGGGGCAACATGCCCTGTGCTTGGTCCTAGGGAGTGCATGGTCACAGCCTCTCAGGTGGGTGTCATACCCACTGGTGCTGGAGTGGACAGGCCTCACAGCAGCCCATGGAGGCAGGATTACATACCATCCGCCGGTGGTGGCAGTTGCTCAGTGGAGGTGGTGGTGCTGCTGGGGGAGCAGGCTCCTGCCCATCCCCTGCAACCTCAGACGGCTGCACAACCATGGTTGGTGGTGGGGGCTCCGTCACAGTTCCTGCCCCAGGGTCCTTGGTCTTCCTGCCCGCTAGTGCAGGCTCCTTGGTCTTCCTAGCAGCAGGATTCTTTCCCTTCTTGCCTGCTGGGGCAGGTTCCTTGGTCTTCCTGGCAGCTGGGGCAGCCTCCTTTATCTTCTTGCCTGCTGATGCAGGCTCCTTTGTCTTCCTGGCAGCTGGGGCAGGCTCCTTTCCCTTCTCGCCTGCTGGAGCAGGCTTCTTTCCCTTGAGGCTGCCTGGTGCAGGCTCCTTCACCTTCAGGACAAGTGTCCTGGATCCTTTTCCACCTCAAGCGGGTGTGGTGACAACTGGGCCTGTGGACTGGGTGGCTGAGGTGCTTGGCTGGGTTCTTCCAAGCCTGCCCATACGTGCAGGACGTGGGGGAAGGATAGGGAAGAAGTCAATGGTGGATAGGAACAGTTTCTTAGGGACATTGAGGCGGGAAGAGGGAATGGGACTGGAGGAAGAGGGAGTGGTTGTTGGAAGTGTCTGTCTTCTGCGTTTGGTGCAGGTGCATGGGCTGTATGCTGTTGTGAGGTGGATGGCTGTTGGGTGTCTGAGTGCTTGTGTTTGTGTACCTTAGGAGGGGGGGACAGACACAGTGGGAGAGGACACAGGGGACGTGTGCATGGCTGTTGTGGCGGTGTCTGCCAGTGAGGTGTGTGTGTTCTGCTTGGTGTGGTGATGATGCTGGTAGTGGATGATGATGTAGTGCATGCAGGTGTGAGTGTAGACGGAACTGGGAGGGAGGTTGAGTAGGAGGAGGGGGAGACAGTGGAAATATTGGATGTTGGTGTGTCTGCATCTGGATGGTGTTTGTGTGAGAGGCTGTGGGATGAAGTCTGGTTCTTGTGTTTGCCTGTACCACTCTTGTGTGTTATCTTGTGTGCATGCTCGTCTGCCTTTGTGCTTGGGAGGGTTTGGGGTTGAGGAGACTGGGCATTGGAAGTTGGAGGGGGGAGGGAAGAAACAGGGACAATTGCTGCCATCAGAGAGGAGGCCAGAGCCTGGATCAATCTCTGTTAAGCCTCCAATCCAGTGTGACTGATGAAATTAGGAGATACTGGACAAATCACACTGACCCAATACAAGTTAACAGCATGCAAAGTTCTGTTGTAGCTCCATTGTTCAGTTTGTGACCGGCTCCTCCCTCTTTTGCCCCATAGATACCTACCACTGTGGATGAATAGGAGATGGAGACATACCCCTGTGTACAGACCCCTGGTGAACTTGGCTACACTGGACGACAGGCACATAATACTCACCTATAGACTTGACAGGGCCACAGTCACAGAGCTGTGTGCCCAATTGGAGCCTGACCTGAAATCTGCTATCCGTCATCCCACCGGGATCCCCCCCCTTGTGCAAGTTCTATCAGTGCTCTATTTCCTGGCAACTATTTCTCTCCAAGTGACAGTGGGCTTGGCAGCAGGAATGTCACAGCCAATGTTATCAATAGTGCTGACAAGAGTATTGTCTGCCCTGATTAAACACATGGACAGCTACATCGTTTTCCCCCAGGTAGAAGATTTGGCCACAGTAAAGGCCGAGTTCTATGCAATGGGACATATCCCCAACATAATTTGGGCGATTGATTGAACACATATTGCATTTGTTTCCCCCCCCCGGCCAGAATGAACAGGTGTTTAGAAATTGGACGAGTTTCCATTCTATGAATGTACAGATGGTGTGCTTGGCGGACCAGTACATCTCCCACGTCACTGCTAAGTATCCTGGGTCGGTGCATGATGCCTTTGTCCCGAGGAATAGCAGCATCCCAAATGTGATGGGTCAACTACAGAGGCACAGGGTGTAGCTAATAGGTGAGCCCTGGTTCTTGCCCAGTATATGTTGGTTTATGGGTATAGTGTGGACCATAAGGGATAGGGTGTGGCTAAATGTTGTCACTCAATATTTGCAGGTGACTCTGGTTACACAAACCTATCATGGCTTCTGACCCCTGTGAGGAATGCCAGGACAAGGACAGAAGAACGTTATAATGAGGCACATGGGTGAACCAGAAGGATCATTGAGAGAACCCTTGGCCCCCTGAAGGCCAGGTTCCGGAGCCTCCATCTGACAGGTGGATCCCTGTGCTACTCACCCAAGAAGGTCTGCCAGATAGTGGTGGCATGCTGCATGTTGCATAACCTGGCCCTCAGGTGCCATGTCCCATTCCTGCAGGAGGAGGAGGCTGGAGGTGCCCGTGTGCCAACCGCAGACCCTGTGGACAGTGAGAATGAGGAGAGGATGAGGACAACAGAACACCAGTGATCAGACAATGCTTCCAATGACACACTTCACATTTCAATGACATTTGTTTGCATTTCTGTGGCACTGGCATGCTGATATTTCCCACCTCTATGCCCACTTACTGTTCCCTCTGTCAAGTAATTTTGCTGATGTTGGTGACCTCACATACACTCCTGGTGTGACCACTGCAGCCAGCTACAGGTCATTAATATATGCTCAGTTGAATTGTAATGTTTGTACCTGTTTCAATGAATACATAATTGAAAAACATGACATACTCCAAACTTCTTTTTTTCCAAGGGTGTTTATTGAAGTACTAAAACATAGAGGGGAAAGTGCAAGATGGATTGGGTGATGATGGAGGAAAGTCCAGGGTGTTGTTCCAGTCTGTTTGTACCACAGGTGAATTGTCCAAGGGGACATAGAGAGAGGAGCAATGGCAGTTCAAGGTGGACAGGGTGACTGAGTGGGACACATGGGTGACAATCAGGACAGTCTCATTTCCTGGCAGGGTCTTGGCCGGTGTCTCTGGCTTCTGTCTGTATCGCAGGGAACATTTGCGAGGTGGTTCTCCTTGTGCAGGGGGAGGGGTGCTGGTGGCCTGTTGGTCTTGTGGCTGGCCTCCTGGCCACTAGTGGCAGCGGAGTTGAAAGGCTGTTCAGATGTCTGGTTAGTGGCAGGGGCCCACTGGTGTGAGACTGCCTCCCTCATAATGTTGGCCAAGTCTGCCAGCACCCCAGTAATGGAGATCAGGGTGTTGTTAATGGCCTGCAAGTCCTCCCTGATCCCCTGGTACTGACCCTCCTGTAACCGCTTGTTCTCCTGCACATTGTCCAGGATCAGGCCCTTCGTGTCCTGGTAATGTTGATAGACTCCCAGGATCTCTGCAAGTGCCTCCTGGAGAGTCGGTTCTCTGGGCCTCTCCTCCCCCTGGCACACAGCAGTCCTCCCAGTTTCCCTGTTGGCCTGTGTCTCTGTCTCCTGAACAGTGTGCCCACTGCCACTGACCCTAGGTCCCTGATAGTCTTGGGAATTAGGTGTGGCCTGGGGTCCCTGTAGAGGTAGACACACTGCTGATTGACGTGTCCTGGGGACAGAGATGTGCGTAAACTGGGTAGGTGCTGTGGTGGTGTTTCCAGAAGAGGGAGGCTCTGTGATGGTGTGTGACTGGGCCTGGGTAACGGGCTGTCCAGAGGTCCCTGATGGGCCAGGTTGGTCATCCAGATCCTGAAGACCAGATTTGTGGTCATCACTGTGGGCCCCTTCAGTTGGGAAACTGGATATTGCTGGCACCTCCACACCGCTGACATTGGCTAGGATACCTGTGGGGATGTAAATGATGTGGTATGGTTTCTGTTTCTGGCATAGTGTGCTTCCGTGGCTTCATCTCTATGGTTGTATTTGCCCTGTCAGCAATCACTTGTGTATGTTGGTGTATGGTGGGATTGTTAGTTCTCTATGGTGTGTGCATGCTTTAGTGATAAGTGTCCATGCAGGGCTGTGAGTGATGTCCTTGAATTGGTAGAGCATGCAGGGGCATGGCATTGGGATGAGTGAGATGTGATGGTGGGGTGTGTGGGAGGTGGTGGAGTGATGGGGGTGAGGGTCAGGGTGGAGGTATGTGATGGCATGCAGGTAGACGAGTGATAGAAGTAGTGAGTTGACTTACCAGAGTCCAGTCCTCCTCCTACTCTGGCCAGGCCCTCAGGATGCAGAATTGCCAAGACTTGCTTCTCCCATGCTTTTAGTTGTGGGGGAGGAGGTGGGGTCTACCCCCAGTCCTCTGTACAGCGAGTTGGTGTCTTGCAGCAATGGAACGCACCTTTCCCCGTAGGTCGACCCACCTCTTCCTGATGTCATCCCTGGTTCTTGGGTGCTGTCCCACGGCGTTGACCCTGTCCACGATTCTCTGCCATAGCTCCATCTTCCTAGCTATCGACATCTGCTGCACCTGTGCTCCAAACAGCTGTGGCTCTACTCTGATGATTTTCCCCACCATGACCCTTAGCTCAGCCTCTGTGAAATGGGGGCATCTTTGTGCTGCCATGGGTGTTGTGTAATGAGGGTGTGTTGGGTAATGTGTTGGGGTGTGTGATGTACAGTGCGTGAGTGGTACATAGGTGTGTATAGTGTGTGGCTCTGGTTGTTTCTGTGGTCTTGATGTCACTCTACTGGCAATGGTTTGGAAAGGTAAAGGATTGTGGGTAATGTGGGTGTGTGTTTTATAGTGGTGTGGGTGGGTGTGTGGGTGTGGTGTGTGTAAGGGTGTCAGGTGTGTGTTATTGTAATTGTCCAATGTGGTGTTGTTTTATATTTGTGTATACATTTTTAATGCAGCGGTATGTACTGCCAATGGTTTAACGCTGTTGAATGTCCGCCGTGGTGATTCGTGGGTCATAATGTGGTGGGCGTAATTCTGTTGGCGTAACAGTGTGGATTTTGATACCACCAGTTTATCACTGACCTTTGGGCTGGCAGATTTGCGTATGTGGCTGAATACTGATGGATTGTTGGTTGTGTGTCATAATAAGGTGAACAAATATCCGTTGCGTGGACGATAAGTTGGCGGCAGTCAGCGTGGCGGTAAGTGCGATTTACCGCCAATGTCATAATGAGGGCCATAGTCTCCGCCTGCCTGCTGGTGCCTTCAGTAGTCTGCGGAGGTCTGACTGCAGTGGCGGAGCCGGCGGTGCTTTCGCTGTATTAGGGAATACCACCACAGTCACAATTTGTCAGTCTTCTCCGCCAACCTGTTGGCAGTATGAACCCCACCGCCAACATGAAACTTGTAATGAGGCCCTTAATCTTCTCCTCTCCTTACCAGGATTATTAAATCATGGGCCAGTCTCAATGGTAACGGAAATCCTATATCTAAAAGTATAAAAAATATGTATTTATATCCTCTATATTGTTTATTTAGTTAGTGTCTCAGCCAGCCAATGGGTCCATAGATGCACCTTCCCAGCTGTATTCCATCAGATCTGAAAATGCTACAAGACAAGGTCCAATTTGAGTCTTAATTCAACATGAGATATACTATTCTACATTTAACATAATCTGTGCTGCATTTACCGCTGTAAAGACTGAAAGCCTGCTAATTGTTGGAAAATGTATCATAGGGTTTGGTTTTCACTTAAAAAGTAAGGCCCTTTACCGAAGTATGGAATTGATTCTTCAGCTCAGAAACTTCTATTTCCAAAATGTAAAACAGCTTAAAACTCCTGTTATTTTTGCAGTTTGATCTTTTACTGTATCTAGTCTATCTATTTAGGATAGTATCTGATTCTGCATTATTTGCAAGTATTTGTATATTTTAAACTGCTCAGTCATTGTACCTTTTACGGTCTATATCAGGTGAAACCCCTTTCATTTAGAGTGCATAGTTACAATTTTTGCTTAATCAAGGTTGGTCTTTAATAATTGTGTCACATTTAGAGGAGGGTCATAATAAGCAACAAAAGACACATGTTACAACCACTCTCCTCTTTGTTCCCCAGGCTAATTAAAATGTGGGTGAATGTTTGTGTTCCTGTGGGCTATGATGTTCTGCACCCTCCCAGTGGAACCACAGCGGAGATGTTGTAATGGTGTTAGCTTGGCAGACAAATTTAGGGCATGTTATTGTGGGCAAATCAAATATTACAGCAGCATTTGTTTACAAAAGCATGCATTCTCTTGTAGCCAAATCACAATTTACATTTGGAACTAACATATTTTAAAAAGAAATGGTAAAATCTTTCCACTCTACCAGATTTGTCTGTTATGTATGGTACATGCCCAATACTATTCCAATTTCCTAGGATTGCCCACACTATGTATAGATTAAATAATGAGTCCTTATTCGCAAATCGCCTGAGTCATAGCCAATTTTATTAAATTAAAATTAGCTAATTATGGAAAGTTTACAAATTTCATCTTTTAAATTTAGTTTGTCCACCCGATACTTGTTTTGTCATACGGAATATCAAGGATATTTTTAAGGTTATTAATATATAAAAAGGTGCAATCTAAAAATATAAATATAACAAAAATCATATTCAATATCTGGACATTATCTAAATATTGAAAATAACCAACAGGACATGCTTGTTAGCAGATCACCCATAGTAGAAATTACCACACAAAAATAAAATATATTTAAGTATAAACAGGTAAAGTTTCACTGGATTTAATGAGATAAGAAAGATGGAAAGACAAGCAGGCACTCTTTTTAATCTACTTGCTTTAGTCACAGTTAAATTTTATTCTAAACTATTATTATATATTACTAATGTTAAGTAACCAGAATTAGGACAGGAGGAATATTATTCTATCCATGTGCCATACCTACCAAAATAATTTTAAACAATCATGTTCATAGGGCATATTTTTCCTCATGCCATATGATACTTTTGTTTTCATATCTGTAGCCCATTCCAAAAACATCATTCCATGTGTTTGGTAATACCAAGTTAAAAATTGTACTTGCCTAAACATTTTTCAGTTTAGTCTTAGAAATAAAGCAAAATTCACAATTTTAACGTAATTGTCATTTAAGGTAGCAGGAGGTACTGCTTTCTCTCTTGCCCATCTAGATTGCAAGGAAGCGGTACCTCAAGATCATCCATGCTTAGTGCTGTGCAGAAGAGCACCAGCAGTGAACTGTGGTCACTAGTTGGCCACAGACTCTTGCCTAGTTACATGGAAGCCATGTTAGATTTTCAGATATAACTTTCTTTTGCTGCAACCAAACCTTGTTACAGGGCTCTTGTGTTTCACGTCTTAGGACCTCTAGTTCCTAAAGGATTGATTATTGGCATTATAGCTTACAGACAAGTATCCTGAATTTGTATATGATTTGAAAACCAACTTTACATTATTCCTTACACACATGCTTGAACTGTAAAGACTGGAGTTTTATTTTCTGCTAAGAGTTCCTGTTGTGGAACAAGATGGATTCTTAAGGGAACAAATCACATATATAACAATGTTAATTAATATAGGGTATACAGTAATAGATTTGCAGTTTCCATATGTATTACTAGGGGTAGATAATCACAGAATAATAATGATGTTCCTTGTTTTCCATTTCTACAAAAGTCAAGTAAAAACTATGCTCATTTATGTATTGTGACACAGCTTGAAGTTGTTACTCTAAACATTGGGGTATATGTGTGAATGCATAGGTATTAAGCATGATATTTATGTTTCTGTATGTTTAGGTTTCAGGAAATTCCAGTTACCTGTCAAATCATAGAAAGCTGGTTATACAGAAACATTGCTAAGGGATATCAGTTCATAATTACAACTTATGTTCACTGTTCCAATTGCAAGTTACTTAAGTCATCTCTTCTGTCTCGCAGAGATCAATTACCACCTACAGGCCTCCTTGACCCCGGAAGTGATGAGGGAGAGTGTAGAGTCCTATGAATCTGTTTTTTCTCTTATTCTATTTCCCTTTAACTAACTCTTCTACTTGCACACATATCTTAAAGTACTAAGACTATTGTGGGTCAGTGAGAGCCAGAAAAGAACATCACTTTTTTGCATATTGCAAACAAGGTTAGTACAAACCTGACATTCATTATTGATCTAACTTTCTTTTACCATTTAAGTGAATATTTCTTTTGCGCATTCACAATTCTCTCCAAAACAGCGTTGATAAGTTCTTACAAAAAATAATTTTTTTATATGAGTTCCCTGTTGCTCAAAGTATATCTCTTTTCTTCAATAAGCATGGATAGCAAGATGGTGTCAGAGGGCCAGATGTACTAAAATATGGTAACAAAAAATTGGTTGCAAATTGTGCACTTACTTTTTTTCACCACTAAATAATTTTGCAAGGTAACCTGTGTACGAATAGGTCAGTTCCAAAATAAGGATTGGAATGGGTCTGTTAAACTCGATAGCCTTAGGGTGGGGATCCTCCAACATATTGCATGACTCCCTCCATTTTTCTGACACTGTTTCTGCTGGTTTTAGGTTTCTGCTCACTTTACAACTGCTAACCAGTGCTAAAGTGCAAATGCTCTCTCCCTTAAATATGGTAACATTGGTTCATTCCCAATTAGCATATTTGATTTACTTGTAAGTCCCTAGTACAGTGCACTACATGTGCCCACAGCCTCTAAATTCAATGCTAATAGTGGGCCTCCAGCACTGATTGTGCCACCCACATAAGTAGCCCCTTATCCATGTCTCAGGCCTGCCATTGCAAAGCCTGTGAGTGCAGTTTCACTGCCACTTTGACTTGGCATTTAAAAGTATTTGCCAAACCTTAAACTCCCCTTTTTCTACAAGTAAGTCATCCCTAAGGTAGGACCTAGGCAACCCATAAGTCAGGGTGCTATGTAGGCAAAAGGCAGGACATGCACAGGTCTGTTTTATATGTCCTGGTAGTGTAAAAACCATGAATTCGCTTTCCACTACTGTGAGGCCTGCTCCTTTCATAGGCTAGCATTAGAGATACCCTCATATACTGTTTGAGTAGCAGATTCTGATCTGAAAGGGGTCGCCAGGTCATATTTAGTATGGCCAGAATGGTAATAGAAAATCCTGCTTATTGGTGAGGTTGGATTTCATATTACTATTCTAGAAATGCCACTTTTAGAAAGTGAGCATTTCTCTGCACTTAAAAACCATCTGTGCCTTACAGCTTGTCTCCAATCCACGTCTGGCTGGGCTGGATGAAAGCCCTTGTGCATTTCATCCAGACAACCCCAAACACACGATGCTCAGTCACACCTGCAGTCATCTGCATACTGAAAGGATCTTCCTGGGCTGAGAGGGTGGAGGGCCTTACACTTACATTTCAAAGGACAGTGGCCTGCTCTCACACAATGGACTGCCAAATCCCCTACTGAGACCATGGCAGACAGGATTGTACTGAAAGGGGACCTTGTGCACTTCAAAACCACTCTTTGAAGTCTCCTCCACTTCAAAGGGAACTTATAGTATTTAAACTGGATCTCTGACCTCACCAACTCAGACACTTCCTGGAACTGACCCTGCATCTGGACCTGAAGTACTACCTGGCTACTCAAAGTACTCACCTAGCCTGCTTTGCTGTGAAGGACTCCTGCTCATCTGTTGCCCTCCTGCCTTGCTGACCTCTGCCGAGAATTGCTTGAATTGAGCAACCTCCTGTTTCCTGAAGTTTCAGGACCAAAAAGACTTCAACAACTACAGAAACCCCTTGTGCACTCAAAATGGATGCATGGTCCACCAGAAAAGCTGCGCAGCCTGCTTTGTGACTGAGAAATCACTGCGCAGCTGACCTGGAATGACGCAGCCTGGTCCCCCAAGTGGAGCTCCGACGCAGCACCTGCTTTGCGACCGAAGATTCAATGCACGGCCCTACAGAAACGCCGCACAGCCAAGCCTGAAGGATGTAGCCCGATTCCCCGAGTGCAATATCGATGCAGCACCTGCCTCGCAACAGAAAATTAGAGGCATTGCCTCACCGGATTGACACAAGCACCTGTGCCTTCTTCAGCGCATCAAGGATTTCCCTGCATCGTCCCTGGGGGTCAAAGAAGAACCCAGCACCGCAGTGAGGAGCCTGGACTGCATGCCAAAAATCAACGCAAACCCCAAGCTGCGGGAAAAGAAACAACACAATGTCTGTGCCGAGCCTGAAAAACCAACACACACCCAATCTTTTCCAGGCATCTCCTCATCTGCGATCCTTGGGTGTGTAATTTTTTTAGCAATGCCAGGTACTTTGTGAAATCAAGCATTAACTGTTTATTTTCTTGGAAGGAGACTATTCTGCAGCTTCTGAAATTCAAATTTCAACTTCTACTTATTGAATCTTTATCGTTTGTTTTGACCTTAATTGAACCAGATAAATATCTTATATTTTTCTAAACCTGCGTGGTGTATTTTTGTACTGTTTTCACTGTGTTACCATATGAGTTATTGCACAAATACTTTACACATTGCCTTCTAAGTTAAGCCTGACTGCTCAGTGCCAAGCTACCAGCGGGTGAGTACAGGATAATTTGGATTGTGTGTGAGTTACCCTGACTAGGATTGTTGTCCCTATTTGGACAAAGGTGTATATCTTTGCCAACTGGAGACCCCATTTCTAACAGGGTCATAACCACACATCACTCAAGTATTAATTACATAGTTTGTAAATTGCTACTCAGTCCAATTGGTGGCCATCACAAGGATGGTGGCCTGCTAGGTGCAGTAAAACACCATGTCTAATTATTATTATTTTTTTTTAAAAGGCCTTTTTTCTAAAAGGAATTGAGTCTGCGTCTAAAAAAAGTTTTCGTTTTATGAAAAGTTTGTTTGATATTTGGCAGTGGACAACTGCCTACTCAACAACAACAATTTTTTACAGTCAAAAAAGGAAATGGTCCCAAAGGGATCTATTCCTTTATGAGAATGAGATACTATCCCATTCAGGTTTCAGTCACTTAATACTTGCGACTGGATTATGAATGCAACATGTTGATATATCTCATACCAATTCACAATCTCATTACAAAGTGCCTGTGAAAGTTTACCAGCTCCTAAAATGGAATAGTGCATAAGGTACAACTATTTTGCAGTCACAAAAATTCCAGTTTTGCAAGCAGCAGCATTTGTGACCACAAAATAGGTCAGTACATCGAGCCCATAGTTCAATTTAATAGTTTTATATTTTTGTATTTGTTAATTATCACATTCACAGTACCTCCATATTAAAACGTAAAACATTTCCACCTTGGTACTATTCAATATGGCACCATAACAAATGGGGCCTCATTGAGAGTTTGGCGGTCTCGGGACCGCCATGTTGGCGGTGGCGGTCATACTATCAACAGTCTGGCAGAGAAAAGCGGCAAATTATGACCATGGCGGTATTCCCAACAGAATACAACCAAAGCACTGCCAGCACCGCCACAGTGGTCTGGTCACCACAGATGATGGTCGCCACCTGCAGGCCATCATAGACCATGTTTCCACCAGACAGATTACGAGGTTGCACACCGCCAAGGTTTCTGCTGCAGTCGCACCACCTAGGGAACCTAGTTGGAAACCAACTGCATAAAAGGTGACACTCACCTTCAGGAAACAAAACTTGTCTGGAGCCGCCATTGGACCAGAACTAGATGTCTTACCCGTGTACCTGAGGGGTTATCTGGTGGGAATGACAGAGAGGGGTTTGGGTTTAGGTCTTGGAAGTCGGCCTTTGGGATCTGGCTTGGGAGGGCGGTTTGTGCTTGGTCTTCGGTTTAGGAAAGGGTTGGCTGTTTAACGGAGGGGTTGACTTCTTGGCAGGGGGACAGGCATGTGTATTTGCAGGGGGGCAGGGGAGGTCTTGGAGGTGGAACAGCCAGACTCATACCATTTATGGGTATCACGGGGTAGGAGAGGAGTAGGGAGAAGGTCAAACTCCGAAAGGAAAGCTTTTTTTAGACACACAGGGACGGTCATAGCTAAAGGGTTTGGGTGTGGAGAGAGGGGGAGTGGGTGTCTGAGGTGCTGGTGTGGATGTCTTGGGTGCATGTTTGTGGGTGGTGGCTGTCAGTTGGATGGGTGAATGAGGGTGTTTATGAGTCCTGGGAGGAAGGGGTTGTAGGTGCTGGGGAATGCCATGGTGGATAGGTGAGTGTCTGTTGGGGTGGTGACTGCAGGTATAGTGGATGTGCTACATGTAGGTGTGTCATTGGTTGTGGTGTCTGCAGGTGTGGTTACCGGGGTGGATGTCTAAGGGTCTGCTGTGGTGCTGTCTGTGGGTAGGATTGGTGTAGAGGCTGGATCTGCAAATGTTGGCGTGGTATCTGCTGGTGTGTCAATTGTGCTGTCAGTGATGCTGGGTAGTGGGGGTATGAGGGCAGGCTGTGACTGTTGCTGTGTGTGCAAGTGTATGTTGCATGTGTGCATACCAGTAGTGTGTTTTGTGGTGCTTATGTTTGTCTGAGCTACCCTTGGATGGTGAGGTGGATGCATGCTTGTCTGTCTGTGTGCTTTGGCTGGGTCGGGGAAGAGGGGTTTGGTATTTGGAAGAGGAAGGTGGGGGGCGGGAGACAAAGGATGACTGGCTGCCATCAGTGTGGAGGCCAGAGCCTGAAAGGATCTCTGTAGGGCAGCCAGTGTACCGTGAATGCCCTCCAGGAACGCATTACTCTGTTGTATCTGAGTTGCAAGTCCATGGATGGCATTCATGATGGTTGACTGGGTCGGGGAAGAGGGGTTTGGTATTTGGAAGAGGAAGGTGGGGGGCGGGAGACAAAGGATGACTGGCTGCCATCAGTGTGGAGGCCAGAGCCTGAAAGGATCTCTGTAGGGCTGCCAGTGTACCGTGAATGCCCTCCAGGAACGCATTACTCTGTTGTATCTGAGTTGCAAGTCCATGGATGGCATTCATGATGGTTGACTGACCCATAGAGAGGGACCTCAGGAGATCAATAGCCTCCTCACTGAGGGTAGCAGGACTGACAGGGGCTGTGGCAGAGGTGCCTACAGCAAAAGAGACGCCCACCCTCTTGGGGCCAACTTGGTGGGGAGCTATAGGGAGGGCAGTGATAGAAAGAGGGTGGCAGACAGAGATAATGCTGGTATGGTCCCAGATGGGTCCACCACCAATAGGAAGTGTCCACTGGAGGAGGATTCCGAAGATCATAAACTGGATACTGATTCCCCCGTAGCACTCCCCTCGCCCTCCTGGCCAATGGGCCCCTTGGTGTCGGTGTTATCAGTACTCCGGGTCCCATAGCCAGCAGCTTCCCCACTTGGCTGTGACCCATCTCCTTTGTCTGCTGATGCTGATGCAGAGAAACAGAGAGAGAGAGGGTCATCACATACTTAACATACACATACATTACACCATTCACAAAAGTAAAATCACATCTATATATAGGAAAGCCCCAGGTAGGAACCATTTAAAGCCTATGTCACGTCACAACTAAATGCTTCCAACAATCCTATTTCACAACAGTCTCACCAACAACATAAGCCAACTATCTGATCACTACATCACTATCCCATCAATTCAGCTGTAACACAAACTATTCATGCACAAGATGATTTGGCAACATCAAACTTCTCTCCCTATATGGATCATCACTGTGTATCAACAAATCATCCTTAGCAAATGCTGTTAACTGACATCACAATATTATGCCTACCCCTAATCCACACTTGCCCAATCCATCACCAATAGTCATGTTTTATTAAAATAAACAAATTTCACTTCAACTACAACACAGTATGCTGCTTTGCAATCACATAACTAACATGTGACTCTGTCTAACATTCACAATTTCAAATACCTCAGAAGAAATCACTACATATGGAATATCCAAATAGTGAGGCTCATAAAATTACACACCATGTCAGTAAAACATCTATCAAAAGTCTTTAAAAAACTTTTAGATAGAGTTTCTGGACCCACCTATCTTACTCATTGACACACAGACAACAAAGTAATGTCCAGTAATAGGGGCCTACTTAGCATACAGGATACACCCACAGACAACCACAGGGAGCATACCAGTACCTTCAATACAATAGACACCAATCATGTACATAAAGGCCACATACTATTTAACTATTCATGCTACATCACAACATAAAAAACGCACATCACTACCAATTGTCCAGACATGTGTAAACTAACCTGTTAGGACTAGACACTGACATAAGCCACTTGTAATGTAACCATGTTTGATAAATACACCTACAGTCCAGCAAATTGACTAACAACATTTCCCATTCCACAAACATGTGAATGTCAACTAGGACACCTGCCACACTATAAAGTGAGGCTGAAATTAGCTAATCCATTACAAAATGTGTGTCAACAGCCTCAGATTAGCAAAGGTTAGTATGGCAAAGTAGAGCCCTCAACATAAAAAAGGAATGATGTACAAATTGACACACGATGAAGGCAAAAAACTGTGTATATTGTACCCATATAGGTACGGTCATGCACTATGTAGCATGCACAAAATATATGGCCTAAGGGATCAGTAAGCTACCACTTACTTTCTCCATACCATGTAAGTGGTACAAATTGTCTGAACACACATGTCAATTATATGTCCTGTACTGTTGATGTATCATTACCATCATGCCTTTCCTCATGTAGGATGTCCACCCCGATGAAACATCACATTTGCCAATGTATAGTTTAGACATAACAATAGCGACACCTCCTCACACCTCAGAGGGAGTATAGTAAGTATGCTATGCCAAATTCCTGACCTGCATAGATGACAACACAAGTGGACAGAACACTTCACTTACAGCAAGTGGGCAAACATTCCCATCCTCTCAGTTCACACTCATGAACAATTTAGCATCTGCAAGCAGCAAGACTGTCACTACTCAACATTTCAGGTACACCATCATACACCCACATTTGTATACCATTGGACCCAACTCCTTCTTTGGTGCACCATTTTGCTGTTCATACATGGGTAGGACCTACTACACGAGCATGTCCAGCTCTTCTGGAGTGAAGGCTGGGGACCTATCACCGGGAGAATGTGGCATGATAGCTCTCAGATGCAGTACACAGCAGCTCAGGTAGTGGAGGTCTTGTTGGCAGCAGTGTCAGGAGTCTAGTGAGGAATACCGCAGAAGATGGTGGTCACGTCCACCATGTACAGTACCGTCACCACTGGCGGACATCGCCATAGGCCCAACTCCGCCAAATGCAGCAATTTGTTCAATGGCAATTTCCACCACAGTTGTGACCACCTACAGTCATGACGACACCCACCAGTGGAGTTAGGCCATTTCCACATGTCTAATACAGTAGGTCAGACAGCTGCCAGTTTTAGCACATTTCATGTATGGAAAAGGTTTGGAATCTGCGACATGTACAATCTCCTATATTGTGCTAAATTTCAGTTATTACTGCCTTCAGGTTTAGTAGTCTATTTGTGCATGTGAGTTAAAGCTGTGTAACAGATGAATTTGTGGTGAAAGAAATGTACACATATTCTTAACATCCTATGTGCGTCATTAATGTAGAATGGGTGCTACAAAATGTGTTTCACATGTAAACTAGGTTGGACTATCAAATACTGTCAGTCACAGTTAAATATGCATGTATAGTACATTAGATACTTCAGGGAATGTCACCAATGGGAGTGTCATAGGATGCATAGCAATATGTTGTATTGCAGATGTTAGATGTTATAACTGACCTCGACTGCAGATATGTGTGACTTGTATATGTATATGGAAATATTCATTATGTGTGCATTATTCATGTCATATATAATATTTTCATGTTTCCACATAGTTACCCTGGCATGAGGAGAGGAAGACTACCTCCAGTGTACTGTGCACTGGTATACCTGTACACCATGGAGGAGAGACATGCCATACAGACATAGCGCCTCAATAGGCATACACTCATGGATCTTTGTGACCAGTTGGAGCCAGATTTGATGCCAGCCATTCACAATCCCTATAGCATACCTCCCATTGTTGAAGTCATGTCAGTGCTACACTTCCTGGCCACTGGGTCTTTCCAGAATACAGTGGCCTTAACTACAGGAATGTCTCAGCCCATGTTCAGTTGGTTTTGAAGGATGTACTGTGTGTATTTTTGAAACATATGAACAGCTACATCACCTTTCCTCAACGTGCAGATTTGGCCTATGTGAGGGCAGAGTTTTATGCTATGGGACACATTCCACATGTGGTTGGAGCCATAGATGGCACACATGTAGCCTTGGTTCTCCCCGTGCCAAAAAACAGGTATAAAGGAACAGGAAAAACCACCACTTCATCAACATTCAGGTGGTGTGTTTGGCAGACCAGTACATTTCACAAGTGAGTGCAAAGTATCCAGGATCAGTCCATGATTTCTTCATCATGCGGAACAGCAATATCCCACTGCTGATGACACAACTCTACACAGAGAGGGCCTGGCTGGTTGGAAAGTCAGATTTGACATGTGTGTTTGGAAAGTTTATCTCCTGCTATCACAATTGTGCAAGTCCTCGATATATGCATGCGTTGTTCTACCTATGTCCTTACAGGAGACTCTGGCTATCCAAACAGTCCTTGGTTGTTGATACCAGTGAGGTACCCAACCACACCCAGGGAAGCCCTCTACAATGAGGCCCACGGAAGGACAAGGCTTGTCATGGAGCTGACCTTTGGGCTCCTAAAGGTAAGATTTCTCTGCCTGGACATATCAGGAGGAGCCATCTTCTACTCACCCAACAAGGTATGTCAAATAATTGTTGCCTGCTTCATGCTCCACAACCTTGCCCTGAGACATCAGATACCATTCATACCAAATGAGGGGGATGCAGGCGAACATGTGGATGGAAATGCAGATTTGCCATGTGATGATGTGCCAGATAAAGATGAAGCTGGAGACTTCAGGGCAAATCTCATCAATCAGTTCTTCAACTGACTCATGGTGTGTGATATCTTCTTAATGCTGAGATTTAAGTTTATAAACTAGAGTTGATGGGTAGCATGTCACCTCTTTTTTTACCACCATCAATGAGTTTTTAGGCAGCTTCCAAGCCAATGAGTGAGTTATGCATGCAGATTGTAATTTGGTATTTTGTACAGACAGAGTGGTCTGCAGTGTCATGATAAGCTAATGCACATGCAAAGTCACACTTGTGAATATGACTTGCCTGAATTGCTGAATGTTTTCTGCTATGTCCTACCCCTTATCTCTCTCAGTCATAGATTTTCTGAGTTCCAGTTTGGCTCTTCATCCTTGGCAAGTGACAGAGATTGTCATAAGCAGATGGGAATTGCAGGCATAAATGAGAAGAGGACATGGCTGAAACCAGGTATAAATTGCCATGAGTCTGTGGAGTGTAACTGAGATGGCCAGACTGTCAGGACACTGGGGCGAAAATGTGTTTTCCAAACAAGATAACCTGTAGGTTTCTTGAGGTTGTCAAATGGTGCCATTTGTGTGTCCATATGTATCTGACAAGTGAAAATGTAGAACCATAGCCTCTACCATCAAAATGGTTTCTTTTGGATGTAAACTACCCTGTGCATAGCTGTCAGTGTATTCCTACTTTGCAGACCAATGTGCATGTCTTTGTGGACTGAAATGGGTGAGTGGCAAGCCTACAGGTACATGACCAATACAAATAAATAATGCAGATACTGGGGACATCAGTACTGATCTCTGTCTGTACCAAGGGGTATGATCATTAGGAAGCTAGGGTATGGGTATGTGATCTCTGTCTGTACCATGGGGTATGATTATTAGGAAGCTAGGGTATGGGTATTTGATAAGGCTGTACCAGGTGATACAAAGGACCAATCTGTACGCCTCCTGGCATGTAGGAAGACTGACTTGTCCCTAACTTCTGTATCCTGTGGTTTAGTGATGTATGACGCCTTAGCAAAAATCCTGCTGTTACTATCAGTTATACTCTCTGTGCTGTTTGCATATCTAACAATAAATGTGTGTAGATGTAGTATACACCTGTTTTTGAATCTGTCCATGTTACAATCCCAATGTAATGAGTCTCCTGCTGATAGAGACCACGTGTGATGTCCATAACAAAGGTTGTTTAATGCAGAGGGACATATTGATACTGGAGTTTGCATACATAACAGTTGTACATGGCTGATAAATGACACTTACACAGGACCTGTGTTTAAGTGTGATTTATTTTGGACAGTAAAACAATATGTGTGATTAGAAACCAAAAAAACACAAAGTAAACAGTAAAGGGTTCAGTCACGGTGGCTGAAATCATTAGGGTATCTGCTACACCATTATGAAACACAAGTCCAGTGTCCTTGCACCATAGGGAAATGGAGATAGGTTTTAGAACAGTCAACAGGGTGTGTCTGTGGCACACAAAGGGAACCAGTCAGGAGAGGTTTACTTTCTGGCAGTGTGTTTGGTCTTGGCATCTGCTCCTCCTGGATGTCTGGAGGGACGCCCACATTTACGGGTGAGGGGTTCCTCTGTTACTGAGGGTGGAGTGTCTGAGGCATGTTGTTCCCTGGCAGGGCCTCAATTCCACTAGCAGCCACAGCTGTTGAAAGGCCTGATGACTCATTACTAGTGGAAGAGGCCTGATGTTGTGTGGCAGACCTACTCAGGGTCACGTTGATGTCCCTCTGCAGCACAGCAATGGAAGTCAGTATTGCATTTTGTGCCTGCCACTGCTGCATGACTTCTTGGTAGTTGTCCCTTTGCAGCTTGTGATTTCCCCCATTATGGTGAGACCTGGCCCATCATTGTTTGGGAATTTCGGAAGGCTCCCAAGACTGGGGAGATGGTTTCTGGTCAGTATTGTCCTTTGAGCACCCATCCTCTGGCCCACAGCATCCCTCCCACGCACCCTACCCCATGTGCCTGCGCCCCTGGCACAGTGTGTCCACTCTCTGTGGTGGCAGGACCATCATTGTCAGGGGTGACAAGAGGAGACTCAGGTACCTATACTGTGGGGCACACAATGGATGAGACAGTCCTTGGGGGCGAATGGTTGCCTGTGATGTTGATGCAATAGGGCTGGGAGTCGTCGATGTGGGCAGGGTGAGGCTCATATTTGTTGACTGACCAGGTGCCCTTAATAGGACAGCTTCCTCTTCAGTGTCCACACATCCAGGGGTGTGTCCTCAATGGGCCCTTCATCTAGAGGGGTAGTGACAGTATCCTGTCCATGGTGACATTGGCAAGGATACCTGTTGGAGACGTGGACCACAGAGTTGCTGTTAAATTTAGGGTATTATGGATGTTGTGTGAGATGCAAACAGTGCCTCAACATGATCCCCTGAAATGACAATCACAGCTGCTGCACAATCTTACTATGTACTACATGAGACACTGTGATTTCAATACCATACAATATGCTTGAAGCTGTTAAACAATGTTGGTAGTGATTGGACTGCTGATACCATCTTATGTTGTCTGATTTTTGATATGGGTGTTCATCTTTGTTGCCTAGTGAGGCGTATGACATGATACATGGCACAAAAAGAGCTGTACCATGCACAATAGTGTCAGAATAGGGACACAGTATTGGAGTAAGCAATAGACATTGACCTGTAACTGGATGTACTGCATGTGCATCCACTTTGGCATCTAGATTTCACCCCCAGGTGAGTACATTTCAAAATTAGGAATCTTTATTCTAAGGGCATTAGGATTGGAAACTCAGGTATATCTGTGTTTTGCTCGTGATAATAGTGGGAGTGGGACATTGCATTGCCCTCATTGACATTAGCTGTTTCACACTTGAACATACAAGATGGTTTACATTGGTAGTTTTACATGCATTAAATATCACATTTGGTGCACTGTTCAGGTTTTCACAATGATGGGATATTGCATTCTGGGAGTAGTAGTGTTATGTGGCGCATGTACTTCGTGTGCTCTTTCCAGTGGCTGTGGAGCCAGGTGAGTTTAATGGACATGGGGCATGCCAGAGAGGGGCATTGGAACATTTGGACAGAAGTGTAGTGGGTGGTATGTCAATTGGGGTGGGTTAAGGTGGTGAGGGAGCATGCAGGACATGACAGGTGGGTGACATGGATTTCCTGGGGACTTACCAAACTCCACTACTCCAGTTTTCCTGTCAGGCCCTCAGGATGCAGTATGTCTAAGACTTTCTCCTCCCAAGATGTGAGAATAGGGGGAGGAGGTGGGGCCCACTGCCAGTCTCTATTACCACCAGCTGGCACCTGAATGCCATGGAACATACCTTCCCTCTGAGGTTGTTCCACCTCTTCCAGATGTCCTCTCTTGTGCGTGGATAGCTGCGCATAGAATTGACCCTGTTGACTATTATTTGCCACAACTACATTTCCTGGCAATTGATGTTTGCTGGACCTGTGCTTTGAACAGGTGTGGCTCTACCCTGACAATTTCATCCACCCAAACCCTCAACTCATCATCCGTGAAAAGTGGGTGCTTTTGTGGGGAGATGGTAGTAGTGATGAAGAAGGTGTGATAGTGTTCAAAGAAAAAGGCTGCAGAAAAAAATAAATGGTGAGGTGTAGGTGCTGTGATGTGAGTGTGTGATGGTTGTTGTGGATTGTGTGTTGTAGTAAAATGTGTGTTGTGTATGTTGTGCTGGTGTGTGCAAAGTGAAATGTAAATGAGTGCCTATTCTTGCTTTTTCTAGCTCTCTAAAGTTGGTTGTTTGTAGCTGTGTGTGGTTCTGTTTGCAAAGCATTATGGGTTGTGTAGGGGTGTGTTTTATAGTGCTGTGTGTAGGTGTGTCAGGTGTGTGGATATGTGTCGGGTGTGGGGTGTTCAAACTTTCCAATGTGGTGGTGTGTTCAGTGTGATGTGAGTTGAGACTGCTGCAGTTCTCATCACCAATGTTTTTCCGCAATGGTAGAACAGCTGTCGTGATTTGTGGATTGTAAAATGATGAGAGGATTTTTATCAGCCTGGTGGTGCTGGTTTTGGGACCACCTCTTTTCCGTCCTCCAGTGTCCTGGCGGTTTTGGAAATTTGGCTGTTTTTTGCAGACTTCACAGTGTGATTTAATATGGTGGTCGGACAACCGCCAACATGGCAGTCTTTTGGCAGCTGCCACTGCAGCGGTCTCCCCAAAAGACCGCCAAACTTGTGATGACCCCCATGGTGTATTATATACCTGCACCAAATTAACTGCATCTTTAAAGGCTAGCCTGAGTCCAAAACTCTATACTTACTCTAGCTATCCATGAGTAATCATTAGTTCTCTTTTATGCCTCAACAAAATTCACTCTAACTTCAACTTTACCAAAAGTAGTTAAATTAAAATATATTTATTTTAAAATACATTTTATCATTCTATCAATGTTTGTACCGGTAATCCTTAATTAGTAACATCCAAGCATTCTGCCATGTATTAATACCATTGGATCCTACAAAAATGTAATAAAGTCTACGGCCCTGATTGCAAGTGTAGGCGCAATTTAACGAACATCACAGATAATGATATCCCAGGGTACGTTAATGATCAGGTGTGATAAATAGCACCTATTACAAGTTTGTGGGGAATAACATGCAGATTTTTGTGTTTAACACACCAAAATTCACACAATACGGTAAATACGGTATGCTTTTCTCCTGTTAAATATAGGCAGGTTTGATCTGCTAAAATTTAACACGCCTTGAGGTATTTAAGGCATCCGATAACTATCAGATGTGTCAAATAAAACAAAACTCTTCATTCCAATCAATGCTTAAACAAGGTTTATGCATGGGTCAGAATTAACTGACCCACTTGTAATCAGGCCCTTTGTATTTCACAGGAAATTATTGATACTTATACGCTTCTCAAAGACCTTAAAACGTTATAATGGGTTCTTTCTGCATACCTGTTAACTCTTAATTCATATTTGAAGGTATTCAGTGTCATTTCTTTCTTCAAACGCCATATGATAATATGTTTTTTCAAATTTCAACATCAACACATAATGCATCCTTTATGATTTATTCGCTAATTCCACAAATAAGCTGATAAGGTACCACAAAGGTAAGGAAAAAACGTTTTCAATACTTTCTCATTTTCAAACCTTAATTCCTATTCTGAAACAACCAACCAGAACCAATCATACTACTATTCGAATCATATCAGAAAATAGGGCATCTCCTTATTTTGGTTTTGTTCCAATCATATTGCTCCTAAATGTGAAATCCAAAACACTCCACTTTTCTCTATTGTCTTCCCTATGGGATTTAGGTGTATATGTTCAATTCCATGAAATTTCACATTTGCTTCATCACAATTTTTATGCACTTCCATATAAAGTACAGCCAGAGCGCATCTATTATCCATACTTCCTAAATAGATTTTGTTACACTGACTATAAGTAGACTACAAATTTAATTTTGCAATTAATGAATTCCCCAATTTATATCTTTTATCAAAAGATGCCAATGTTAAAAAAATATGTTAAATATTTCTACTAAAAAGAACATAATTTGACATTACTCATGGTATGAAGTAATAAATTACAGGTAGATTTCTGAAAAAAAACAGTTTTCAGTCCTGTTATTTTGAATATATAATTCCATATGCAAACGTTGTATTTGCTTAGGGTTAAAATTCTCAGTGAATTTTATGTTGTAAGCATTCTCATGTATATACTGAACTACTCCTGAGGGTCATTGTCTCTACCTGTCTCAATCTTAACATTATCTCTAAAAATGACAGTGAAATAACATTTTTGCAGATATGTTCCACCTAGATGGTGCCTAGCCATGCCCGCTATCAAAGCAGCCCATAAAAAGTTTGTCATTAAAAGGGGCACACCTAAAGCCTATCATAGTTTCCTTAATTTGACGATACAGATCTCTTTTTTATAGAACGTTATTATATTATTAGTATTATTATCATTATAATTATTATTATTAATAATAACAATAATAATAATACAAATAATAATAATAATAATAATAATAATAACAACAACAATAGTAACAATAATGATAATAATAACAACAACAATGTATTTTATGAAGTGCCACTTCAGATAAGGTGTCCCAGTGCCAAGGTACAAGCACCCAAGAGCCAAAGATGTAGCAATTATCTCAGAATCAGCCAAAACGGAATAAGCAGGTTTCAAGTTTTTTCAGAAAAAGAGTTTCAGAAGGGGCCTGACGAACTGCAAGGGGAAGAGTGTTCTAAAGTAAATAGCTGAAAGAGCTGTAACCCATACAAGCTTTCCTCACTATGGGAACACTAGCCTACATGGAGCCTGCTGATCTTAAATTTCTTAAATTCTGGGTGGAACATAGGATTTGACAAAGAATTAGAGGTATTGTGGACTGTGGCAAATGCATTAAATCAGTGGTTCCCAACCTGTGGTCCGGGGACCCCTGGGGGTCCGCGAAGCCTCCTCAGGGGGTCCGGGAGAGCCTAGAAAATCTAAAAATATTAACAAATATTGAAAAATTAGGTCCCCAGCTTCCAGTAATGACTCAGGTGGGGGTCCCCGGATTCCTATGATGATTCAGTGGGGGTCCCTGGGTTCCATTAATGTTAAAGTGGGGGTCCACAGAAATCAAAAGGTTGGGAACCACTGCCTTAAATCACTAACACAGGGCTTTAAAAGAGGCTCTTTGATTCAGCTGGAGCCAATTAAGTTTCTGGAGTGCAGTCCCAACAGAAGCACATTTTGAAATGTTGAATAGGAGAGGTGCAGCAGTGTTCTGCACTTGAAGGAGCCTCCTTATCTGAGACTGTGTCATTCCGAGATACAGAACACTACAGTAGTCAAGCCTGGACATAATCAGGGCTTGCCCTACTGTTTTTTTTGCATACTCTGACAAAAAACAAAAGCTTTACTTAAGTCTCCTAATCTGCTAAGCAGTCCAAAACATTTCATTGCAAGTATGGAAATTTGGCTGTAAAAGAAACCTTTGCATCCAACCAAATGCCAAGATTCTTGATCGTCGGCTTAGGCACCGGTAGTGGACCCAGATCATTGGGCCACCAAGCAGGGTCAGAACCTCAGTCTTCCCAGCATTTTGGGACAGTTCAAGTTCATCTACTTAGCAACCTCTGCAAGGCACAAGCATAAAGAGGAGGCCATTTAGGCGGAGCTCTGTGACAGAGTGATGATGAGCAGAGTGTCATCCACATATGACCCATAGCATATAAACCCATAGCATCCAGTGACTTCAGCCAAAGGTCACACACACACATTTAATAGAGTTGGGCTCAAAGAGGAGCCCTGACGTACTCCTTGCTGCAAGAAGGTTTTTGAGACACCTGAAAGGATCACTCCTGCAGGAAAGAGGCAACCTATCTCAGAGCCACAGCACCAAAGTCTTTCAATCAGGATGTTATAGGACACGGTGTTGAATGCAGCACTGAGAACCAACAGTAACAATGCCACAGAATGACCAGCATCCAAAATTTGATGAATGGACTCTCTTGCAAGCAGCAGGGCTGACTCAGTAATGTATGAGGGGCTAAATCCCGACTGAGTCCTATGAAGAAGATGGTGGGCCTCATTAAAGCTTGAATGCTGCTTATTAACATGCTTCTTCATTATCTTAAAGAAGAGTTGAAGCAGAGAGACCGGACAATAGTTTTTGGGCTTGGTGGGATCCAGCAGAGGTTTTTTGAGGAGTGGGATCACAACAACATGGTTCCATCGCGGAAGCATCTGGCCCGAGACCAGGGAGCTGTTCAGCACCTCACCTAGTACTGGGTGGGCCAGTTCCAGGCCTTGATCCAAAATGGATGGGGGATGCTGGATCAAGCGGGGAGCCAGACTTCACTGAGGCCAGGAGAAAGGTCAGCTTCTCCGTTTTGATGGACTTAAAATTCCAAAGCCAGAACTGTTATCATAGGAGTTGAACCAAGAACTTAAACAGGGAGCATCTCTAGCCTTCACAGGAAAAGAAGCATACATATTTGCCACCTTTTCCAAAAATAAATGAGTTAAGGAATTACTGTTAGGGAAACAACTTTCCCAACTCTCATCAGAGTGATGCAAAGCAAACACTAACACCAGGCAAGGCTCCAGAACAGATGAAATATTTGTTGAGGTACCAATGTTCATTGGCAAACCAAGGCAAAAGGCAGATACACATTCCAGTGTTACAACTTATGAACAAGCATCTTCTGCCCAAAGGGGACATAGTCCAAACATGGGCAAGCATATACAAAATAGAAATGCTGCATATCCACAAACCTACTACAAGACCACAGAATAAAATTATGCATAATGCAGTGTAGGCAAAAACAAGTGAACAGACAACAGATGGACTGTAGTCAAAAGGGGGCTGTGACCTTGCTTGTGAGTTGCTGACAGACTGAGCTCAATGTGTGAGACAGAGCTAAACTTAATATGGCTTGGAAAGCTTTGTTTGCACAGCTAGTGTAGGTGTCAGAGAGCTCAGCAGGGAAGCCTAGGGGCAGTGCCAAAATAGTAATCTGAAGGAGGGGGAACAATTCTGTGAATGAGGGGGGAGCACATGAACCAGCAGCTTGGTGAGGGACAGGAATAGATAGCTTGTGGGATTCAGATAATGCGGGAGGGAATTGGAACTTAAGTATGATATCTATGTGATACATACATTTGGATATATATTTTTTCTCAACAACTACAGCCCTCTTCTAATGGTGGACCAGGGGCTAAGAGTAAAGATAGCAAAGAGAGTAACTGAACAATGGCAAAAACTTCACAGGGGGCGTTCTGAGCAGACTGAATTTTGTTAGTAGAAAAGCCACAACCTGATTTCTTGATCCAACATTGGTAGACCTTAAGAGCTGCCATGTAGTTTATTTTACAGACTGGTCATATAACCTGTCCACCAGAGGTGTTCAAGGTGCTTGCACTTCTTTTTTAGTGTTAACAGTTCATAATTAAACCAGCCTGGTCTGCGAAACATCTGGTTCACTAAAGTAGCTATTTAAATCAGTGCTCCTCGCTGATCCAATTGTCCAATTGTGAGTTGGTCATAGCAATACAGCTATCCAGAATGGATTGACGGGCAACTAACAAAGAATTTAGTGAGGGTGACTTTGGACCACTGATGCACCCGTGCCGCATGACCGACTCAGTGAATGATGAGTGGCATATCATGAGAAACAAAAAAAGGGGTGTTAAAATGATCAAACCAGATGAGAGGAAGAGGGTGGTTAGTACCTAGTCCAGAAAGACTTGAAAAAATAGGATTGAGGATATGCCCACCTCTCTGTGTGGGGGAGAACATTTATTGAAGGATCTGTAAACCCTCCAATTCAGAAGCCAAAGTAGAGGCCCCTGCGCAGGTGGTGTCAGTTCTCAGAGTGCTGTATGGGGGCTAGGCAAAAACCACCAGGGGGCCTGGCCCCTGACTCCATGAACGGGCACACATGGGCTTGTCTTTGGCATGCTTTGGCGCACCAGTGGCCCACACATGCATCGCCTGCTTTTTATGGAAGATAGGGCTGAGCTAAGATGGCCGTAACGGAGAGGATAGACATTGCAATCAATGAATAACTGAAGGGGGAAGAGTGAGGTCTAACATGCTTGAATAAAGTGCAACATGTAATTGTAAATAGGCTTTGTATTCAAAAGAGTATAAAATAGGCCTTAGGATTAAAATAGCAGCAAATGCAATATACACAGTGAAAATTAATAAAAAACAATGCAATATATATTTTTAAAAACGAGTAGAACAGTAACATAGCAGTGAGAACAGTGAAAATGAATGTCTGTGAGAAGTGCTTGGACACAGCAGGAGTTTCCTACCATGACATCCACGCATCAGCCTGCTTTTTAAGGCTGATAGGGCACATAGGCAGTGTGAGCGCCAGGCTGCCGACTTGGTCTTCTCCACGGTTCTGCTAAGAAGGCTGTAAGAAAGAAGAGGGAAGGTCTGATCAATGAATAATCAAAAGGGGAAGGGCACGTTCTAACAGGCTTGAATAGAGTGCAACAAGTAAGTGTAAATACACTTTGGCCCCAATTATGACGACACCGCCGAGTTCATAGTGACGGTCTTTCCAGAGACCGCCAACTCCCACGAAACCCTGCCGGCCGTATAATGAACATTCCTCTGGGCACAGAGGAATGCCTGGCCGGGACATTGCCGGCGGCTCCACATGGAGCCGGCGTCAATGTCTCTGTGCGGCAGGTGCAGCTGCACCCGTCACGCAGGTCAGACCTGCGCGATGAGGCACTGCTCAGGGACCCCTGCACTGCCCATGCCAAATGCATGGGCAGTGCAGGGTTCCCCAGAAGTGCCCCGGTGCACCACTTCCGCCAGGGAAAGGCTGGAGGCACAGGGATCATTATCCGAGGGGCAGCCTGGCGTCGGGTAAGGGCCGCCTATGGAAGCTCTCCATGGCTTCATTATGTGGCAGTGTGGGCCGCCATGCCGGCTGGCGGGATTTCCCACCGCTGCCAGCATGGTGGCCCACATCGGCACGTTCATAATGAGGGCCTTTGTATTCAAAAGAGTGCAAAACAAAATAGCACCAAATACAATACATACAGTAAAAAATAATAAAAAACAACCTGATATATATTTTTAAAAATGAGAACAGTAATATCTTAGTGATAATAGTGCAAATTAATAGTGTGAGAAGTGCTTGAACACAGCGGGAGCTTCTTACCGTGGCACCCGCACATCAGACTGCTTTTTAAGGGTGATAGGGCACATAGGCAGTGCCAGCGCTAGACTGCAGACCAGACCCATCTCCATGGCCGAGCTGAGATGGCCATAAGAGAGAGGATAGATGCTGCGATCAATGTATATCTGGAGGGGGAAGGGCTAGTTCTAAAAAGGCAGATTAAAGTGCAAAAAGTAATGTAAATAGGCTTTGTGTTAAAAAGAGTGCAAACAGGCTTTAAGTTTACAATAGCAGCAAATGCAAAACGCACAGTAAAAACTCATTAAAAACAACCTAATATGTATTTTTTTTAAATTAGGAGACCAGTATTTGTATTTGTATTTTGTATTTGTGTTTCTTGTAGAGCACATTCGGACCAGAGGTATCGAAGCACTACACAGATAATAGAGCCAGAGCTACCATAGATCTACAGGGAAAATAGCCACGTCTTCATTTGCTTGCGAAATGGAAGCAAAGATGGGATTGCTCTAATCTCATTTGGAAGTGAGTTCCATCGTTTAGCGGCTGCTGTTGAGAAGGCTCTATCTCCCCATTTTACTTTATGGGTCCTCAGAACCTTCGCTAATCTAAGCTTTATTGATCTTAGTGAGGGATTTAGAATGTACCAACTGATTGAGGTTTGTAGGTATTCAGAGCCCTGGCAGTGAAGAGCTTTGTGCACCAAGCACAGTGTCTTGAAGGTGGTACGTTTCTTAATTGGAAGCCAGTGCAGACTCCTAATGCCCTCCTTAATGGAGGCAGACCAGGATATCCCGAGCCTCAATCGGGCAGCCAAGTTTTGAACAAGTTGTAGCTTATTCAGGGAAAGTTGGTTGACGTTCAGGTACAGGGCATTGCAATAGTCTAGTCTGGACACAATAAGAGCCAAAACTACCATCACTCTAAGTTCCTGTGGGATAAAAGGCAGGATTTTCTAAGATTTTTAATTAGCCAGTTGCATGTATTTGTAACTTTGTTTACCTAGGATCAAAGGTTAATGCTGAATAACAGATAACTCCAAGATTCCTGACAGCAGCTGTTGGAGTTGGTAGGGTCCCACAAGTCTTGGCCCACCAGTTGAAGTTCCAAATGGTGGGGTTCCCACCAAAGACTATGACTTCAGTTTTGTCCCTATTCGTTTTTAACCAATTCTTGTTCATCCACTTATTGACTTCCCTCATACAGGTTTGAAATATGTAAGCTGTAATGTCAGTGCTGTCTTGCATGGTAACAATGATTTGGGTGTCATCAGCATACGAGGACCCCTGCAAGTCAAAAGATCGAACCAATTTAGCCAGGGGGGCAAAGTACAGATGAAAAAGGGTCAGACTCAGAGACAATCCCTGGGGAACTCCAGAAGGGAGTTTGTAAGGTGCTGAGCAGAAATCCCTGCACTTAACTGACAGTATTCCCTCCTGGAGAAATGTCTCTAGCAAGCTCAAAGCCAAGCCCCTCAGACCTACCTGGGTTAGGCGGTGTATCAGAATGTGGGGCGATATGGTGTTGAATGCAGTAATATAGCAGCGAGAGCATATTAATAATTATATTATTGCAATCAGCTCATTCAGTACTTCAATGTGCTCAAAATAATCAGCATTCTTTGGGCCTGACCTCACAAAAGTAACATATACATTTGAGTAAGTTTACACTTTTGAGAAATTTACTACTTTTTGGTATTCACAAACTCTGAGTGTAATTTATAATAAAAAAAACAGCAGTAACCTCAGCACTACACAGGGACAACCACTGGTAATGCCACATTCTTCCATAGAAAATGATGAAGATAAGGACTTAAGATAAAACCCTATAGGAAATATAAGCAAATATGAATTAAGGTTCAAAAATATAAAATATTACACATCTTTTATTTAATTGTAAAACAGTTTGAAAACCTAGTTTGAATTATTTTGAATTAATAAACAAATATAACAATAAACTAAAAAATAATGTAATTGATTTTAAGTTCTATATGTCACTTATAATAATAAGTATGATTGCAAATAGAACAATTGGGTTTACAGGTTGTATGGGCCTTGTAGGTTCTGGTTCCTCTGTAGAATCTTTTGGATGCCTTAGCCATGAAGATTGACTTTGGCACTCCTTAGTAATCATATTTGTCATCTTCATGGTCAATTTATATTGCCTTGCACTCTCTTCCCTGAAACTATGAAGTCATTCACAGTGCACCTTTTCCATGTCCTAATAACATTTCACAATGTTATTCAAGGCATGGGTCTGCTTGTCAACCAACTGACGGAGTCTTTTAAATTGGTCCACAGTCTTTACATGAGTAACAGTTACATTACATGGGGTGATTAGGGGATTTGCCCAGAATCACAAGATGTTGAACTCTGAGACTCGAACCCAATGTCGGCAGCTCTGGCTGTTACGCTGCATCCTCAATGTGAAGCCACTAGCTCCAGGGTTTTAATTCTTTCTTTCTGTGTGACACCGTTGACTTCAGCTGCAGAAGCAGTATCCTTGAAGTTAGAGTTGCTGAGGTATCATTGATCCTGCAACTGCAAAAGAAGATTAGTATGAAATCTGAAATAAAGAGTTATGACAAATAACACACTGAAGAAAAGAAAAAAAAAGTTATATTAGTAAAGATCATTTTCTCACAGACCATCCTGATGATGGTAGGGGGCCTAATTCAGTTTTTTCTTTTTATATGTGGAGTTTCCCATCCCGACTGCAGAGTCTCCACCTCATAGGCTTACTCCTAAAATGCAGTTTTGTGAATCCTAGAAAAGCACAATCCAATCATACATGAATGTGTAAGTTTACCTTTGTGAATAAGGCCCCAAATGCTCAAGTAGCCCTCTCAACTAGTCCCTGTGTAGATTGTAAAGTACCTAATGTGTACTGCTGACTTCCCAGGTGTGTAAAATGCCCAACTTTTCTATAAAGTCCTCCCTGATTTTGCAAAAATACAAAATTGAAATAGATCCAAATAAAATGCAAGGGAAAAATCCAGCTTCATAAGAACCATAAAAAAAAAAAAACACTCCAGGGAATCCAAAAATAAAAGTAAATCAATAAAAAGGACTGGTTTGCTAGAAACCCAAAATAATTTCCTTTAGAAAAAAAACCCACATGCCCATTGAATAACTTCGGATCCATACACCTGTAAAAATCATTCTAACTCTATTCACAAAAACACTACTTTTAAATACAACATAAATATTACATTACAAGTGTAACACTCACAAAATATAACATAATATTATCTTCATTAATTCAAAACTACTACCAAACTCTATGTTCATAGCATCACGCCAATCACATGGTCAGACCACCATTTGATAACTTTCCGACATAAAACTCCACAAATCAAAACACTCCACACCTATTTACATATATACACCTATCAACCTTGGAGCAAACTCAATTTTGATGTCTTAGAAACACAACTAACAGCCAACACAGATCTAGATACAATTAATTCTGTTCCAAACCTTTATGAGTGGCTACAGGAAGCTTTTGATATCCTAATACCACTCAGAAAAACTAAACACAACAAAAGAAAACCAACACCTTGGAGAAACACAGAACTTAAAAAGATAAAGCAACAAATCAGAAAGTTGCAGTGGACCTGGCTCAAAACAAACAACAGTCAAGACAAACTGCAGCTACACAAACTTAACAGAATATTCAAATCATCAATCAAAACCGCTAAAAAAAAGTACTACTCGGACAGAATTCAAAATGCTAAATCTGCAACCAAAGAATTTGATAAAAATCTCAATGAATTTCGAAAACCTACATGCATGGAAGGAAGTCATCCCACTACTCAAGATTTCACAAACAAACTGGCAACTCATTACACAACCAAGGCAGACACATTGGACTCCTATTTAAAACAGAAGAAAACCATCAGCACCAACCCCTTTCCTAAAATACCCTCTAAGAATAAACCAACCCAGCATCTACAGTCCTTCAAACAAATATCACAAGGTGAATTTATGGATTTGGTCAAAGCAAGCAGATCTTCCGGTTGCCCTTCTGACCCTTGCCCACCACACATCTTCAGGAACATTCTTTTATCTACTTCTGCTACCACACCTGTAAGAAGAATCATCAACAACTCTTTAACTACAGGAACTTTTCCTGTAGACCTGAAAAAAGCATACATATGACCGTTATTAAAGAAAACAAACATAGACCCGCAAGACCCCAACAACTACAGACCAATCACAAATGGACCTTTCCTTGGCAAACCGATAGAAAGAACAGCATTCACCAAGATGTCACAATTCATTGAAGACAATTCTATACTTTCAGACTTCCAAACAGGATTCCGCCCAGGAAGAGGCACTGAATCAGCACTCATAGCAATCTGGGATGATCTTAAAAACACAGTTGCTGCACTACTTCTCTTGGACCTGTCGGTTGCCTTTGATATGGTTTACCATGACACCCTAATTCAAAGACTCCACAAAGCCGGTATAGAAGGGACTGCTCTCGACTTGATTATATCCTACCTTCAAAAAAGAACTAATATCATCTATTCTCCCCCCTTCTCGTCCAAACCCTACCTCACAAAAGCAGGGGTCCTCCAAGGATCGATCATCTCACCTTTGCTTTTCAACATCTGCATGATATCATTACCAGAACTGATCCATGATTTTCATCTCACATGCTACAACTAAGCAGATGACACACAAATACTACTTAATTAGAATGCTCCCAAAACATTAAAACTCACTCACTAATCTTCAGTTGCCTCACAGCCATTGATCAGTGGATGACTTAGACCCATCTCAAACTAAATGCCTCCAAAACAGAAATACTCATATGTGGTGACTGGAAAAACTATGACCGACTGGGCGCTTGGCCTGACGATCTCGGACCACCACCTCAATTATCCAAGGAAGAATAAAAAACCTTGACATCACCATGGAATCCAAGTTAACAATGAATGCCCAAGTGGACAAATTAGCACAAACAAGATTCATCACCTTGAAGACTCTACGACACATCTTCCCCCACCTCGGATTTCCATACATGGTGCAAGCTACTATCTCGCTTGTACTATCCAAACTGGATTATGCCAATGGCCTCTACCATGGATCATCTCTATCTATTATGAAACAAACTACAGCGTATTCAGAACTCCAGATCCAGGCTACTATTACATGTACAAGCCCACATCTCCCCTGCCTTGCGAGCACTACACTGGTTACCCATTGCCAAAAGATGTACCTTCAATCTGCTTGGTATCACCCACAAAGCTATACATAGAACAGGACCGCTTTTATCAGAAACAAAATAACCGAATACATTCAACAAAAGAACCTCCTCTCAAGATTGGCACCCCGCCTTAGAACACCACTATACAAGAAAAAGACTATAGGTGGGGACATCCTTCTCCGTTCAAGCAGCCAAACTATGGAATTCATTACCCCCAACTATAAGAGCCACAGATAACTATCTTGTCTTCAGAAAACTAATCCAGAGTTGGCTCTTTCCTTCATAACCACCATATTCAAACAGCTATGGACTGCATATGCCTATGTTGATAAATATCTTTTATCTGATTATGTGCATATTATAGTTAGATATAGTTCTTTAGAAAATATGTATTGCTACTATGTCTTAACAATAAACTACACACATACTGTTTAAACCTGTTTAACTAATGTATATTTACTCATGGTTTAAATATGTATATGTAAGTACATATTTGTGTGCATATATGTGTGTATTCATGTGTGGATGTATGTGTGTGCGTGTGTGTACATATATATATATATATATACAGGGAGTGCAGATTTATTAGGCAAGTTGTATTTTTGAGGATTAATTTTATTATTGAACAACAACCATGTTCTCAATGAACCCAAAAAACTCATTAATATCAAAACTGAATATTTTTGGAAGTAGTTTTTAGTTTGTTTTTAGTTTTAGCTATGTTAGGGGGATATCTGTGTGTGCAGGTGACTATCACTGTGCATAATTATTAGGCAACTTAACAAAAAAAAATATATACCCATTTCAATTATTTATCATTACCAGTGAAACCAATATAACATCTCAACATTCACAAATATACATTTCTGACATTCAAAAACAAAACAAAAACAAATCAGTGACCAATATAGCCACCTTTCTTTGCAAGGACACTCAAAAGCCTGCCATCCATGGATTCTGTCAGTGTTTTGATCTGTTCACCATCAACATTGCGTGCAGCAGCAACCACAGCCTCCTAGACACTGTTCAGAGAGGTGTACTGTTTTCCCTCCTTGTAAATCTCACATTTGATGATGGACCACAGGTTCTCAATGGGGTTCAGATCAGGTGAACAAGGAGGCCATGTCATTAGATTTCCTTCTTTTATACCCTTTCTTGCCAGCCACGCTGTGGAGTACTAGGACGCGTGTGATGGAGCATTGTCCTGCATGAAAATCATGTTTTTCTTGAAGGATGCAGACTTCTTCCTGTACCACTGCTTGAAGAAGGTGTCTTCCAGGAACTGGCAGTAGGACTGGGAGTTGAGCTTGACTCCATCCTCAACCCGAAAAGGCCCCACAAGCTCATCTTTGATGATACCAGCCCAAACCAGTACTCCACCTCCACCTTGCTGGCGTCTGAGTCGGACTGGAGCTCTCTGCCCTTTACCAATCCAGCCACGGGCCCATCCATCTGGCCCATCAAGACTCACTCTCATTTCAGCAGTCCATAAAACCTTAGAAAAATCAGTCTTGAGATATTTCTTGGCCCAGTCTTGACGTTTCAGCTTGTGTGTCTTGTTCAGTGGTGGTCGTCTTTCAGCCTTTCTTACCTTGGCCATGTCTCTGAGTATTGCACACCCTGTGCTTTTGGGCACTCCAGTGATGTTGCAGCTCTGAAATATGGCCAAACTGGTGGCAAGTGGCATCGTGGCAGCTGCACGCTTGACTTTTCTCAGTTCATGGGCAGTTATTTTGCGCCTTGGTTTTTCCACACGCTTCTTGCGACCCTGTTGACTATTTTGAATGAAACGCTTGATTGTTCGATGATCACGCTTCAGAAGCTTTGCAATTTTAAGAGTGCTGCATCCCTCTGCAAGATATCTCACTATTTTTGACTTTTCTGAGCCTGTCAAGTCCTTCTTTTGACCCATTTTGCCAAAGGAAAGGAAGTTGCCTAATAATTATGCACACCTGATATAGGGTGTTGATGTCATTAGACCACACCCCTTCTCATTACAGAGATGCACATCACCTAATATGCTTAATTGGTAGTAGGCTTTCGAGCCTATACAGCTTGGAGTAAGACAACATGCATAAAGAGGATGATGTGGTCAAAATACTCATTTGCCTAATAATTCTGCACTCCCTGTATATATAACATGTTCATAGGTCATTGCATAGCTTCTAGATAAGTTGTTATATTAGATACTTATGAATCCCTGCTCTCATTTTATATCACACTTTGTCTACCCATCACCATATGTCATGTCTCTATCAATCTATCAATCTATCCTTCATTCCCACTCTGACTCATCCAAAATCCATTCTACTACTTTCATCTCCTAAATAACCCTGCCTAAGCTATTCCGTCATCTTCCACATCTAACTCACCCAAAGCTCACTTTACTACCATGATCTCCAAACAACCCTACTAAAGTCTCCCTCATTTATCTCACCGTTAACTCATCCAAAACCCCTTCTGCTACTTTAATCTCCCTAACCCTTTCCACAGACTCTTCCCTCTTTCATCACCCCTTCACTCATCCCAAGCCTAAATTCTATTACCTTAAACTCCCAATTAACACTTCTGGATTCTTCCCTCCTCCACCCCTCCATTACTCCAGTCAATCTAACTAACAAACTCCCATATCCGCGGCTAAAATTAACTAATAATAATTCTAAAACTGCACTCATATCTCCCTATACTAATCCACCACTAATTCCTTTTGGGTTCCAGAGTAGTGTGCTACTCGCCGAAAAGTGCTTTGACACCTCATCAGGGGTAGTAAGCGTAATATAAATACTATCACAATACAATACAATCTAGGTCTAACACAGAACACTACTACACAATAAAAACACAAGCTCCTACTAAAAAACCCTAAAACTAAAATCCAACAATATAATTACCATTGAATAGTTCTACTTATATCCGGTCTACCCACAAATTACAATAAAAAAATTAAAAAGCATCTTACCTTAGCTAACAATCTGAAGCAGGTGACTGTGACTTACTCCCTGGAAAGGGGCATAACATTGCTGTAGACTACAAAAGTACACTTAGCTGTAAAAACAATGGCCACTACTGTAAAACCCAAAATTAAATGAAAACAAACAATGACTAAGGGCCTAATTACAAGTGTGGCAGTCCAAGGACCGACACACTCGCATTGACGGTCAGACTGCTGCACTCTGGGCAGTCTGACCACCCAATTATAACCCTGGCAGGAAAGCCCTGCCAGGGGACCACTGTCCCTGCCGGGAAGATGGTTTCCGATGGCATGACAGCAGTCAGAGTTGTACTCAGCTAGGACGGAACTGAACTCAGTACTGCCTGGATGATTACAACTCCCCTCACTGCCAGCCTTTCCGTGGCAATCTGACTGGCATGGAATGGCTGGCAGTGAGGGTGTGCTGGGTCCCACTGCCCAGCACCATTGGAATGTGCACTGTCTGTTTTTCAGACAGTGTGCATTCCGAGGGTGCTAGTCAGACCCCTCTGTGCTGCGATATAGCCCTTAGCTCCCTTAAGGGAGTCGAGTGCTATCTCGTAGTACTGTTACTGCAGGTCTGACCGGTGGGAACGCTCCATTGCAATGTTGTTGCTGGTCAAACCAGTGGGAACATTGTAATAGGGCAGCGGGAAACAGCATGCCCATGGTGGTGGCCTTCTCCCTGCGAGTTTGGCGGTTCTGTGATGGGGCTGCCAAACTCATAATGAGGGTATATGTCCCTGTAGAAAACAATGGGACTCCAAATAAAAATTGATACAAAGAAGTTATAACATCTTTAAAAATGTTCGGAAAAATATCAAAAATGTCAGAAAATGTTTCATGAAAGTATAAAAAGTTAATATAATATACAATAAATAATACCACAAAAACAGCAAATATAATAATGTACTATTAGTTATAGTATAGTTTAAAAAGTATCTAAAATAATAGAAAAATGCATCTTGATCAAATGTATATGTTCGGGGAAAAAATATATATATTTCCCAAAATATTATAAAAATGCAAAATGTCAATGTTTAAGAAATATGTAAGATGTTTTGTATTTTAAAAATACATAAGAAATATTGTTATAAATATTAATACTTTTTTGTTTAGACATAAAAAGTATGTGTTTAAAAAACATGTAAGCATATATAGACAAAAAATATAATAATAAGAATAAAATAATAAACATTGTCATTTACTTTTTTTGTAAACAGATGTTAATAGTAATGTGCGTGAAAAATGCAATATTTAAATGGTTACTTATAATACTTACTCTTTAAAAAAAATGTTTGAAATAGAACTCCCACTTCCGTTAAAACCACTTTAGCCATTATGTTGTTCACTAACAAAGCACAACGGTGGTATTCCCACTCTAATATTAGCCATTTAGGGGAAGGTGCTAGACATGAAATGGGTGACATTTACTATCCCAACTCCCATTTAAGCCATTTAGGAGAAGGTTCTGGACACTAAAGGGGTGACATTTACTATACCCACTCTAAGATATGCCATGTTGGGATAGCTGCTGGACACTAATGGGGTGGCATTTACTATTCCCACCCAAATCTAAGCCATTTTGGGGGGAAGGAGCTGGACACTTAAGGGGTGACATTTACCCTTCCCACTCCATTCTAAGGGCCTTAATATGCGTTTGGCAGTCTGACCTCCGGACCACCAATACAGCAGTGGGGAGGCTGCCGTAAACCAGCGGCCTCCCACTACCATATTATGAACTTCCTGCCAGGCCAGCCAGAGGACCCAGTGCAGTGGCATTGGTATTAGCTCTCAGGGAGATCCAAGGTCCATGCCGCTGCACTGTATGCACTGGCAGCACACTTGGAATGCACACAGTGTGCCATGGCTCACAGTGCACATTGCCAGTGTGCTGACATGGGGGCCCTGCACTGCCTAAGCCCTGGGCATGGGCAGTGCAGGGCCCCCCTTGTGGCACTATCCCTGTCTTTCCACTGGCCTTTCCATGGCAGGATCCCTGCCATGGAAAGGCTGGTGGAAAGGCAAGTCATAATCAGCACGGCGGTGCCAAAATCAGCACTGATGTTGTTGACCACAACTTGCACCGCCACCAGCCCATTGGGATCCATGATCCTGGTGGTGGCGGGGGTGTGCTGGTGGTCCGACTGTCCATGGACCGCCGTACTCATAAACGGGCTCTAAGCCATTTTATGGAAGGTGTTGGACACTAAGGGGATGATGTTCACCATTCACACTCCACCGTAAGCCATTTTGGGAAAGGTGCTGGACACTAAAGGGATTACATTTTCCATTCCCACTCCAGTCTAAGCCATTTTTGGGTTGGTATTGGACACTAAAATCAGTGACACTTACTGATCCAACTGCAATCTAAGCCATTTTGGGGTACTTGCTGGACACTAAAGAGGTGACATTTACCATTCTCACTGCAATCTGAGCCATTTAGGGGAAGATGGCAGACACTAAAGGACCTGCATTTACTATTCCCACTCCAATCTGAGACATTTGGCGGAAGGTGCTGGACACTAAAGGGTGGCAGTTACCATTTCCATTCCAAACTGAGCCATTTAGGAGAAGGTCCTGGGCATTAGATTGATGACATTTACTATTGCTACTCCAACCTGAGCAGTTTTGGGGCAGATGTGAGACATTAAAGGGTGGCATTTACTATTCCCAGGTGCTGGATACTTGGTTTCCAGCACCTGGGAATAGTAAAACTGGTGCAAAACTAGGAATAGGAATATACTGGGGAATAGTAAAACAGGAGAAAAATGGTGGCACTATTTCCACTCTAGTCTAAGTCATTTTGGGGTCACTAAAGGGGTAACATTTGCTATTTGCAAAGCAATCTTAAATAACCTTTTAATGCAATTAACAGTAAAAAACACAATATATAAATTAAAGATGGTACAAGTACAAATTTCATTAAAAATATTAATTTGATTAAGACAAATATTATCAGAAAATATATATTGTACATAAAATAAACTATTTTTAAAACATGTATACATATATAATATAATCATTTTTCATCACATACATGGAAATAAATGTGAAATAAAGCACACTAAAAATATCTACATATATAATCATTATGAACACACATTAATAATTTTAAAAAAATACTATGAATAAAAAAACACTTTAATTTTAAAGATTTAAATATAAATTTATTTTGCACAACATACTTAGGATCCAAATCAGTCAAGTAAGCATGTTAAATGCGGTAGTAAATAATTTGTGTTAAAAATGAAAACTATTTAACTCACATTGATTATAAATGTTATCACAAATATATTTAATATGATTATATTAAAAACATGTGATAATATTTTATTTTAAACATTAGAATGTAAACAGCATTTTAATACAACATTAAAATGATAAAAAATAAAACAGTGTACATTAAAACTTAAATGATCTAGAAATAGATATTACTTAACTTAAAAACATATATTAAAAAAATCTAAATAAATGCAAAATGTATTCAGAAAATGTCGGTTTTGTAAACAAAAATTAAAAACAAACATTTAAAATGTTGCCAAAATCTATAAAGTTTTATGTTGTAAATTGTATTGTAAGATATTTACAAAAATATTAAAACATTTTTAAATATCACATTTTAAATACAAATGATGATAAATAAATATATATATTGTTAAAACTCGCAACATAAAAAAATGATATCATACAATCAAACACATTACATTTAAATGTAAAAACATATCATATTAATAAGTATTCACCAAACTTTGGAAACAAATTAATACCAACATATTTAAAAAATCTCCCCACCCTTTTCACCTATAAACGCAGTATCTTGCTCCTATAAGATTAGAAAATCTATAAAATGCAATAAATTAATTCAAATAATAATTAAATAGTTATGTAATTTTCAAATTAAGTAAAAAAAATGATGAACGAATTACTCACACAAAGTTTAACACACAACAGTAATTACATACTCAAAAAAATTGGTATTAAAGTACTCATAAAAACGATTTTATTTACAGCGATATTTAAGAAAAAACTAAATTACATCGATATTTGTAAAAACAATGCGTTCACACAATATTCTTACCTTCTATATTCCTGTCCATTATATTTTTTACTTTGTAGTATTCTTGACACAGTATTTTTGCATCACAATATTTCTTATTTAATATTTTGTCCAAACGCCGTCATTTCCATTGGTAAAAAAAAGTTACATTTGGTCGTAGACTTAAATTTACAATCAAATTTGGCTTTTCTTTGCCTTCCAGCAATTTTCAAAGAGATTTCTGGCAAGCGCAAGCCCAAATAATGTGACAACAATCTCTGTGAAGAGTCCGGAGATCCCTGTAACCATGATTTAAGTAAAGGATTGGAAGATGGGCCTTTGAAGGTATGACGTGCTTTGGAAGTTTGGGAATGGAAACAAAAGTTAGGAATCGAATGAATCCAATGGAATCAGCATAGACACCAGCTTTCTACGCTGACTCTGAACTTGTGAATTCCATAAACTAGTAAATCTGCACCCGCGCGTAGAAGTACATCTGTGGGTTTACTACTGTTACCACTGTTACGGGGCCGAATATTTTAAAACGTATGAGATGTTTCAATACAGCTTAAAACACAGCCCAAAACGTGTTTTTAAGTGTGGTTATACAAAGCAATATCTTCCCTACAAACGCGATTCCATTTAAAAACATTATGGTTCATCTTCGACATACTCTAATGGTGAACTTCATATGATGAACAGGGTTTTTGTTGGGGTAATTGTTTTAGCGTGAATGAGTCAGAGGGGTTTGGGAGATTAACTCATAAATCAGCGCTCCGGGTTATCACATATTGCGTTAAGGAATGTGAATTTATGTTGCATTGAATTGTGTGGTTCTTGTTAGAGTTCCTAATGCAAGAGTTGAACTCTGCAAACCCTGTCTAGCAGAGTGTGTGGAGAATGTAGGGGCCATTCATTACAGTGAATTGCTCAGATACAAAAGTGAACATAATGCCTTTATAAGACTGTGATTGCAAAGCTAATTGTGCGACATTTTTTGAGCTAAAACCCATACAAAACGAGCAAAGCAGTCAAAATGCTTAAAGCCATCATTTGCAACAATTGACAGCACTGCGTCTTAAGGTTGGGATCCTGGCCGGATGGAAATTTAAAAATAAACTAACCTAAATTAAGCTAATCTAAAGGAAACTAAGCTAAACTGTATGCCAGGACAGAAGTATCAACATGAGAACTTAATGCAAATTCTTTATGCATTCTCCAGAGACAGCACACAAGAATAGTTCAGGTGAGACCTGCCATGTGTAGCCTGCAGACAGAGGAAGCAGAGTCAGAGATTCATAGAGCATGGGGTGGTAACCATGGCATGGCAGTACATAGTGCAGCAAGACAATGCAGCAGACTATTGGCGCTTCAGCACATACGCTGGTGGTTTAGGGATAACAGATGTATGCCTATATTACTGAGCGGCAAGATCCTTATTGTAAAAAGGCTGATCTTTGGAGTGGAGGAGGATCTGGCATTTAAGCTTTAATGTCATATCACCCAGAAACTTCAAGAGTTTTAAGTTTGAAGTTTCAGTCAGCAGTACCAACTAACGACCTCAGATTTTCACTTTACTAGGTTCATGAATGAATTTTCCCAATTATCTTTCAGACCAAAGGCCTCTCCATGTAGGTTGAGCATTGTGATGAACCTAGGCCCAGTCAACTGGGAGTTTTCCAAGAAGAGCATCGCAATATGCGGGCCTCTTTCCATGCACCCCCCCCAATGAAAAGCATTGACTTGCCAATCACAGTGGGTCCAGGTCACTAGTTGCTCCATTGCCAAGGCACAATGCGGGATGAGAGAGGATGGCAAATCAAGTGTCACATTTAATCAGGAAAGAGGCTTAGAGGAGTCCATTCACTTTGATTGGAACATGAGGCCTGCCATATAAGATTTTGATAAACAATAGGAGCAGGGCCTAAACCTCATGCATTGCAACACTAAAAAAAAGGATGCACCAATTGTCGAGTGTTGAATGCCTTTTTGAAGTCAACTAACATCACAATAGAGGGCTGTGGGAGCTCACAAGGCTATGCAAAAGCTATTTGTACCCAGCAAGTGTACTGCCTTGTCCCCTGTAAATTGTAGCTGATATCATTGTCGGAAACTGGCACCTTGTTGCAGTACCCCTCCCCCCACTTTTTGCATGGTTTCTGGATGCAACTTGGACTGGGTGCACTGGGATCCTACTAACCAGATCCCCACTGCCAGTGTTCTTTCCCTCAAAATAGCAAAGGTATTGATACAATTGGCAACACCTTTAGCTGCCACTAGAGTCCCCTAGTAAATTATACGTAGGTACCCAGGGCATGGGGTACTAAGGGTAGGCCTATGAGGGCAGCACCACAGACTGTGCCATCCTCTAGATCAATGTGTCATAGCACACAGCCTGTACCCTGTCCCCTACGCAATTTATGAACTATAGATATGTCACCCCTCTGGCAGGCCTTCCAGCTGCAAGGCACGGTGCACTATATGGTATGTGAGGGCATAGCTGAATCAGTAATATGCCCCTTCTGTGTCCTTGCCAAATTTGGGACATAGCAATTGAGCAGAGTGGCCATTTTCATACATGTGCTGGTCACTGGTCAGTAAGAGTTTCACAGCTATATGATGGCTGCTCTGAACTCTGGGTTGTTTGGTATCAAACTACTCAGAAAGATAAACCAGGTCTGTTACCAGTATTGGATTTGTCACAAAATGTACGCAGGGGTCACCTTACAAGTGCCACCTGCAAAAGCTAACTACCCTGGCATGGTTGCTGGATGGTCACAACCAGCTTGCCACCACTAGACAGAAATATGAGCCCCTGGGATGAGAGATCCTGCTCCCTGGGACTCAGAACAAAGCCCTCCTTAGGTGGAGGTGCTAATATCCTCTCCCTCAAGAATGTGCACTGCCCTGCTAGCGAGCTTCAAAGGGCATACCACCCTTGAAATTCAACCCCCAGGCCTGCTGCCAGAAACAGATGGCTGCCCCAATTGCAAACCACCACTTTTGGCACGAGCAACAGCGGGAAACCAGACAAAGGATAGGAGGAATGGTCATCCCCAGCTTGCAGCACCCATAAGATGTTCCACGCGAGGTGACCTCTCCATTTTATTTTCCTCCATCTTGGATGGAAGGAAAATAGAAAATCAGATGTAGGGAAGTGACCTCTGCTCACAGGAAGTGGTCATTTGGTGGATGTAGCCACCTTAAGGTTCGTGACTCATTGGTCACTACCAGGTACCCCCTAAATCTCCCACTAAATACAATATTTAGTGTACATACCTAGACCTAGATATCAGATTCCAGGGACAAAAGAAGACCAACAACAAAGAAGACTCAGTGCTCGAGAACTGAAGTCCTGCTGCACCAAGAAAAGGTGTTAAACCCTGCCTACTGCATCCAGGACTTGACAATTGCCACTGACGGGTTGCTTGGATATTGGACATACTCTACAAACCCCCTGAAGACCTCCACCTTTTGCAAATCATCAACGATCTTCCTCCAGAGTGAAGGCATCCCTCTGCAACACCAAGGAACCAAAGACCCAGTGAAGGCCACTTTATTGACTGTCTGCTGACCAAGGAACTGGACACCACAGTTAGACCAGACTTTACCCACTGGACCAAGAGGACAAACCCTGCCAGCGAGTCATGTTTGGTGGCACTGCACTCTCCAGAGGCCAGTTCGTGCAATAACCTCAGGTACTGGTCACCTCACATCGGACACCCAGAATAACAGTTCACAAAGGACTGAAAAAGAACCAGGAGGAATCTCCGCTCATGGGTCCTTGGGAACCACCCAGACCTCCCACCAGAGTGTCCCTGCTGACCTTCAATCAACCCTCCAAGGTACCTACCTTCTGCTTTCAATGGCACCTTTACACACAGCTCCTGGCTCACCAATTCACTCTGCACCTGGCTGCCTTGTGCCCTCCTCTGAAGAATCAGCTGTGCCTTAAGGGTCCTCCACCTCTTGCGACCTCACCACTCCAAGGGGACCCTCTGGACTTACCCTTAAGTTAATCTGGGCAATGCTTTTCCAAGTGGCCCCCTCAGTGGCCAGGCACCAGATCCAATGTCTTTCTGCAGCTGCTCCAGCCAGAACTAGGAGTCGCCCAAACTTCTCCAGTAGGTCCAGGGTACCAATGGACAACCTCGGCCTACCTGCAAAAGGAGACATTGGTAAACGCAGTGCATGATTCACTATGAATTTTCAAATTATTTCTCCATTGATTTGTATCGTGCGTAATTACGCACAAAGATTATGTTTAATAAAACTTTAAAAATTCATACCTTAAGAGGTACTTGCCAAATTTCGATAATCTCATCTTAAAATTTATATACAAATCTGAAGTATTTTTATAAATTGGTCTCGAGATATTCTTTTGAGTGTGTGGTCTCATTTATTGATATTTTGACTACAACAAATGCTTTGCATTTCTCCAAGATTAGCTTAACTGCTCGACCAAGATACCATAAAAATTAGAGCATTAGGTGATCTAGTTTTTACCTCTGTAAACCAACATGTGTTGCCTGGACTGCCTGCACAGTGTGCCTAGTTTTGATCACTATACAGAAGCCAGTCTCCTACAATCATCACATTCCTCACTCATTTATTCTACACGTGAATGTAAGGTTGAGATTTGCTCATAGTTCGATATTTCAAAGGCCCAGGGTCTTGGTATGACATACTTCCTTTTGAGACTGATAAGTCTACCACCATAGAGTTACTGGTATCAGGGGTACTAGTAACTTTGGGAGCAGAGTTAAAGGGGATTGCAGGTAAAAATCTGAGTTTTTCAAAAGAAATGAGGAATTACTTGGGAATCAATAATTCCAGGTTCAATTCCTCTGCTCATTCCCCATAGCTATTGTTATCAGTTACTGCAGGTTTCTTTGAACACTTATAATCAGAGCTATAATGCCCTGCTTTCACAGCTCCGGTTGTCTGATAGAATATCAATAACAAAAATATTTTGTGGGAGAAAATATATATATAGTCAAGGTACGTATATGTGGAGTTAAGTATAGTATGTTGCTTATCCAGAGAAATGTACACAATATTTTTGTCCTCAATATTCTTCACACAGTATTTTGTTCGCACAATATTTTTAACTCAATATTTTATCTAAACACCATAGCTCCCTTAGTCACATAGAAATATATATAGCCTTTCACAGAGAAGGAGGTCTTCACTTCAATAATCAACAGGTGATGGCTTCAATGTTAATAGGATTTAGAACAGTTAATGAAACCTAGTGGTATTCATACACATTGGAAAAGTGAAGCTTATTTAGCATCCACACATTCAAAGCAATTAATAGGGGATATTGCATTAAGGCAGAAAAGGAGTGAACCATATTTAGCATCGTTTTTACTGCTCACCTACTGGGGTAAGGAAGGGAAGGTTTTGCAGCACATCAAACTGACTGTGCACCTTGATTTGTTATTAATCGAGTTAAACATGGGGCAAGCACATTATATTCTTTTTTTCTGATCTGAATGTTGGAACTACGCCTGAGGCAAAATCAGTTTGGATCATATTTAATATTGGCCTTAATGGCATTTTTGTCAGTAAAACAGCTGATAAGACACTTTGCCAAGGAAATCTAAGTAGCAGTGGTTTGGTTAATGCCTGCACTGTCCGCTTTGGGGGATGTTAATTAAAAAAAAATACTGTCCTGATGTCTCTACAAAGGCAGGTGGGAGCCAGATTGTGTTGTGCAGACATTTTAGTTATAGCTCCATGCACGTTATTTTAGCACACTAGGCCTGCCGCTGTGCTCTTTGACCTAAATATTTTTTTTTCAGCTTTGTTTATTATTTTAGCAATAGCCACATTTGCGGTCTTGATATATTTCTCTCTATCTAGGTGTGCACTGCTTAGGCCAGCACTGTGTTCTTGAACAAGCACTCTGTGCTTCTCTCAAGGCTACTGTAAGATAGGTTGCCGGTGAACGTGGCAACGCTTTGTCTCTGATATTCATAGAGATAATGTCTTCCCAGGGGAACCTGAAGGGCATAACTAGAGCTTAACATGATGTGCTCTATTATAGCCTAGGTAGGAATTAGTCTATTGACTCTAGTGACAATATGGTAGCGTTATTTCTATGTTTTACTCTCCTTGTCACAATTTTAATCTTGTCAAGCTTTATCGTCCTGGTTATTGCAGTACATGCTTTATTGTCTAAGATGCAGTCGCTTCATTAAAACCTTATTGAAACATATAGTGCCTCTGCTAGTCATTGTATATGTGAGACTAATGTAACTTAGAGAAACGGATGAGATCTGAGTGACCACGATTTCCCTGAAGAGTCAATTGTGTCATGTGCTCGGCTGCCCAGTCATCTCTGCTCTTGTGTAGAGATGAAGCAGTGCTAGTTAGCCTGAGCAAAACCTGGATTGGAGTGACAGGTGTCACCTGTAGTGGGTTAAGACTCAGTCTCCCACACTGCAGGAAAATCTGCCGCTCAAATCCAGTAGTCTCATTAGAATAATGAGAGCCTACCCAACAATTGCACATGTGCACTCTAACAACATAGGCAGGCCAATCTGCTCCTTGATGTGTGAGTGACTGAACTGGTTTGCCCTGTGCACTACACATACAAACGTAAACACAAATACAATGTGTTCCGTTTCCCTTCGGTGCACCCTCATCCCACAGCACCAGTTGACCTGACTCTAGGGCAGGGTTTTAGCAGGACAGTAGCCACATGGTGTGGCATAGGCCCACATATGTAGTTGTGGTGCTTGACAGAGGAGGGATGGATGCAGTGAAGAAAGAATGGGGAGGGCTGCAGAAAGTGGCACCCTTGTGGCCCTGGTTCAGGAACAGTAGGTCAACAATGACAAATCATTTAAATGAAATTCCAAGGTGGTGGAGTGCAGTCTGACTGTGTCTCCTTATTGACAAGTTCACTCACCAACCGGGCTCACATTCACATAGGTGAACAGGGTCTCTGAATCCCTCAGACCGGCGCCCAGTTATTCAGTTGAAAAGGATGACTAGGCCATGTATGCTGGTCTCACTCACACTGAAAACAATCAGCATTGATGAAATGAATGCCACCGAATTTTGTGAAATAAACACACCATTGACCTTGCTACTTCACTGCAGTAGCAAACTCCAAATAAAAACATCAGTCAACACACTAAGGCCCATATTTAAGAAAAGTGGCTCTGCACTACCCCTTAGTGCCCCCCTAACACCACCATGTGTGAGCTGTATCTAAGATACTGCGCAACATGGTGGTAGTTAGGGAACTAGCATCAAATTTGTTGATGCTAATTAGGAGCTTTGCAGGATTAGTGTCAACAATGTTGATGCTAATCCTGCAAAGCCTATTGAGGCCCATTGTAAACATTGGTCTGCCTCCTTTTAACGCCTGCCGGCGCTAAAAGTGGCAAAAAAATGACACAAAGAAAACTCTTAGAATTCATTGCACCATTTGTTTGGCCCGCCTAATGGGGCAATGACCCCTTTACATACGTGATTCCTGGTGCAGGCATAATGTAGCGCAAAGGGTTACAAAGTGCTGCAAGGCATGCATTGCACCACTTTGTAAATTTTGCGCGGTGTTTTTGGCTTCATTGGTCCACATTAGCATAAGAAAAAATTATGTTAATGTGAAGCAAGGAGGCGCTAGAGGCTCTTAAATCTGCCCATAAAACTTTAGACTACAAAAGATTGAACAAGTAAAATTATTTACAGGTAAATGAGTTCATAGATTTCTTGCGCCGTTTTGTGCTGAGGAGAGAGTCTCTTTGTGTAGTTTGATAGTTTGGTGCATCGCGGAACAAAGAAAGGTCCAAGTTCAAAGCATTTTATTTACCACTGGAACCAGGTGACTGTCTAGACGACCTTCGGGTAGTTGGACATGGCCCGTAAATCACACAGGGAAATTTGACACACGTGGGAGCGTTCTAATCTCTTGAGGTTTCAGGGCATCAATCAGAGGACTCAAGTCTGTGTGGGAGGTTTGAGTGAGCTCAAGTGTGCTTAATGGAGATTTAAGCAAAGGTATGTGTGGTTTCCTGTTTCTTTGTGGGCTGGCCTAGGCTACGTTAAAATAGGTGTTTGACTGAATAGGTGTTTGAATTCGGTTCGCTCAATGATTACCACTTGGCGTGAAAGAACCCCCCCCCCCCCCAAACACTTTTTCATTCCGGTGCCACCTTTACGTAATATACAATATATCGGGTGAACAAGGAGCCCTTGCGGACCCTGGGCCACTGTAGTCACAGCAATAATTTTATTTCAGATTATTTCTTTTTGGTATTTACAATCTTCCAATAAAATAGGACCACTGGTTAAATAAAAGCACTGACCAGCTGTTAAAACGTATGATTTTGGCAATTTAATGACGGTATGGTGAGTTGTACTGTACAACTTGTTAAATCTTTGCTTTTCAGATGGAAAGGTGGCTATGTACACACAAAAATAAACATAGCCACTGCAACAGTGGGTCCTAGTATGACCAGACTAGGAGTTTTGAATCATATCCCCTCAGTATTTAAAAAAGAGATAGAATATTTTTCATTGTGACTGCTACATTGCGGCTTGTGCTCATTCATTAGTTTTTAGCAAAATCGGTTTAACCATTTTCGAAAAGGTTCATGTCAAGTCTAAGTAGACTTAGTAAAGCTAGGAATTTTAGAGCAGAGTTGAAGTTGAGGTCATTACATAAACAAAGTACTCAATGACATTCTCCATCGAAACATGAAGAAATTACTCATAACTGTGCTTCAAATAGTACTAAGGGAGAGCAAGAGGAAGGCAAGTGGGAGGGTTGATAATTACACTGAAAAGGATTAGTGGGATTATTTAACATGTAAACAAGACGGATTGGCATTTTACTGTATTCAGCATGTGTATGGAATGTCTACCACTTTGATCATACTGCCAGAGAGAATGCTTGTCATGCACAGACCACATTAAAGACAGAATTATTGGCATATTGTTTAATGGTGGATAGTCTAAAAACAATCTAATTTACATTTATCAGCTATCTATTCAATGATGACATTTTTGGAACAAACCGCACAGAAATAGTAAATTTTGCGATGCAGACTCCCTAAAACATCTGTGCAAGGAAGGTTCATATCCTAAGCAGACTGCCGTCTCATTTAGAGTTTAGTGGTCGAGGTACATCTGTCAAAAATTGTCGAATGTTTAGGGTACCATATTTAGAAAGAATCCATAAGTATACGTTTTAAATATGGCATAGGGACACGTGCCAAACTCTAAATACTGCTCTAATGTTTTACAATAACATTGCTCTTATAATCACATGTATAGTTACAGCAATCTGCTAGGCCCAGGAAGAACTGGACTACACTGTCATACTACTATGTTTGTGAAATGTGCAAATTTTTCATAATGTGAAAGTCAGAAAATGCACAGGATTTCGCATAACGCACCTTAGGGCCTGGTTACGACCTTGGCAGATGGACTATCCATTACAAAAGTAACGGATATCCCGTCTGGCCTATTCAAGTTCCATTATATCCACCAAGGTCGTAATCACGCCCTTAGTGTCATTTTTTTTGCTTGCAGGATGCTGACTTGATCAGAAAGTCTGTTTGAAAAGTAAAGATAATACCAGGAAACATTTCCTACTCAAACCTATGTCCTGTCAGCATCTTGTGCGACAACATTTATGCCCTTGTGATAAAATTTCTTGGCATAGACCAGCAAACAAGATTTTGTGCAATTTAGGTCATTTTCACGAAATTTTCACAAAAAACATGCAATTTTGTGCTCCCCTACATGTCATCCGGGCTAGTTGTTTTTCAATATTCCTATTTCCTAATTGAGCAGATCATGTGATTGTAAGATAACATTCAGGTAATTCTGTGATTAGTAAACGTGGATGATACATCATCTTAACTTCAATGAAGGCTGTAAGGGTGCCTTTTCTACACTGCTACTGATTTGACTTTGTTTAGAATATTCCAAGTAGTACTGATACATTTGCAGACTCTGTCTCTCCCAGGTTCACTTCAGTACTTAAGTGTAAAGTTGTGTCCTAATATCTTTTAGGCACCCTGTTTCCCAGAGAATGCAAAACTGCTGCTTTATGTATAGACCTTATTATATATAATAGAGGTTTGCTAGCTGTTTAGATTACTTTCTTTAAACGTTTGCATTTCCAGGGTACCAAAATCCGACATGCCGCCTTCTATTATCCGTCTAGTTTTCAGCAATATACTCATTGGGTCCGGCTTTGCTCTGTGAGCCTCAGGATGTCATTACTATTTCACGGTTCAAGCAATCTTAACATTACCAGCTGCCATTGTGCAGCCTTTCCTTTCTGATGCTTTGCCACTCAGCAGGTTCAAGCCCTATAATGTTGCTCATCCGCCAGAATAGTATTGTTTGTAAAAAAAAGAGTTCCAGCCGTGTGTCTGCTGAAGTCTATCTATCTATCTATCTATCTATCTATCTATCTATCTATCTATCTATCTATCTATCTATCTATCTATCATGCATAATCTTGCTTGAGAGTTTGCAGTGGTTTAAAATCTCGTATTTCACAGAAAAGAGGTTTTACTATGCATTATTTCCTGTATTCTCTTAATTCACATTGATTAATTAAATTGTAGGATAGTTAGCTTCCTTAAACAAACAAATAAAAAACATAAACACAGCATCTCGTCTTTCTTTTGGTGCTGGTGGGAATCAAGCTTTCAGGACAATGCTGCTCTAGAACCATTAATGAGCACACCTGGCAAGATTGTGCATGCAAACTCATCCTTGATGCACGCATCTTCCAAATAATCCTTCTTAGTGTGTGAAAATAAACATTGTTAAAGCAGAGCCTAGTCAGCAAAACGATACACATTTTCTACTAATAAAAAAAGTTTAGAATGCATGTTTTTATTTCCCTACAATGTGCTCTACATTTAAAATTTGATTCCTAACAGTACACATCGCTGCATAAAATAAATTTAGATGTCACAATATTCCCATCAAAAACACACGTCTCAGTACATTAACAGCGATACCTGCAGTCTCAGGCAAAAAATGATTACTAAGCGGATGCTGCTGAAATGCTCTAATTATTTCTAGGGAGAACTGATAGTCGTCAGGACCTGCAGCTAACCCACACTGTGTAAGAGGGCCTTTGGCCATGTGCAGTGGGGGTGGCCGATACCCAGCAGGTTGGTTGCAGGACGTGGCCACACTCTTCTGGTAGCCCCTGCTGCGCTCAGCTGAAGGACATGCTCAGCAGGGATTGGTCACCCATGGAGAATTGGGCACAAGCCCTATTTCAAACTCCCCTCTCAGCACAGCTTTGGCTTCTCTCCAGTGTTTAATTTGTGCTTGTTGTTTCCGGTGCTGAGCACCGGCACTTATTTTTGAGGGCCGGTGCTTATTCTTCTGCCTCAAGCATTTTCTGCGAGCAAAAGACATTTATGGGAAAGACGGAGGAAGGGAAAAATGAAAAAACGGCCCAAAGAGCGATGGCAGAAAGCTGCAGGACTGATCTTAAGGGGCGGGGAGTGGCTTAAAATGGATTGAAGAGGCCTGAGATGGCTTCAGGATTATGCCGCCTCAGTATTCCGTGTTCCCGCATTTAGTTGCAGCAGCCGCATGATTAAGTGGAGGGCTATGGCACCGGCACATTTTCATTTACAAATTAAGCACTGCTTCTCCCTAGTGGGTAGGTTGGAGGGCCAGGCTGCAGGCCAGGTCCTGCAGCCAGCCCCTGCTGCATGTTGGGAGCAATGTGTAGGGACATACAACATAATTTTATATAAAGCAAGAACGGTTGTTCTTTTAAAAACCTTTTTTTGGTTTAAAAAAATACTTTAAAGTTTTCTTCTGAACTTTTCTTTTTGTGGTGATTAAACTGGAAATGATTGAAAGACAGGGTATTCAAACTTGAGTAGAGAAAAAAACATATTTTACAAGTGGCCTAGGGCCACATGTACAAAGATCCGGTTTTGCATCTCGCAAACTGCGAGTCCTAGTGACTCGCAATTTTGGAGTCGCAAAACCAAATGTACAACAGTGTACTTTACACTGTTTGCGATTCCCAATGGGGTCGCAAATGACCTACCTCATGAATATTCATGACGTAGGTCGCAATTTGCGACCCCATTGGAAATGGCCGCCTTCACAGGGAGGGTGGCCTGCTGGAGACAGCAGACCGCCATGTCTGTGACTACTTTTAAATAAAGCTGTTTTTTTTTTAAATGCAGCCCGTTTTCCTTAAAGGAAAACGAGATGCATTTTAAAAACAAAAATGAAATGTTTTCTTTTAATTTTTACAGAGCAGGCGTGGGACCACTGCCTGGTCTGAAAAAATATTTTCGCTACCATTCACAAAGGGGAACGGGTCCCATGGGGACCTCTTCCCGTTTGCAAATGGGTTAGCACCAGTTTGAAACTGGTGCTTACTGCGATTGTTTTGCGACCGCATTCACGGTCACAAAACAATCATACATACGGTTAGAAATTTTGATGGACTTCCCTGCTTGGGGCGATAGATCCAGGGTCTGGCCCACAACTGCAGGGGCATGATCCAGTTCTATGCCAATCTGAACCCAGTTGAATCCCTCTGTCTATGCTCCCCAGGCAATCTAAGGTAACCCATGGAGGCGTCCTAGTTGTCTGTGGTCAGAGCCAGGTCCCAGGCCATCCCGGGGCCTCTGGTTTCTGAAACCTCTCTGAGTGGAGGGCGGGAGCACCAGGTGCATAGCATTCTCTCTCCTCTCTCCTTCCCACCAGTTCAGGAGTTACCCCCTGCCACTGGTCTTCTAGCCTAGGGACTGGTCCCATAGCCTGAATAGGGGTCAGGGGAGAGTCTCTCCTCCTGCCCCTCCTTCTAGGGTTCCGCCTCCTCCTCTGAGGAGTGGTACCCCCAGAATCCAGAACTGCCAGGGCACTGGTGTTAGCCGTCCTGGTCACCTCACCCACCAGTTCAGAGGAGCCCCCCTGTAACTGGTCTCCCAACCCAGGGTCCTGCCCCTCTGGCTGAGCCGGGTCAGGAAAGAGCCTTTCCTCCTCCTGCCCCTCCTTCTAGAGTTCCACACACTCCCACCAGGAGTGATACCCCCATAAGTATTAGTTGAGAGACTGGGGACAGCCGTCTCTACCTCCAGGTCAAGGGAGTTACCCAGGACCTGGTTCTCCAACCTAGGGACAGTACCCTTGGGCTGGACATGAGTTAGGGGTGTGTCCTCCCTCAAACCCTTCCCTTCAGAAACTGAATCCCTGGGGACCAAAACAGTAGGGATGCTGGGTACAGCAGTCTCTACTCCCAGATCTAGGGGGTTGCCCATGATCTGGTCCTCCAACCTAGCGACGGTACCCTTGGGCTGGACAAGAGTTAGGGGAGTGTCCTCCCTCAAACCCTTCCTCTCAGAAACTGAATCCCTGGGAAACTAAACAGTAGGGATGCTGGGTACAGCAGTCTCTACTCCCAGATCTAGGGGGTTGCCCATGACCTGGTCCTCCAAACTAGGGACGGTACCCTTGGGCTGGACCCAAGTTAGGGGAGTGTTCTCCCTCAAACCCTTCAAAGGAAGCGTCCGCAACCCCCTTTTCGGAGTGGTGCTGGTGGTCTCCTGAGTTGGAGCAACACTGTTCCCAGTTGTCCCCCCTTCTTCTTCAGACACTAGGGGATCCCTTTCAGAGGATTGGCCTTTGGTAACAACTACTTTCCTGCCTTGGGTCCCCACCCGGGTGCCTTCCAAGACATGAGTAGGAGGACAGGTCCCTCTAGATCCTGCACCCTCCCCACTCAGAACTTGGCCTGGAGAACCTTCCCCACCTCTTCCTGGGGTGAACCTAAGACAGCCCCTGATGCCTGACCAGTTCCTCTGGCACTAAGCCAGTGGTCACCCTCCTTTGCAAGCTCCCTGGGGTCAGAGAACTCACAGTGTGACAGGTGTTGGTGTAGCTCTGAAAAACAGCAACAGAACATGTGCTCCCTTAGAAAGATGTTAAACAGCCCTTCATAAGTGTTTGCTGTGTTACCCTCCACACATCCTTCTAGTGCTCTGCAGCAATTCCCCATGAAATCCTCCCAAGAATGGTGAGACTGCTCCTTGCTGCCTCTGAACCTCAACCTGTAGTCTTCAGGGGTGAGTCCATACTTTTGTATCAGTGCCCTTCTGATGTGGGGATACCCCTGCCAGTCATTCCCTTCTAGGGCCATTGTTGGACCTGGCTTTTTGACAGGGTCATCCCCAAACATTTTGCCTCCTTCCTCCTATTTTTTCTGACCTCTTGTTGGCTTTTGAACTCTGGCCACTTTACCACTGCTAACCAGTGCTAAAGTGCATATGCTCTCTGTGTAAATTGTACTGTTGATTGGTTTATCCATGATTGGCTATTTGATTTACTTGTAAGTCCCTAGTAATGTGCACTGTATGTGCTTAGGACCTGTAGATTAAATGCTACTAGTGGGCCTGCAGCACTGGTTGCGCCACCCACTTCAGTAGCCCCTTAACCTTGTCTCAGGCCTGCCATTGCAAGGCCTGTGTGTGCAGTTTCACTGCCACTTCGACTTGGCATTTAAAAGTACTTGCCAAGCCTAAAACTCCCCTTTTTCTACATATAAGTCACCCCTAATGTGTGCCCTAGGTAACCCCTAGAGCAGGGTGCTGTGTAGGTAAAAGGCAGGACATGTACCTGTGTAGTTTATATGTCCTGGTAGTGTAAAACTCCTAAATTCGTTTTTACACTACTGTGAGGCCTGCTCCCTTCATAGGCTAACATTGGGGCTGCCCTCATACATTGTTGAAGTGGCAGTTGTTGATCTGAAAGGAGCAGGAAGGTCATATTTAGTATTTCCAGAATGGTAATACAAAATCCTGCTGATGAAGTTGGATTTAATATTACTATTCTAGAAATGCCACTTTTAGAAAGTGAGCATTTCTTTGCACCTAAATCTTTCTGTGCCTTACAATCCACGTCTGGCTAGGTTTAGTTGACAGCTCTCTGTGCATTCACTCAGACACACCCCAAACACAGGGTACTCAGCCTCACTTGCATACATCTGCATTTTGAATGGGTCTTCCTGGGCTGGGAGGGTGGAGGGCCTGCCCTCACACAAAGGACTGCCACACCCCCTACTGGGACCCTGGCAGACAGTATTGAACTGAAAGGGGACCTGGTGCATTTCTTAGCCACTCTTTGAAGTCACCCCCACTCCAAAGGCACAATTTAGTATAAAACAGGGCCTCTGCCCTACATCATCAGACACTTGCTGGAGAAGAAACCTGAACCAGAACCTACATCCTGCCAAGAAGAACTGCCTGGCTGCTCAAAGGACTCACCTGTCTGCTTTCTACAAAGGACTGCTGCCTTGTTGTTGGCCTGCTGCCTTGCTGAACTCTTGTCTGGCTGTAAAAGTGCTCTCCAAGGGCTTGGATAGAGCTTGCCTCCTGCTCCCTGAAGTCTCAGGACCAAAAAGACTTCTCTTTTTCATTTGGACTCGTCGTGCGCCGAAAATTTCGACGCACAGCTTGTTCCGCGGTGAAAAATTCACTGCATGCCGATCCAGAAAGACGCCGCTCAACGCGACGCCTGCGGTGCGACCAGAACTTCTACGCACAACCTCGCATGGACAACGCCGCCCGAATTCCAGAGGGGAAATCGACACGACACCTGCTGTGAGAAAGAAAATTCCACGCACAGCCTCCCAGAACGACGCACAGCCGGATAACAAGCCGAGGAATCCACACACAGACCCTGGGACATCTGGTAATCCCGCGATCCATAGATGGAGACGGTCCGCGTGCCGGAAAATGACGCACATCTTCCCCGAGTGATAAATAACGACGCAAGTCCGTGTGTGAAAGGGCGAAACCGACGCACACACCATTTTTCTTCCCGTAGAACGACGCACGTCTCCCGTGTGGAAAATAACGACGCAAGTCCGTGTGTGAAGGGGCGTAACCGACGCACACACCATTTTTCCTCGCATCTCCTCTTCTGCGGCCCTCTGTGGAGATTTTCCACTCCAAACCAGGTACTTTGTGCTTGAAAGAGACTTTGTTTACTTTTTAAAGACTTAAGACACTTCATATCACTTTTCAGTGATATCTTTACAAATTCATATTGCATCTTTGATCGTTTTGGCCTGCAAATACCCAGATAAATATTATATATATTTTTCTAAACACTGTGTGGTGTATTTTTGTGGTGCTATATTGTGTTATTGTATGATTTATTGCACAAACGCTTTACACATTGCCTTCTAAGTTAAGCCTGACTGCTCGTACCAAGCTACCAGAGGGTGGGCACAGGATAATTTGGATTGTGTGTGACTTACCCTGAGTAGAGTGAGGGTTCTTGCTTGGACAGAGGGTAACCTGACTGCCAACCAAAAACCCCATTTCTAACAGGCATCCATTTCCACCTCAGGAATATAGCTCTCTAGGACAGTTCCCCAATCCTTCTCAGGAATACTGTGCGAAACTAGAGCTTCCTCATACTCCCTCAGCCACTGACGTATGTTGTCCCCCTCCTTGAACCTAGATACCAAGTCTGTGGGTAGGTAAGGATTGTGCTTAACATTACAATCTATGCTGCCACCACTGGACTCCACCTGCAGTACTGGTGAGTTCAGATTTGTCAGACTGTGCTCTAGAGGGAGTCTTTACCTGGCAAAGGCCCTTTCGGCCTCTGCCATCCTCTGCTGGACTAAGACCTTTTCCACATCAGCCTGTCTCTCTTTTAAAGCCAGCCTGGCTAGCTGTAGCCTCAGGTCCCTCTCTTCCCACCTATCTCTGAGTTCCTCATGTGACAGGGAATGGAAGGTGGCGCTGCTGCTAGGCAAGGATCCAGTGAGGGGTCCTCTCTTTACTGGCGTCCCTGGCCAGTCATCTTCTCCTTAAGTGTCTAACTCTTTGGGATCATTGTCCTCCTGGGGTGTGGATTGGGAACTCTCATTCTCAGAGTCCTCACTACTCTCATGGGTCTCTTCAGGGTCTCCCTCAGAACCATCTCCCCTTTGGGCCTCTACGTCTGTTGCTTTCTCATGTGTCTGCTCAAAGTAATATTGGGCTCTCTTGAGGACCATCATATTGGTTTCTCCACATATAACTTGTATACCTTTCTCCCTGCAGAATCCCTTTAACTCTCCTAGAGTGTAATACCACAACTCCTCCATGTCAAAGGTAGACTCCATTTTGTTAAGAGCACAACACTGGCGTAAAACAACAAGAGTCCAAAGTGCAAGTATACAATGCAGGAGTTAAAATAAAAATGACTAGTTTGAGAGAACAGGAGAATAATTAAAAAAAGAGAATTAAAACATGTAATGGTCTAAGTGCAATTTGAGGTGCAAAAATGAGTCACAAAGGAACTGTGCAAGCGCAAGTCCTATCCTCACCGCTGCCACCAATGTTAGAAATTGGGTTTCTGGTTGGCTAGGGTATGCACCTAAGCCAGGCAGAACCCACTCACTCTATTCAGGGCAAGGGAGTTACACGTCCAAGATAACCCCTGCTTACCCTCTTGGTAGCTTGGCACGAGCAGTCAGGCCTAACCCGGAGGCAACGTGTAAAGCTTTTGCACAACACCCACAACACATGTGACTCAAGATGTACACCACAAAGTAAACACAACACTGAGCGGTGTAAAAATAAACTGTATTGCACAAAACATAATTAGACCAAACATTACATGTCAGTAATACCCTGCTACCTTAGCAGTTGTCAGAATGTTACACAAGTTACTAATACTCTGCAAGAATAAGCAGTGTCACATTAGAACACGTAAGTACTCAGGATTCTGCAACATAAGCAGTAGTTAGGAATCACAGCAAATAAATGCACTTGTCATAGAAAATATCATGAAGGCCTGTATCAGGAACATTATAAAATTATATGGTAAATCATTATAAAGTAAACATACATCAGCCTAGCATGCCCATAACAGGAACATATAGCCAATGCATATCATTAGAACCTAAACCTGGAGAATCCCACCCTCCCAGTTTCCCCAAGAGTATCTTATTTTGTAGAGTAAGGCACTCCTAGTGCCTAGAAGATCATTGTGGGGCCCCCCGGCTCTCCTAGGTGATCAACGGGGTCCACCCGCGGCTACTAAGGGAGAGGGACGGTTGGCACCCTCTCTTAATTTCCTGACGGGCCTCTCCTGGGGCTCATGATCACTGGGGGCATCCCGGGCCTCCACTGACCCTACAACCAAAGGGGGGCCACAACAATTGTCAAAGTGAAGTTCCGGGGCGATCGCGCCCCTAAGGCAGTGGCTGGGGGGAAAGGACCTCCCTTTCCGCTCCCCGTGCCCTGCAGGATATAGACAGCTGCCCGCGTCCTCGGAGCAGCTGTTAAAGTGAGGATCCGTTGGAGCAGGGGCCACCGATGAGGCTTTCCTCCTGCTCTGGTGCGCAATACACTCTCCTCTCTCCTTTGGAGTTTCCCTCAAGCCAGCACCAGGAACGGTGCCTGGTGGTGCCCTGGGGGTGCGTCTGGAAGCGCACGTCGCCCCGGAGGCATGGCTGGAGCGCACTCGCTCCTCTTCTCCTTGTGTTGGTGCCCTGGGAGCACTGGGCAGAACGCAACGCGCTCCCACAACAAAACAAGCACTCGGGTTGCGGCGGTGAATTTTGAAGCCAGGAAGTGCTTTTCAAAGTGCTAAGAAAATTTGATCAGCCTGGGTTGCAGCAGTGATTTCCTGCAGGATAAGGCGCTTAGAAGCGCAAAGGGGTCACACAGGAGCGCTCTTCAAGTGCTGAGCCATTGAAGCATCACTCCTCGTGCTAGGGTGGGTTACAGGGGTCAGGAGCCACAACACCCTGCCTCTGGAGACAAGAATGAAAAAGGAGCACAGGGCTGGCAAACCCAGCTACAGGCCAGCGCACAAAGTGGATGCAAGCAGTGGCAGTTCCTCCTGTGGGTCATAGGTCGGCACAACAGCAGCAGTCCATGGCGGATCCTGGTGAGTCCTCTCAGTAGCCTTCTATCCAGTTCCAAGAATGTTCAAAGAATGTCTAAATTGTGGGGGAAATTCCCCTCTACTTATACTAAGTTTGCAGTGTCTTTGTCAATGAGGAGGAGAGGGGGTTCCAACCAGTTACAACTGGTTCTAGGAGTGCCTCTTCTCTCCTCCAGCACAGGCTCCAAACATCAGTGGGGAGTAAACAACCCTATTGTGCGAGGCCAGGGCACAGTCTTTACAAATGCAGGCCTCTCCCTTCTCTCAGCCCAGGAAGGCTATACAATATGTAGATGCATCTCTGTGACACCTCGACCCTTCATGTGTACAGGCTGTCTGAAAAGTATGCACAAAGCCCCAACTGTCAGTCTGCCCAGATGTGGATTGGAGTCAAGCTGCAAAACACCAGAGTCATAAAAACAGAGAAATGCTCACTTTCTAGAAGTGGCATTTCTGTAATAGTAATAAAAAATACACCTACACCAGTAAACAGCATTTCTTATCACCATCACAACCATTACAAACATGCCTACACTACCCCTCATAAATCAGACAATACTCCTTACACATAAGACAGGGCATTCCTAATGCAATCCTATGAGAAGGCAGCACTCACAGCAGTGAGACACCAAGTTAGCCTGTTTGTCACTACCAGGACAGGCCATGCAACCTGGCACATGTCCTGCCTTCTACATACATGGCACCATGCCCATAGGGCTAGCTAGGGCATACCTTAGGGGTGGCTTACATGTAGTAAAAGGGGAGTTCTGGGCCTGGCAAGTACATTTAGATGTCAGGTCCCTGTGGTAGAAAACTGCACACACAGGCCCTGCGCTAAGAGGCCTGAGATAGCTTTGAAAGGCTACTTCAGTGGGTGGTGCAAGCAGCGCTGCAGGCCCACTAGTAGCATTTAATTTACAGCCCTGGGTATAGGGATACCACTTTACAAGGGACTTCTAGGTAAATTACATGTGCCAATTAGGTATAAGTCAATCATACCAATTTTACAAGGGAGAGCACATGCACTTTAGCACAGGTTGGCAGTGAAAAAGTGCTTAGAGTCATAACGTTAGCCAACAAAGGCCAGAAAAATAAGGAGGCAAAAGGCAAAAAGTCTGGGGAATGACCCTGTAAAAGGGCCAGGTCCAACACATACATTTTGGATTCGGTATTAGGAAGGGACACCCTTGACACGCCCCTTCCTAATACCGAATCGCAAAACCCAAAATGCGATTCGGTAACAAGTTACCGAATCGCAGTTTGGGCTTTGTACATCCCAAAAAGCATTTTTCAAGTCGCAAACGGGCCGATTATGCGAATCAGCCCCTTTGCGACTTGAAAAATGCGTGGTACATCTGCCCCTTGGTGAGTTACCACCTTGTTCTTCTGAGCAGCAGCACTCTGCTCACTGACAGATATGACCTTGCCACAGTCAAGTATGACAGTGTAGTCGAATACTGACAAAACACAGATCAGAGTCCTGCTATTGGGGTGCAGAGACACCCAGGGGACGTGTTCCTCCAAGAGGCACTATTTGCTGCAGAGCAGTGGCAGATATTGATGTCTGTCTGTCTTTTCCCAGTTCCTCAGCTAGACTCCTTGTCACAGATTTTGCAAGTGACATTTTTTGCAGACACCTTCTTCTTGCCGGGTAAAATTGTGAAGAAATCCCAAACTATCAATTCAGGAGGGCTTAGCTTTCCTTCTCCATTTATTCAGGTTCTTTATGTTCTGGGGTGCATCTTCCTGATGCTGTTGTAATAATTATCTTTGGTATAATCCTCAAAAAAAGAGGCAACACCCACAAAATCTAAGGACAGAATGCACAAAGTGTGAACCAAGTGACATTTCAATCCCTAATGCAGGAAATGGAGCTTAAATTGTAAAGTATAAATACAGTGACAGCAACCAATCAGATGTAGTTTTAATGTGAGTCTTTGGTACTGCTTTACCTTTTCTTTATAGGGGTCCCACAATACCTAAAACACAGAAGTATACATTTCTTATTTGTTTGAGCTTGTAAGGAAACCACTTTTCTGAAAATTTTAAAGAAATGACTACTTCATATTACACCTATCTTTAACTAAAACCTTTCTTTGGTACTGTACTGCAGAACTGGAAAAGGAAATACATGCCTCACTAGAGTTCCACAACACTCTAACATTGCATCTATGGGTACTGTGGGAGTTCTGCAGTACAAATTGAATATAAAAAATTAAAATTAAACCAACCATCTCATTGTCCACACAATTGTTACCAGTCAAAATCTTGGGCCACAGGCTTAAAAATAAACAGAAAGCAATTGCTTCAAAACCATTTACACATTGGTGATTTTTAGAGGGAGAGTGCCTTTCACACAATATCTCAGCACCATAGCTTCAGGCCAACCTCCACAGCAGCAGCCACCTACCACTCCACCCACCGGCTAGTTCTACCAACAACATCTAAAGCACCACCTGTTACCTGTCCAGAAAGAGAATCTGTAGTATAGAAATTCTTCTCACTACCAGCTCGGCAAAAGAAAATGAATGGCTGAACTATTACTCTCACCTTGTGCAATCAGATGCTTCACAGAGGGCAGCTTGGACAGTACTCAATTAGTACCAATGGCGTGTGGAAACACCTATGTGTGTCTACCCTTACCGTATTACCTAGGCAGAGATGGAAGAAAAAAACAGTGAGAATAAGAGCACTGAGAAACAACACCATCACAAGTACTACAACAACATCAGTAGGAAGAAGATTCTGACAAGTAGTTCCTCGCAGCATACTGCAGGGGATGTATGCAGGTTGTGTCATCTTGAGAATCAAATAAAAGAATTTTCACATCAGCATGAAAATCCATCTTAAATTAAATCACACATATTTGTATAAAGAGTCCAAAAACGTTATGCATTGAAAAAGTTGTATACACAAGTTAGAAACCATGGTCAAATTCATGTTACTAAAAACAATTTTTAAATTAAAAACATTATAAAAAATGTTTCAAAAAGTTTGAAAAAAGTTTCAAGTAAAATGAAACTTTATAAAAAATGTAGTTTACTTCAGAGTGTTGCCTTGTGACCAGGCACTGTAGACAACATACATTTGAGTAACGAAAGAATATGTGCAGGGCACTTTCCATACCCAGAAAAAAGGAGGGACCAATTTAGCTATGTAAAGGTTTGTAGCCATTTGAGGTACACCAAATCTCATGATATTTATTTTAAATTTCAGCACTGTATTTAAGTATCATTAGATGATTTGTAATATGTGTGACATGGTTAATCATGATGTATATTATAAATACAGGACGACTTCAAAAAAAAGAAAAAAATCTCAGAAATTTATTGAAAAAACAAAGGCTAAAGTGACTTTATATTTCTCTATGCTAAAAATATCCTAACATATATTTAAAACAAAAACCAGAATGTATGTTTAAAAGTCTAAAAATGACTGACTGCACCAGTTATAAACCAGTGAGCTAATAATGCCTTGCACCCCTGTTATGCACTGCTTATCACCTAACATATTACATCACGCATGATATGTTAAATTTTCTTTTTAAAAAAAAAAATATTTTTATTGTGTTTTCACTTTAGATCCATTACCAACATTTAACATTTACAGTTTCAGGATATGGTAGATCTATTACGCAATTATCACACAAATTAACAATAAAACTTAACTTAGGTGTTGTCATTATGCTTAAAGGGTTTTTGAATGCGGTTTCTGGATGATCACATTTACCATGTGAATTTAAAAGGCTTGTGTGCCCCGGTTTAGTTATGTTCATTTACTGGGTTATGCGGTTATTTGCTTTGGTGGGGGAGACCCAGTTTAGTGGCAATTTATGGTATGTGGGGTCCCTTAACTTTGTGTTCCTGTGCGGGGCCCTAGATCCGCTCTGAATAGTCGCTGTAGGTTACTTCTAGTGGAAGAGGTGGGCGTGGGGGCCTACTCTGATTTTACAATTTGTCCTGTCAAGCCCACTCGGAGTGTGAGGATCTGTTAGGTAAAAGAATGTTTGTCTCAGGGTCGCCGTGTGTTCCAATTCATGGCGGTTTCTCATCGCTTTTGGCTTCTAGTCTGCTTATTAAAGTTTCGCAGACCTCGCTTCCTGTATGCTGTTGGCCCTCCCTAGCTGATTTCCGCAATACCATTAATTCTGCGCTAGCCCATCTCAGTGTCATGCTGTGCCAGGTGTTCAGATCTGGAGCAGTGGCCGATTTACAGTTCATCGCTAACAGTCTTTTGTACATCACGCATGCTAGGTCTGTGAATTTATGTAGATGCTTATGTTTCTTATCTCTCTGTCTCAGACCCAGCAGGCAGGATTTAGGGTCCACTGTGAGCACCAACCCCGTCAACTCCGATACCCTCTCAACTATTCTGCTCCATTCCCTGTGCACCTGGGCACATTCCCAAACCATGTGGTAAAAGTGTGCCAGCGGGGCCTTACATCTTGGGCAGGTTGGGTCCGAGCTGGGGAGCATACGCTTGATCCTGGCTGGTGAGAGGTACGTTTGATGTGTGTAGTTAAATTGCGTGTAGCGAAATCTGGGGTTTCTCGATACCCCCTGTGTGTGATATAGAGCGTTCGGCCATTCCTCTTGCGAGATTGGGTTTGGAAGAACCTTACCCGTGCATTCTCCAGGTTGGGTGCAGGGTATTTATTCAGGGCTTTATGTAGATTCGACACAACCTTTGTCTGTCTGTCATATTGTAGCATGTGGTGCAGTGCTGGGGAGATCATTGGTTCTTGGTTTCCTGCCAACCACATCTTTTAGATGGAGTGGCATATGGCATAATATGTCATGAACTGCCCAGGATTTACTGCGGTGAGGTCCCGTATCGATTCAAAAGGCATCAATTTCCCTTCCTCGAAGCAGTCACCTACCGTCACTATGCCCGCCTCTGTCCAGGCTGCTAACAAGCGTTTTCTTTCCCCTCTTTCCCAACCAGGGATCACACCTAACTGAATGAGCGGTGAGTAGGGGAGCACGCTGCAGCCATTTTTGATATATCTCTTCCAGCATGCGTGCTCCACTAGCATAATTGGTTTGTCGGTCGCCCCCTTCAGAGACCTGGTTGCCAGCCAGGCAACCAAGGGTGCGCCGCGCAAACTCGTCAGTACCCATGCTGACTCCGCCAACGTGGGCCTATGCATCCAGCTCAGTATCCACTGTAGCTGTGCAGCCGCATAGTAGCGTTAAAAATTAGGGGCACCCAGACCGCCCGCAGTCACTGTGCGCTGCAGTGTAGTGAATGCGACGCGCGCTCTACCCCCCCCATATAAGTTGCAGCAAAGCTCCGTTTAGGTCTCGGAAGAAACTCCTGGGGATCAAAAGTGGCAGTGCCGCAAAGTAGTATAGAAGCCGGGGTAATATCAGCATGTTTGCTATCGCCACTCTACCCATCGGTGATGGTGGTAGTTTACCCCAGAAACGTAACGACCCTTTTATGGAAGCCAGTGCTCTCCCCAAATTTCCATCTCTAAGATCCTCTGGTCTGTGATATATTTGCACCCCCAGGTATTTGAATGAGTCAAAGCACAATTTCAGGTGCCCAGTCGGGGATGTTTCTCTGCTTGACAGGGGCCGTACGGACAAGGGGAACACGCACGTTTTTTCCCAATTCACTACCAGTCCGGACATCTCTCCGAATTCGGTCAGGAGTGAAATTACTAACGGAATCGTCTTGCTTCCCTTCCTCAAGTATATTAAGGCGTCGTCTGCATATAAGGATATTATATGGTGCGCCCCATTCCTGAGTATACCCCAGCTGTCCTCCATTATCCGTAGGTGAGTCGCCAATGGTTCCATTGCTATTGCGAATAGCAAGGGGGACAGGGGGCACCCCTGTCTGGTGCCTCTAGCAATCGGGATGCTATCAGATACAACTCTCCCCGTTTTCACGCGAGCTTGCGGGTTGGAGTACAGTGTCTGCACCCATTGTATATATTTAGGGCAGATTCCCATTTTCCGCATGGTGGCAAATAAGAAGTCCCACCCCAGTGTGTCAAATGCCTTCTTGATGTCTAGTGAAAGCACCATTTCCTCGTGCGCCCCCGGCGGAGGGCCTCCCAGCACACCCAGCAATCTGTGGATATTTAGAAAGGTATTGCGTTTGGGGATGAAGCCATTTTCGTCATCATGTATCAAAGTGTGGATGACGGGTGCTACCCTATTAGCCAATATTTTACCCAGGATCTTACAGTCAGTGTTTAAGAGTGAAAGTGGACTGTAGGATTTAACGTCCATGGGGTCCCGCCCCTGCTTGGGTAGGACCACTATCATAGCTTCTCTCTGCGTGGGGGGAAATGCCTTGTGGTTCCAAGCCTCCTCATATACTTTCAGCAGATGAGGCTTTAAATGTTTTGAGTATTTCGCGTAGTATTCTAGTGGAAGGCCGTCTATTCCCGGCACTTTGTTCCTGGGCATCTGTGCTAATGCTACGTTCAATTCCGCTACACTCAGAAGGGGCCTCCAATTTCTCACCCTCTTCCTGAGATAGTTGTGCTAATTGAGATCCTGCAAGAAAGGATGCGAGCTGTGCAGGTGTACAGGCCGCTCGTTTGGCGTAGAGGTTCGTATAGTATTCCCTGAACGCCCCATTTATCTCTGCTTACGTGGTGACTGTCTCGCCGTTGTCTAGTTTTATCGGCCCTATTGGAGACTGCTGTCGGTCCCCCTTCAGGAGCCATGCCAGCAGCCTGCCTGACCTGTCTCCCTCCGACTGTAGCCGCATTAAATGATATTTGTGGTCGTGTCTACGGAGGCGAGAATCTGCTTCATTATATTTTATACGCGCCTCTTTTAATGCGGTGTAGGGTGCCTCCTTTCTTGCCACCGCTGTTTCAAGTGCTCTCAGTTCCTTTTCTAAGTTGCTAATCTCTGAGTGTAGGGTACGCCTAACCCCCCAAGTGGACGACATACAGTACCCCCTGACTACCACCTTATGCGCCTCCCATTCTGCCGCCCTTGAGCCCGCGGACTCTGTGTTAATTTCCTAGTACTGCCTCAATGCCGTGTCCAGTCCCTCTGCGTATGCCTGATCTTGGAGTGCTTCTGGCTGTAGATGCCATGTAGGGATCACTGAGCGAGTTCCCCCCCCCATTTTAATATCATTCTGAGCGGTGAGTGGTCCGATAGTGTCTTAGCCAGGTATTCTGTCCCGTTCGTCAATGTGCATATATCCGCAGTGCCCCAGATTATATCTATTCTAGTGTGTACTTTGTGGGGTACTGAATAGAATGAGTATTCTCTCTGTTGGGGGTGCTGCATGCGCCATAAGTCGTATAGTCTCATATCTTCTGCCCATATCTGCAAAGGGCTCTTAGCACTTCTGTTTGTTATACCTTTCTTGGGGGGGTTGATCTGTCCAGCAGTGCGTTCGGTAAGCTGTTGAAATCGCCCCCCCATATGGCCGGGGCTGCGGGGTTTACTAGTAGTGCCGGGGAGAGTGTCTCCAGAAATCCTGCCAATGCGTTGTTGGGGGCATAAATCCCTATGAACGTTAAGTGTCTCCCATCTAGTTGTCCCTCTACTATTACATATCTGCCCCCTAGGTCTAACTTATACGAGGTTCGGACAAATGGGACACCGCCTGCTATCCATATCAGTACTCCCCTAGCGAATGCTGAGTAGGCTGTGCCTATTATCTGCCCGCCCCATTTCCCACGGATCTCCTGAAGCTCAGGCTCCAGTAAGTGTGTTTCTTGTAGGATAGGTATGTGAACCCTCTGGCGTCTGAGACGCGTGTACACCTGCGCTCTCTTGCCCGGCGTGCCCATGCCCCTCACATTCCACGTGACTATTTCATATTGGTGTGCATGTACATTCATATGTTGAGACATGTATTGTTGTGTGGTGCACCTCCACAATGCACTTTCCGGATTATGACTTCCTTCCGAGCTCCCCCCCATTTCGCCGGGTGTGTGTTTAAGACTGACATCCGCGGTAGTATACCCTGTTCACTGAGTTGACCTATAACATACAACTTAACTCCCCACTCCCCTCCCCCCATTCTAACTATTTCCCTTAACCAACTACTGTCACGCATTGACACACCCCACACTCTACTATTTGGTGAGGTCTGTATCCGTGCGAATACCTGTGGGGGAGCCTTTTTAGGTGCCAGATGTGCCCCTTGTACGGAGCTCACATCCTTCCTCAGACCTAGTCTGCGTGTATGTACATATGTAGGTGTGGGTGCTCCCGATATGTTAGCCCCCCCCATTCCGTATGCCCACAGATATTAATCAGCGATCACAACAGTTGTGGATTGATCGTTCAAAAGATGCTCTTTATAGCCAACATGGCTGGCAGTTTGGTTCCTGCTGCGGTCCCTTCTGTACCCTGGCCGCTTGCTGCCCCAGCAGGGCTGAGGTGGGCGTCTTGTTATTACCGTTCACAGTTCGTCTGCAGTTCTAGGGGTGATCTCCGGGCCCCTGAGCGCTTCTGTAATTGTGGAGTCCGAGCTGGCCGATTCCGAGTCCGAGCCCGCCAGGGGGCCCGACCTGAATGTCTCAAAAGAATTCTGCATTAGCAACGGGGTTTCTTTCAACACTTTTGCTCTTTCCTCCGCTGCCTGTCTCTCCATGGGTTGACCCCTGGGGCGTCTCCTGTTGCGCTTTCTTGATGTGGAGGTCAGCCATTCCTCCTCTTCATTCACTCCTTCATTAGTCTGCGCTATGCCTTTAGCGTGCATCCAGGTCCAGGCGTCTTCGGGGGAGGTGAACATGTGAGTGCGTTCTTCTGAAATTACCCTCAGTTTGGCAGGGAAGAGGAGAGCATATTTGATATTATGCTCCCGGAGTCGTTGTTTAATCTTTACATAGGAGTTCCGTTGTTTCTGTACCTCTTGTGTGAAGTCTGGATAAGCATGGACCACTGAGCCCTCATGTCGAAATGGGCCTTTGCTGCTGAATTGCTGCAGTATCAGGTCTCGGTCTCTACAATTTAGGAATCTCACTATTAATGGTGTGGGTGGTTGACCCGGCAATGGCGGTCTTTCCGGGACTCTGTGTGCCCGTTCAACAGAGAAGAACTTCGAGGGGGACCCGCTCAGTACCTCTTTAATTAGCCACTGCTCTATGAATAGTTCTGAGCTCTGTTCTGGTAATTGCTCAGGGAACCCTACGAAGCGAATATTATTGCGCCGGGATCTGCTTTCTGCTTCTTCGGCACGCCTCCATAGGATCTTCACCTCTGCATCCAGACGCTGGATTTGTTTCTGGTTTTCCGAGACCATAGGGCTCGTCTTGCTCAGGGTATCCTCCGCCGCTTTCACTCTCTCTGTTAAGCTCCGATGGTCCACTCTCAGTAGGTTCAGATCTTGCGATACTGTGTCTATTTTGAGTTCTAGTGAGGATTTAGGGGGTCATTCTGACCCTGGCGGTAAAAGGCAGTTACCGCCGGTCAGAAGACCGCCATAACACCGCCGCGGTAACCCGCCAGGGTCATTCTGACCCACAACTGCCAAACCGCCAAAAACCCGACCTCCACTGAAGGCCGCCACATCAGCGGTCAGCGATAAACTGGAGATGACAAAACCTCCACCGTCACGCCAACAGAAATACGCCCATGCCATTACGACCCACGAATCCACGCGGCGGTCTTTCAACCCCGGTATCCCATTGGCGGTACACACCGCTGCACTCAAAATACACACACATCTACAAAACACTGCCACATTGGACAATTACAAATACACACACCTGATACACATACAAACACCACTCCCACACAATCAATACGATACAAAACACACACCCACATCACCCACAAACCCCCACAAGAGACAAGGCGCAATACACAGAGAGAGAGCACAGGGAACGCAAACCACAACACACACAGGAACCCAACATCATCCCCCACACTACATCTACGCACAAAACACCACACACCACCACACTCATCACCACAAACACCACCCCACACCTCATCCACACCACCCCATGGCACCCCAAAGACACCCCAGGTTCTCGGACCAAGAACTCAGGGTCATGGTGGAGGAAATAATTAGGGTAGAGCCCCAGCTCTTCGGCACACAGGTGCAGCACACCACAATAGCCAGGAAGGCGGAGCTATGGCAAAGGATCGTCGACAGGGTCAACGCTGTGGGACAGCATCCCAGAAATCGGGAAGACATCCGAAAGCGCTGGAACGACCTACGGGGGAAGGTGCGGACGATGGTGTCAAGACACAACATCGCTGTGCAGAAGACTGGCGGCGGACCCCCACCCACTCCACCCAAATTCACAGCATGGGAGCAAGAGGTCTTGAACATCCTGCATCCTGAGGGCCTCGCTGGAGTAGGCGGAGGAATGGACTCTGGTAAGTCTAATCTCAACTACTTCACCCCCCCCAACCACCAGCATGCCAACCCACACCCCCACCCTCACCACCAACCCCCCAGCACATATCCTCCCTGCTAATGTCTCACCAGCACAACCCACCCAAACCAACACCAACTCCTGAATGCCAACACAAACCATGGACACCCATCACCTAAGCATGACCACTGCAAATACCCATCCCCCCCCAAACCACCCTCACAACTCCTCCCACAAGGGAATGCCAGCAGTGGGGGACAAGGGCACCCACAAATCGCACGCCATGGCACACACAGAAGCAATAACAATACTCTTTTACCCCTGCAGGGCCCGAACGCCAACACACCGGCCCGGAGGGTCCAGAAATGTCCATCCCAACCCCAGAACAGGCCCCCAGTGATGACAGCAGCTCTGTCGACCTAGAACCTGATGACCAGCCCGGACCATCGGGGACCTCTAGACAGTCGGTTCCCCTCAGGCAGCCACAGGCCACAGCAGACCTACCCCCCTCTGGAAACCCCAGCACAGCACCCACCCAGCGGGCCCATGCCTCTGTCTCCAGGACAAGTCAAGCAGCGGTGTGTCTACCACTACAGGGCACCCAGGGCAACCCACCACCCCAACAACAACAGGGACCTGGGGGCAGTGTTAGTGGGCACACCGTCCAGGGGACAGAGGCCCAGGAACAAAGGGGAACTGGGAGGGATGCTGTGCGACAGAGGGAGGACAGGCCTAGGGAACCCACTGTCCAAGAGGCCCTCACCACCATCATGGGAGCGTACCACCACTCCCAAGAGACGATAGCGACGGTCCTGGCCAGGTTCCAGGAGATCCAGGCCATGCAGGAGGGCCAGTACATGGGGTTCCGGGAAGAACTGCGCAGCATCAGTTCCGCAATGGGTACAATCGTGGTGGCACTCAACCAGATTGTCACCACATTGCGGGACCATGTGGCCCCCCCAAAGGGCCCCTGCCACTAGCATGGAGGAAGAACAGCCCACCACCTCCATCGGCGCTAGTGGTCAGGAGGCCCCGACACAACAGCAACGGGCCACCCGGACCCCACCCCCTGCAGAACATGAACCACCCCGCAAGAAAGGCCTGAGATCTAGGAAGAAGACAGAGTAGGATGTCAAGACCCCGGCCATGCACGGATCCCCCCGGATGTCATCCCACTGTCCCACTTGTTTACCCTGTCCAACCTTGAACTGCCCCTGCTCCACCTTACACAGGCATATGGACAATGCACCTGTGCGAACGAGAGTCTGGACTCTGCCATGGACATGCCTCCACCATCACCCATCACCCTTTTCGAACTATACACCAATTTTTGCACTTCAATAAACACAATTATTGCACAAAAACCATCTGGAGTCTGCTATTCATTTTTTTAAACCAAATGTATTCGATATAACCAACCAAAAATGTCCAATTACATTGTGATGACAACATACCAGTGTCACACAGCGGTAGTCCATGGGGAAATAAACCAGAGGGCACTCCGTGGGGACCAGATCACTGAAATAGGAAGGCAAATTCACAACTAAGTTACCATACATTGGGGTGAAAGGTCAGACAGTAGAGAGCCAGTACTGTTACAGATATAATAAAATGCAGGAGTAGATTCTTACCTGTGTGTTACTGGAAATACTGCAGTATCACTCTGTCCCTGTTGTCTGTGTCGTCCTCTTCGTCTTCCTCCTCTTCACTCTCCGCAGGCTCCACAGCGGCCACAACACCACCATCTGGACCATCCTCCTGCAGGAAAGGCACCTGGCGTCGCAAAGCCAGGTTGTGAAGCATGCAGCAGGCCACGATGATATGACACACCTTCTTTGGTGAGTACATTAGGGATCCACCTGTCATATGCAGGCACCTAAACCTGGCCTTCAGGAGGCCGAAGGTCCGCTCGATCACCCTCCTAGTACGCCCATGGGCCTCATTGTACCGTTCCTCTGCCCTTGTCCTGGGATTCCTCACTGGGGTCAATAGCCAAGGCAGGTTGGGGTAACCAGAGTCACCAATTAGCCACACACGCTGTCTCTGTAGCTGTTCCATCACATAAGGGATGCTGCTATTTCGCATGACGTACGCGTCATGCACTGACCCTGGGAACTTGGCATTTAAATGGGAGATGTACTGGTCAGCCAAACAGACCACCTGGACATTCATCGAATGATAACTTTTTCGGTTCCTGTACACCTGTTCATTGTCTTTTGGGGGGACCAAAGCCACATGGGTACCATCAATGGCACCAATGATATTGGGAATGTGTCCAAGGGCATAGAAATCACCCTTCACTGTAGGCAAGTCACCCACCTCAGGGAAAATGATGTAGCTCCGCATGTATTTCATCAGGGCAGACAACACTCTGGACAATACCCTTGAAAACATAGGCTGAGACATCCCAGATGAAATGGCCACTGTAGTTTGAAATGATCCACTAGCCAAAAAATGGAGTACTGACAGCACCTGCACTGGAGGCGGAATCCCTGTGGGTTGGCGGATGGGTGACATCAGGTCTGGCTCCAGCTGGGCACACAGTTCCTGTATAGTGGCACTGTTGAGTCTGTAGGTGAGTATGACATGTCGTTCTTCCATTGTCGACAGGTCCACCAGCGGTCTGTACACAGGAACATTCCTCCGTCTCCTCGCAAGTCCCAGCGGACGGTGTCTAGGAAGGACAACATGGAGCACAGAGTCAATCAACCCACAGGTAAGTTCCCACAGCCTGCACAGTACACGAATCTCTCTGGATTGAATGGCTTGTATGAGTGTCGATGCAAGGCCTAGCCATGTGTGACGCAGTAGGAATTAAGCCATGTGGGCCCTTGAAATGGCGGCTGCCTGACCTGTGAAGTGAGACAATGTGAAGTGAGGTCATTGCGCTGGCGTGGCACGCCGTGGCAGTAGGCGGTCGAAGACCGCGGCGCAAAGCAGCATTGGTTAACATTGAACCCTATGGGTTTCAGGAGCCAATGACGATGTGCGCCGGCGGGCGCAGTACGCACCGCCGCGGTACGCACCGCCGCGGGCGTGACCGCCATTTTCTCTTTGCTTAATCACACGAGACCTGAGCATCCACAGGAGAGGACCTATACTGCAACTGCTGCTGTGACCTCGGTCTGGAAGTGACAATGGCTGCTGCGACTGGGGAAAGGGCCCCGCCTTCAGTTCCGAAGAGTTGGAGAAGCTCGTGGACGGGGTCCTCCCCCAGTATGCGCTACTCTACGGTCCTCCAGACCAACAGGTGAGTACACGGGGGCCAATGCATAGTGGGCAATGCCTGTGATGAGTGGGGTGGATGTACGATGAGGGGAGGGGAGCGAATTACGAATGCATGGCATGACAGATGAGAGCATGTGCCACATGGCAAGTTTGAGGAGGGGGGACCACTCACATCGAGCATGCAGAAAAGTGATGATGTTTCTTTCCCCCCCCTGTACATGTCACATAGGTCAGCGCCCATCAGAAGATCGATATTTGGCGTGCCATCGCCAAGGACGTCCAGGCCCTGGGGGTCCACAACAGACGGGGCACCCACTGCCGCAAGAGGTGGGAGGACATCCGCCGCGGGAGCAGGAAGACCGCCGAGGCTCTACTGGGGATGGCCTCCCAACCTAGGAGGGGTGCCAGTCATACCTTGACCCCCCTGATGTCCCGGATCCTGGCGGTGGCCTACCCCGATTTAGATGGGCGCTTGAGGACATCACAGCAGACACAAGGGGGTGAGTACCAGCACATTCAGCTATATTTGCGCGCAGTGGAGGTGCCTGGGTGGGGGAGGAGGGCTGTGGGTATCCCTAGGCCAGGGCGATTTCTGTAGGCTAGGCCCATCCGTGAGGTATGGTCCTGTGCCCCCGCCCCCCACCTCTGTAGGGTGCCTAGTAACGCTATTCATGGACCTGTGTATTCTGTGTGGGCAGTTGTCGCCCATAGGCTTGTAGGGCATGTCCCAGTGAATGAGTAGTGTACCCCAAGTGCGCAGCGTAGTGCAGGGGGCTTCTGTGTCTGTCCTCTCCGCCAACGGTGTCCCCAATGCATGCACTCAACTTGTCTTTATTTCTCCACCCCCCCATTTTCTTTGTTTTTCTGTGAATGTGTGCATTAGCATCATCAGGCGGAGGAGAAGTGGTATCGGCGCAAGAGGGAGCTGCATCTCACATGGCCCCGGAGGGCCATGCAACGGACTCCGACATGACCAGTGAGACGGAGGGCGAGGGGGGCTCCACCACGGGGACCCGTGCAGACGTCAGTGACACCAACACGTCCTCGGATGGGAGCTCCCTTGCGGTGGCGGCAACATCCGTGCCCACCGATACTACAGGTACAGCCGCCACCCAGCGCACCAGCTCCGCCCTCCCAGCAGCCCCTCGGCCTTCGGCCCGTGCCCGCACGGCCAGGAAGGCGGCCATCTCCTTCGCCCCAGGCACCTCAGGCCCTGCCCCAGTCACCCCTGCTGCCCTCAGTGAGGAGGTCATTGACCTCCTGAGGACCATCATTGTTGGGCAGTCTACCCTTTTGAATGCCATCCAGGGTGTGGAGAGGGAGGTGCATCAAAGCAATGCATACCTGGAGGGCCTTCATTCGGGTCAGGCTGCCCATCAGCGATCGTTCAACGCTCTGGCCTCAGCACTGACGGCAGCGATTGTCCCTGTCTCCAGCCTCCCTCTTCTAACTCCCTCCACCCAGTCCCACTCCCCTGTTCCTCTGCCTATCCCATCCACACCTACAGACCAGCCTGCACACACCTCAACACCCAAAGGAAGCTCATCCAGACATAAGCACCACAGAACACACAAGCATTCACACAAGCAACATACAGATGCAGACATGCCAACAGCCACTACCTCCTCTGTGTCCCCCACCTCCTCGTCTCCCTCCTCCCTCCCTGTGACGTCTACACTCACACCTGCATGCACACCACCATCAGCCAGTACACCCATCACCAGCACACCCTCCAGCCCAGTCCGCACACGTGCAGTCACCACCCCCACTGCCATGTACACGTCCCCTGTGTCCTCTCCCAGTGTGTCTGTCACCCCGCTTCCGAACCACACAAACGCAGGCAGGCACCCAACCAACAGCCATCCACCTCACGTCAGCCTCCAGCCCAAGCACCTGCACCCAAAGACACCAGACTTGACTCTCCTACAACCACATCCTCTTCCTCCACTCCCATACCCACTCCAGCTACCCTTCCCATTGCTCCTAAAAAACTATTCCTTTCTAAACTGGACCTCTTTTCCTCACCTGACCCACCCCCTCCATCTCGTAAGAGTTCCAAAAACACCTCAGCCACCACCAGCCCAGCAACTCCCAAGAACGTTGTGCCTGGTTTTTGGAGTCCGCCCTTTCCTTGGGCAGGGACATCGGCCAGCAGCAAAGGCACAGCCAGCCCCCCCCCTGGGAAGGGAACTCAAGGGCAGGCGCGACAGGCCTGATACGCCTGCCCCCAAGATGGGTAGCCTTGCACCGTCACCTGCCACATCGGGTAAGGGAGCCAAGGGCCACAGAGAGTCTGCCAAGGAGGGCAAGGGCAGCAAAGCGCAAAAGTCAGGGAGCAGCCGACCTGGCCATGAGGGCCCCACCAGCCCCATTCCGGGGGTATCGGAGGAGACCCAGGGCCCCAGGACTCCATCACAGGAGGGCCCCGCAACGGAAAGGTCCGATGCTGACTGAGCGGGAAGTATTGGCCAGGTGTGGTTCACTCGAAACACAAGACAGGCACCGCTGAACAGGGCCCCGCCGTGAGGAGCACCGCTGAACAGGGCCCCGCCAAGACAGGCACCGCTGAACAGGGCCCCGCCGTGAGAAGCACCGCTGAACAGGGCCCCGCCGTGAGGAGCACCGCTGAACAGGGCCCCGCCGTGAGGAGCACCGCTGAACAGGGCCCGCCAAGACAGGCACCACTGAACAGGGCCCCGCCGTGAGAAGCACCGCTGAACAGGGCCCCGCCGTGAGGAGCACCGCTGAACAGGGCCCCGCCAAGACAGGCACCGCTGAACAGGGCCCCGCCGTGAGAAGAACCGCTGAACAGGGCCCCGCCGTGAGGAGCACCGCTGAACAGGGCCCGCCGTGAGAAGCACTGCTGAACAGGGGCCCGCCATGAGAAGCACCGCTGAACAGGGCCCGCCCGTGAGGAGCACCGCTGAACAGGGCCCCGCTGTGAGGAGCACAGCTGAACAGGGCCCCGCCAAGACAGGCACCGCTGAACAGGGCCCCGCCGTGAGAAGCACCGCTGAACAGGGGCCCGCCGTGAGAAGCACCGCTGAACAGGGCCCCGCCGTGAGGAGCACCGCTGAACAGGGCCCCGCCGTGAGAAGCACCGCTGAACATGGCCCACCAAGACAGGCACTGCTGAACAGGGCCCCGCCGTGAGGAGCACCGCTGAACAGGGCCCGCCGTGAGAAGCACCGCTGAACAGGGCCCCGCCAAGACAGGCACCGCTCCGCTGGGCCCTCCTGTCAAGCACCGCTCCGCTGGGCCCTCATCTCAAGCACCGCTCCGCTGGGCCCTCATCTCAAGCACCGCTCCGCTGGGCCCTCATCTCAAGCACCGCTCCGCTGGGCCCTCATCTCAAGCACAGCTCCGCTGGGCCCTCCTGTCAAGTACCGCTCCGCTGGGCCCTCCTGTCAAGCACCGCTCCGCTGGGCCCTCATCTCAAGCACCGCTCCGCTGGGCCCTCATCTCAAGCACCGCTCTGCTGGGCCCTCCTGTCAAGCAACGCTCCGCTGGGCCCTCATCTCAAGCACCGCTCCGCTGGGCCCTCCTGTCAAGCACCGCTCCGCTGGGCCCTCATCTCAAGCACCGCTCTGCTAGGCCCTCCTGTCAAGCACGGCTGGCCCATTGGCAGGCCCGGTTCTGTGTCGGGAAGGGCTTCACGAGGCACTCTGCCCACCATGCCTCCTCTATGACCAGTGGACTCTGTAATCCACCTGATGGACTGTGGCTTTGCACCCCCCAAGATGGCACAGTGGGCAATCCACCCACTGTAGAGACTTGAGAGACTGTGGCTTTGCACTCCCCAGGATGGCACAGTGGGCAATCCACCCACTGTAGAGACTTGAGAGACTGTGGCTTTGCACTCCCCAGGATGGCACAGTGGGCAATCCACCCACTGTAGAGACTTGAGAGACTGTGGCTTTGCACTCCCCAGGATGACACAGTGGGCATGGAGGCCCTTCGTGGATCTGGCGTCGTGGACTCATGTGGCTGAGGTGCCCCCACTTCCCTTCCCCCTGAGGTGCCAGTATTTTATTTTTGTGATGCCCCAGCAGTGTTCTCTCCAATGGACTCGATCTTGTGTGTGGGCTTTGCCCATGTGTTGCTGCACATTGGCCCACGGACATTTGAACTTTGCAAAACTGTGCCGGACTTTTGCTACTTGTATATATATAGTTCTAGATGTGTAATAATTCTTTATATATTGCTAAGTTCGCTATACTTAATTATTGCTATAATATAGTTCTATTTTTACAATCATTGCCTTTTGTCTTTGCATTTTTGTTTTGGGGGTTTGGGGGTGTCACTCTGACTTTTTAATCTGCATTGGTGTGTAGGTATTTCGGTGGGGGTGAGGGTGGGGGTGGGTGTGTGGCGTATGTGTGTGCCAGTAACCTTTCCTCCTCCTCCCTCCCCTGTGTCGTAGGTGCAGTACTCACCGTTGTCGTCTGCGGCGACGTTCGTGATCCTGGAAGAAGAGCAGGAAGGCAATGGCTGGGAGGATGTGGAGTTCCGGTTCCATGCTGTCCCGATTACGCATGGAGTGTGTCGAGGTGAGCGTTTTCCATTGGAAATGTCTGTTTCCGCCATGTTTTTATCGGCGGGGCTCCCGCCCCGGAAAAGGTGGCGGATTGGTGAGTCGTGATAGGGTGGGCGGTACATTGTCTGCCGCCTGGCTGTTGGCGGTGACCGCCGCGCTGTTTGTTTGTGCCGCCGTGGCGGTCGGAGTGTTAAAGCGGTGGCCTGTGTTGGCGGTTCCCGCCAGGGTCAGAATTCCATTTTTTGGACCGTCAGCCTGTTGGCGGGTTGGCCGCCGCTTTAACACTGACCGCCAGGGTCGGAATGACCCCCTTAGTGTCCATGATTGCCTGTAGCACTTTTTCGAATTGTATAGAGTGGGATTGGAGTGTGCTCTCAAGTGATTGCAAGGTTGGGATTTGCTGTTGGTCGCTGGGCGCCGGGCCAGGCGCAGTTCGTTCTTGATTTTTAGCTGACTTGGACTTCCCAGCCATTGTTTTATCTTTTGAGTAACTCCCACAGCTAGGGGGCGACTTAGTTGTTTGTTTCTAGAATGGCTGGGCGCCCTAAGAGCACCGGTTCTCCTTCCGACCTATAATGTCCTATTTTCGCCCCTATAGCCTGCTTGTGGGCCCTTTCTATCAGTTCTGTCTGTAGTTGTGTTGTGTTGGATCGATTGGATCAGTTGGGGGGGGTCTTGTTGCTGCTGGTTGGGTGCTCCGGTCCAGGGGTGCGTGTAGGTGCCCCCACAGGGTGCCCACCCTGTGTATAGCCTCTGCGGGGTCCAGGCGGCCCAGGTGCCCGCAGTGGTTCACCACCGACACCGCTCCTGCGCGTGTCCGTAGGCCCCCGCTGACGCAGCACAGGGAGGCCTGCAGGGGAGGCCAGTGTTGTCAAGGGCGATGGCACAGAGGGTTGGGGGGGGGTGCCTCCTGGTTAATCCGCCCCCTCGGCTATTTTTTTTTTCCAGACCATGTTATTGCCCCCTTTTTTGCTTTTCTCTGTCCCCCCGCTTCTGGGGGGGGGGGAGGCAATTGTTTCCTTAGTTGGGCGGTGTGGGGGGCTATCCCCGATGTGTTTGTGCACTGCACCCTTGGATCGGGTGAGCACCTGTGAGGCCTTGCTTTTTCCCCCCTCTGCAGTCGCTTTGTGTCCTCTGCGCGTCCGGGCCGTTTCCGGCGCCCGGACGCAGCGCCACCACTCCACCGTGCCCCCTCGTATATGGTACGCGGGGACGATCCGCCCTGCAATAGAGAGGCCCGCCGGCTCTCTCCGCTCGGATCTGCTGGGAGGGAGGGAAGGGGGGACGCAGCGGCGAGGGGAGAGGCCGCTCCGATGCACAGGCCTCACTCCTTGGGGCCTCCCCCTCCCTGAAGGCCCCCAGCCGCTTACCTCCGCCCCTGCCGCACCGGGGCACTCCGCTCTTCTTTCTTCGGGGCTCGAGCCTCCGAGGCGCCATCACTGCACGGCCTCGCTCGTGCCTCCGCGCTCGCACACTCCCCGCTCCTGTATGGCTCTGCTCGGTCCCCCGGTTCTTGGGCGACCCCGGGACCGGATGTGTTCTTCAGGGTTCCGATCTCCTGGTCAGGAGCGGCCTGCAGGATCGTTTCTCCGGGACAAGTCGGATCTCTCTGCTTAGGCGTCCGACTCGGTCGCCATCTTGGCTCCTCCCCTCGCATGATATGTTAAATGATATTATTGACAACATCACTGATCATATCTTCATTTTTTTTTGTCATTTCAACGTCTAATACCAACATCACTTAAACCTTTGTTTTTTTCAGTGAATATGTATTACACAGCGGTGGCTGCCATTGTGTGGTTATGGTTAGGGCATAGTTTCCATTGGAAGAGCATTTTTTTGTTTCGTTAATAGCTTTAGTGTTGTTTGGTTAATCTTCACAAAACCTTTAAAAAAAGCAAATTAATTTACCTCATCTTCTTTCTGGAAAATGTTGGGGTGAACTGTCAAGCAGGGTTCAAGAAAAAGGAGGCATCCCAAAACATTGATTTGCTATGTTAATTGCTATACGAAAAGTCAGTTGCAGCTCTAGAAAAAATGGGGGAACGGAGTTGCACCAGTTTTGACTAAGAGTTAAAACTTTACATAGAAAGCAAGGTTTGTGTGATTTGGTATCAATCTGTTTAGCAGTTTTTAAGTAATTTGTGTTTAAAGAGGTGGTCAGGTTGGCATGAAGGGGTTAAAAAAACAGAATATCTTGACTGTCCAGATATGCTCTGAATGACCACTATAAAGTGAACTAGCAAATCCTATTTGGCTGGCCACAACCTGAGCAACATGTTGTGGCAGTCATTACAGAACACAGGAACATGGTTCTTGCGTCCTGAAAATGAGTTTAAAAAAGGGGGCAAAGTGAGCACACCTGGCCCTGAAGGGAATGTGGTGTTATTCCAATGGACCCATCATTGCTTTCCTGGCTGCATCATGTAACAAATGTTGTGGCAGCAATTACAGCTCTTGGGGCCATGGTGTCCATCGAAATGCATATAGGGAAAACTTGTATTTAAGGGTCACAAAAAGGAGAACTTTTAAAGGATGATAACAGATTTTATCCAATCTTTAAATCATTTTAGCATTTTTGTGGTGGTACCGTTACAATGTTAGGAATTGTGGTGTGTTCAAAGGTGATTTTATCCTGCAAAAATTGCTGCACCTTTGTTGGCATTTGATGAAGCATGTTGTAATGATTCATCCACTTGTAAAGGAGGGGAGTTTAATTTGTTATTCTTCAATAAACCCTGGCACTCTACAGAGAGTCACAGTCTTCTCCTGGAAGCTCTTCTTTCTAACTCCACTTTCCTCATCTACCTTCCATTATATCACAGTACTAACATTCTATTGGCTGCTATTATATTACGGCATCTCACAGTGTCCAAAACTGTTATTATTCAAAGTATTTATGTTCATCATAACATATCTTCCCCTCTAATATTAATAAATACACATACAATTGAATTAAACAACTCTTTACATATTAGAAAAACAGAAATAAATAGGAATCTACAGCTAAATGCTAAATGATATTACCAATACACTGGTATACAGAAAATATGGAGTGAACAACATAACTACATTTATAAAATGAGTTCACTTAAATAAATAATCCTCATACCTGATGGGTTTCTTTATTATACAACCAAATCTTCCAGTCTGTACCCCCAGACTCTTATTTTATCTTATGTTACTGGTACTACCTGTGGCTGAGCCAGTATCATCCTCATTATTGTACACACAGCTTCTTTCATTACTACCATTATTATTATTATTCACTCTCTCATCCCATTCAGGTAATCATTCCTTATTCAACCATGGAACAGGAATTGTATTGCCTTGTGTAAAAACTGAGATTCGACCCATAAACCAAATCCTCCCAACACCTAGTACAGACTTACAAGAAATGTTCTTTACTTGTACCTGTTGTCACTTTTCTTCGAGAAGGCAGGAAGCTTAACTTTAAGAATATGACCTACAGCAACTTGATCATTCTTACAACCATGATTATTGTCATAATAAGCTTTATATGTATTCTGGGCCTGTATTAATTTTTCTTTGACCACTGATGGTGACCAATCTACCAGCCTGGATGCTGACATCCACTCCATGTTATCCTTTGAAAAAGAAATACTCTGCCTCATTAGTCCAAAAGGGCTTTGTCCCATAGAGACACACAGAGAAATCCTATATGTGTGTATATACATATATATATGTGTATGTTATTCTATGCTTAACATGTTCATAGGTCATTGCATAGCTCCTAGATAAGTTGTTATATTAGATACTTATGAATTCCTGCTCTCGTTTTTATATCACACCGAACAAATGTTTTCTTATCATAAACGTTTCACGATTCAAAAATTGAGGAAAACAATAAATGTTAGAAAAGCACACTTATTAATTCACTTCAAATATTCCAAATCTTGAAAGTCTGTGTTTATACAATACTATTTTTCTTCTCATATTATTATACCCATTATTATATTCCTTGAACATATAGGGGGTCATTCTGACCCTGGCGGTCATGGGCCGCCAGGGCCAACGACCGTGGGAGCACCGTCAACAGGCTGGCGGTGCTCCCATGGGCATTCTGACCGCGGCGGTACAGCCGCGGTCAGATACGGGAAACCGGCGGTATCCCGCCGGTTTCCCGCTGCCCAAGGGAATCCTCTTACCGCCAGCCTGGTTCTGGTGGTTTTGACCGCCAGAACCTGGCTGGCGGTAACGGGTGTCGTGGGGCCCCCTAACAGGGCCTCAGCAAGATTTTCAGTGTCTGCGAAGCAGACACTAAAAATCGCGACGGGTGCAACTGCACCCGTCGCACCCCTTCCACTCCGCCGGCTCCATTCGGAGCCGGCATCCTCATGGAAGGGGGTTTCCCGCTGGGCTGGCGGGCGGCCTTCTGGCGGTCACCCGCCAGCCCAGCGGGAAACTCAGAATAACCGCGGCGGTCTTTTGCCAAGCTCAGAATGACCCCCATATTCCCTTACTATGTATTTACATATCTATTTATTTATTACTCTAGTCCTACTGTACTACAGAAAAAAATAAATAGAAATAAATAAAATACAATCTATAAATAAAATTCAAATAATTAATAAGTATATTAAAGTTAAAAAAATAATAATACTACTGAATAAATAAATTAAATAAAAATAAAAAAATGATAAAATAGTATATGTATATATATATATGCTTATATATATATTTATATACAATTATAAATAAATAAAAATTATATAAATGTAATCTCTTGTGAGCTTTAGTTTGTCTACCCATCATCATATGTTATGTCTCTTTCAATCTATCCTCCATCCCCACTCTGACTCATCCTAAACCCATTCTACTACTTTCATCACCACAATAACCCTGCCTAAGCTCTTCCTTCCTCTTCCACATCTAGCTCACCCAAACCTCAATTTACTACCATGATCTTCCAAACAGTCCTACTAAATTCTCCTTCATTTATCTCACCTTGAGGGGCGGAGCTTGCCCGGGTGCAAGATGGCCATGTGTTAGCAGAGCTCCGCCGGCCACATTCAATCCGACATGATATCCTGAGGCTGCGGAGACATATGACCTCTTTCGCATATACCACTGCCGGTCACTCCATGCAGGGACTTGCAAAAATGGCAAACCGGCATTCCTAAGGCGCTCCTGGGACTACGGAGACTGGGACGGGTCAGAGGCGAATGCGGTGCAGGGGGAGACCCTTGACTGGTACGGCTCCTCGTCACAGGACTACAGAGAGATCGCCCAAGATTATATACGCTATGCTCGGCCCGACACGGGCGGATGCGAGGATGGACCAGTGACGGAGGATCGGCCAGGAAAGAGGAATGAGGCAGTGGAGCGGTGGTGATCCTGGAGGCTGCCCACGTGGCCTGGGGTGAGGCCAAAATGGATGGGAGGCTGTCATGGCGCAGGGGGAGGATCGGGCAAGCGAGACGCCGTGCGCTTCTTGCCATGGGGCTGCAGAGGTCTCTCACAAAATAGCTTGGCCCGACGCAAGAGGAAGTGAGGTCAGGCTAACGACAAAAGATCAGCATGGGAGAGATGCGAGGCAGAAAGGGCGTAGGAGCTCTGGAGGTGGCCTACGATGCTTAAGACAAGGTGGGGACGGTGTGGCGGCCCCCAGCCAACGAGTGGAGGACCTGACAGGTGTGACGCTGCACGCTCCTTGCCGTGAGGTGACAGAGAGCTTCTGTAGCCTGGAATTGGTTGTGAGTGGCCTAGTGGAAGCGGGCGCATGGTGAGATCGCCGATGGAGCTCTGATACGTGGAGGAGCGCATCGTAGGGGCAGGGAAGGTTTAGGAGGCGGAGTGCGGAGGGCCAACGAAGGTACAGGCACGACGTTGAGCAGTGCACTCTGAGGCCTGCCCTCTGCGGTGTGCTGCTGTGGCTGCCCTCATGGGAGATGCTGGGGGCATGGATACTACTGAGCAGAGGGTAAAGGTGCTCATCATCAGTGCAGAGACATAGGGGCCCGAGACGCGTGTCCCATTATACATCAACGCGACAGGGGCGTCCCCCTGTGGTGCCTATTGGGCGAGTGCTTCCTGTGAATCAGCCAAGGCGTGAATCATGGTCAAAACTGATAAAAATCAACCTAAATTGCACTTTGACCAGCGAAAACCACAGAAAACTGCTGGGGAGCGAGCGGCGGTGGATACGCCTGAAAGAGAGGATATTCCTCAGGGGAAGAATCGGAGCTGAAGCAGATACTAGCCGCAATGCAGCAAAGCCTTTCCCAAATAGACAGTAAGATTGACTCTCTCTCCTTGAGAATGGTCAGGATGACAGAGAGGCTGGAGAAACATGCGGATCGGTTAGACCAGTCGGAGGGACACATTTCCGACGAAAAGGAGGACGGCCAGTTAACTATGTCCTCTAGTCAGACCAAGATGAATAAAGCACTGATGGCTCTATAGACGAAAGTAGATGATTTAGAAGCTAAATCCTGCAGGAATAATCTCCGCATAGTGGGTTTAGCAGAATCCACTGACATTGACAGCATGGAAGGATATATAGAACGCCTGCTCATTCAACCGCTGGGTCGTGACACATTTTCCAGCCTATTTGTGGTCGAGAGAGCGCACCATTTGCTGTGGCCTGGCCACCCCCGGGTGTCCGCCGAGACCTATGATAGCCAAATTATTGAATTACAGAGACTGGGATGCTGCATTGCCGTGAGCCAGAGAGCTCAAAACCCTTCAACATGAAGGGATGATGATCTCGCTTTATTCAGACTTTACACAGCAAGTGCAAGAGGCAAGATGACAATTTATCCCAGGGAAGAGACAGCTACGAGATCTACGACTGGAATACCGCATGCTGTAACCAATTAGGCTGCGGGTGATGGTGGATGGCAAGCCCCTCCTCTTCACAGATCATAAACTCCTTACCCAATTCCTGAAGCGACAGATGGCCGGGGGGGACGAGAAATGGCGGACACACCCCTATGAGATGGCTGTGACTAGAATATTTGAGACTGCAGGTTGAAACAGGAAGATGGTGCCTGCGTCTACTGGGTGAGGGGGGCAAGGGGCTGACACAAAAGCAACTTGGACTTGATAATGATAGAACTTTGAGTGTTTTAATTGTGCACTAAATTTAGGCAGTGGAAAAGCGTAGTAAGACATAAAAGGTACGGAAGAGGGGACTTAGGGTGAATAACACGCAGTAACTAGATATTAGGCAACCACAATAAGGCAGGTGGCTGGCAGCAGATGGATGATAAAGCCCAGCCGGACAACATCCACCCTAGCGTGTGGAACACTTACTGAATCAAGGGGGTGTTACTTTGTTTAATGGGTGGGTGGGGGCGGGATGTGTATTTGTGGACAGGCGAGTTGGGGGTAATGCCTGTTGTGGGTGGGGGAGGGGATCCACAGCGAGTTTTCAGTTAAGAGGGTTGTCCTTGTAAAACGATTGCAGACTCACTCTCACAATAAGGTAGGCACTATGATATACACATCATGTAGCTAATGACAAACTACACTTCAGAACCAGACACTGGTAAGGGTTCGGACATCGTGAGAATGGTCACATGGAATGTTAGAGGATTAAATGATGCCAGAAAAGTGAGAAAGGTAGTGGCCTACCTACAGAGGCACAGAGTGGACCTAGGTCTTTTACAGAAAACATACCTGACACCAGATAGCACCATGCTTACTCCTAAGAGAATGCAGGGACACATTCTAGCAGCAGGGTTCATGTCCCATTCCAGGGGGGTACTGATATGGGCATCGGGACCACTCCGGTTTCTGCCTCCGAGAGAGTGGAATGGACCCCAACGGCAGGTATAGATTGGCGTGCTACACTAAAGGGGACCTCACGTTTCTCCTGATTGGGATTTATGGTCCCAGTTTTGATAACCCCCAATTTTACTATGAGTTGGCAGCCAGGGCGGTCGCCTGGGGGGGTCTCCTGCAGATATGTGGAGGTGATTTCAATTGTACCTTAGACCCTCTACTTGACAGGTTGGGAGGCACACATAGGAAACCGGCCTCTGCAGCCAAGGCGGTGAACCGTAGCAGCAGAGTTGGGATTGGTCGATATATGGCGATACAGACACCCCACTGGGGGGGTTCACTCACTACTCGACAGTTCATGATTTACATACACAAATTGACCTCTGGCTGGACTCCAAGAGCACTGCTGGCCTCATGCAGGTGATAGACCTCTGGCCTAGAACATACTCAGATCATTCACCAGTTCCGTTAAAGATAACTTTGGGTCCAAAACCTATCCCCTTGTTCACGTGGAGGTCCCCCATACTCGTTGTTGGACTTCAGGTAAATTTCTGCTCCGTAGACAGCATGTGCACAGTTTGGGAAACATTTAAAGTGTATATCTGTGGGATTACCATAGCAAAACATGCAGGGGCGTCATGCCCACTTGGAGAAAGAGCTCGCTCAGTTAGAGCAGGAACACCTACTCACGGCAGACAGACACGTTCTAGGCCGCATATACACCAAGTTGGTGGAATTTCAGGACACAGCACTCACTGAGGTTCAGCATATGGGGAAATATGCAACAGCCCGTATCTACGGGGAGGGTGAGAGACCAGGGGTGGTACTGGCAGGCACATAACTCCCCAACAGAGAGAAAGACACTATTATGGCAATACAGGATTAGGATGGTAACGTGATAACGGATCCGGAGTGAATAGCAACTAGGCTTTGCAAGTACTATGCAGCCCTCTATACTTCTAAAATTGCCCCAAATCTGGACGCCACGTTAGACTACCTGATGCACATCGAAAAGCCATGGCTGTTGGATGCGGACAGAGAGCCCCTTATGGCGCATCTGACAACAGTGGAGATGAGCAGGGTCCTCAGGGGTATGGCAGAGGGGAAGGGCCCAGTGTCAGATGGGTTGACAGTGAAGTTTTATAAAGCTTTCTAAGAACTATTGTTCCCACATCTGAAGGCAGTGTATGCAGAGATGTCGGAGGCCGGGGTGATGCCGCCCTCAATGCGAGAGGCGATGCTAATTGCGTTGCTGAAGCCTGGCAAATCTCCAGTGCAATGTTCATCCTATAGGCCGCTATCATTAATAAATGTTGACACCAAAATCTATGCTAAGATCCTAGCAGACCGGTTGGCCATACTTTTACCCAAATTGATTAAATCAGAGCAATCAGGGTTTATCCTCAGCCATAATCTCACAGCTAATCTCGGCACAGTGTTTGGTGTCATGCAAAACTTGAACCCTGAGACAAGAGCTGTGGCAGTCTTCCTGGATGCGGAGAAGGCCTTGGATTCTGTGGAGTGGCACGTTTTGATGGCGGTCCTCTGGCGTTTAGGGGTGGAGGACGTTTTCTTACATTTAGTGAAAACATTATATGAGAAGACTTTGGCCAGGATCAGAATTAATGGCTCTGTATCAGATGCATTCAACATTTCCAGGGGTACAAGACAGGGGTGTCCGTTGTCGCCCCTGTTGTACGCGATAGTCACGGAACCGCTCACATGTGCGTTGGCCTCAGATTCCAGAACTACAATCTGGTGATCTCGGCATATGTCGATGACACCTTACAATACATCCGAGACCCACATCATAACCTAGCACCGATATTGTGACAGATCATAAAATATGGCCCCCTTTCTGGTCTGCAGATCAACTGGGACAAATCCATTGTGTTGCCACTGACGCCAGCCACGACTCCCGTGGGTATGGACTTCCCCCTTAAGTGGGAAACTGGATCAGTTCGATATCTGGGAATTCAGGTCCTCCCAGACCCCAAGAGACTAATGACAGATAATTATGATGTTGCAATTAAAGCACTGGCGAAGGATGTGGAGAGATGGATCAGATTGCCACTCTCGTTGGTGGGTCAGATAGCCCCCATGAAAATGGTGGTGCTTCCGAGATTTTTATTCCTCTTCCAGAATATCCCTATGTTGTTGCTGAGGGCGGTTTTTACAACCTTGAGGGCCCTGCTTATTCCACTAGCATGGGCAGGAAAGCAGCCGAGAATCCAGTGGCAGACATTGATCCTGCTGTACAAGATGGGGGGACTTAATGCACCTGATCTAGAGACATGCTATAGAGTAACTCAAGCTATGTTTGCCCACACCTGGACACATGGCTCTCAGGACTTGCCACACTTAAAACTGGGATGTGAGCTGCCTGCCTCATATCCTTTGCCTAGCAAGATATTTCAATCCCCATCTCACAGATATAGGGGGTTTGCCTCCTTGAATACTACTGCACAGGCTTGGCATAGCCTGATGACTCTAGAGTGGTGTGCATTGTATGTGTTGGGGTGTGATAAAAATGGGGTGAAGGCAATGCATCAGTTAAACATCAAGACACTGGGAGACGTTTTCCATGAGGGTGGCATGCGCACCTGGGCAATGATGGTGAAGCAGGTGAAAGCAACGATCCCGCTCATGCAATATCACTTTTACAGAGCCAGACACGCAATGAGCGCTGTTTTGGGTGAGGAGCTGCAGGAACCACCAGCCATACAGTCCCTCTCTATGATTATTACAGATGTGCAACCCCAGCGGTTTGTGTCTAGACTCTACACACATGCGCAGAAGACGCGTTTGCATGTGCTGATAAAGGCCAGAATCGAATGACAGAGAGATTTGGGAATACAGTTAACGGATGACTAGTGGCAACACTGCTGCTCAATGACCTGCAGGATTTCATTGAATGGCAGGCACCGCCTGATACACTTTAAATACATAAACATGGTGTACTATACACCCCTCAAACTTTATAAATTTGTATTGCTCACAGAGGCCACCTGCCCCAGAAGTGGGGAAGACCAGGTGGGTTTTTTGCATATGGCATGGTCCTGTCCAGGCATCCAGCAGTTCTGGGGTAAAATATTTTTAGAATTAGAAAGTATAGGGGGACAGCGGCTGGAATGCACACCGCTCCTGGTGCTGCTCATCTGTGACAGGGAGGTGCAGAAAACGGATCGGCATTTGATATCCATGGGACTGTTGCTGGCTAAGCGTAGGATAGCCATGCGATGGGATCGAGTGCCACTGCTGACGATGTGGGAATGGCACACTGACATGTTATATTGCAACAAGCAAACAGAAGCATTTAATGAACTGGCTCCTCCAACCATCAGACCTACACAATATTGGGGAGTTTATAAGAACTACCTTATCAGTAAAGAAACAGGTGCACCTGAGGGAGGTGGGTCTCGCGGCACAAGGAACGATAGCCCCCATGAACATGCTGCAAGTGTCTAATGGGCTCTGGGTACCAACGGATGACTGAGACCCACAATGTATTAAAGTCAGAGGGCTAGGGTGGATTCTAGGAAGGTCCTCATTAAGAGGTATTGTTTTGGTCCGAATTCATTGCTGTAGTAAGAGAAGACACCTATAATACAGTATTTGACTGTGAGAAGTACATTGAAATTGTAAATGTGTGAAAATGCAATTGCACCTTGTTTAAGAGTTTTATCCAAAAAGCATAAATAAAGATATTTAAAAAAATTATCTCAGTTTTGACTATTCCAAAACCCCTCCCGCTACTATGATCTCCCTAACCCTTTCCACAGACTCTTCCCTCCTCCATCTCTCCTTTACTCATCCCAAGCTTCATCCTATTGCTATAAACTCCCAATGAACAATTCTGGATTCTTCCCTCCTCTATCCCTCCATTACTCTAGTCATCCAACTAACAAACTCACACATCTTCTGTTCAAATTAACTTATAATAATACTAAAACTGTACTCATATTTCCCTATACTAATCCACCACTAGTTCCTCTTGGGGTCCAGAGTAGCGTGCTACTCGTTGAAAAGCGCTTCAACACCTCATCAGAGATAGCAAGCGCTATATAAATACTATTACAATACAATACAATACAATATGCCCACACTGCACATAGTAACTCTATCCTGCAATTCTTGCCTGCGTTATTAGCTAACTTTTTACCACCCTGTTGAAGCGCTCAACAGCACAATTACCTGCTGAGTGGTATATTGAAGTGGTTATATGTTTAATTCCATTCATTTTGATAAAGATTGGTGCCTTGCAAATATAATTTTGATATTTTGAAATGCAGTTTGACATTCTTCCATCCAAGAAAATTCCTTCTTATTTTGAAGTCACCACCTAATGGGTTTTACTTGAAAAATTGCTAACAGATTTTGAATAAAATTCTGCCAATCCCAAAAATGCCCTTACATCATCTTTACTCTTACTCTTAGGGGAAAGTGATTTTTTATAGCTTCCATCAGATGCGCCTTGGGTTTAATACCGACTCCACTCACCTTACCCAAATATGTCACCTTCTCTTGGGCACATTTGCACTTATAATATTGTGCAGTGAGACACTCTAACACTTGTGAAAATCTGGCATCATGTTCCTCCTTTGTTTTTCCCTTGACTAAAATGCCATATTGGAAAAATATGACCTGGTTCAATCCTTTAAAAAATTGTACATCATAAGCTGGAATATGGCGGTCACCGATGCCAATCCAAAATGAACCATTACAAATTGAAAACATCTGAAGGGAGTGATGAATGCAGTCAATCTCCTGCCATTAGGGTATAAAAGAACTTGATGATACACTGAAGTTAGGTACATGCATGAAAACCACTTAACATAGTTAAGTCATTATTTCTCTGCAGCAGAAATCGACGTACTAAAATGTTTCTATTTAAATCTCTGAGGTCCTCACACAATCTAATTTTCCCATTGGTCTTTTATGCAACTACTAAGGCAGAGACCCAATTCAAGGGCTCAACTGGTTCAAGAATCCCAGCTGTTTTCAATTCTCCCATTCATTCAAAACTTCTTTAATTATAATGGAAATGATTCGTGCTTTGTGGATGCATGGTATGGCTTTTTGCTTAAGAATGATCTCATGCTGGAACGCTTTAGGTTTTCCAGTTTCATCTGAGAAAATCCCAGGATATAACCTAACAAGGTTAGATTACATATCCCCATCTGGCTGCACCACTAACACTGATAGACTTTCTCTCTAAACATTTAATTACAAACAACTTCTCTATTCTTAAATATAAACAATAGACTCCTATATCCAATGATGTCAATATTTTCTGCAATAAAACTCTTTGGTGAAATATCTGGTGCTCTCAAATGTTCACCGAGGGTACCCTTAGATCCTCACTCAAAAAGACATAACACAAACAGGTGTCTTTTTCTTACAATCCTGTAAATCACAAACATCTGCTTCCCTTTCACAGTCAATACTCAAAATGCATATATTAGTATCACTGTCTATTGAATTAACCAACTCTTGACTGGGATCATTTGATAACACTTTGACTGCAACATCTGCTCTCTTCGGACAAAAACTCCACAACAAGAACACTTCTGGTATTGTGGGGGAAACTTTATCATTGGCAAAATGACCTGAGTTTCCACATCTAAAACATTTCCCTTTAAAGTCCATTCTAGCAGTTGTCTTTTTCTTATTTTGATATTTGTCTGTATTTCCAGAGTATTTTGAAAATTTCAGAATTTGAAAATGTCTTCTCAGATTTAGGGTCTAATTACGAGTTTAGCTGTCCAGTGACCACCAAACTTGCAGTCAGACCACCGCAAACCTAGCAGTCCAACTGCCGGATTACAATCCTGCTGGTCTGATCACCAGGACACTACCGCCTCTCCCGTCATTAGGGATTGCGACAGGTTGGCGAAATTCAAAACTGTGCTGATCATGACTTTGCTTTCTGATTGCCCTTTCATGGCAGGGTCACTGCCATGAAAAGGCTGTCGTAAAGGCAGTGCTGGGGACCACAGGGAGACCCCTGCACTGCCAACAACCATGTCATGGGCAGCGCAGGGGCCCCTCTGCCACAACCCTTGGAATGCGCACTGTCTTCTATGGCATTCCGAGGGTGCTGTGTGCATCGGCATTGGCCTCGGCTCCCTAAGAGGAATATGATGTTTCTGACATCAGCCAGAAGGAAACATTGTCATACGGGGGTGGTGAGGCCACCCGATTGACGGCCGCCTCACCACCGCCATATCGGAGTTGTAACGGTTCAAGCACCCAACTCCTAATCAGGCCCTTAATCTATGCAATGGTATCTTTGTCATCCTTTATTTATCATCAGAAAGCACTGCCTTCACACATCAACTTTTTAATTCAGCTTTTTTAACAAAGTCAATCACTTGCTGAAGTAATGGTTCACTTTTAGCCCATAGTCGTTCTGGAATTATGGAATTATAAGAATGCATAGCAATCTGATTCCGGAGAAGTTCATTATGTAAATTTACAAAATCTACAGGTCAAAACAAGATTTTTGAAAGCTGCCACAAAACCCTCAAAAGTCTCATCCTTGTTCTAATTCTCATGCTCTACTTCTTATGATAAAATGTACATCTGTCAATACCTACACATACTGTAGGTGCAAAGTAAGCATCAAGGTCATTCAAGGCATCAGTAAATACACCGCGTTGACCATCTTGCTTTGGTTTCATTACTATTCTATTATGCACCTTTATACCCCCTGGACCTAAACAGTACAACAGAAATGTCTTTTTCTGATCAGGAATCTTGTCATCTTCCTAAATTGAAAGTGGCAATACAATTTACAAATAATTCTTGCACATGCTTCCCATTTCATCCAAGATACTCCAGGAGCTGGAATAAAGGTTTGAGACAGAGTCAAATGTAATGCATTTGAAGTAGCCATTATTATAGCAATACTCACCTTGTGCTCATTTAGTCCAAAAAGAAAACAAATGTCTTTGTACCTCCACTCTGCTTGTGTTCACTAGAATAGCAGTCAATGGATTAGCCAAATTATTACCAGCAGATGTACCTGTCACTAGATTCACAGACACAGGTTGGATGACAACACCGTGAAGTACTTTAAAATTAATGGTGGTCCTCCCACCAAATAAAATGGCCACTGTTGTATACCAAAATGTTGTTTTCTAAAGGTGATAGGGCTTGATTTGAAGCAATAAGCCTGATTTCTACAGCTTGTTGGGCCTTCTTATGATGATGCATGTGGTGCTGAAACAGTACAGATGATCCTGGTAGTTCCACACAGTGGCATGAGCAGCAGCGTCAATAGGAGTCTAGGCATGAATACTTGGGATGACAGTTATTGCCACACCATCAAGGGTGCCAAAAACTGCACAAATCCTGTAATGCCTTGTATCCACTGGCAGTTAAAGGTACTTCTTCATATTCTTCCTTTCAAAAAGTGTTTACTCACAGTCATGGTCTCATGGTCCCAAGATACAAAGATAGTCTTTCGAAATGTAGATTTGGTTGTTTTTACACCTCTATTAACACAGAAATGGTTCCACATGCCCGGAAAGACCGCTGCCAAATTGCAATGATGCATCCACTCCTAAATCAGAGAATTTCTATACTTTATTCTTCCATGAATCCTGGTGCCCTACCAGGAGACACAGCCATCTCCTGGACGCTCTTCCTTCCAACTTCACTTCCCTCATCTACATTCCATTACATCACAGTACTACCATTCTACTGTCTGCTGTCGTAATATGGCATCTCACAATCTACAAAACTATTAACATTCAAAGTATAAATGTTCACCATAATACGTTTGAGAGAAAACTGTTTTCTCTAATTGTTTCTCGTGGGGGTTCTGGAACAAGCTCCAGAAGCTAAAATGAGAGCACAGTTTCCATAAATTCACACTATCTTCCTCAGCCATCTCAATGTTGTGAGAATAAAGTCTGATATTCTGAGTAAAACGTGTACATCCAATAGAAGCAGCAGCATATTAGTTGACTGCCCAGTATCTTTTCTCAGTCATGTTAGTAAAACATTCTGATATGCAAACTGAAATATGCACTTCCTACACCACCAGCAGACTATCAGTTTACTCTCAAGTAACCAACTGCAGTTTCCCACAGTGTTCTGATGAATAACTGAAGCAATAACTTTCTAAATTTATGACAAAGGTGTGGCTCACCTAAAGCCATTTTGATGGATTCAAAGCTGTAAAATGTAAAGCATTTCCACATTTCCTTCACAAATGAAGAAAATGAGGGGGGTCTTTTTAACATAGAAAATTTGGTTAGTGCTCTGGGAAGCTAAAATGAGGATATAATTTCTATGAGTTCGCACAGATTTTCCCCATTCATTTCAGTAAAAAGTTCTGACATGCAGAGTGCAAAGTGTACGTCTAACACCAGCAGCAGCCTGTCAGTTCACTCCCTAGTGATCCACTGCAACACTACAACAGAGTTCTAATGAACCCTTGGTAGGTGAGGGCCCTTGTATCTGGAAAAGGATGCTTTTCCTTGCAGAGTGTCCTGAAGTCTGACACAATACTAGAATGGGGACAAATTCATTCTCTGAAAAAGCACATCTTTTCTGTATAGAAGTTTGTATTCAAGTTAAGAGTAGTGCATCCTGAATGTAATTTTGTTGATTTTGGAGCAATTGAATTTAAAGTAATTTCCTCGAGAGCAGGCTGAAGTAAATGAGAATTGAAATGTTAATGCATATGTGAAATTATAGGGTTAAAGTTTGAGGGAGGCTGTGGGTGCTTAGTAATTCATTGCATAATGTATTTTTAAAGAGACTAAAAAGAGTTAAGGATAGAGACAAATACAAGAATCACTCAGGCACATACAGGGAAAAGGCTGCATCATTGTCCTGACGGAGGGATATTAACCCAGCTCTCATACCAGGTCGACTCTTTAGTGTTTCTAAAGTCACACCAAAAAAGGTAGGTCAAGTTTAGAGAAGGGCTCTTGTTGAGTTGAGATGAGGAATTGGTATCTTCTGATTCTGTTGTAATTTTAGACCAGAGTTCTAAATTTGATTCTCAATTATATTTCAAAACTACTCCAGTTGTCTCCTCTGGTTCATCCAATATAAATTATTTCTGTTTTTTACACTTTAATCCCTGGATTCTTGCTACTCATATTTTTGAGAGTTGTAACTTTTCCAGATTCTTGGCTTCTAAACACAATAAGAACAAAACATCAGTGTCTCTAATTGGACACTGAAATGTCTGTTTTTGGCATAGTACTTTTATGCAATCATCTTTCTACAAATGAGTGTGTTTTCCCAATGTCTCCAGATCACTGTTGCTTTACAGATGGATGAGGTGTTCTCAGTCTCAGTTTGAGAATTTCTCCATTATCTCTTGTTGTCATTGATGGTAGTTCTTGGAATCAATGGCCTTGGGTTCTTGGGCCTATCAATCTACAAACAATAGTTGACCCTCTGGATAAATAAATGTAAAAAACTGAACAGTCCAAGGTTAACGTTTTAAATGCCTTTCATTGCTATTATTACTTGCATTGCTCTCTGTTAGGCATTGCTATGGTCTTTAAATTCGCATAGAGTTGAATACACATTGCTCTTCATACTTGTTTTATTTTACACGTGATGCTGTAGTGTGCCAGAGCTTTCCTCTCAGCGGATAGTCGAAGGAGCAGAAGATAACAATGCCTGGAAGGAACACAACATCCTGGAATCTGATGAGTGGTTGACTGGCAGCACTGTCTTTAAAGAAAGCATGTGCTCTCCAGAGGGAATGGTTTATATAGGAACTGCCAAAATGGCTGATAGTATTCAAGAGCTCCTGCAAGATCTCGTGAAACACAAGCTCTCAAGTGACCTCGCAAGGTCCCTTGGTATGGTTCCTTTGCCTTGACCCCTGGCACCTATTGAGAGCTCTAAAACAGATAGATCACAGCCGTTTTAACAGGGCTGGGGGGTCATGGTACCTTTGTGATGTAGAATTTCAGAAATTGAGGCTATGGTGTCTTTATGGTGCAAGGCATGCACATGGGGATTAAGAGCCTGATTTAGATTTTGGCAGAGTGGTTACTCCGACACAACGGTGTCTGATATCCAATCCACTGAAATCTAAATACCATTGTTTCCTATAGCTAGCAGCTACCTAAAATAAAATAAATGCCATTACAGGACTCAGGAACTCAGCCCCATGTCCTGAAAATGAAAAAAGTATACCCTGAACCCCTGGCATTGAGGGGGTGCCAGAGGGACCTACCCTGGGGTCAAATTGAAAAGGAGACCTCCCCTGGGTGAGTGCGACCCCAGTTTACTTCTGTGGGAGTCCTGAGAGAGCTAGTGTAGGCCCCGTATATTCCTGCGGTAGTCCCATGGGAGCTAGGGCAACATATTGTTAAAAGATGTGCAAGGTGGGGGTTAGCTGCAGATGTATCGAAATAAGATCATAGTTCAAGTTAAAAAATCATAGAAATTCACTGAAAATCGTTTTAGAAAGTGGTCCTTAAAGTTATCAATGTTTTGGGTCAAGAAAGGAAGTTTATCTCATTCAACAGTTCTTTAGCAGAAAGAAAAGCATTAGAGGATCTTAGACGCAATGACAGTATTGTCATCAAACCTGCAGAAAAAATTGGGGGTATTGTCATCCAAGATTGTGACAATTATGACTCTGAGAAATATTACAACGTTTCAGTCTCCAACATCACATAAAGCTGACACACAATCCCTTGGATTCCATTAAGAAAAAAATTCAGAGGGTAACCAATAACGCCTGGAACAATGGTTTTCTCAGCACTAAGGAATATCAGTTCAAGAACAACCATGAGTTCCTCTGCAATGCACTATCCCTAAAAAGCATGAGAAAACAGAGAGGCCTCCAGGTAGGCTGATTGTATCAGCGTGTGGGTCCATTTTGGAACCTCTGGGCCAATATACTAAGGTTTTTATTAAAGATGTTGTCCCCACTTCAGATACATATGTATGCAATATTACATATATGATCAACCTGGTGGAAGAGATTACATTTTACTCACAAAATGAACTACTGGTCACCCATGGCACAACATCCTTATATACCAGCATTCCACAACAAGAAAGCATGCAAATTGTCAAACACGTTCTAGAGGCACAACCTTTTCCATTTTCGATTCCCACTGAGGCCCATATTTATACTTTTTGACGCAAACCAGCGGCGGTGCCGGTTTGCGTTATTTTTTTTTCCAGCCGGCTAACGCCATTCCTACGCACCATGCGGGTGCCTTATTTAAGGAATGACGTTAGCCGGCGCTGCGGACTGGTCAGAGTAAATAAAAATGACTCAAACCAGGCAGCACCGGCATAGGGGAGAATGGGGGTTGTGCGTCAAAAAAAGGTGCAAGTCAGGTGTGAGGCAAAAATCATGCCTCAAACCGGACTTGCGCCATTTTTTGACGCACAACCCCCATTGAAATGACTCCTGTCTTAGCGAAGACAGGAGTCATGCCGCCTTGCCCAATGGCCATGCCCAGGGGACTTCTGTCCCCTGGGTATGGTCATTGGGCACAGTGGCATGTGGGGGGTCCCAAATAAGACCCCCCTATGCCACTTTAAAAAATACAAAAAAATACTTACCTCAACTTACCTGGGATGGGTCCCCATCCATGGGTGTCCTCCAGGGGTGGGTAAGGGTGGCAGGGGGTGTCCCTGGGGGCAGGGAAGGGCACCTCTGGACTCCTTCCATGGTCAGAGACCATGGAAGTGAGCCCACAGGTCCCTTAACGCCTGCCTTGACCCAGGTGTTAAAAAACGGCGCACATCATGCTGTGCGCTGTTTTTTTAAGGCCCGCCCCCTCCTGTGCGTCAAAATGACACTGGAGTATAAATAAGGTGCACAGGCCTTAAAGTAATTTTTTGGGCGGGAACGCCTACCTTGCATGTCATTAACGCAAGGCAGTTTCCCGCATCCAAAAAATTACGCACACGGAGGAATTTTGACGTCCACGGGCTCGGGCGTCAAAGTTTAAATATGGTGCACAGTTTGCGCTGAATGTGCGTCAAAATGTTTGACGCACATTTGGCGCAAACAGAGTATAAATATGCCCCTGAGTTCTTTATGGAACTCCTTTATTTCACTTTCTACTCCAATTATTTTCAATATGGTGAACACTTTTACTAGTAGTGTGGGGCCACTTTTATGGGGCATATTTTGCTCTAAATTTGGCAAACGTTTATGTTGATGCTTTTGAGCAACAGCATCTTTTGAATAACCCCAACACTTTCAGGTCCTCCATTAGATGCAGTACATAGATGATATTTTTATCATCTGTAGTTAATCTGCCCCCCGGACTAGAGTAATTCATCCTCTACCTCAACCAATCCCAGCCCAATCTCCACTTTATGGGCCAGTCGGACTCGCAGGAAATCTCCTTCCTGGACTTAGTTATCAAGAATTGTGGGTGACATTTAGCCACTTGTTTGTATTGGAAGGCCACTGATGGAACACCCTACTAACGTACCAGAGTTTCTACTCACAGGCTTTGGGAGATGGCCTCACATGTAGCCAATTTGTGCGTATAAGATGCAATTGCACACACAAACTGGATTATTTCAAGGAAGCCAATGTACTCCAGAAGAGACTACTGGAGAGGGCTTACCCCAGAAAAAATGTGTGAATTGCTCTGAATAGAGCACGGTAAAACAATCAAGATGATTTACTGCAAATAAAACCTAATAAGAATGTACAACAACTAGTGTGTGTGACTATCTTTTTCCCACACACTAATAAGATCATGTCCTCCATCAAAAATCATTGGCACCTCTGACAGATAACAGATCACACACTCACGTTACCCTTGTTTGCCAAAACAGAGGCAAAAATGTAAGGGATTGCTTAGTGCACTGTGCACACAGAAACTGACCCCATCCAGACACTATATGAGATATGTGGGGTTTATCCTCTATCAAGGGACATTTTAAATGTGGCAATTGTGTGTCTCGCAATTTATGCACAACACTAGAACCTTTGTACATGATGAAATTAATGTGAAGCTGAAGCATTCTTCTAACTGCAAAACCCCTAATATTTTCTATTGCATATGGTGTCAATGCCCAAATATCTGCATTGGCCAAATGACACAGCAGATCAAGGCACAACTCAGCTAGCACAGAAGCTGGATCAGATGTGGGGTCATCTGAGCACTTTTGATACCACATTTTATCAATGCGAGCCCCTCTTCAGATGACATCAGGTGGCAAGTGTTGGAAGTTGCACAAATGCCTGAAAGTGGTGGGAATTTCATTCTCGCTTTCCAATAATCTGGACACAGGCGGATTATGTACAGCTATCCCATTGAGAATAGGTTGAATTCTAATAAGGAATGGAATAGGCTTGTTAAGTTGTTACACGGTTACATAGACATCATAACACTATTAATTATCTGCTGATCCTGGTCACCATGATATTGTTATGTTTTTTTTTCTTATGTACTGCAGAACTGTTACAATTTCCTGTGACCATATTATGTTGTGACATTGTTCTTATTGGTGTATACTTTTTCAAGGAGTTGTCTTCAGGTATGTTCCCCACGATAAGTTATCCATCGTCAATATGGCCCTTTGTTGCATTTGTTGAGTATCAGAAGGTTAGTGCACTGTTTTTAATGTATGATCCCCACAAGTCATTATCTGTCATCCTTTGGGTTTCTTTGTCTCTTTGTTATTGTCAAATGTTAGAGGGTTAACATTCTTTCTCCTCATGATAGTCTTTTTGCATAATTTCTTGTTATTGTGAGTTATCACAGGACTCAGCCTATGCTTATGACAGCTCTCCTCTGTCTATGCAAAGGTTGAAACGCTCACTGATTTACGAGCCTTGCTCCAGTTCCTCAAGCATGTGCACCACTATCTGACGTACCACTGAGTAAAGACTGGAACCCTCCTTGAGGTCCAAACCTCACATTTGGTCTGCACCATGTGCAGTACGTAAGGATAGCGACGGCCTCTGTGCATCATGGTTTAAGGCTATTGACACTGCTGCTTCCATCCCTGGGAGTGGCTCGGCTCACATTATCTTCAGTGTCCAACAGCCAGCAGGAGTAAGCAGGTCTTCAAACTTCTCTTCTATTGTCTACAATTTCTTTGGCCATTTTGATTAATACTGCATTTCCCCTGCAGGCGTTGCATTCATTTCTATGTGTTCCCCTTGTGAGCAGCCAAACTGTACATTCATCAGGTGCCCTCCATGTTGTTTCCTATATGGGTAAAGAGGTGAGTTTTTTCCATACATGTTCTTTTTAGTTGGTCCATTTTAGCTGGCTTAAAGTATTTGTGATATTCTTTACAGTTTTCATCCTCTAAACCTGTGTAAGTTACTTTTATTCTTTCATGGTAACACTTATTCATTTTCACCACTGAGACTTATGCATTCCTTTCCATTAGTTTGGGTGCAAGATAGTACTAGTTACTCCCTTTCAGGATTCCTTATCAGACCACTCTTTCACATCCTTAGTTTATTTTGCCAATTTGTTTCAGAGGCTCCTATCATTGCTTTTGTCCTGATGAGACCCGGCCAACCGTTGATGCAATTAATAGACAAACATTTTATAACATTTGGTGTAAATAAAACCAAAATACTTATTTTTTATAATAGTTGTTTGATAAGAAGAAACACATTTTTACTTTTTCTATCTATTGGCGTTGTGGTTCTTTAATTCACCAAGGGCACTGTGCACTAACTGAAGAGTTTTTTTTATATGTTTTTGAAACAATTTTATTAAAGAGGTGATTTTATCTCAAGTGCTGCAGATTATTGGACTTGTTATGATTTCATTTATGTCTTCCAATGATACCTCTGGGTGCCATTGTACAGTTGTGGATTTATTCTGAGGCCCCTGGGTTTATGGGTAGCTCTTGTTTTGAAAAGTACTTTTAAAATGTTGGCATTCTCTTGGCCATTTGGTGCCTGCAGCCTGTGTCTGGTCACATCAGTGGATGAAGTTGGCAGTTGGGCTTTGTCTGTTCCTCTTAGACAGCCCTACACAGCGGGAGCTTTGGTATGACTAGATGGGCCATCCCTGGCAGGATGGGTGGGAAGTTCCGTGACCCACAGAGTCCTGAATGTGCTAGATCTTGAAAGTGATAAGCAGGGTCGGGCCTGGTTAGCCAGGCCTGACCCTGCTTAGTGCTTCTGAGATCGGGAGCATTCAGGAGAGGGTCATAGGCAGTGAAAGCTTCAGTGTCAGGTCTGTAGTGCGCATGGAACAGGCCAGTGCACAAAAGGCCTGAAATGGCAGCTTTTTTTCGTTGCCTATGGACCTGGCATGGATTCAGACTAGGGCCATAGGTAGTGAAAGCTGCCAGGACTGTTGTGCCCCGGCCTGCCCTGCCGGTGCACAAGAAGTCTGAAACAGTAGTTCAGGCCAGGACCGTAGGCAGCAAAAACTGCCATTTCAGTTTTTGTTGGTGCACCAGTGTGCACAAACAACAAAAAAGAAGAGACAATGACTTACCTCGGTCTTCCAGGGGGTCCTCCTCTCCTCCTCATCCTACAACAAGTCCACTGCAGCTGCCTCCCTTGTGCCTCTGCTCTCTACTCCGGGGCTCCGGTGCACACTGCATCCTAGTTATAGGCTGCACAGCGTAAGTGCAGACTGTCTGCGCTTGCGTTGTGCAGCCCATAACTGGGCTGCAGTGCACACAGGGCTAGCAGGGTTTTTGGACTAACCCCTAGTTCTAAGCACAGCGTGAATTTCCAAAAACTCTGTTAGTTTCACTAACAGAGCAGAGCTCCCTCCACACCCCTACTCCTGATCTGAAGCCACAGGGACACAACAGGACTCCAACAGACCCTGACACATCTCCACTGCTGTGCGGATTGGACCTGTTCAAAGACTCACATCACTGTTGCCGCTCACATCACCTTCGGAATCGCCACTGTGCAACACATCGTCGGTGCAGGCCCTCGCATTTCTCATCGAGGGCAGCCTTGACGATGATGATGACGCTGATCTCTGTCTCACAGCTCTTTAGTACCAACGCATCGCCCTGACTGTGCTTCGCATCCCCGACGCCGGACTTTGCAACGTGAGCCTTGTTGACAGGATCCTCGAGGCTTCTTTGACGTGGATCCACACAGCACTCTGCATACCAGGATTTAAGGTACCCTGTTAAGAGGGCCTACCTGGGTCCCTGTAGCCAGCCCGCATTCCATCGCAGTCAGCCTGAACTCATGACTTTGCCTCATTCCAGCATGACCAGATATCTGCAGTTGGCGCTTTACGCTTTTTGGTGCTATTTACTCCTAAAACTTTAAAATTCAATATCTCCAGCTCTATTAATTACATTTTTACTGTTTAGCTCTTATTTTATTTATTAAATTAGGCACTATTATTAACCTGATTTGGGATCATTTTTGTGTGGTATTTTCACTGTTTTACTATTTGAAGTGTTGCACAAATACTTTACACATTGCCTCTAAATTAAGCCTGACTGCTCTGTGCCAAGGTATCACGGAATGAGCTCATGTTAATTTAGAGTTTGCTTGTGCCTTACCCTGACTAGAACTGTGGCTGCTGCTTCACCAGGGCTCTCACCCCCAGTCAACCAGTAACCCAATTTCTAACAGCACCCAATGTGAATAGTCAGTTTTTCTTCATAGAAATGTGCATGAAAACCTTTTGCAAACTCCAATGCAACAAGTGGACAGAAAGATGTAGGTTTAGTCAATGCGAACAGCCAATTCTCCTTTCATAATAAGCCTTTTGGGTGCTTAGTTCCCAATTAAATATTCATGCTGGATTCAAGTGTTCTTAATAGTTTTGTTCTGCCACCGCATCATCTGCATGGGGGGACCCTGTCTATACCAAAAAATTACATTTCTGGTTTAGAATTATGTTTTTCAGCAAAATGCTGCGCTATCCTGTATGCTTGATCTCCGTGGCAAATAGCCCTCATATGTTCAATCACATTTTTTAGGTACAAAGATAGTGCTTTTCTTACATTTCCTACACTTTACAAACCCCTTCACAGATCTCCTCCAATGTTTACCCATTGTTGGTTTTAGATCACAATCTATAAACTGATCTCTATTCATAATAAAACTATTGAGAAATATTCAACATGGAATGGAATGGAAAGCACCCACTTTGAAAGATAACCTGATACCTAGTCACTACCAAGAAACAAAATGTACTGAGTATGTTGCAAATTCAAGGCATTTAAAATTAGTAAGAACAGAAAAATTTATCAAGTACGTTTTGAAAAAAGAAAAATGCATCAATAAATAATTCACATGTAATTCAGACTATACTGTGTATGTGTTGAGCTGCATATGTAAACGCCATTTTGTCAGTGCAAAAGAGAATTATGTTACATAGGACAGAGATTACTAAATAGGATCCTACATGCCCAGTGGCACTACATTTCAAAGAAATTCATAACAGTGACAGGGATAAACTCCATTATTTTTGAATAGTTAGGATACTTTTAAACCAGACAGACAGAATTAAAGTTCTAAGAATTTTTGAATGAAAATACATAATTGACCTACAAACCAAGGTACACCAAGGCCCTCATTACGAGTTTGGCGGTTGGTGGACTGCTGCGGTGAAGATGGTGGTTGCACCACCGCTGGTCTGACTGTGTAGACCGCCATATTACGAGTACTGGGAAGGCACCTCCAGAGCACAGTCAAGTTTCTGTCTGGACCGCCATTGTGGACGGTCCGCTGTTGCCGGCAGAAGACCTCTTCAGATCAGCGGTCAGACAGTTTCCACCCACTGTATTACGAGCTTGCACACCACCAGGACTTCCGGGGCAGTCTAACCGCCACGAAAACCATGGTGAGAACGAACAACATAAAAGGAAGCACTCACCTTTTGGAACACAGGCACCATGGCACGCAAATTGTATGTCTTTCCAATGCTCCTGCTGGCCATTGACATCCAGGATCAGCGACGGAGACATAGACATCAGGCGTAAGTACCCCAGCCTTACACACACTAGAGGGAAGGACATTAGTACACACACACACACACACACACAAATGCACAGTCACCACACAGACATGCACAAGGAAAGCCAGGACAATCTATGTAACATCGACACCAACGGTGCCGTTGTAGATAAATATAACTCAATATTTTAAAATCTTAATAAAAACAACTATTCACAAAATGCCACAAGGGCCAGTGCATATGTGTCCAAATGTCCCGGGAATACTGGCCATTTGAGGAGTGCCCAACTTGACTCCTGACTGCAATGTGCAGGTGCATCAATGGGGCATGCAGGCATCTCAGGGATGGGGGCTAGGGGTTTGTGATCAGGGTTTGGATGGGGGGTCCCTCATCTTGCCTTTAGGCTTCCCCTCCTTAATGTCATGCTTTTGGGGGGACACCTTAGCTTTACCCCTCTTTCTTGTCTTCTTTGGTGGGACGGCGGTGGAGGCTACGACATCAGGGAGCCCAGATGGAGTGGTCCCAGGCCTGGAGGTGTGAGGGGCAGGTCTGCTTGTTGTGGTAGCACTGCAGACTGCTATCTGTGGGGTATGGCTCAGCCCAGAGGAGGACAGGGAGGTAGAAGGCAGGGGTCTGAGAAAGGTAACAGGGTGTTTGGGAGGAACAGGGCCTTGACCAGGGAGTGGGCACAGGGAAAACTCATGAAGGAATCTTTTTTACAGGGCAGTGGGTAGGTCTTGGCTAAGGCGTTTGGGAGCGGAGGGAGAGGGGATGGTTGATAGGTATGTACGTGGATGTGGTTTTGGTGCTTGTACGTGGGTGGATGATATGTGTGTGCTGGGTGTGTGTTAGGTGGATCAGTGTGGGCGTATAGGTGTACTGGGAGGAGGAGGGAGGAGACACAGGAAGATGGCAGGGGGATCTGTGAGTGAATGTTGGGTTGGTATCTGCAGGTAGGGTGGATGTGCTCCATGTGGTTGTGTTGACTGTTGTGGTGCGTGCGGATGTGGTGTATGGGGTGTATGCATGGGGGTGTGCTGTTGTGGTGACGGTGGCAGTGACAGCACATGTGGCTGAACTTGGGATTGATGTTGTGGTGTCTGCAGGTGTGAGTGGCCATGTGACTGTGAGGGAGGAGGAGGTGAGGGAGTCAGTGTAGGGAGTGGATGTTGTTGTGTGTGCATCTGAATGTTGGGTGTGTGCATGGCGGTGGTGGCGTTTGTGATGCATGTGATTGTCCTTGCGCTCCGGGTCTGTTGGAGGGGATGCATGCTGGTATGAAAGTGTGCTTTGGATGGGAAAGGGAGAGGGATATGGGAGAGGGAACAGGTAGTTGGAGGGGGGACAGAAGAAGAAGGAATACTGGCTGCCATCAATTAGGAGGCCAGAGCGTGAAACGATCTCTGAAGGGCACCGTGAATGCCTTCCAGGAATGCCTTTGACTGTTGCATCTGGGATGCCAGTCCCTACATGCCATTCACAATGATTGTCTGCCCAAAAGAGATGGACTTCAGGCGGTCAATAGGCACCTCAATGAGGGCAGCAGGGCTGGCTGGGGCAAGTGGTAGAGGTGCCTGCAGCAAAGGAGATGCCCACCCTCCTCGGTGAGCGGGCATGGGCAACAGGGTGGGGAGCTACAGGGAGGGTGGTGCTGGTAAGGGGGTGGCAGACAAGGATGGTGCAGGCATAGGGCCTGAAGGTTCTGCCAACGCCAGGGAGTAGCCATCAGAGGAAGAATCTGATGATGGTGTAGTTGATCCTGTTTCCCCCATGGTGCTCCCCTCACCCTCCGTCCCACTGGTCCCCTCGGCTCCGCTGGTATTGGTATCCTGTGTCCCTTGCGATGCAGCTTCTACACTCACCGGTGCACCTTCTCCTTCGCCAGATGATGCTGATGCACACAAAGACAAAGACAGAGGAGGAGAGGAAGAGAGGAAGAGAGGGTGGGGCAGTGAGAGACAGGGTGGGAGAGAGAGAGAGAGACAGGGATCAATTGGTCAATGCCTGTACAAAAGCCACACACAAGTTACTACAACATACTCTAATGCCATGTCATTACATGCCATGCCCTCACTCACACATGCCACTCCAATAACAGGCCATGCGTGCCACCACAATCATGCACATGTGTTCCACTTATGCTGACACACATTCAGTCCTGTACAGAATGAAAGCCATACTCAACACATGGCTGAAGCAGCCCATTGGGTCATGGCTCTTTACGATCACAGGACCCAAACAAAAAACCCTACAGGTGTTCTGAGGCATACTTGCACAGCCACATCACCCATGCACATATAGCTGTGTGATGTGAAACCTCAGACTTCGCAGACTACACATACACCACATGTCAGCAGACAGCAGATAGGGTTATGGCCCCAGCCACACTGTTTGGATAGCTGGGAGTACAATGCGTGTGAACTCCAGACGCAGGGACCCTGTCCACATCAAATACCCTGCTCATCTACTAAACAGTTGCCATGTCATCGATACTACTTAGCAGTTAAGTTTACCTCAACTCACATCCTGCACAGCCTTTGAACAGATGTATGTAGCACATCCGGCCCTATGTATCCCAAGCCTAGTCCGACAGTAGCTACCTAGCACACATTCCACAGCCTTCACCCACTGACAGGCTGCACCTATCAATCACCACATAACCTAAGTATGAATGTTTACTCACCCTCTTGTGGCTACTTTGCTGCCCTCAAGTGCCCATCCACCTCAGGGTACGCCACCCCCAAAATGCGTGACATAAGGGGGGTCAGGGTCCGACGGGCACCCCTCCCTCGTTGGGAAGATGTCCCCATCTGGGCCTAACCGGTCTTCCTGGCCCAGTGTCTCAGGTCCTCCCACCGCTTCCTGCAGTAGTTGCTCCGCTGGGCATGGACCCCCAGGGTCCGCACTTGCTTGGCGATGGCATGCCAAATCCCCTTCTGATGGGCGCTCACCTGCATGGATGGCACGGAGAAAAGGAGGCAGTCCTGCAGAGTGGCATCTTATGGACTGCATTGGACACAACAAATCTCATGAAAATACACACATTTAAACATTCCAGTTGTCCACACAGCCCTCAGCCAGGTCCTTCCACAAGTCACTCATCATCATCCCTAGACCCCGTCTACATTTGTACCAGTAACAGACAGTACAATCACGGTGGCCTCACCTGCTGCCCCATAAAACTGAACATACAGGGGTAGGACCCCCTCCATAAGCTTCTCTAGTTCTTCCTGTGAGAAGGCTGGGGCCGTATCCACTGAGCACGTGGCATCTTGGCTACCAGAGTCAGAACACAGCAGCACATGCAGTGGAGGTCTTCTCAGCTAGAGTATCAGGAGTCAAGTGGACATGAGCACATGAAATGGCAGTCACAGCCACCGTGGACATCACTGTCACCGCTGGTGGTGATCACCATTGGCTCATGTCTGCCTTAGGCAACCATGTCAACCAATGAGGAGTTGCACAGCGGTTGCGACCGCCTACCGCCATGACGTTTTACACCGGCGGGATTCGCTCACTTCCATCTGTCCTGTGCAAGCAGGACGGGTGGCTGCTATTCTACGTCTACAATATGTATAGAGGGGGTTTATGTGTGCGTCATGGGTGTTTTACAGTGACCTGTGTACAGCATCACTGCATCCAAACAGTCCTTTATGCACATACTAATTGCTACTCCCTCCTATTCCCAGGTACGGTGGAAGAATGTTGGTGAGGAATGCTCCTATCTACAGGCCCCTGGTCGATCTTGCCACCCTTGAAGAGTGGCACATCATCTAGTGCTATCAGCTGAACCGTCAGACCACGATGGAGCTTGTGAGGCTGTTGGAGCCAGATCTGCAGCCTGGTATTCGTCATCCCAGTGCCATCACACCCACAGGACAGGTGTTGGCAGTCCTCCACTTCCTTGCTTCAGGGTCCTTCCAAATTACAGTGGGCTGGGCTGCTGGAATGTCCCAGCCCCCTGTTCAGCCATGTCACGGAGAACGTCTTATATGCCCTAGTCAGAGTAGCGTAGTAACGCACAAATTTATTAGTTAATTAAAACCATAAAACTTTTCCTTTCACATAAAAGTTTAACAGAGCAATTTTAGTGCAATAAGGCAATTACAGATCATAGTGAAAAATATATAAAATGTCCTTCCACGTAATAAAAAAAAAAAAAAGAACTTACTAATGCTATATGGCATTAATAATAATAGGGCAACAGAACAAACTAAGTATAGGTAAGGCAAATACAGCGTGAAAAGGTCCTGTGTTGATAGGAAATGATAGATGAAATTTCCTTCCACATAGAAATGTAAAAGAGAATAAAAATAGACCACTGAGGCATTATTAAAGATTGGACAAAGTGGGAAGAGATCTTCTGTCGATTTTGTTTACCCCTACTTAAATCTAATTGTTAGTACCAGACTTTATTACCACACCTGCTAAGCAACCCGAATCAACTACCTAGATGCCTTCCCTTCTTGAAGATATTCAGAGTGGGTTATAGGGATGTTGTTATCGTTTCCGCCCTCCCTATGACTTGGTTGTTTTGAGAGGCTGTGATTTTAAGAGAGAACATTTCCAAGAATTGAACCAGCCTAATGTTCAATATTGTGTTTCGAGGGTTAAAAGCTGCAATTAATGCTTGTCTGCAGGATCTAATTCTTAAACTGTTTAATTCTTTTTTCAGCAAGAGTCTCCTTTCAACCGCCAAAGCTGGACAAATGCAGACCACATGCACCAAGTTTTCTTCTGCTAGATGACAGAGACGGCACTCCTGGGGGCCTACTTGACGCTCCTTCTTCCATTTTGGCATGAGGTCTAACGTTGGAACTTCACCCAGCCTAAATCTGAGAAAGGATTGCTTTATTTTCCGTGAGTAGGCGCCAGCCATAAGTAGTGATTCTTTAAACGTTTAGTAGGAGTTAAGGATCAACCAAATATGCTCCCTTTAGGTCAATGAGACCGTATCTTCTAGCCAGCTCTGTAGTTCACTTGCTTTATTCACAGCTTTATTGAAAACGGGGATGGGTAGAGACCAATCCCATACCTCATCTAAGTTCAAAAGACTCTTACTTCTTTCTAGATACCTTATGTAGTTGCAGTTCCCTCTTTCTCTGATCATTTCCTGCCAGACTAGAGAGGCTAAAGACCCTTTTAAATCACAGCTCAATTTGTAGCAGCATTTAACATATGCCGCGGGTCGGACTAACGACTGTTTGACCAGCATGAATTCCAGTCTGACCTGGACTGGCAAGGCCCACCCGGGGAGACGAAAAACGATCTTATAGGTCTTTATCAGAAGCTTATCCAGTAGACCTACTTCCACCCCCCTCATTATTTCGGTCCCATAGGTGATAGTTGGAAGCAGTTTCATTACAGCTGTTAATGGGTTCAGAGCCTGACCGCAGATTGAATTTGCTAGCTTACAAAAGGCGTAAGTGAGTGCCTGCTTCTTGCTTTTTATTGCTTATTTTTGTGGCATGTAATTACCTCTAGCATCCACCACAAATCCTAGGTATCTATATGATGTTACTTCCTCTAGGGTTTGCCCATTCATCTGCCATATACATTGGCTAGTTGGCCGGTGGTTTAAGGTAATCATTTTAGGTTTTTTATGATTGATTTCTAAATCATTAGATCCTGCCTATTCTTCTAATGCCTTTAACAATTTCTGCATACCCATTCTGGTATTGCTGATTAGTAGTAGGTCATCTGCATGTAGCAGATTGGATACTTGTTGACCAGTGAAGCCGGTTTGATTAAAGGGTAGAATGTTGTTGTCTGTGTTCCAGGCTTCTAGATGTTTTAGCACACAGCAAGAAAAGTACTTGAGGTCAACGTCTAATAGGCTGATTAATCTGTAGTTGCTTGGGGAGAGCACGCTCCCACCCTTATATATGGGGTGGATTATTGAGCCTTTCCAGGATGCCGGGACGTTGCCTGTTGTGAGCACATCGTTGAACATTGCAGCCAGGAAATTGGCCCATCTTTCCGTTTCTTGTTTGAATAATGCTTGCGGTAAGCCATTAGGGCCGGGGGCACAGTCCGTTCGTGACTTTCCAATGATTTTTAATAGTTCTGGTGCCGTAAATTTCAAAGCTTCAGGGCTGTTGGGTTCCCAGCCAATCATATGCCCCTGAATTTGAGGACCTTCTTCGATGGGCAGTTCTTTTAGATGGGACTTTAAATGGGATAGCTATACTTCCTCTGCTATATTTGCATTATTGCCTACTTTTGCGCCATTGTCTATTGTATTGATGATTTCCTAAAAACTTTTGGAGTCAGCTGTTTTGATCGCAAAATGTAGTTTGGCCCACAGGGCCTCCTGATGGCCTTTTTTAAAGGTCCATAGATCCCTTTTGTACGATTTCCTTTGCTCTCTCAGAGCGGTCAATATTGATCCATTATCTGGGCATTTACACAGTGACCTTAAAAGTTTACCTACAGCTGCTTTCCTTTTGTGCACTGACAGCGGTAAAAGTGAACTTTGTAGGTGGTTCAATTGGGCTCTCTTTCTCGTGTTTTTTAAGGAATCTTTTTTTACGAGATCGGTGGCAAAAGACTCCCAAACTGTTGTAAACTTTGCCCCACTTGTGGTCATTGATTCTAGCTTTCGTAGGGCCTCTTCTGCCTGACATTCAATGGTGTCAGAGGACCATTTAGTCGCTTTAGAGTCAAACATATAGAGTGCCATATCAGGTTCCCCCAACGTGACGATCTGCCCACTGTGAAAGCAGCCTTCTACACTGTAGCACATGTGCCACTTGATGGGACCCACATTGCCCTGGTGCCACCCAGGAGGAGTGAACAGGTGTTCAGGAACAGTAAAAAGTACTACTCAACCAATGTACAGGTGGTATGTCTCACATCACACAAGTGACTGCCCGGTTCCCAGGTCCAGTGCATAATGCCTACATTCTGTGGAACAGCAGCATCCCACACATGATGGCACCACTGCAAAGGGATTGTACGAGGCTCATTAGTATGCTTCGTGTCAATTGTGTGCCTCTGTATTCTGAACACTCTACTCCACCTACTTGATCTACCTACAGTTTTCAATATGCCTATTACCTATGTGCAAACAGGTGACTCTGGTTAACCCAACCTAGGGTGGCTACTGACACCTCTCAGGCATCCGACTACAGCAGCTGAAAACCATTTCATTGAGGCCCATGGTAGGAGTTGAGGGGTCATCGAATGCACCTTTGGAGTGCTGAAAGCCAAATTTCAGTGCCTGCACCTTACTGGAGGGGCCCTACTGTACAGCCCAGCGAAAGTGTGCCAGCTCACTGTGGCATGCTGCATGTTACACAATTTGGCTCACAGACTTCACATCCCAGTACTGGATACTGAGAAGGGTGCAGCTGTGCCAGTGGCTGATGAAAGGGACATGGGGAGTGATGAGGAGGAGGATGACGAGGATGGAGACGATTCCAGAGCAGAGCTGATACCACAATACTTCCACTGACATACAGGTATGTGTAAAAGCCATGCTATGTAACCAGTAGCAATGTCTGCCATTTGCACAGCTGCCACCAGGGTTGTGTGTTCAATGTGGGTTTTGGGTGAACCCATAACTTTAGATGGCATTCTGTTATCTATATTTCACAACTTGTAAATGATTGCTCCCCCTTCTGGCACTGTCACATACATTGATAGGACAATGGTCTGCCTGTTACGCATGTCATGGCTGTCTATATTGTAATCATGGTAGATAAAGACATAGGCAGTAAGTGTGCTCAAAGGTGTTTATTTTTATGTAACAAGTGCAAGGGCTGATGAGTAGGGTCATGGCGAGTGGGATCATCAGAGAAATTAGCCCACCTGTGGGGGGTCGAAGTCCAGTATGATGGCCATGTGAAAACGGAGTTATGACAGTGGACAATCAACAGTGTGTCGCTGTGACACACAAGGGGGAATGTTCTGAAGTGGCTCACTTCCTGGCAGTGGTCTTGGTCTTGGCATCAGTGGAGGCTGGATGTCTGGTTGGACGTCTTCGCTTGCATGGGGCTCCTCAGCTACAGGGGAAGGGGTGCTGGTGTCCTGCTTGTCCTGTGACGGGGCCTCCATTCCACTGGCTACAGCTGACATGGAGGGCTCAGATATGATCTGGCTAATGGAAGGGGCCTCCTGGTGGGAGAAGGACTGACGCAGGATGATTGTAAGTTCTGTCAGCATCCCTTCCATGGAGGCCATGGTGGCATTGTGGGTCTGCACTGCTGCATGGCTTCCTTATGGTTCTCCCTCTGAAGCCTCTGGGTCTCCTGCAGGGTAGCGAGGATCTGGGCCATGGTGTCCTGGGTTTGGTGGTATGCACCCAGAACTTTAGTGAGGGACTCCTGGCCAGTCTGATGTTGTTGCTGCCCCCTCCCTTGGACCACAGATTCCCTCCCACTACCCATGGCCCTCTGTGCCCCTGGCACAGTGTTCCCACTTCCAGTGGCACCAGGGCCTTCATTGTCTGGCACACCTCTAATTGAGTGGTCCCTAAAGCACAGTTTTGGGGAGGAGGGGCAAGCTGAGGTGTTGTAGCCACACGTGAGGGTGAGTCCGGGGTGTCCAGGGTGGGACTGCTGGGGGTGGACTTGCCAGTTGCCCAAGATGGCCCAGGCAATTTGTCATCCTCCAGACATCCACTGGGGCCTTCATCCTGGGGAGTGCTGCCTGACCCTGCCATCCTCTGCTGGGTGGCAGTGGCAGGGTTAGCCGTGGATGGAGAGGATGAGAGTTAGTACGTGGATATGTTGTTGTAGTGTCATGGTGTGCTGCTTGCAGGTGGATTTTGTACCTGGGGATGGCAATGACATTTGCAGCAATACAGACACTGCATGGTGAATGGGCTTTGGGCCATGGTTTTCATATCATATGTAGTCTTGGGTTTGCTGTTTGACATTGCTGTGATTGCCATAGGTAGTGAGGCGGTGTTGGCTAGCAGTCGGGGTGGGCTGTGGGATGATTGTCCATCCAGGTGCGCCACTGTGAGGTATGGAAGTGACTCATATCCGGTGTGCGTGCTGCTGGATTGTGAGAGTGGTAGCTGAGGAGATTGTGAAGGTTTAGCATGCATTGTACTGGGTGGGTGTGTGGATGGTGGGAGAGGGGTGGTGTGGCATGCAAAGTAGGAAGGTGGGGTGATAGTTGGGGGTGCAGTCTTGTGGTTTGTGATAGAATGGGGAGTGGTGGGTGCTGGGGAGGCATGCAGGACTGGAGTGGTTAGTGCTCAGAGGGGGTGTTGCTTCCTTACCAGAGTCAATCAATCAATCAATCAATCAATCAATCATAGCATTTATAAAGCGCGCTATGTACCCGTCAGGGTTTCGAGGCGCTGAGGGGGGGGGGGGGGGAGCGCTGCTGATTTAGCGGTCGAAGAGCCAGGTCTTGAGGAGCCTTCTGAATGCGAGGAGGTCCTGGGTCTGGCGAAGAGATGTGGGGAGAGAGTTCCAGGTCTTGGCGGCGAGGAAGGAGAAGGATCTGCCGCCGGATGTCTTGCGCTGGATTCGGGGTACGATGGCGAGGGCGAGGTTGGCGGATCGGAGTTGACGTGTTGGAGTGTAGAAGTTAAGTCTGGTGTTGAGGTAGGAGGGTCCGGTGTTGTGAAGTGCCTTGTGAGCGTGGGTCAGGAGTTTAAAGGTGATCCTCTTGTCTACCGGGAGCCAGTGGAGTTCCTTTAGGTGAGGGGAGATGTGACTTCGGCGGGGTATGTCGAGGATCAGTCGGGCGGAGGCATTTTGGATACGTTGGAGTCGTTTGATGTCTTTGGTTGGGATGCCTGTGTAGAGTGCGTTGCCGTAGTCAAGTCTGCTGCTGACGAGGGCTTGGGTCACCGTCTTTCTGGTTTCTGTTGGAATCCACTTGAAGATTCTGCGGAGCATTCGAAGGGTGTTGAAACAGGAGGAGGAGACGGCGCTGACCTGTTTGGACATGGTGAGGTCGGAGTCCAGGATGAAGCCGAGGTTTCTTGCGTGGCTGGCAGGGGTGGGCGGGGGTCCGAGGACGGAGGGCCACCATGAGTCGTTCCAGGCCGAGGGAGTGCGCCCGAGGATGAGGACTTCCGTCTTGTCGGAGTTGAGTTTCAGGCGAAGGATCCCTTCGATGATTCCAGTCAGGCCCTCAGGATGCATGATGTTCAAGACCTTCTCCTCCCAGGATGTCAAGTCAAGGGAAGAAGGTGGGTGGCCACCGCCAGTCTTGTTTAGGCTGATGGTGTGCCTGGACGCCATGGAACGGACCTTCCCCTTGAGGTCGTTCGACCTCTTTCTGATGTCCTCCTTTGTGAGTGGGTAGATGCCAACTGTGATCACCCTGTCGATGACCTTATGTCAAAGCTTGGTTTTCTTGGCCATAGATGTTTGCTAGACTTGTGCTCCCATCGGTTGTGGCTCGACTCTGACAATCTCGTCCACCATGACCCACAACTCATTGTTGGTGAAGCGTGGGTGCTTGTGGCGTGACATGTTGCGGGGGTGCGTGCTATACGTGTGAGGTGCAGCGCGGGCGGCTGATTGTTGTGGGGGGGGGTGTGCAACGTGTAAAATAAATGTTCAATGTGCAGTGGTTCGTGGGTCGTGTATCTCTGGGTCCTGGTAGTATTCACAAGGTTTTGAGGGGGTGTGAGAGGGTGTGTATTATGGTGCGGCGAACAGGTGTGTGTGTTGTGTGCATGTGTTTCAGGTGTGGGGTATTCGACCTGTTCAATTAGGTGTTGCTTTCTATTGGCGGTGATTTTCTAGCCCGTTGCGGTGTGCACCGCCAATGGTTCCGCTGTGCTGAAATGTGACTCACGATATGGCGGCCGGAATAATGTCGGTGTGGCGGGCCCGGCAGGCGGACAGTCACTCTTTCGCCGTCAGTGGCACTGATGGTATTGGATTTCTGGCTGTGTTTAGTCAGCTTGGTGGTTGTGACTTGTAATACGGCAGCCACGGTACTGCCAACACAGGCAGGATGGTGGCGAGATTTTACATGGCGGTCTTACCTAGGGCCCACATTAGGGGTGACATATGTAGAAAAAGGGGAGTTTTAGGCTTGGCAAGTACTTTTAAATGCCAAGTCAAATTGGCAGTGAAACTGCACAAACAGGCCTTGCAGTGGCAGGCCTGAGACATGGTTAAGGGGCTACTTAAGTGGGAGGCACAATCAGTGCTGCAGGCCCACTAGTAGCATTTAATCTACAGGCCCTCGGCACATATAGTGCACTTTACTAGAGGCTTATAAGTGAATTAAATAAGCCAATTGGGTATGATCCATTGTCATCATGTTTTAAGGGAGAGAGCATATGCACTTTAGCACTAGTTAGCAGTGGTAAAGTGCCCAGAGTCCTAAAACCAGCAAAAACAGTTTCCAAAAAGTGGAGGAAGGCAGAAAAATGTTAGGGGTGACCACCTTAAGGCTGTCAGGTCTAACATGTGTCCCCCCGAGCTGAAAGTGGGGAGAGCTACCCAACCTCCTAGGAGCTCTCATCGCTAAAGTGGAAGTGTCTGAGAGACACCATCAGCGTTGGTGTGGTCAATCCCCAGGCAATGCTCCACCGTGAAGTCCATCCACTGTAGGGAAATGGACCACCTCAAGAGTTTAGGATTCTCACCCCTCATCTGCATGAGCCATCTGAGGGGCCTGTGGCCTGTCTGAACCCGGAAGTGAGTCCCAAACAGGTATGGTCTTGGCTTCTTCAGTGCCCACACCACAGCAAATGCTTCTCTCTCAATATCACTCCACCTCTGTTCCTGTGGTAATAGTCTTCTGCTAATAAAGACTACTCGTTGGTCCAGGCACTCCTTATTTAGCTGTGCTAGACCAGCCCCTATGCCATGCTCTGAAGTGTCTTTCTGCACAATAAATTCCTGGGAGTAGTCAGGGGCCTTGAGCAAGGGGCCATGCACATGGCTTCCTTCAGAGAGTCAAAGGCTTTCTGACAAGCCTCTGTCCAATTCACCAACCTAGTTTGCTTTTTGGAAGTAAATTCTGTCCAGGGTGACACAATGGATCCATAGCTCTTGACAAATCTACGGTAATATCCGGTGAGGCCTAAGAAGGCTCTCACCTCTGTCTGTGCTGTAAGAGGTTACCAGGCCTTGATAGTTTCAATCTTGGGCTGGAGTGGGTGTATCTTGCCACCACCTACTAGGTGTCCCAAGTACACCACGGAAGGCTGCCCAATATGGCACTTACTGGCCTTGATGGTCAGGCCTGCCTGTTGCAGAGCCTGAAGCACCTCCTTTTTTTTTTTTTTTTTTTTAATCTGTTTATTAAACTTAATACAAAACAAGGCACAAAAGTAGCAGTACATTACGTATGATTTGGTGAGAAAACACCTAGTTTCTCTCCATATGCTTTTCTTAACGTTTGTACATTACACTGCACAACACTGCTGTATTTTAGTGTACTGGCTTTCCATAAACTTTATATAACTAATAACACATGACATGGTGGTTATTATTCTTAAATATATATGTTGGCGTCAATTATTATAGTGGGAGCATATATCCGTACAGGCCCTAAGGGCTACATTTCTGTGTGTGCGCTTTGGTGTGAAGGGATATCAGTATCATGGAGCGGCTGATGGGTAGATATATTATGGGCTAGGCCTGGTGGTACAATAAAATGGCTCTGTTTTCGGCAAATTCAATTTTTATGAATAGTTTTAGTAATAGCGTATCCCAAGAATGTTGAAGGGACTAACTCATGGTGGGTATTTGTCATCTCTGGATTCAATTCTAACTACGAAAAGGTCCCAGCTTTCGGTCCCGCCTTGTATCTGACCCCTATGTTGTGATTGCCTCAGGGTTTGAGACTACGCCAATGTGTAATCATGTAGGTCTCGTAGCCAGAGGGAGTAAGGAGGGGCATTTGGGGCCTTCCAATGTGTAGCTATCAGGCGTTTATATGTCACGAATGCTAAATCTACAAATTTGTGAACGTGTTTATCTCCTTTTGTACGGTGTCGTATATTAAGCAGGCAGGATTCTGGAGTAGGAGTTAGCAGCTGGTCTATCAGGTCTGCGGTTGTAGCAACGACTTGGTTCCAGCCATTGTTGATCACGGGACATTCCCAGACCATATGGTAGAAAGTTGCTGCGGGGGTAGCGCATCTTGGACATATGGAGTTAGCGCCTGGGTATATTTTATGAATACGAGCTGGGGAGAGATATGCATGATGCACATAATTAAATTGCGTGTATCTTAGTCTGGAGTTGCGAGATACAGACTTGATCAAAGTGAGGGCTGTGTCCCAGGATTTTTGTGCAATTGGTGCAGAAAGGACGGAGTCCCAGCGATGCTTGACCTGGGTTAGGGCTTTGCAGCTTCTTGTTAGGAGTATTTTGTATAGTTTAGTAACAGCGCGTTTTGCCTCGCCCATAGAAAGTATTGCAGTAAGTAGGAGGGATTCGTTTGGTTCGTTGTGTCCGCAGCCCCATATGTTACGTAGGAGATTAGTTATGGCATTGAATGTCAGAAAGGCTCGTGGTTGTATTACCTCCACAGCCACCAGATCTGCAAACTTGATTGCTCTGGAGTCATAATATAAGTCTCCTGTGTTCAGAGTGTTAACCGCCCGTACGTCATGATGGGAGGATAGGGCGTGAATGCCCGGCAGCTGTGGTACTGGGATTAGGGGAGAGTAGGGGAGGGGTTGCATTTTGCCCTGCACATATCTTTTCCAGCAGTGTCTGGCAGAGTCCAGTAAGGGAGTGTTATGTAGTAAATGAGGGAGACCCGTTAATAACCATGTCAATATCATTGTTGGGGTTATATAAGCCATTATTGCTGTAGACTCTGCGTTGGACGGCTCGTTGAGCCATTTAGTGACCCATTGAAGTTGGGCTGCTGCATAATATAGCTCAAAGTTCGGCATGCCCAGGCCACCCTCCTCTTGTGGATATTGCGTGGTAGTTAGGGCTACTCTACGTCTGTCTCTGCCCCAGAGCAAGTCAGTTAGTAGGGAATGCACTTTGTGGAAAAACGAGCGTGGCAAGGTCAACGGGAGTGCAGAGAAATAGTATAAGAATCTCGGTAATATTAGCATGTTGACTATTGCTATCCGGCCCATAGGCGATAAAGGCAAGGAACTCCAAAATGTCAAGGAGCCACGGGTGGAGCGAAGCAGCTTATCTAAGTTACCTTCCCTTAGGTCTGACATAGAGTGATATACTTGAACACCTAGATATTTGAAGGTCTGGTGCGACCATGGTAGTTGATGCATGGGGAGAGACGCTCGTTGTTCAGGGGGAAGACAAGTAAGAGGGAAGATACAGGATTTAGACCAATTCACATGCAAGCCAGAGACAAGAGCAAACCTATTCAGTATACGCATTATCTCAGGCAGGGAGGCAGAGTAATTACGCAGATATACCAGGGCGTCATCTGCATACAAGGATATTATGTGATATGCGTCAAACTCCTTTATGCCCCATTTATGTGCACATTCCCTGAACTTAATTGCAAGTGGTTCCATAGCTATTGCGAACAGCAATGGTGAGAGCGGACAGCCCTGCCTGGTTCCTCTGTTCACAGGAAAGGCCTCCGACACTACCTGTCCGGTTTTAACTCGGGCTGTTGGTTTGGAATATAGGGGGTCATTCTGATTCCGGCGGGCGGCGGAGGCCGCCCGCCAGAATTCCGCCCCCATTATACCGCTCCGCGGTCAGAAGACCGCGGAGGGTATTATGAGTTTTTCCCTGGGCTGGCGGGCGGTCTCCAAAAGACCGCCCGCCAGCCCAGGGAAAAACTCCCTTCCCACGAGGATGCCGGCTCGTAATCGAGCCGGCGGAGTGGGAAGGTGCGACGGGTGCAGTGGCACCCGTCGCGTATTTCAGTGTCTGCAAGGCAGACACTGAAATACTTTGCGGGGCCCTCTTACGGGGGCCCCTGCCGTGCCCATGCCATTGGCATGGGCACGGCAGGGGCCCCCAGGTGCCCCGCGGCACCCCCTACCGCCATCCTGTTCCTGGCGGGCGAACCGCCAGGAACAGGATGGCGGTAGGGGGTGTCAGAATCCCCCATGGCGGCGCAGCAAGCTGCGCCGCCATGGGGGATTCTAAGGGCAGCGGTAAACCGGCGGGAGACCGCCGGTTTACCCTTTCTGACCGCGGCCAAAGCGACGCGGTCAGAATGCCCTGCGGGGCACCGCCGGCCTGTCGGCGGTGCTCCCGCCGACCCTCGCCCCGGCGGTCGAAGACCGCCGGGGTTAGAATCAGGGCCATAGTGTAGTAATCCAATTAATAAAGCCACTCCGGAATCCAAACGCCTTGAGGGTGCGGAATAAATATTCCCAACCCAGCGTGTCAAATGCCTTCTCTATATCTAGTGACACGGTCACACTCTCTTGGTCAGTAGTATTATGCATGATACGGATTAGGCGCCTTATATTAAAAAAGGTGTTTCTACCCGGGATAAATCCCGACTGGTCGGGATGTATTAAGTGTGGCAAGTGGGGGAGCAATCTATTTGCTAGGATTTTCCCTAGAAGTTTGCAATCGGTGTTCAATAGAGAGAGTGGTCTATATGATCTGACATCCAGTGGATCACGCCCTGGCTTTGGCAGGACCACTATTAATGCTTCCCTCATAGAGTCTGGCAATTGTTTTCTATTTCGCGCTTCATTAAACACCTCTAGCAAGGGTTGCAACAAGTGGGTGCTTTGTGAGTTGTAATATTCTGGTGGCAGACCATCTGTGCCAGGGGTCTTGCCACGTGCCATCTGAGAGAGGGCCAAGCGAAGCTCCTCAATAGTAATGGGGCCGTCTAGGATATCGGCATTGTTGACGATGTTCGAGTTTTGGGGAATCTGAACTAGAAATACAGCCAGTTGTTGTTCTGTAGGGGGGGTAGAGGACTGGTATAGCGTGTGATAATACATGTAGAAGGCCTTATTGATGTCAGCTTGAGTTTTAACCTCAATTCCTGTTTGTAATTTGATAGCTCCTATCGGCGATGATTGCGGTGATTGACGCACCAACCACGCCAGCAATTTGCCCGATCTGTCTCCTTCAGCATGTTGTCTCGTTTTGGAGTGTCTATAGTCATGTCTGCTAAGACTGTCATCCGTTTCTCTGTATTTTGCTTTCAGTGATATTAGTGTTTCTGGAGGGGTATTATTTGTTGAGACCTCAATCTCCGCTCTGTGTATTTTGGCTTCTAATTTTAATAACTCTGTGGTCAGCATTTTCTTAATGCCCACAGATGCTGCCAGACAGTGTCCTCTAATTACTACTTTATGGGCATCCCACTCAGTGGCTCGGGTTGATGTTGTGTTTTTATTTAAAGAGAAATAGGTCGACAGGCATGTGGCCAATTCAGTATTAAAAGGGGGGGTCAGTCAGGGCATCTGGCTGCAGGCGCCATGTTGGAATACGGGCATGTATGTAGCCCCAAAGCAATATGGAATAGTGTGGGTTATGGTCTGATATAGTACGGGCTAGGTAGCCAGATGTAGTTACCTATCCAACCTAGTGTAAAGTTTGTGCACTGGTGAGTAGAACGAATACTCACGTAGTGTGGGATGGGAAGTTCTCCAAATTTCGCTTAGCCCATTATTGGAAGCCCAATCTACCAGGTCGAGTGATGCTCGTTTAGCCGGGGTGTGAGCCAGTGGAGGGGTAGAACGGTCTTTCAAGATATCTAGAACACAGTTAAAGTCCCCGCCCCATATTGCATCTGTTGCAGGGTCGCTGATCATGCTACTGCCCAATGTCCCGAGGAAGTCACGTTGGTTTGTATTAGGAGTGTATAATGTTATCAGGGCTAAGGGGCCTCCGTCTAAAGTACCCTCCAGTATCACGTACCGCCCGTTTGGGTCGCATTGTTTGCGGGACATAGTGTATGGAACCCCGGGGGCTATCCAGATTATAGCTCCTCTGGCGTTTGTCGAGAAGGTGGTCCCATATAATTGGCCTTTCCATTTTGTTTTGGTATATGCCAACGAGGACTCATCTAAGTGGGTCTCTTGCAACATGGCTATGTGTATCTGGTGCCTCCTGAGGTATGTATAAATCCGTTGCCTTTTGCTTACGGATGCCATGCCCTTTACGTTCCATGTGAGAATTTTATAGTGTGTGGTATAGCGCTGATTTTGAGATGCCATGAGATTTAAGTGAGGCAACGTGGGGGGGGGGTACCGCCTGTGGTTGCGCAAGCCCGATTTTCTTTGTTATTTGATACATATACATATCATCTAGCCTCTTAGCTACTGGAATGTGTGACCTGCCTTTTAGGTTTACATTGTGGTGTGGCGCACTGCAAATAGTACATGTCAATACATATAACAGTAAAACGTTCCATTCAACTACAACTATAAAATCTGCTATATTTAGCAACAGTAGCAGTTGTGGTAAAAACAAGGGGGTAACGAAACTTGTCATCTTGGGGTAACAGTCCATATGGAGCGGGGGGTGTTCCAAGACTACGGGAGGTTGAGTGTCTTAGACCCGGCCCATTTTGCACATGTTGGTGTCCTTGCCCAACAGGAGCGGCAGCAAGCCGAGCACACGAGGCACTGAAAGTGATTATGCGATTATAGACGACGAAAGTATCCGGGTAGGAACAGCGGATGGGACGACCTCCAGTCTTCAGGGGCAAAGATTTAACAAATGTCATCTGCTGATCGTGGAGTGAGGTTAGGGCCGCGGGCAGATTCCGTAGAGTCGGAGTTTAACTCTAGGTCAGGGTCTGCTTCTGATTGCCCAGATAAGGATGTCGGTGATACGTTAGCGAAACGCAACGTAGACTGTAGCAGTAGCGATCGTTCAACTCGTGATTGTTCAGGGGAAGGTTTGTTATCTTGTTTACTGCGAGGTCTACGTTTATTCCTCGGGGGTAGGCTTTTGCCATAGGGGGGTAGCGGGTCAGCTAGTCCTTTTGCATGAAGCCATGTCCATGCGTCTTCAGGAGTAGTGAAAAATAGAGTTCGGGTATTGTCTTGTATGCGGAGTTTAGCGGGGAACAACAAGGAGTATTTAATATTGTGCTCTCTTAGGCGCTCTTTGATCCGGTAAAATGAGTTTCGTTTTTTTTGTACTTCTACTGTGAAATCCGGGTAGGCGGTTATTTGCATGTTCTCAAAGTGCATTGGTCCTGTTTTTCGGAATAGTTGTAATATAAGGTCTCTATCGCGGTAATTCAGTAATTTTGCTATGAGGGGACGTGGATAAGCACCCGGTGGTGGGGGTCTGCCTGGGACCCTGTGGGCGCGTTCTATTGAAAAAAACTTGGGAACGTTATTTTTCAGCACCGATTCAATCAGCCACTGTTCGATAAAGAGTTCTGTATTGGGGCCCTCGGCGCGTTCCGGAAATCCCACGAACCGGATGTTATTTCGACGCGATCTGCCTTCGGCTTCTTCGGCTCTGCGTTTAAGTGTCTCAACTTCTGCTGTTATAGCACCCAGTTGGGATTTAACCTCAAGCATAGATGGTGTGAGGTGCGACGTATCTTTTTCAAGCTCAGCGACCTTTTCTGCTAGCGCCTGTTGGTCTGCACGGAGCAGGTTAACATCTTCTGTAATTGAGCCAATCTTCGCCTCCAGAGTTGTTTTAGTGTCAAGTATGGCTTGCAGCACTTTTTCGAATTGTGTTGAGTGCATTTGCAATGTCCCTTCCATTTTCTGAAGGGCTTGATATGTGTCTGAAGCCCCAGATAATAGAGGCGGCTTAGTAGGGCCCATGGTTCCAGGGGGCGCACGCGGGGTCTTTGGCTTTCCCATCAGGTGCTTCCCGTACGAAGCTATTGCTGATCTCTGAATTCAGCGTTGCGTTGTTTAATTTTATCCCAGTGGCTAGGTGCTTCGGCGCCGGCGGCGTGTCCCATGTGGTGTAGAGGGGTCTAACTGCACCACAGTGCCTGAGGATGTCAGGCGGCCCCTCTTTTTCCCACTACGCACTCACCAGTAGGCGCCACAAAGGTCGGTTGCTTCAGTTGTTTGTTTCCGTCTGCGTTCTTGTTAATTTTTGCGCTGATGTGGCATCAACTCTTCGTCTACCCTCAGACTAGGCTCTGCTTTTCTTTACTTGCCCCTGCTGTGATGGACCGGCCCGTTCCCTCGTAGCCGCAACCCACTATGGCTGAATCGCGGTATAATAGCCCCTCAAGCATCCATACTTCTTTGTGTCTGGTGGCCTTTCAGCCATTGTCCCGGCTAGTTAAGGGCCTACGTGTTCTCCAGAGGGGCACAGGAGGTCCACGGAGCGCCCGCGCGTCTTGCCTGCTCAGACCACCCGGCGTCTTCCAGCCGCAGCCGCGTTGGGGTGGGGTCCCCCGAGGCGCAGTGATTACGCGGGCAATCCACCACTTACCGCCTGTGGGGAGCTCCGTCACCCCACGCGATCACGGCTCCGGTCGCCCCGATATTTTGGAGTTAGTAGCGCTCGGGCGCCTCCCAGCTCGATCGTGCTGCGGGGATGGGCGCCTCGTGCGTCCCTCGGATCGGGCGCGAGCCAGGTGTCCAGGCAGTTCCTTCGACGTTCCGCCCGCCGCCGCCTCCGTCACGTTGGTTCCGCGGCAGGGGGGGATGGTTTTCAACCCCGCAGCAGTTCAAGGCGTCTTTATTCAGGATCTTTGTTGTAGGCCGGGTCGGAGCTGCGATTTATGCGTCCGACCCGGTCGCCATCTTGGACACGCCCCCCTGAAGCACCTCCTTGAGGTGGAGCAGGTGTTCCTCCCAGATGGAACTATAGACAGCTATGTTGTCTAGGTAGGCTGCGCAGAAAGCATCCTTGCCTGCTAGAACCCCGTTAACCAGCCGTTGGAAGGTAGCAGGGAAATTTTTCAATCCAAAGGGCATTAATTTGAACTGGTAATGTCCCTCAGGAGTAGAGAAAGCGGATCTCTCTTGAGCCCCTTTTGTCAAGGCGATCTGCCGGTACCCTGACGTGAGGTCAAATGTACTAAGGAACTTGTCAGCACCAAGCCTGTCTACAAGCTCATCAGCTCTGGGATGGGGTGAGCATCTGTCTTCGTGACAGAGTTGAGACCCTGGTATTCCACGCAGAACCTAAGTTCTGGCTTGGCACTGGGAATAGCAGCCTTGGGAACCAACACCACTGGGCTGGACCAGGGACCGCTGGACTTCTCTATCACCCCAAGAGCCAGCATCTTAGAAACCTCGTCGTTGATACTGGACCTCACTTTGTCTGATACCCTGTAAATTTTACTCTTCACAAGTGGTCTGTCTCCTGTGTCAATGTCATGGACACACAAGTGTGTGAGTCCAGGAGTGAGGGAGAACAGGCAAGAGAAGTGCTCCAACAACTCAATGCAGTCTTCTCTCTGATCTAGAGTCAGGGAGTCAGAGAGATTGACATCCTCCACTGGCCCATCACCTTCTTTGGCAGCGGGGAGGTAGGGAAGAGGCTCACTCTCTTCTTCCATGCCCTCATCTGTTACAAGGAGCATACTGACCTCAGACCTCTCAAAATGAGGCTTTGGCTGGTTGTGGTGGAGAACCCATAGGGGGTGTCTAGGGGTCTTGAGGTCCACTAGGTAAGTGGCCTCCCGCTTCCGCTCCTTAATTTCAAATGGGCCAGTCCAGCGGTCCTTGAGAGCTCTAGGCTCTACTGGCTCCATTACCCAAACATTGTCGCTTGGTGAGAATTTACCCAGAGTGGCCTTCCAGTCATACCACTCCTTCATCACCTCTTGATTGGCCTTGAGGTTACTCTTGGCCTGCTTCCAGAAGTGCTGTGTCTGGTTGCAGAGGGTCAGCATGTAACTGACCACATCCTGGGGAGGTTTCTTGGGAGCTTTCTCCCATCCCTCTTTCACTATGCTTGGTGGTCCCATCGCAGGGTGACCTTACAGAAGTTCAAAGGGGCTGAACCCCACTCCTTTCTGGGGCACCTCCCTATAAGCAAAGAGCAGGCATGGCAAGAGGATGTCCCACTTACGCCTCATGGCCTCAGGTGGGCCAGTGATCATGCCTGTTAGAGTCCTGTTGAATCTCTCAACAAGCCAATTGGATTGAGGATGGTAAAGGGTGGTAAACTGGTAGGTTACCCCCACACTCAACCCATATGGACTTCATGTATGCTGACATGAAGTTCGTGCCTCTGTCAGACACAACCTCCTTTGGGAACCCCACATGGGTAAATACTTGCATCGGAGCTCTGGTCACCACCAGTGCAGTCACTGTCCTCTGAGGGATTGCCCCTGGGTAGAGGGTGGCATGGTCCACCAAAACCAGGATAAACCTGTTGCCTAAGGCGGTTTTGGGGTCCACGGGACCAATGACGTCAATGCCCACCCTTTCAAAGGGTGTACCAACGACGGGGAGTGGGATCAGGGGGGCCTTAAGTCTTTTCCCTGTCTTCCCACTAGCCTGGCAGGTGGGGCAGGCCCTGCAGAAATTATCTGAGGCTACCCACATTCTAAGCCAATGGAAGTGGGTGACAAGCCTGGCAAAGGTCTTGTCTGGGCCCAAATGTCCTGCCAGGGGGATGTCATGAGCCAGGCCCAGTAGGAAAGCCCGGTAACACTGGGGGACCACCAGCACACGTGCTGCCCCAATGGCCGGAGCCTTAGGCTCAGTGTAGAGGAGATAATTCTCCCAGTGTATATGATGATCGCCAGAGGCTTTCACCTGCTGCTTGGGCTGAGGCCTGTTGCCTCAGACCCTCAAGAGTGGGGCACTCCTTCTGCGCTTTACAGAATTCCTCCCTGGTTGACCCACTCTCTACTTTCCTACCAGCAAGTTCAGGCAGGCTGCCCAGGTTGGCAATATCCTCTCCAGTTGGCTCAGGGGCCTCCTCCTCTGGGACCCGTCCACCACATGGGCATATCTGAGGTGGGTTCCCGCACCTCTTGCCCTTCCTCCTTGCAGCTGTCTGGGCCATTGTTCCAGGCTCCAGACGCCCTTGATTCCCTTCCCAGGCAGCCATGGACCTGGTGGTCATGTAGACCCACTCAGGCAAACCTAACATCTCCAGGTGGGATCTGAGCTCTACCTCTTTCCAGGCAGTATGCTCAAGGTCATTGCCTAACAGACAATCTACAGGCATGGCAGGACTCACAGCTTCCTTTAGGGTACCAGAGACCCCTCCTACTCAAAGGGAACTAGAGCCAATGGTAGGTCACTCTTGCTATTGTCAGCGACTATGACATGGTGGAATGTATTAGGGATGATCTGCTCTACTGACACCAGCTGACTCTTGACAGTAGTCATACTGGCTCCTGTGTCACACAGAGCCTCCACCCTTTGACCATCAATGGTGACCCACTGCCCATACTTGGAAGTATTGGCAGGCATGTGGGCTTTTGGCACCATTTCCTTATATCCCAGAGAGACTAGTGACACCTCTATCTGCTCCCCAAAACTAACTGGGACTGTCTCCCCCCAAGCGCTACACTAGCCAACCTGGGTGTCTGCCCTCCAGTGGGGGGCTGTGCCCTCTTGGGACACTGGGAGTCACCCTTAGAGTGTCCATATTGTAGCTCTCTAAGCTTTTGGAGATAAACTTCCCTTTCTTATTGTCAAAGTATCCTGGCTTTTTCTCAAACGCAGGTTGGGACTGGGTGCCACCACCCCCCTGGGAATTGTTCTGGGAACCTTTGGAGAACTCCTTATGTTTAAGCCCCCCCCTTCTTCTGTTGGGAACCCTGACCACCCTTATGGGTGTCCCTCCAGGTAACTTTCTGGACACTCTGGTGCTAACCCAGAGTTCCGCCTACTCAACAAGCTTCCTAGGATCGGTCAGCTTACTGTCTACTAAGGGCTGGCACAACTCTGTAAAACAAATAATGAGCATATGCTCCCTCAGAATCAAATCATAAAGGCCCTCATTACGACATTGGCGGTAAATCCTACTTACCGCCATGCCAACTGCCGCCAACATAACACTGCCGTGGTGGATAACCCACAACCATATTAAGACACACACATAAGCCCAAAGGTCAGTGATACACTGGCGGTAGCAAAACCCACACCGTTATGCCAACAGAACAACACCCACAACATTATGACCCATGAATCACTGCGGCGGACATTCAATGGCGGTAAACCATTGGCGTTACATTCCGCTGTGCTCAGAATGCATATACTCAAACAAAACCACTCTACATTAGACAATTCAACCTACACACTCCTGACACCCATGCACACACCACTATAAAACACCCACCCACATTACCCATAACCCTTTACGACTACAATTAATTGCCAGCAGAGAGAGACAGCAAGAGCACTCACACAACCAGAGCCACATACCACCATCACCTATACACCATCCACGCACCTTACATCACACAACCCAACGCATCACCCCACACACCCTCACCCACACCACTCACACTACACCCATGGCACCACAACGACACCCCAGATTCTCTGAAGAGGAGCTGAGGGTCATGGTGGAGGAAATCATCCAGGTAGAATCTCAGCTATTTGGATCACAGGTGCAGCATATCTCCATTGCTAGGAAGATGGAGCTATGGCAGAGAATTGTGGACAGGGTCAACGCCGTGGGACAGCACCCCAGAACAAGGGATGATGTCAGGAAGAGGTGGAACGACCCACGGGGGAAGGTACGTTCCATTGCAGCTAGACACCAACTCGCTGTACAGAGGACTGGCGGTGGACCCCTAACTCCCCCGACACCTTACAACAATGGAGGAGCAAGTCTAGGCAATCATGCATCCTGAGGGCCTGGCAGGAGTAGAAGGAGGACTGGACTCTGGTAAGTCAACTCTCTATTACTAACACACCCTACCTGCATGCCATCACATGCCCCCACCCTCACCCTCACTCCCATCACTCCACCACCTCCCACACACCCCACCATCATAACCCACTCATTCCAGTGCCAAGTCCTGCATACAACACCAATGTATGGACATCCCTCACAGACCTGCATGGACACCTATCACTACTGCATGCACACTAGAGATAATCACCTAGCCCACCAAATAACTCACACAAGGCAAAGCTGCCAGGGCAATAACAACCATAGAGAGCAACACACCCATGCACAATATGTCACATGCAGAAACAATAACATGTGATGTGGCCCTGTGGCCCATGGACATTGAGGACTGGGCAGTGTCCCCACGTTTGTAAATATGTATATACTTTTTGATTTGGATGCACGCATTTCTACTATTTTATCTTATTACACTCACTTTAATCAATTCCTTCAGTCCTTGCACTATTCCTGAGTGGTACGGGGTGAAAATGTAATGTTAGTGCATCTGCTTGTGTGTATGGTGTTGGGGCGGGGGTGTTGCGTGTGTGTCACTCTCTTTTTCCTCCCCCCTCCCCTGTGTGCTAGGCGGCAGTACTCACCGTAGTCGTCTTCGGTGGTGTTGGTGTTCGTAGTGGAGCAGAAGGTAGAAGAGCATGCTGAACACATGCAACTCGGGCTCCATCGCGGCGTGGTTCTTCCTTGAGTCTCCAGAGGTGAGTTGTTTCCCAACTGCATTAAGTTAAAATGAATAGCCATTATTTCCTTTCCTCTATAGCTACAGGTAGTTCCTGTTGAAAGATTTAAAGAATTGGAATTTAAGTTACAGTATCCTTTAATGTGGTAAATTGATCTAATGCCTCAAGAAAGCCTATCAAAATGCCTAGAATTGGTTTGCTGTTCGATAACTGATCAATGAAAGGGTTGCTAGCAGTAATGTTAAAACATCTTTATCAATTTGGAATGCCTCTTACTGGGTAATACATAGCAGCCAAAGCTGAAATGCCCATCCCTGTGAGCTAGTTATATGAGTAATATGTCTTCCATCGCCCACAATCTATCACTCAAATATCAGCTGTAAATGTATTTTGCAAATTCATCAATTTTTCTGCATATATAAGATGATGAATTCTGAAATTACATACAGTTTCATCTTGAATGCACACTTTTCAATCTTGTTATACACATATTAATTTAATTAAGCAAAACATCTAGTTTCCGCCAGGCTTTTGATGTAGTTGGTACCGCCCCGGAAAGGGTGGCAGATTGGTGTCTCATAATACAGTGGGCGGAACATTGTCTTCCGCCTGGCTGTAGCTGGATACCGCCATGGTGCCTGTTGATTTCGCCCTGGTGGTCGGTGTGTTAAAGTGGCTGTCTGTCTGAGCGGTTTCATATTTATTACCACCGGCCTGTTGGCAGGATTACCGCCACTTTATCACCGACCTCCAGGGTCGTAATGAAGGCCATAATCCTTTGCTGTTCCCCACCCATCTATTCAGTGCCTTATTGGAGAAATCAAAACAGTCTACCCAAGATTGTGTGGAAAGTTTGGTGCTGTCCCTGAATCTCTGATGGTATTTCTCAGGAGTGAGCCCAAACTTGGCAAGCAAAGCGGCTTTCATGGGTGGCTATACATTTTGATCTTGTGGATCTAGTGTAAGAAGTGCGTCCCTCCCCACTACTGGTACATAAAACCACAAGGCCACCCTCCATTGCTCTTCAGAGACCCCATGAGCCCTTAGTGCAACTTCATAAGCAGCCAACCACTTATCAAGGTCATCTCCCACCACATAACTTGGCACTACACTTTTGGGTATACAACGCGTTTTTTCCCCAACAGGTCCTGCATGTATGCTGCCACCATGACTGCTGGACTCAGACTGTCTTGCCTTGATATCCAGCTCCTTGAGACTCAGTTCAGGAGCCAACAAAAGTTTATTTTCAGCCAAGGCTCTCTCAGCTTCAGTTTTTAACTTTGCCATTTGTAATTGGAACTCTCTCTCCTCCCTCCTTTCCTCTGCGGACAGGCAATGGTCAGAGTCACTGCTCCCTGGTTTGGCAAGGGGCACAGTCACAGTGGTAACATCCTCCACGAATGGCAAGAAATCCTTTGAGGGGCCATCCTCTGGACCCTCCTCCTCAACATCCTACTCTGATTGAGCTTCTGCCCAGGCCCTCATCCCCATTTGGAATTCCTCCTTCTTGAAGGCACCTTGGGTGGGTACTCACATATCCTTGCTGAACCCTTTCAGTTGTTTAAAAGTACAGGTCTCCAGCATGGCTAGGTCAAAATCTTCATCTGCTGCTTGAAACCCAGCCAGAGACATATTGAGTGAGGACTTAGTTAAAAATGTCAGGTAGAAAACGAAATTGCAGAAAAAGATAAAAAATCAAGTTGACCTTCAACTGCGGGTAGGTAGTGAACAATTAGCTATTGTATGTCACTACACAAAAACAAGTCCTATTCTTACCGCTGATCTCCAATGTTAGAAATGGGGTCTTTGGTTGGCAGCCAGGTTACCCCCTGTCCAAGCAAGGACCCTCTCTCTAGTCAGGGTAAGTCACACACAATCCAAATTATCCTGTGCCCACCCTCTGGTAGCTTGGCACTGAGCAGTCAGGCTTATCTTAGAAGGCAATGTGTGAAGTATTTGTGCAATAAATCATGGAATAACACAGTAGAACACCACAAAAATACACCACACATTGTTTAGAAAAATATATAATATTTATCTGATAAGATGTAGGTCAAAACAATTAAGATGCAATACTTATTGGTTGAAATATCACTGTAAAAATGATATTAAGTGTTTTTAGTCTCTAAAAGCAACAAATGTCTCTTGGAAGCACAAAGTACCTGGTTTGCGTTCAGATTCTGAGCAAGGACCGCAGAGGAGGAGATGCATGGAAAACGGGGAGGTGTGTGTTGATTTTTCCAGCGCACACAGGCAATGCGTTGTTGGGTTTTCATGCAGGGCAGGCTTTGCGTTGATTTCCGGCATGTAGACTCGGATCCTCTTCGGGTTGCTGGGTTTTTGGACTCTTCGGGGACCATGCGTTGAAATCAGGTGCTTGCAGGATGAAGTCACAGGGGCTGCGCCGATCCAGTGGGCATTGCGTGGAACTTTCTACCTCGTGGCAGGCCCTGTGTCGATTCCTCTCAGGAAGTCGGGCTGAGTCGTTCCGGCTCGGCTTTGCGTCGATCTAGTGGGCTCTGCATCGAATTTCCGGTCACTACACTGGTGCTGCATCCATCTTCTCCTTGCGATGTCTGGCTGCGTCATTCCAGTTCGGCGTGCAGTGATTTTCTCACCGCAATGCAAGCTGTGCATTGTTTCTTCCAGGCTGTGCGTCGATTTTCGCCGCACCAGGAGTTCTTCTTGCAGGAATGAACTCTTTTTGGTCCTGAGACTTCAGGGAACACGAGGCAAGCTCTATCCAAGCCCTTGGAGAGCACTTCTCAGCACAGCCAGAGAGCAGCAAGGCAGCAGTCCTTCTCAGAAAGCAGTCAGGTGAGTCCTTTGGGCAGCTTGGCAGGTGGTAGGTTCTGGTTCAGGTTCTTCTCCAGGAAGTGTCTGAGTTAGTAGGTTCAGAGACCCTGCTTAAATACCCAAATGTGCTTTTGAAGTGAGGGAGACTTCAAAGAGTGGCTTAGAAGTGCACAAGGTCCCCTTTCAGTTCTATCCTGTCTGCCAGGGTCCCAGTAGGGGGTGTGGCAGTCATTTGTGTGACGGCAGGTCCTGTCCTTTGACATGTAAGTGTCAAGCCCTCCATCCTCCCAGCCCAGTAAGACCCATTCAATATGCAGATGTATGCAAGTGTGACTGAGCATCCTGTGTTTGGGGTTTGTTTTAGTGAATGCACAAGGGAGCTGTCAACTAAACCTAGCCATACGTGGATTGTAAGGCACAAAAGGATTTAAGTGCAGAGAAATGCTCACTTTCTAAAAGTGACATTTCTAAAATAATAATATTAAATCCAACTTCACCAGTCAGCCAGAGTTTGTATTACCATTCTGTCCATACTAAGTATGACCTTGTTACTCCTTTCAGATCAGGAGCTACCACTCAAACAGTATATGAGGGTAGCCCTAATGTTAGCCATTTAAAGGAGCAGGCCTCACAGCAGTGTAAAATGGATTTATGAGTTTTAAACTACCAGGATATGTAAAATACACAGGCACATGTCCTGGCTTTTGTCTAGACAAATTCCTGACCTATGGGTTACCTAGGGCCCACCTTAGGGGTGAGTTATATGTAGAAAAAGGGGGGTTTTAGGCTTAGCAAGTACTTTTAAATGCCAAGTCGAATTGGCAGTGAAACTGCACACACAGGCCTTGCAATGGCGGTTAAAGGGCTACTTAAGTGGGTAGCAGAATCAATGCTGCAGGTCCACTAGTAGCATTTCATCTACAGGCCCTGGGCACATATAGTGCACTTTACTAGGGACTTATAAGTAAATTAAATAAGCCAATCGGGTATGATCCAATGTCATCATGTTTTAAGTTTTAAGGGAGAGAGCATATGCACATTAGCCCTGGTTAGCAGTGGTAAAGTGCGCAGAGTCCTAAAACCAGCAAAAACAGTGTCCAAAAAGTAGAGGGAGGCAGGAAAAAAGTTAGGGGTGACCATCCTAAGGCTGTCAGGTCTAACACAGAATATTAAAACTGGGAATTACTGACAACTAAAAGTTTAGAAAACTCATCAAAGTTTCCACAAAAAGTGCCAGCTCATTTTTTGTTAAGTAGTTGTAATCTTTATCTGATTATTGGCGTACCTGAATGCTGTTGTGCACCAGGTGCGATAGGGCCACACGGGGATCTTCTAATCCCAATATGCAAATCTGGATACACAAATTGCACACTGACTTGATTGTGAAAAAGTGCAATTTGCAATGCAGCCTATGAACAAAGTACTCTCAATGTAAATTGTAAATTCTCTATTTTCAGAGGGTCATAAAATGACCTGTCTAATGAATATTAATTTGTCAGGGCACAATTCGTTACCCCTGCAATTGCCTTTGAATACACAGATGGTGGACTGCAATACCCACCAGATCTCTGTTTCTGCATTTGCATTCCTAAAGAGGACACGGTGTTTTTTCTCAAAAGGGCAACCTTTATCTCTTAAAGGGACATCTTTAAAGAAGTGTTTCCCATATTGGAAGAGATTTTATTTCAAAGCATCTTTTTTCCTTTAAGACACCAGACTGTTGACTTGAAATGAACGACACCTAGAGAAACAGGCTGCTGTTTCCTGGACTACTGTCTACTCTCCTGAGGCCGCCTGACATGATTCAGGAGAGTGAAGCTGTCCAGGGAGAACAGCTTCCCGCTTGTGAATCAGATACCCCTCCTCGTGGAGTTGAGTACCAGATCAATGGTTTGTAACTACAGTTGTGGTCACAAACCATTGATACATTTCATTACAGATCACAGTGAGGAGGGAATGTCTCTTTAATGGCCATTTCTAAATATAATTCATAAGGAGTCACAAAATACATTTAGCGAGCCAGACATATTTTTCTGATGCTCAAAATACCTTTTTACATTGCATTCTTCCATTGACTTTTGAAAGTGCAGCATCTGTAGCATCAGAAAATAGAATTGTACGAACTTGTATTTTTCTTCTTTGGACAGTGTTCTCGCGGTAATTGGCGTTTTGTTGTTTGCCTTTTACAGTACAATGTTTGCGGGTCTTTTAGACTTCGAAACTTCACTGGAATGGTCATTAGCAATATATCTGTGCAATAGGCAAAAAGGAACTCCTGAAAGTTGAAAATAATGATATGCTAATGAGTCAGTGGCCGAATACTGAAACTCAGATACCCATCATATATATTACATATTTCCGGATTTTTAGGGGCGAGCGCAAATCGCTCCTCCCCTGTAGTAATCTCTCTTTGGGCTTCCAACCATGCCCTTGTCACATCAGTCACTTTCATTGGTTAGAGGGCTTGCCTTTTAAAATCCGCTTGCTTTCATTTGTGAGAGGCATGCATATGCCTTTTCCGTTGTTTAGCCTACCTACACAGCACTGGTAAACTACTAAAAACATACGAGGCTCGATGTTTTCAGCATGGTTTCTGGACTACTTTATCTGTTTATTTTCCATGCAGTGCGATCGCGCTGGTGGTTACATAGCGCGATGGCTCTCGGTTTTTCCGTTTTCAATTTCAGCACGATCGCGCCACATTTTACAGAGTGCGATCGCGCTGCATTTCTTTTTCTTTTAATTTGTGTGGTAAGAAAAGTCCGGTTAGGAGTTTACAAAGCTAATAGCTCTAACTCGAGCAAATGCGAGACCCGTTGCACTGAAAATGCTTGTTTGTTTTGTGGTTTGAATGTTTCTTCTTAGCAGTGCCACAAATGACAACTGCAGATGCAAGATTAGTGTTTGAACAGGTTAACCTCCATCCCTGAACTATGGCACTGGGATTACTCTCTAATTCAGCCAGTCACAAAGTTTGGTATTCCAGAATTATTTCCTCCTGTATATCCTAAAAAGATGTTGCATGTGATTGTGGCAACTGCCTCATTAGCAGGAAAAACATGCAAAGCAAGATAGTAATAGAACAAAGATATAAAGATTATGCATTAGGCGGATGTAATAATTGCCCCTTCAAACGTAAAGCATGAGAAACAGACAGTTATATATATATATATATTTTTTTTTAAGTGTTCAAATTACTAGTGTTGGTTCACAGTTTTCAGGAAGTAAACAGGGGCTTTTATAATACTGGCTAGCTAGACAGACTAATGTACTTAAATACTATTGGATGAAACAGGGTTGATCGATTTCCCTAGGTGCAGGCCAAACATGGACCCCAAAACCACAGATACTCACATCCCAAAAATCAACCTAATTCCTTTCTTCTTTCTTGCCCTTTTCATGGTCTCTCTCTTGACTCTTTTCTGTCCTGAACTATAGGCCTACCCACACTTAAGTCGTACCATTAAAATGAACAGGACTGTGGAATGCAGAATTGTATGGCATTTGCAATTTTTTATTGAATTTCACAATATTTTTGTCTTGTAAAGCAAATGTCTGCAAAAGCACTTTTTCAAAAGTTTTCAGAATTACCACGCATTTTGCGTAATCCAAAATTCTGAATGGTTCAAACGATTCTCTGTCCCTAAACTAATATTCTTGAGGACAATTCACTTTTAGAGTTCCCAATATCAAATGATGCGTGGCAAATACAGGTGGAAAAGTACTGTTGGTAGCTGGCTGTAGCCATCCTGGGCGCTAGTGAAAAAGGTACAAACATTATACATGTCTACAACGCACAGTTCTGTGTCCCAGCAGAAATCCAGAGGCTAACTGGATTTTTTCTTAAACTCTGATAAAATCTAACCAGCACCTGTCTTCTTCCTGTGCCACTAATATGTGTTTCTGTGCCCCGGCAGCAACATGCCATATGCTTATTGGAATATTTTTTTATTAAATAATGATTTCATTACTTGCCAATAATCTTCATTACTCTGAATACCCTTTTTGTCGTACCAATACGTATCCCACGCTCTCCCCGTTCCTTCCCGGATCACAACCTGACTCCTCGTTTTTCCGCTAGGGGGCAAGCAGGATGTCTTCTGGGCTCAATGCCTCTTGATTTCCAGATTGGTGGAGGTACTTGGAGGTTAGGATGAGGGGGGAGGGTTTTTGCTTTGAGCCTTTTGATTGGTTTTGACTAGGGCAAGTGGGCCTCGGTAGTAAGTAAGTAATGGGATCAGAAAAAGGGTTGAGGAGATAATGATATGTGTGCCTGTACCCCAATAAGGAGCCATATGCTTATTGGGGTAATTGTTATTAAGTAATTGTAATCCATCTAAATGTTAATGGGCGCTAAGCAGGCAGAAAAGCTGGCATTATGAGTGGTGTAGACAGCAAGAGTTTGAAGAGCAGTTCTGTTTTATACACATATCTAAAACGTACTATGAGGACTGTGTGAGATTTACAAGGGTTTCTAGATAATCGTTAAATGATAGAGAGAAAAGCCCTCTAGCACACCACATGGCAGAGTGTAACCCACATTTCAAGGAAGCTAGAGGAACTGTCTCTTCCCCTTAAGGACATGCAGCATCTATTTCAAAACGTCAACTTTTACCTTCAAGTATTTACTGAAATTCTCCACACCAACTCTCCAACTGATCTTTCACAAGCAGTGTGTCTGTTTTCTATGCCCTCAAGTGATCCCACACGATTTTACATGAAGGCGGCTACTTTCAGCGACTCCATTTCCTTGTAACTCAAAGTGAACACATTCCGGAAATATCAAAGTCCATTATTTTATGAGCACACTGCAGTAAAGGGTCTGTGTCCTGAGATGAACAGTGGGCTTTCAATGTGCATCTTCTGAACTAAGGTATGGATGTTTTTTTTTTTTGTGATTTTATGTAGAGCAGACAAAATCATTGGTGTGTCATGGCACTCTATATATTAAACTTATAACAAAACAAAAAATAAATAAACCACAAGCAGAGTTATACCAACTCTCAATACATCATTACACAACAATTGAATACTCCTTGTGTTAATTCCCAGGGTGTGAAATGGTTCTGTAGCACTCTACAGATAGAGTTAGGGATATAGGGCCTGATATAGATCTTCGTGGAGGGAATACTCTGTAACAAATGTGACAGGTTTCCCATCCGCAGTACTTAGATCTCCATAGGGTTTATTGGGATTGAAATGTGGTGGCCAAGATATTTCCCTCTGCCAAGGTCTACTTAAGGCCCATAGGGGGTCATTCTGACCCTGGCGGCCGGTGGCCGCCAGGGCCACCGACCACGGGAGCACCGCCAACAGGCTGGCGGTGCTCCCACGAGCATTCTGACCGCGGCGTTTCAGCCGCGGTCAGAAGCGGCAAGTCGGCGGGCTCCCGCCGACTTACCGCTGCTCGGGGGAATCCGGGAAAGCCGCCATGAACAGGATGGCGGTAGGGGGGGTCGCGGGGCCCCTTGGGGCCCCTGCCGTGCCCATGCCAATGGCATGGGCACGGCAGGGGCCCCCGTAAGAGGGCCCCGCAAAGTATTTCAGTGTCTGCCTTGCAGACACTGAAATACGCGACGGGTGCCACTGCACCCGTCGCACCTTCCCACTCCGCCGGCTCGATTACGAGCCGGCATCCTCGTGGGAAGGGAGTTTTTCCCTGGGCTGGGGGGCGGTCTTTTGGAGACCACCCGCCAGCCCAGGGAAAAACTCATAATACCCTCCGCGGTCTTCTGACCGCGGAGCGGTATAATGGGGGCGGAATTCTGGCGGGCGGCCTCCGCCGCCCGCCAGAATCAGAATCACCCCCATAGTTCCTAGTAGAGTATCGGTATGAACATCTGAATGCCCTCCTGATAATTATATAATTGCTTTAAAGATCTGAAGCATATGAGAGACTGTTGTTGGAGGTTTGGGGGAACTATGGTATTGTTTTTTAAAGAATGCCTTCAACTCCGTCAGATTTAGCTTTCAATAGGTTGTGTACCCCAGTGTTTGGTCTAATAGTCTCCTGCTTCATCAAGGCACTTGCTGATGACATGCATGCCACTCTTCTTCTTTTCCAGGTAATCCCAGCATCAATTGTTGCACCTAATTAGACTAGCCTCCTTTCACTGAAATATGGTGTGCCAGTCTTGCCCTCCTCACAACATTTGGCCCTGAAATCAAAGGAGAAAGAGCATACCAGTTTATCAGTTCAATTTGGCAGGGTAACTGTGTGAGAAACTGAGTTGTTGGTTGAGTGGGATGTTAACAGCCACTATCCCTGTCAGGGTGAAATACAAAAGTTACTAAATTAACCTGTGCTTAACCCTACGGTAGCTTGGCACAAAAGCACCCAGGCTTAACTTAGAGGCAATAGCTAAAATATTTATGCATTACACAAAAGTAATAAAGTGAAAACACCCCAGACGAAAACCCCACACCAAAATAGGAGTACATTTTAAATGTTATTTGACTGAGAAACAATAAAAATCCAATCAGTAGAACCAGAGTTATGATTTTTTTAAGTTTAAGGTAAAAGCTAGCACCTAAAGATCAAAGCACCAACTACAGACACCTAGTCACTTGAGACAGAGTCAAAGTAAACAAATTTGGCCAACCCTGATGGAACATGAGTCGGATACAAGAAGTGGATTGGCCCAGTCAGTGCTTACCTTCCAACATAAAAGACATTTCAGCAAAATGTGTCTGAGAAAGTAAAGTTCAGTGGGGTAAAGCTGTAGGCAGTGTTCAAGGAGGAGGTATTGTAGTGTGGGGGCCCTTTGAATGAAGTTGCGATTAAGATTTCCACATGTGGACTTGGGGGCTAATTATGAGTGCGTCTGTCCATAGACAACCGTACTTGTAGTGGAGGTCAGACCGCTACAACCTTGGCAGTCCAACCACCACATTATGATGCTGGCAGTCCAACTGCCAGCAGACTGCCCCCACCACCAGGATCAGAGATCCCAATGGGTTGGCAGCGGTGAAAGTCATGGTCAGTCACCACGATGCCGAGTTCGACACTGCCATTGTGATCATGACTTTCCTTTCCACCAGCCTCTTCATGGCAGTGTCCCCACCATGAAAAGGCTGTCAGAAAGGCAGAGTTGGGGCAACAGGGGGGTCCCTGCACTGCCTGCGACCATGTTGTGGTCATTGCAGGGCCCCCTGTCAGCACCCTCCCAATATGCACTGGCTGCTATGACAGACAGTGCACATTCCAAGGGTGTTGAGTGCACCATCTGTGTGACGGTATTGGCTTTAGCACCTTCAGTGAGCCGAGGCCTATGCCTCTGATCTGTTTCCACTGGCCAGCTTGGTGGAAACATTATAAAACAGCAGTAGGGAGTCGGCCAGCTTGGTGGCTGCTTCCCCCCCATCGTCTTGGAGGTGCGATGGTCAGGCCCTTCGTCTTTTGGAAGTCAAAAACCTCCAACTGGACAAAACTGCAAGCTGTAGCAAAAACATTCTTAAGTCCCAAGTTTTGGATTTTGGCTATCAGGGCACCTCTAGCACCACTTCCAGGGATCCAGTACTGTATGCACGACTTGGATGGTCAGGACTCACTCAGGTTAGGTCCCTTGACCCGTTTAAATTGATTAAAGCTTCATCTGTCCTTGAGCCTCTGATTAGAAGGCCAGGCAACTATCCCTTGAAGTTACTCCAGTAGTCCTGGGTTCAAAGCAATGGAACACGGCTCAAGTAGTAGTGCGGTCCTTTGAGGTTTCAAGGCTGGCTTCACACAGCAGGGCAGAGCTGTCCTTCCAGCTACAGCAAAGCAGTCTTCTGAAGTATACAGCAGGCTAAATTAATATGAGGTCCTCTGTGAGTCCTTCTACAGATCCAGAAATTGAACTGAAATGTGGGTCTGAGAGTCCTAATTTTATACATGGTGCCTACATACTGTAAATGGAGCTAATTAAAAATACACATTTAAGTAAAATGCATTACACTGGAAAGGGGAAGAGACTGTTGTCCAATAAAATACTCTTCTACTTGTGTTGTAAACATAGTCCTCTAACCCTTTCAAAAGAAGCACGTACCTTAACTATCATACATTTCTGAGAGTCAGGACCTGATCATTTTAAAGATCACACTTGATCATTATACAAGTATGTTCAGGAGAGTGAATGCCTTGAGAATGAAAGCATGCTTCCTGCTCCTGGCTGGGAAATAAGACACCTACGTTATAATAAAGCAATTGAAATCCATTAAAATAAAAGCATTTGCAAACTACACAAGAGCAATTTCCTAACCTGTCTCACATCCGCACTGCTTTAGCAGCTAAACTAAATTAAGCACTTTGTAAACGTCTTTGCTCCCCAACAGTCTAAACATACAGTACTATAAGGCACTAAAAGCACTGCTGTTTCCGTTTAACAATGAGCAGCAAAAGGTAAGAAACAATTATTTTCGATTAATAATTTAGCCGCTTAATTTAATACATTTAAACCCTCAACCGATGGCTCCTTAATTATTAATACATTCTTACTTATTAAAGGAGAATTCACACTTTGGATATTTGTATGAAAATAAATGAACAGCTAATTTAGGATATCAAGATTAGTTTGACAGACGTTAGACGTTTCCGTTGTCTGTACCTTTGTTCGTGATAAATAAAATATCACTGTAGAACATTTCCACAAAAAGCACATTTATTGAAGTGACAAGTTAAAATCGGATATAGCAGCACAATGACTGATCTGACTAAAGTGCATAACCAAGAATGTTGGTTCTTAATTATACTAGGGCCTACCTAGTCACCAAGGCACTCAAGTAGTACTGCCTTTTCTACTCACAATTGCTAATCACTAACCTCCAAGTACAGGACTCTGCCTATTCCTGCTACATGTCTCATGTGCACAGGTTTCTGCTACATCTATAGAGAACTCTTCACACACAGGTATATGTTTTTTGTGCGTTGTTGTAAGTGTGGGGAGGGAATGGGAAGAGGCAAGAGATCGGGGAATATGTACCAGACGGGTGGAGTAAAGTGAAAAACAAAGAGGGACATAGGAAGGCACATGCAAATTCACAAACACACCTACAAAACAGTAAGCCAGTTGCTCTTGACCAAGTAGAAGTACGGTTAGGTCCGTAGTCTAGTAGTAGTAGTACTGACCAAGCATGTTCAAATCTACTCAAGCCAATCTTTGGAGCAATCAAACACCACGCATATCCCCTCAGTCATATTGCTAGGCAGTCTCAAGGACATGAATAGAAGCAGGGAATAACACTAACCTTAGATATGATAAACGCATAGGAAAAGCAAAAGGGCATACTTACAAGCCCCTAGTGCCACCTTGCTCTGCCCTAGTGTCATTTATTTTTACACTAAGGCGGTGTTAAGGAGGCCTTCCTCCCACGCCGTGTTTACAAAGTGGTGCAATGCTTGCATTGCAACATTTTGTAAACTCTTGCCCCACATTATGCCTGTGCCAGGCACAATGTATGTAGGGGGGAATCCCTAAATTTGGCTCGCAAAACTGGTGCAGTGAAATTTACATTTCACTCGTCGATTTTTTCAGTCACTTTTAAAGCCTGCTCCGAGCAGGCGTTAAACTGACGCACCTATTTTAATCAATGGGCCTCTATGTGCTTTGCTTCACTAGCGTCAACATTTTTGCTGCTAGTGCAGAAAAGCCCCCAATAGCATAAAAATATTGATGCTAGTGTCCTAACGACTGTCATGGTGCGCCGTATTGTAAATATGGTGCAACCATGGTGCAGTTAGGTGGGGCAGAGCGACACAAGAAAAGTTGCTCTTCAGGATCAATGCGCCACTTTCTTGTAAATATGTCTTGAAAAAGTTATATGTACAGGCACTTCACAGTAAACATATTTAGTTTAAGAACGCTCATGACCCACACTCATCAAAAAATGAAACTCAATAGAGCCTTAACAGGCCGCAACCAAAATATTTTTCACCATGTCAGTGAATTATTTTGTTGTCCAGCCCCATTTTGAGGAATAACTACTTGAAGTGGAGAGACCTGATCTACAGCTAAGGATCTTAATGGAATCCAGGGTACCAATAATTGCTTGTAATCAAATGCCTCTTTTTGCATGTTCACCACCATATTTTTGGGCTGATGCTGCTGGTTTTTCGACTCTGAGTGTGCACTGAGGCCTGCTAACCAGACCTCAGTGCTAGTGTTCGGACCCCATGCAAATTGAATTTACCCAATTGGCAAAGCCTGACTTACTTATTAGTCCCTAATATATGGTACCCATGGCATGTAAGGCAGAGTGCCCCCTGAGGGCTGAAGCACTGCCTGTGCCACCCTTTGTGTGACAAGGTACAAAATGGCTCCCAGTCTGCCACTGCAGACTAGAAGGACAGTGTGCTCGCTGTCAGTTCGACTTTGCCATTCTGACCTATGGCAAAGCCACACTGTTCCTTAGCATTAAATGTGAGTCTCCCCTAAGGAAGGCGTATGGAGCCCTATGGCAGGCAGCTATATTTTGTTAAGTGAGAAATCTTTATTTTAGTATGTCTCGACAGCAGCACTTCTAAAGTATTTTTTTGCTGTGGGTAAGGTTGGTAGCCTCATTGGCTTACACAGGGTTAATGCGTGGCTAACTTTTGACTAGGACTATCAAACTGGGTCATGTGAGGCATCAAATTAGATGTGACATTAAATGCAATCTGATACTCATGTTGAAATTAATGTCACTATTAATGGTTGGTCACGATTAGAAAAGGGACCACTCTGTACTCCGCTCGTCCAGCGGCCTCACAGAGACACACACACAGGCAGCTTTCTGACCACCTTGAGAGACCATGGAATGACTCCGAGGCTCAAGGGCAAAGGCAGTGCTGCAGTAGCGGGATGTCACTTCCTCTGCCGGGATGGGCACTCCAGTGATTGGCCTCAATCATGTTTCAAAAGGGAAGCTGCCTTTCATGGGCCGCCTGGCCCCTTAACCCTAAGCAGAATGCCTTTTGTCCTTGCAGACAGTATGGAAACTCACCCCAAATATGGTTTTGCCGTAGGAGTGTTGTCACTAGGTAGACACACCTCTAGAGTGGGCTACCTTGCTCCTGATGATCAAGGAAGAGTTGTGCCTTCTTGGAAGGAGCAAGAATGTGGCATTCTAGGATACCCAGATGCCACACATCACAGGAACTTCATCACTAGGTAGGAGGGGACTCAATACCCCATTGGCAAGTGACCACATGGTCACCTCAGGGCACTTTTTTTGGATAAATATGGCACCCCTGGCAGGTTGACCCTCAGTACTCGCTGAATCTGTAAAGAGGATGAGAAAAAGACCACTCTCCACCTGTTGGAAGTGCATGAGGAAAAGCTGCAATGCCAGAGCGACTGCACCTGCTGCACCCTGAGCTAGTGGAGTTTGGACTATGTTCTTTGTGCCTAGTGCAGAGAAATAATGATCCCCGGCCCAAGATTGAAGCAGAGACTTCAGTTGGCTGGCCCGTCAGGACCGCAGTGGAGATATCAAAACTGCAGGAGCCCAAGTCGAACCTTTGGTAGCCACCGCAGAATTCTTGCAGCTGCCAGACGTTTGGCACTTCTAAGAACAATTCAGAAATAGACGAAAGGTGCATCCGAGTTTGCTGGAGCAGTGAGTCTTGGTTGTGACCCGTTTCATCACTCCAAAGGGACACCAGCCTCCACCAAAAATGTGCACCATGACTACTGTGTTGCAAAAGCTCAAGATCTGCATTGGCAGCCCTTGGAACTCTGCAAAGAGGACTTAGTGGGACGCCGAACTCTATGGTCAGAGTTGCCCCCACTAACCTGTGTACTGAGGACCCAACTGGACTTCATCCCCATGGACCAAACAGCATCAGGAGCAACCTTGAGCATCCTTGAGCCTGCATCCCTCAGCATCTGGACCACTCCAGTATTGTCTATGGGGATCATCCTGTAAAGTTTGGATCTCGCTCTAAAAATGCTCTGGTGGCCAGGTAACTCTCTTGCCCCCTGGTCCTCTGTCCTGCCAGACTTAGTTACCCAACCTGGGCCTGAGTTGTCAAACTAACTTTTCTAAACATTTCAAAAGTTTCAAAGTTTTTGTTGACCAATGCTTGTTTGCGGTTGATGTTAAAGTTATTTATTCTTCTAAACATCTATATATCTGAAACCCCCAAGTGGATTTTAATGTTCAAGGTCTCTAAAGGTATATAAAAATCTAATCTATGTTTCTAACCTTGTGTCTTATTTCTTTCTGTTGTGTGACTTCCTTATTTCATTGTTTGGTGTTGTTAAATGCTTTCCACATTGTTTCTTTGCTTAGCCGTACTACTCACAGCCAGAGCTACCCAGAGTTGAGCTTAAGGTTCAGTAAACCTACCTGATTGGACCCAAAATGGTATTTGTGAGGGTACTGCATGGTACGGTCAGCCAGCCATACCATTTAATACACCCCAAATCCTCACATTAGATAAAGGTTCTCACCTGACTTGATCTTTGACATGGTTGCAACCAGGGAGCTGACTACATCCACTCCCAAGTCAACCCTGCATATCTCAAAATACTGCCTACACTACATTTCCAGATCACAGAAACTTTAAGGAGCGTCAGTAATGACACAGTGGGCATCTCACAGGCAAACCAATGATGGTGCTTTAACGGGTACCCAGATGCATCAGCAGCTGATGGCACCTACTTATTACCATTTCACAGTCACTGGAGGGAAGGCAAGAGCTGGCATGGGAATTCTATGCTATTGTACAGTTCCTGCATTGATTAGGTGCCATTGATTGCACACACTTGCCACTTCAGCCAGCCTACCACGGGAACCTCTGTGTCTTCAACAATCACTGCAGGCACTTCATCAACATTGGAGATGTATGTAAATATTCTTAAAAACATCTTCTAAAAGAAATTTTTGAAGTAATTGTAATACATTTTGGATAATACAAACTTGGTAAAAGAAAATCATGCGGCTTTGATTTTTCAAATTAGGGCCTTAGTATTGTTAAATATATCTGATACATATAACCTAGTTTTTTCATTATATGAAATACAAATCATAGACATGCATATCTGCCATTTTGACATAATAACACTCACAAAATGTTAATTGTCAAGTGACGTAAATACATTGTCCAGCTAATAGCCATGCATGCTGCATCCATCAGTCATCATCTTGCAACCTTTGAATAACGTCTCTATTTCTGTTTGCCATCCCAAGGAAATATACTGATGTCTTTGCTAGAGTACATCAAGGCATCCTATGTGATACAGTCACATTTCCGTTTGTAGATCTCTGACAAATGACAGTGTTTAAGGAGGAGGTTAAGTGTGTCTGAGGTGTACCTTTGTCAATCAAGGTCATCCACTGTTGAAAGTGGTGTGGTATAATAAACTTGCATATAAAATTAAAGATAGGTATATGACAATGTTACTTCTTTTTACATTTATTTTTGTAATGAATTAAGTGTTACTATGCACATGAAGTAGTGGATATATGCACTCACAATTTCCAATCTGCCATCTTTTTAGTGGGTATCCATGGCAGAAGCTGAGTAGAGTGGGACAGGGATGAACGAGAGGATGGACCAGCATGCTAGAGAGGCACAGGTGTACACAACCACCATTAAGGAAGAGGGAGAATCCAGCACAGGCAGGATGCACCCCCCAAGAGAATTACTCATTTTCAGAGACACTCCAGGTGAAGGTTATGAATATCACTATGGGCATACTTGTGCGGCACACCACATGGTGAGAGAAGTTAGATGATGTGGTATGTGTGGAAAAAGGAAAACATCTATGGTGTTCCAGGAGGAGGTCTCTCCCTCATTGGTGCATGATGCCGTCCCCTCCACCACTAGGATACCCCACAGCAATCCACAAGACCCCATAGCAATGGGTTGTCTACCTGCACAAACTGTTCTCCTGATCTTAAAGTTCCCACATTCAAGAGTTTTAGTCAAGGGTGACTTTGCTTTTGAAACCCCTGGGCCTTTATGAAAAATCCCACCCAATGCCTCTAAGTATGTTGCCATGCCTGCTTTCCATGAGGTGAAGAGACAGGTAAGTGCATGCCTGCTTGCGCTCTCTCTGGATGTCAAAGAGGTAGTGGTTGAAGTGAGGACACACTGAAAGGCACAGACTGACCAGCAGAGAGAGTCCTACTGTACACCTTGATTGCATATATCTCGTCACATCAATTAATACATCCCACTCAATAAGAAGTCGATGTGTCTCCCAGCATGTTTAACCCTTCTGTCCCCAAATCCAGTGCCAGATTTCACACGTGTCTGGTCCTACTACAAATGCTAGCACCTGAGGAGGTGCTCCAAGTGACCCTGATGTCAAACCTGAACGATAGCCAGGAATGTCTACCATCAACCCAGGGCAGCAGTGAGTCAACCGTTTCTGGACTGGGAGATTCTGTTAGACCATGAACATTTGCTTTGAACATTAACTTTGCTTTAGGACTTCAACAGTATGAACAAACGTATCCCCTGACACACCCACCATATTTTTTTCTGTTGCCCAATTTCCCCACCCCCACAAGTTGATTCCTCCTGAAGGGGCTGAGGCCCTTTTTAAATTGTCCCCATCCAAGGACAGGACACTTTACTCGATATTTAATGTCACATTTATTTATTTCAAAAATTTGTGTAAAAATAATTTTGGTCACTACTAACTTGGATGTGTTGTTACCATTTTCTGAGTGTGTGGTGCTGTCAGGGCAGATGTTAAATTATTAAGACTCTGCAACAAAATGCATTGCTTTATACCCATACATCTTCAAAGGCCATGAACTCATGCATTGAAACACAGCTGGAAGGCAGGTGAAATTGTTTTTCATTTATAAATGTCAACACACCAAGTTTGTCTACACATCCCCAGTGGTGGAGTGAGTGAATATAAAAGTTGGGTGGCATTGTGTGAGGATGGGTCTATAAGTTACGGGTGAATTGTTCATGGAGTGGTAGTTGCTGTCTACGCCCATGCGCGTGGTGTCAACCACCTGTATTGCTATGCAATCTTAGGGCACATTTGGTTGAGGATCTGGTTGTGGTTTGGGAGCTTGTGGGTCTTTGGCTGATGCAGGTTGGTTCTTTGATAGGGTTTGAGGTTGGGCACTGCAAGTTGGTATTGATCCCCAGTTAAATGATGTGCCTAACCAGTCCCTCCAGTTTGAGAGGGACCCCTGCGTGAGAGTGCATGCATCATCTGCATAATCAAGACATGGTGAGTCTCATCCTTCTTCCACAACATCTGGAGATGTTCCTGTTGCACCTTCACTTTATCTGTTTTATCCAAGACCTGGGTCTGCCTATCCATCAATCTTGAGAGCCATTTCAGGTCGGTAGATATGTTATCTAAGGTATCCTTATTTGACAAATATTCCTTATACAGAAGAATGTTGTTCGAAATACGGATGCTCAGAGAGGACAGGATTTGCGTACACCTTCATGTCCTCCTCCCCAACTCACACACACCACACCTTTAAAATGTTATGATAGAGCACCCGATGCCAACTCTTAATGAGGCTTGGGGCTCAAAAAAGATGAGTGAATATAGTGGTTTAAACAAGCAGATTAGAAGGCTACAAGAATCAAATGCTGTTATTCTTTGTTTGGAGGCACAGATATACAAGTTATATCAGCATTTGACTGAATAAAAAGTTACTTTCAATATCATCAGAATATTTTCTTTTTAATCAAGAGTTTTGAAAGTGGCTTGTTAGTCGAACAGTAAGTCTACTAGTTAGCCTACCACAAACAGAAAGGGAAGAACTCAGCTGATGGTTGGTGATTTCATTATAAGTAATTATTTTATGCTAGGTGTACGGTTGAGGTATTATCTGTCCTTTGGATCCAAGCCTTTCCATCAGAATAATTTTAGGTTGTATACTAGTCAGTGTGCAATAGGGGCTTACATTGTGAAATGCAAAGTGTAGGGAGGTTGTGCTTACTTCGACTTTTGATCACGAATGCCAGGCATCAGTACTATTTCAAAATGTCACCACATATTTAGTCATTTCTGTACTTTGTTTTTGTTTTGTTCTCTCTGGTGAAATATTTGTTACATGTCTTCATGTATTTGGTTGCGTATTAATTTAGTGTATATGCTGGGTCAGGCTGAACAAAAAATTGGCCCGGGCACCAAAAAAATAGTGGCCTATATTAGCAAACCCGATAGCTCAAAAATGACAGATATTTGTAAATCAGCCCAATTTTGTTCTTGTAAAGACATGCTGCGTGGGTATTTTGCAAGTATTTGTGTTTTCTACAGGCAATGCTTGTGGTAAAACTATGGAAATCAACAGTAACAAGCATTGGCAAAGCCAATAGGCTTCAATTTCGTTTTTTCTTTCTATCTAACCGGATTCTAAAATATTAGAAACATTTTATAATAATGTTTGTTTTACATTTGATAAACCATTAATGGTTTATCAAATATAAAACAAACATTATTATAACATTTTTCTACAATTTGTAATCCAGTTAGATAGAGAGAATAAATATAGGCGAAACCTATTGGCATAAGGGCATGTGGCAAAGAAGAAAGAAGATAGCAAAGTAAGAAAACAGAAAACAGTATGCAGTACAGAAAATAACACAGAAAAAAGACATAAGATGGCATGCGGTAAAGAAAAAAGAAGTCCGCGAAGAAAGAAGACAGCATGCAATAAAAGAAGACTGAAGACGGCATGCGGTAGACAGCGAAGAAAGAAGACAGAAGATGGCATGTGGTAAAGAAGAAATCGAAGAAAGAAGACAGAAGATGGCATGCGGTAAAGAAGAAAGAAGCAAAGAAAGAAGACAGCATGAAATAAAAGAAGACGGCATGTGGTAAAGAAGACATCGAAGAAAGAAGACGGAAGATGGCATGCGGTAAAGAAAAAAGAAGTCAGGGAATAAAGAAGACAGAAGATGGCATGCAGGAAAGAAGACAGCAAAGAAAGAAGACAGAAGGGGGCATGTGGTAAAGAAGAAAGAAGACTGCAAAGAAAGAAGAGGGCATGCAGTAGAAAGCGAAGAAAGAAGACAGAAGACCGCATGCAGTAAAAAAGACAGTGAAGAAAGAAGACAGCATGCGGTAAAGGAGACAGCGACAAAAGTAGACAGAAGATGGCATGTGGGAAAGAAGACAATGAAGTAAGAAGATGGCATGCGGGAAAGAAGACAGCGAAGAAAGAAAATGGCATGCGTGAAAGAAGAAAGTGAAGAAAGAAGGCAGAAGAAGGCATTCCATAAAGAAGGCAGCGAGGAATGAAGACAGAAGACGGCATTCGGAAAAGAAGACATTGAAGAAAGAAGATGACATGCAGAAAGAAAAAAGAAGGCATAAATGTAGAAAGGTGTCAGCGAAGTAAGAAGACAGATTCAGAAAGAAAAAAGAAGACGGCAACAAAGAAAGACGAGAGAGAAGATGCCAACCAAGGAAGAAGACATCAGCAAAGAAAGAAGATGATATACAGAAGGACAAAGAAGTACCTTCAGCGTCGTAGCCAGAGGAAGGACACTGGCCAGTGTCCAAAGGGAAGTGACTGGAAGAAGTACTTGATCCAGAGGCAACTCAACGGAACGATCAGCGAGAAGAAGAAGAAGACAACTAGAAGTGTCATGAAGGCGACGACCTATCAGAAGCACATAAACCAGAGCAACGTTCGAGTAAGCTAATGGTAAGTTCAGGTAAGTAAGGGGCTGGTTCTAAGCCCCCTTTTAAGTTTATTTTTATTAACAAAAGATTTCACAAGCAGCGTGCAAGCATGTGTGCAAGGGAAACCTAAAAGCTGCCCACCATAAAACCGGCAGACAAACTCCTAAAAACATACTGCCTATACACTGATCTGTCAGGCCAGCTCATTGGGCACTGTCTGATTGCCCTATAGGCTGGTCCTACCCTGTGTATATGACCTTTGGAGATGATTTATTGAAAGTTTATTTTGTGCCTCTCTGGTATTATATGCTAATGGAAAAAGAAAGCTACAGATGACAACATTTTACGTCCATGCTGTAAATAATAGTTTAAAAAGTCTTTTAATGACTTGTTAGATAGCGAAAAAAATTGCATTAGGTTCAGGAAGCAGTACAATACAATATAAATTATAGTTGTAGCATAAATATCTACTTCGGAACAGTGACAAAGTTTCTATTCACATGTTCTAGATATACTGTTGTAGTTTTGAGAACTATCAGTGGAGGTCTCAGGGTTGTAGCTTGTAGGAAGATACGGGTTTCTTTCTTAATTATGCTCCATACTTAGACCAAAAATATCAGTCATTTGAATACATGCTTTTACACAGTTGCCTTTACCACACTTGTTCTACAACGTGTTGACCTTTACAGCATATTGCATTACATTTGGGGAAAGAGCCGGCTCAAAGTGAAGAGGCTGAATTAAGGGGAGAGAGATAGGTGCTGGAACTGCTATTAAAAGAGGAGGCAGAAATAAACACAAGTGTCATTGCAGGTTGAAGTCCTGAAAAAAATAACAAACAAGTTGGGGAGAAAAGCAAGGATCGAGTGGCGGAGGATTTTTTACACCCTAGTTCAAAAAACAGTGCAGAAGTTGGGCAAAAACAAACCAGAATAACACATTTTTGTTTAATCAATAAGGGTAGTCACTGGATAGGACTTGCCAATCTGGTAAATGACATCATAGTAAAAAATGCAAGACATCCCATCAGAATCAGTTTCTCCAGATTTTATTTTCTCTGAATACACATATCACCATGTAGTGCATGTTGTAAGGAAATGCCTCCTTGGCATGGTTACCCCCTGACTTTTTGCCTTTGCTGATGCTAAGTTTTGATTTGAAAGTGTGCTGAGGCCTGCTAACCAGGCCCCAGCACCAGTGTTCTTTCCCTAACCTGTACTTTTGTTTCCACAATTGACACACCCTGGCATCGAGGTAAGTCCCTTGTAACTGGTACCCCTGGTACCAAGGGCCCTGATGCCAGGGAAGGTCTTTAAGGGCAGCAGCATGTCTTATTCCACCCTGGGGACCCCTCACTCAGCACAGACACACTGCTTGCAAGCTTGTGTGTGCTAGTGGGGATCGAAAGACTAAGTCGACATGGCACTCCCCTCAGGGTGCCATGCCAACCTCACACTGCCTATGAAGTATAGATAAGTCACCCCTCTAGCAGGCCTTACAGCCCTAAGGCAGGGTGCACTATACCATAGGTGAGGGCATAAGTGCATGAGCACTATGCCCCTACAGTGTCTAAGCAAAACCTTAGACATTGTAAGTGCAGGGTAGCCATAAGAGTCTATGGTCTGGGAACTCCACAGCACCATAATGGCTACACTGAAAACTGTGAAGTTTGGTATCAAACTTCTCAGCACAATAAATGTACACTGATGCCAGTGTACATTTTATTGTAACATACACCCCAGAGGGCACCTTAGAGGTGCCCACTGAAACCTTAACCGACTACCCGTGTAGGCTGACTGGTTTTAGCAGCCTGCCACACACCAGACATGCTGCTGGCCACATGGGGAGAGTGCCTTTGTCACTCTGTGGCTAGTAACAAAGCCTGTACTGGGTGGAGGTGCTTCACACCTCCCCCTGCAGGAACTGTAACACATGGCGGTGAGCCTCAAAGGCTCACCCCCTTTGTTACAGCACCCCAGGGCACTCCAGCTAGTGGAGTTGCCCGCCCGCTCCGGCCACGGCCCCACTTTTGGCAGCAAGGCCGGAGGAGATAATGAGGAAAACAAGGAGGAGTCACTGGCCAGTCAGGACAGCCCCTAAGGTGTCCTGAGCTGAGGTGACTCTAACTTTTAGAAATCCTCCATCTTGCAGATGGAGGATTCCCCCAATAGGATTAGGGATGTGCCCCCCTCCCCTCAGGGCTAGTAGCCATTGGCTACTAACCCCCCAGACCTAAACACACCACTAAATACAGTATTTAGGGGCACCCCAGAACCTAGGAACTCAGAGTCCTGCAACCTAAGAAGAAGAGGACTGCTAAGCTGAAAAACCCTGCAGAGAAGACGGAGACACCAACTTCTTTGGCCCCAGCTCTACCGGCCTGTCTCCCCACTTCTAAAGACACTGCTCCAGCGACGCTTTTCACAGGGTCCAGCAACCTCTGAAGCCTCAGAGGACTGCCCTGCATCTAGAAAGACCAAGAACTCCTGAGGACAGCGGCTCTGTTCACCAAAGACTGCAACTTTGCAACAAAGAAGCAACTTTGAAACAACTTGTATTTCCCGCCGGAAGCGTGAGACTTGGCACTCTGCACCCGACGCCCCCAGCTCGACTTGTGGAGAACAATCACTTCAGGGAGGACTCCCCGGCGACTGCGAGACCGTGAGTAGCCAGAGTTGCCCCCCCTGAGCCCCCACAGCAACGCCTGCAGAGGGAATCCCGAGGCTCCCCCTGACCGCGACTGCCTGCTTCTAAGAACCCGACGCCTGGTAGGGACACTGCACCCGCAGCCCCCAGGACCTGAAGGATCTGACCTCCAGTGCAGGAGCGACCCCCAGGTGGCCCTCTCCCTTGCCCAGGTTGTGGCTACCCCGAGGAGCCCCCCCTAGCCTGCCTGCATCGCTGAAGAGACCCCTTGGTCTCCCATTGCTTTCTACTGAAAACCCAACGCTTGTTTGCACACTGCACCCGGCCGCCCCCGTGCCGCTGAGGGTGCACTTTCTGTGTGGGCTTGTATCCTCCCCGGTGCCCTACAAAACCCCTCTGGTCTGCCCTCCGAAGACGCGGGTACTTACCTGCTGGCAGACTGGAACCGGGGCACCCCCTTCTCCATTGAAGCCTATGCGTTTTGGGCACCACTTTGACCTCTGCACCTGACCGGCCCTGAGCTGCTGGTGTGGTAACTTTGGGGTTGCTCTGAACCCCCAACGGTGGGCTACCTTGGACCCAAACTTGAACCCCGTAGGTGGTTTTCTTACCTGCAAAAACTAACAAACTCTTACTCCCCCAGGAACTGTTGAAAATTGCACTGTGTCTAGTTTTAAAATAGCTATATGTGATTTATGTGAAAACTGTATATGCTATTTTGCTAATTCAAAGTTCCTAAAGTACCTACCTGCAATACCTTTCATTTGAAGTATTACATGTAAATCTTGAACCTGTGGTTCTTAAAATAAACTAAGAAAAGATATTTTTCTATACAAAAACCTATTGGCCTGGAATTGTCTCTGAATATGTGTTCCTCATTTATTGCTTGTGTATGTACAACAAATGCTTAACACTACTCCTATGATAAGCCTACTGCTCGACCACACTACCACAAAATAGAGCATTAGAATGATCTCTTTTTGCCACTATCTTACCTCTAAGGGGAACCCTTGGACTCTGTGCATACTATTGCTTACTTTGAAATAGTGCATACAGAGCCAACTTCCTACATTGGTGGCAGCGGTGGGATACAAGACTTTGCATTTGCTGGACTACTCAGCCAATACCTGATCACACGACTAAATTCCTAAAATTGTCATTAGAAACTGATTTTTGAAATTAGAGCTATTTTTCTAAATTTTTAAAAGTCCTGCTAGGGCCTTGTGTTAGTCCCTGTTAGCATTTCTTTTTAGAGTTTAAAAGTTTTATGAAAGTTTGAATTAAGTTCTAGAGATAGTTTTAGATTCTTAAAAAGTATTCCAACTTTTAGAAACATAGGGGGTGATTCTGACCCCGGCGGTACTAGACCGCCGGGGCCAGGGTCGGCGGGTGCACCGCCAACAGGCTGGCGGTGCCACGCAGGGCATTCTGACCGCGGCGGTTCAGCCGCGGTCAGAAGAGGAAAACCGGCGGTCTCCCGCCGGTTTTCCGCTGCCCTTCTGAATCCTCCATGGCGGCGCAGCGAGCTGCGCCGCCATGGGGATTCAGACACCCCATACCGCCATCCTGTTGATGGCGGTATGGGGTGTCGTGGGGCCCCTGGGGGCCCCTGCAGTGCCGATGCCAGTGGCATGGGCAAGGCAGGGGCCCCCGTAAGCGGGCCCCACTTTGAATTTCACTGTCTGCATTGCAGACAGTGAAATTCGCGATGGGTGCAACTGCACCCGTCACACCTTCCCACTCCGCCGGCTCAATTCTGAGCCGGCGTCCTCGTGGGAAGGGTTTTTGCACTGGGCTGGCGGGCGGCCTTTTGGCGGTCGCCCGCCAGCCCAGTGCAAAAGCCAAAATACCCTCAGCGGTCTTGCGACCGCGGAGCGGTATTTTGGAGGGGGGAAGTCTGGCGGGCGGCCTCCGCCGCCCGCCAGACTTAGAATGACCCCCATAATGTCTAATGCAGAAGAGAGTGTGATGGAACTCGACCTCATCCCTTACCTCCATCTTAGGATGAGAGAGTTAAGGTCTCTCTGCAAATTAAAAAATATTAAAGCTGGTTTAAACCCTACCAAACTACAGCCCCAGGAGCTGGTGGCAGAGTTTGCCAAAGACAACCCCTCTGAGGATGACCTCCTAGAGGAAGAAACTAGTGATGTGGAGGAAGTCCCACCTCCAGTCCTAGTTAGGGCAATCAGGGCTCCTCAAACCCTGATTCCAAATGTGATAGTCAGAGATGCTGTTTCCCTCACAGGAGGGTCCAGCACCTCTGGAGTCACTGAGGATAGCCTCAGTGAAGATGACCTCCTGCTAGCCAGGATGGCCAAAAGATTGGCTTTAGAGAGACAGCTCCTAGCCATAGAAAGGGAAAGACAAGAGATGGGTTTTGGTCTCATCCATGGTGGCAGCAACATAAATAGGGTCAGAGATTCTCCTGACATGTTGAAAATCCCTAAAGGGATTGTAACTAAATATGAAGATGGTGATGACATCACCAAATGGTTCACAGCTTTTGAGAGGGCTTGTGCAACCAGAAAAGTAAACAGATCTCACTGGGGTGTTCTCCTTTGGGAAATGTTCACTAGAAAGTGTAGGGATAGACTCCTCACACTCTCTGGAAAAGATGCAGAATCCTATGACCTCATGAAGGCTACCCTGATTGAGGGCTTTGGATTCTCCACTGAGGAGTATAGAATTAGGTTCAGGGGGGCTCAAAAATCCTCGAGCCAGACCTGGGTTGATTTTGTGGACTACTCAGTGAAAACACTGGATGGTTGGATTCAAGGCAGTGGTGTACAGTTGGGCTGTACAATTTATTTGTGAAAGAACACCTATTAAGTAATTGTTCAAATGATAAACTGCATCAGCATCTGGTAGACCTAGGACCAATTTCTCCCTAAGAATTGGGAAAGAAGGCGGACCATTGGCTCAAGACTAGGGTGACCAAGACTTCCACAGGGGGTGACCAAAAGAAAGGGGTCACAAAGCCTCCCCAGAGGAAGAGTGTTGAGACATCCAAAGGGAAAAATAGTAAAGAGTCTTCTACAGGGCCCCAAAAACCTGCACAGGAGGGTGGGCCCAGAGCCTCTTCACAATCCAATTTTGGGTACAAGGGTAAAAACTTTGATCCCAAAAAGGCCTGGTGTCGTAGCTGTAATCAGCCTGGACATCAAACTGGAGACAAGGCCTGTCCCAAGAAAGGTTCCACTTCAAACTCTACTCCAGCTAACACTGGAATGGCCAGTCTCCAAGTGGGATCAACAGTGTGCCCAGAGCAAATCAGGTGTCACACTGAAGCTACATTAGTCTCTGAGGGTGGGGTGGATTTAGCCACACTGGCTGCCTGGCCCCCTAACATGCAAAAATACAGGCAGCAGCTCTTAATTAATGGGACAAGTATAGAAGGCCTGAGGGATACAGGTGCCAGTGTCACCATGGTGACAGAGAAACTGGTTTCCCCTGGTCAATACCTGGCTGGACAAACTTATCCAGTCACCAACGCTGACAATCAGACTAAAGTACATCCCATGGCTATGGTAACTTTAGAGTGGGGAGGGGTCAATGGCCTGAAACAGGTGGTGGTCTCCTCAAATATCCCTGTAGACTGTTTGCTTGGAAATGACCTGGAGTCCTCAGCATGGGCTGAGGTAGAACTGAAAACCCATGCAGCCATGCTGGGTATCCCTGAACTGGTGTGTGTCAAGACAAGGGCACAGTGCAAGGCTCAGGGTGAAAAAGTGGTGTTGGAGCCTGGAAAAAGGGGCCAACCTACCAAGAGGAAAGGAAAAACAACTGGGGAACCAGTTGCAACACAACAAGAAAAATAGAACCCCTCTTCTCAGGAAGAAGTTCTGCCCTCTGAGGGAACTGAGCCTATGGAGTTAGGACCTTATCAGGTTGAGCTCCTAGGCCCAGGGGGACCCTCAAGGGAACAGTTGTGTAAGGTACAAGAAACCTGTCCCTCTCTTGAAGGCCTTAGGCAGCAAGCTGCTGAAGAGTCCAATGGAAAGAAAACAGGAACACATAGGGTCTATTGGGAAGATGGACTCCTTTACACTGAGGCAAGAGATCCCAAACCTGGTGCCACTAGGAGAGTGGTAGTGCCTCAGGAGTTTAGGGAGTTCATTCTGACCTTAGCCCATGATATTCCTCTTGCTGGGCATTTGGGACAGACCAAGACGTGGGAGAGACTAGTCAACCACTTCTATTGGCCCAACATGTCCCAGAAGGTCAAGGAGTTTTGTGTCTCCTGCACCACCTGTCAAGCCAGTGGTAAGACAGGTGGACACCCAAAGGCCCTCCTCATTCCACTTCCAGTGGTGGGGGTCCCCTTTGAAAGAGTGGGTGTGGACATATTGGGTCCACTTGAACCTCCCACAGCCTCAGGGAACCTATACATACTAGTAGTAGTGGATCATGCTACTAGATACCCTGAAGCAATTCCCCTTAGGTCGACTACTGCCCCTGCAGTAGCCAAAGCACTCATTGGTATTTTTACCAGAGTGGGTTTTCCTAAGGAGGTGGTGTCTGACAGAGGTGCCAACTTTATGTCAGCATACCTGAAACACATGTGGAATGAGTGTGGGGTGACTTACAAATTCACCACACCATACCATCCACAAACCAATGGCCTTGTTGAGAGATTCAACAAGACATTAAAAGGCATGATCATGGGGCTCCCTGAAAAACTCAAAAGGAGATGGGATGTCCTCTTGCCATGTCTGCTTTTCGCTTACAGAGAGGTGCCTCAGAAGGGAGTAGGGTTTTCCCCCTTTGAACTTCTGTTTGGCCACCCTGTAAGGGAACCACTAGCTCTTGTGAAAGAAGGCTGGGAGAGACCTCTTCAGGAGCCTAAGCAAGATATAGTGGAGTATGTACTAGGCCTACGTTCAAGGATGGCAGAGTACATGGAAAAGGCAAGCAAAAACCTTGAGGCCAGCCAACAGTTCCAGAAGTTTTGGTATGACCAAAAGGCTGCAATGGTTGAATTTCAGCCAGGGCAGAAAGTCTGGGTTTTGGAGCCTGTGGCTCCCAGGGCACTTCAGGACAGATGGAGTGGCCCTTACGCAGTACTAGAAAAGAAGAGTCAGGTCACCTACCTGGTGGACCTAGGCACTAGCAGGACCCCCAAGAGGGTGATCCATGTGAACCGCCTCAAGCTCTTCCATGACAGGCTGATGTGAATCTGTTGATGGTAACAGATGAGGACCAGGAAGCTGAGAGTGAACCTCTCCCTGATCTCCTCTCCACAGACCCTAAAGATGGCTCAGTTGATGGAGTGATCTATTCAGACACCCTCTCTGGCCAACAGCAATCTGACTGTAGGAAGGTCCTGCAACAGTTTGCTGAGCTCTTTTTCCTAACCCCTGGTCAGACACACCTGTGTACCCATGATGTGGACACAGGAGACAGCATGCCTGTCAAATACAAAATTTTCAGACAGTCTGACCAAGTTAAGGAAAGCATCAAAGTGGAAGTCCTCAAGATGCTGGAATTGGGAGTCATTGAGCACTCTGACAGCCCCTGGGCTAGCCCAGTGGTCTTAGTCCCCAAACCTCACACCAAAGATGGAAAGAGAGAGATGAGGTTTTGTGTAGACTACAGAGGACTTAATTATGTCACCAAGACAGATGCACATCCCATTCCAAGGGCTGATGAACTGATTGACAAATTAGGTGCTGCCAAATTCTTAAGTACCTTTGACTTAACAGCAGGGTACTGGCAAATCAAAATAGCACCAGGAGCAAAAGAAAAGACAGCATTCTCCACACCTGATGGGCATTACCAGTTTACTGTTATGCCCTTTGGTTTAAAGAATGCCCCTGCCACCTTCCAAAGGTTGGTGAATCAAGTCCTTGCTGGCTTGGAGTCCTTTAGTGCAGCTTATCTTGACGATATTGCTGTCTTTAGCTCCAGCGGGCAGGATCACCAGGTCCACCTGAAGAAGGTTTTGAAGACTCTGCAATCAGCAGGCCTCTCTATCAAGGCATCCAAATGCCAGATAGGGCAGGGAACTGTGGTTTACTTGGGTCACCTTGTAGGTGGAGGCCAAGTTCAGCCACTCCAGCCTAAGATCCAGACTATTCTGGACTGGGCAGCTCCAAAAACCCAGACTCAAGTCAGGGCATTCCTTGGCTTGACTGGGTATTACAGGAGGTTTGTGAAGGGATATGGATCCATAGTGACAGCCCTCACAGAACTTACCTCCAAGAAAATGCCCAAGAAGGTAAACTGGACTGTAGAATGCCAACAGGCCTTTGACACCCTGAAACAAGCAATGTGCACAGCACCAGTTCTTAAAGCTCCAGATTACTCCAAGCAGTTCATTGTGCAGACAGATGCCTCTGAACATGGGATAGGGGCAGTTTTGTCCCAAACAAATGATGATGGCCTTGACCAGCCTGTTGCTTTCATTAGCAGGAGGTTACTCCCCAGGGAGCAGCGTTGGAGTGCCATTGAGAGGGAGGCCTTTGCTATGGTTTGGTCCCTGAAGAAGCTGAGATCATACCTCTTTGGTACTCACTTTGTAGTTCAGACTGACCACAGACCTCTCAGATGGCTGATGCAAATGAAAGGTGAAAATCCAAAACTGTTGAGGTGGTCCATCTCCCTACAGGGAATGGACTTTAGAGTGGAACACAGACCTGGGACTGCCCATGCCAATGCAGATGGCCTTTCCAGGTTCTTCCACTTAGAAAATGAAGACTCTCTTGGGAAAGGTTAGTCTCATCCTCTTTCATTTGGGGGGGGGGGTTGTGTAAGGAAATGCCTCCTTGGCATGGTTACCCCCTGACTGTTTGCCTTTGCTGATGCTAAGTTTTGATTTGAAAGTGTGCTGAGGCATGCTAACCAGGCCCCAGCACCAGTGTTCTTTCCCTAACCTGTACTTTTGTTTCCACAATTGGCACACCCTGGCATCCAGGTAAGTCCCTTGTAACTGGTACCCCTGGTACCAAGGGCCCTGATGCCAGGGAAGGTCTCTAAGGGCTGCAGCATGTCTTATGCCACCCTGGGGACCCCTCACTCAGCAGAGACACACTGCTTGCCAGCTTGTGTGTGCTAGTGGGGATCAAAAGACTAAGTCGACATGGCACTCCCCTCAGGGTGCCATGCCAACCTCACACTGCCTGTGAAGTATAGATAAGTCACCCCTCTAGCAGGCCTTACAGCCCTAAGGCAGAGTGCACTATACCATAGGTGAGGGCATAAGTGCATGAGCACTATGCCCCTACAGTATCTAAGCAAAACCTTAGACATTGTAAGTGCAGGGTAGCCATAAGAGTATATGGTCTGGAAGTCTGTCATGCACGAACTCCACAGCACCATAATGGCTACACTGAAAACTGTGAAGTTTGGTATCAAACTTCTCAGCACAATAAATGCACACTGATGCCAGTGTACATTTTATTGTAACATACACCCCAGAGGGCACCTTAGAGGTGCCCCCTGAAACCTTAACCGACTTCCCGTGTAGGCTGACTGGTTTTAGCAGCCTGCCACACACAAGACATGTTGCTGGCCACATGGGGAGAGTGCCTTTGTCACTCTGTGGCTAGTAACAAAGCCTGTACTGGGTGGAGGTGCTTCACACCTCCCCCTGCAGGAACTGTAACACCTGGCGGTGAGCCTCAAAGGCTCACCCCCTTTGTTACAGCACCCCAGAGCACTCCAGCTAGTGGAGTTGCCCACCCCCTCCGGCCACGGCCCCACTTTTGGCGGCAAGGCCGGAGGAGATAATGAGGAAAACAAGGAGGAGTCACTGGCCAGTCAGGACAGCCCCTAAGGTGTCCTGAGCTGAGGTGACTCTAACTTTTAGAAATCCTCCATCTTGCAGATGGAGGATTCCCCTTATAGGATTAGGGATGTGCCCCCCTCCCCTCAGGGAGGAGGCACAAAGAGGGTGTAGCCACCCTCAGGGCTAGTAGCCATTGGCTACTAACCCCCCAGACCTAAACACACCCCTAAATACAGTATTTAGGGGCTCCCCAGAACCTAGGAACTCAGATTCCTGCAACCTAAGAAGAAGAGGACTGCTAAGCTGAAAAACCCTGCAGAGAAGACTGAGACACCAACTGCTTTGGCCCCAGCTCTACCGGCCTGTCACCCCACTTCCAAAGACACTGCTCCAGTGACGCTTTCCACAGGGACCAGCGACCTCTGAAGCCTCAGAGGACTGCCCTGCATCTAGAAGGACCAAGAACTCCCGAGGACAGCGGCTCTGTTCACCAAAGACTGCAACTTTGCAACAAAGAAGCAACTTTGAAACAACTCGTGTTTCCCGCTGGAAGCGTGAGACTTGGCACTCTGCACCCGACGCCCCCGGCTCGACTTGTGGAGAACAATCACTACAGGGAGGACTCCCCGGCGACTGCGAGACCGTGAGTAGCCAGAGTTGCCCCCCCTGGTCCCCCACAGCGACGCCTGCAGAGGGAATCCCGAGGCTCCCCCTGACCGCGACTGCCTGCTTGTAAGAACCCGACGCCTGGTAGGGACACTGTACCCACAGCCCCCAGGACCTGAAGGATCCGACCTCCAGTGCAGGAGCGACCCCCAGGTGGCCCTCTCCCTTGCCCAAGTTGTGGCTACCCCAAGGATCCCCCCCCCCCCTAGCCTGCCTGCATCGCTAAAGAGACCCCTTGGTCTCCCATTGCTTTCTATTGAAAACCCAACGCTTGTTTGCACACTGCACCCGGCCGCCCCCGTGCCGCTGAGGGTGCACTTTCTGTGTGGACTTGTGTCCTCCCCAGTGCCCTACAAAACTCCCCTGGTCTGCCCTCCGAAGACGCGGGTACTTACCTGCTGGCAGACTGGAACCGGGGCACCCCCTTCTCCATTGAAGCCTATGCGTTTTGGGCACCACTTTGACCTCTGCACCTGACCGGCCCTGAGCTGCTGGTGTGGTAACTTTGGGGTTGCTCTGAACCCCCAACGGTGGGCTACCTTGGACCCAAACTTGAACCCCGTAGGTGGTTTACTTACCTGCAAAAACTAACAAACTCTTACTGCCCCCAGGAACTGTTGAAAATTGCACAGTGTCTAGTTTTAAAATAGCTATATGTGATTTATGTGAAAACTGTATATGCTATTTTGCTAATTCAAAGTTCCTAAAGTACCTACCTGCAATACCTTTCATTTGAAGTATTACATGTAAATCTTGAACCTGTGGTTCTTAAAATAAACTAAGAAAATATATTTTTCCATACAAAAACCTATTGGTCTGGAATTGTCTCTGAGTATGTGTTCCTCATTTATTGCTTGTGTATGTACAACAAATTCTTAACACTACTCCTTTGATAAGCCTACTGCTCGACCACACTACCACAAAATAGAGCATTAGAATTATCTCTTTTTGCCACTATCTTACCTCTAAGGGGAACCCTTGGACTCTGTGCATACTATTCCTTACTTTGAAATAGTGCATACAGATCCAACTTCCTACACATGTCCAACACCAGGCAGGAGCTTTTTCAGAGGACACAGGCTCCTGGGAGGGAGAAGAACACTTTCCTTTTCTGAGCACTTCAGCTCTGCAGACTTTTCTGACACTTGTTGGCTTTTCTTGCGGACAACACATGGCAGTCTGGGGTCCCTAGAGCAACCAAACTACACCAATTCCTTCAACCCCCTATTTTGCTGGGTGGACGCATTACTATCAAGCGCAGTGAGAAAGGGCAAAAAAGAAAACAAACAGACTTGGGTTGATGATGGCCATCCTGCTTGTTGATTGCACTGGGAATCCTAATGATGTAAAATATGTGACATTCGCAGTGGGATATTGAGCACCAAAAGGTAAAATTAGAGAGGGAGGTGCTGGACACTGATTTTCACTTGAGCACTTAGGCCCATATTTATACGTTCTTAGCACCGCATTTGCGTTGTTTTTAGACGCAAAAATCGGCGCAAACTTACAAAATACAATTGTATTTTGGAAGTTTGCGCTGCTTTTGCGTAAAAAAATGACGCAAATGCAGCACTAGAAAAGTATAAATATGTGCTTTAGTGAGACTAGCCGTGAAGGCAACACACAAGTGTGCAACAGAAGAAGAAAGGGAACTGCCAAGTGCTTTAGGGTGTGCAGGAGTACCCAGTATGAGCAGCAGAAAAGTAATACTGGACAAATTCCCAAGCTGGCTTTTGCTCACAATTGGTGCCACTTAATGAGATGCAAAATCTTTACTGGACAAATATGAACATCCACAAAATACAGTGGGCGGATTAAAAAAAACATAAGTAATAGATTTCCCATGGTGTCAATGTCTGAAGGGGAGGTGCCCAACATTCCAATGGCTGAAGAGGCCTGGACCAAGGCCCCTCTCTGTATGTTGTGTATGTGTACAGAGGTGATAAAACCCCTGCAGACAATATTTAAAGCCAGAACTAAAAAGTTGATACAAGTGATATTGCTCAACTTTTCACACGGTTAGTTGCAATTTAGATGATTGACCTTTAGGTCACACTTTCTGTCAAATTCATATTGAGAAATCTGCACGGTGCGGTGCCTCCATTGAACGTTTCTTTTCAATTCCCTATTTATCTTAAATACATCTAGTTACGTGAGGGAATATGACATCTCAGAGAAGTATTCAAAACACAGTAAATACAGTTTTTTTAGATTTAGCTATTATTAATATGTCAGGTTGTTCTTAAAATGCAATTGTGACTCGGACATGGGTAACCACTTATATAATTTGTACCTGGCAACAGCGTATTATCGTTTACGTTATTCACAGAAAAACACATTTTTTTTATTTTATTTTAATTCAATTATTTTTATAATCCATTTGTTACAGTTAAAAATAATGTATTTCCACCTACATCTAATTTCTTTTGCTTTCAAGGCATCGCTGGGAGTACTTTGTTACATGGCGGTAGTATAATGTATACGCAAGCTCCTGTGTATCTTTCATTGAATTTATTTGTATTTGCATTTGTCAAAGAGCCTGGGTTCTCTTGGCTCTATTATCAACCAGGTCATAAGGTGAGACTTGAATGGGCATAACCGGGAGGTAGTTAAATATAGAGTTTCCCAAAGAGTATGGGCCAGAACTGAGAAGATCCTGCCACCGAGGCGAGCTTTGTGAAACACGTTGTACAGATACAAAAAGAATCTTATTAGAGTCTCCATGCAGGAGTATATCTCGTGAGTCTTTTTGTGAGTCTTTTATTAATAAAGAGAATTGACGTAAAGAGATCGATAGAGTATACAGAACACCTTGAAAGTGATGTGTTGTTAGATAAGGTGCCCATGTGTGTCGCTCAAGAGGGCTTCACATGACTGTAACGTGGGGTCCCTGCCACCAGATGGGCTGCCTGATTTTGAATAGCTTGTAATCGAGTCAACAATGAAGCTTTTATATACAGATAAAAAATATTACAGTTGTCCAGGTTTGAAACTATGAGATTGGTGACACAGGCACATCTGGTCTCTGTTCGTATCAGAGGCAGCCCTGGGCGAAGATGTCTCAAATAGAAAATACAACAAGCATTTACAATGCAATTGGTCTCGCATTTTCTGGAGTTGGAGCTATTAGTGTTGTAAACTCCTAAAACTCCTCTCCCTGCAAAACTTGAGAACCTTTAAACAAGGAGAGGGGTGGGTGGGGGTGGGGATAGGGACAGGGATGGGGGAATTACAAATACATAAAAATTTATAAAACGAGCGCGATCGCTCTGTGTGAAACCTTGAATTCGCCGAGGAGCACTAAGATAAACAATAAAATTAAACTGATAGTCATGCAAAGCAGTCAATTAGTGCCCAGAGAGATCGTGCTGCATAAGAAAAAAAAGAAAAAGTAGTCCAGAAACCTTGCAGAAAACATGGAGCCTCGTATGATTTCAGAAGTTGGCCGGTGCGCTCGAGGAGGGCTAAACACCAGAAACGGCATGACATATTCATGCCTTTCACAAATTAAATCAAGTGAATTTTAAAAGGCAAGCCCATGCACCTATGAAAGTGATGGGCGTGACATGGGCGCGGTTAAAAGCCCACATATATTACAACAGGCTAGAGCACTTGCACTCAACCCTAAAAAGAGATAACAAAGGATACTAAGAGGCATATTTATGAGCACGCTTGCATCGCGTTTGCACCATGCACATGGTACATGCGCAAGGTAAACCTTTAATGCAATTAATGAAGCCATGCAAGGCCACTTTGCTTGGCCTTGAGTGGCTCCATAAATCTGGAGTAAGGCAGCACAGTGCAAATCACTGCATTGCCTTATTCTGCCATGGGAAAGCATTCCACAGGCATTGCGTGGGTGTTCCTTTGTAACTCGCATGGATTTTGACGTACTCCCAGATTTACCAGAACTGGTAAATCTGGGAAGGTGCTAAGATGCTACGCTTTCCCAGGGGAGGTATAACGAGGGGAAATATCTTTATTTCTTCTTGGTAATTCCTCTTTCTATGTGTGCTGCATTCTGCAGCACACATAGATAGAGGAATATGCCTCCGGGGATTGTTTTTGTGCAGGAAAATGCCCCTTCCTGCTCAAAAGAAATCCTGCATCCACCATAGTGCAAGGGTGCCTGCATTGGAGCTAGGCTGCCAGAAGGGTGCCAGCATAGGGGAAAAGGCAGAAATGCCCTGTATTGACTTAAATACAGTGCATTCCTGCTCTTTTCTGTCACACAGCACAGCAAGTTAACTTTCTGTGCTGCACTGCATGAAATAGTAATAAATATACCCTTAACTCTACTTAGAGGGGGCATCAATCATAATGCCCAAGCTCTTCACAAATGTAACTAGAAGAGGAAACAATCCAAGATCGTTAGCTAGAAGGATAAATTCCAAATACTGGTATTCAAATTCTCATTTAGTCTATGTTGATTTTAAGGCAATGGTGATCGGCATCCAATTTTGCATTGTGGAAAGACAACTTTGCAGAGACATCATTGGAGGCATTACTTAGTCAGAAAAGATATTGGATGTCATTCATGTATGAAAAACTCACTAAGTGTAAAGGAGAAGATAATGACAGGAAAAGGTTTGTTATGAAAATTAGCCGACAGTCTCAAGCATCCACCAGTTCCAACAAAAGAACTGAGGCCCAGTTTTATACTTTTTGCTGCAAAACTGCACAAACGCAGTTTTGCGGCAACAAGTATAGAGCCGGCTTGCTCCAGCCAGGTGCCATGTTAAAGGAATGGCGCAAGCCGGTGCTAAACTTGGGCTAGTGTCTTAAAAAAAGACGCAAGCCAGGTGGGGGTGGCAGTAGGGAAGGAGGAGGCTGTGCGTCAAAAAATTACTCTAGCCTGGTTAAAGGCAAAAAAAGGCCTTCAACCAGACTAGATCCATTTCCTGATGTACAACCAATAAAAACATGACTCCTGTCTTAGGAAAGACAGGAGTCATGCCCACCACCCCAATGGCCAGCACAGGGACAAGTGTCCCCTGGGCATGGCCATTGCACCCTGTGCCATGCATGGGGCCCAAAGTTAGAGACCCCGATGACACTTGAAAACAAAATTAAAATATACTTACCTATACTCACCTTGGATGGGATCCCTCATCCTCTGGTGTCACTCTGGTGTGGGTGGGGATGTTCCTGGGGCTTGGGGAGGGCACCTGTGGACCCATTCCATGGTGTTTAACCATGGAATGGGTCCACAGGTTCCTTAAGGCCTGGTCTGACCCAGGTGTTAAATAATGGTGCAAAGCTTGCTTGCTTGATTTAGCCCCTCCTCCTACCTGTGCATCATTTTAGCATGGGGGATAAATATGGGGATAACACCTTTTTTTAGATGGGAATGCCTACCATGCATCTCATTGACGCAAGGTAGGTGCATGCATCCAAACAATGGTTCAAACTGCCATATTTTGAGGCTAGATGTGTCTAATGTCAATATATAAATACGAAATTAGGTTTGCGCGAAATTTGCGTTAAAAAAAAAATGCAAATTCAGCACAATTGAAGTATAAATATGGGCCTGAATGTGAGGAATTCAATTAGGAAACCTGTGGAAACATGGGGGAAGGGAGAAGTCACAGGAGACACTGATTTTGAATAGTACTAACAGCAGCCAGGATTGTCTCAAAACCACTGCTCAATAATGGTAACAAAACACACAGAGAAATATGCAAGCTGTTAAACAATTTGGCAAAGTCATGTAGTGCACAAAAAGTGAATATGACTTAACTCTCACTCACTTGGTGACTACATACCCTGACTACTGTTCTAGCAGGCTACAGACAAGTACTATGTACACCAAGAAGAGTAGTGATACACAGCTAAGACGGGAAAAACTTGCATTGATCCTGCAGTTCTAGGAGTGTCTAATGGATAGAGATAAGGCTGAATAACAATTTAACAGATGAGGCATAAGGAAGATGCAGAAAATATAAGCACAAGGGGACAGAGGCAGAGGAAATCGAAAAGAATAACAGTGTAAAGTAGCAAGCTCTATGACAAGTTTTAGGGAGAGAGAATGAATGAATGAACCATCATTTGTAGAGTGAGACATTTACCATTGCAGGCATCACTGTGCTTTAGTGAGCAGAGCAGAGGAAATGCTATTTTTTTTTATTATTTAGGTAAAAAGCCAAGTTTTTAGATCTTTCCTGAAATTGGCCAAATTCCTATTGGCTCTAAGTTCAGCTGGCAAATTGTTCCACAACTGGGTGGCTCGGATCCTGAAAGACTTACGCCTCCCACGCTAGCCTTCTTATATTTTGCATCTGAATCAGGTTTGCTGTGGCTGAGCGGAGGTTCCGCGTTGGCCTTTAAAAGTCAAACTACTTTTGTGGCAGCTTTGGTCCAGTTCCATTAACTTCCCTGTGGACTATGCAGAGGGATTTGTATATTATTTGTTTCTCCACCGACAGCAAGTGTAATGCTCTTAAAGCTGCTGATGCAGAGTCTATTCTATATATGTTCAGGGCCAGTTTGGCTGCCACCTTTTGTACCCTAAACAGTCTGTTCGTAAGTTATAGTGACAATCCTAGCATCAGCACTTTGCAGTAATACAGTCCACTCAAAATAGACGCTTAGACCACAAGCTTATGCGCTGGCTGGGGAGACAGGGGGAGAATCTTCCCCAGATTTCTCAAAAGTCCAAAATAGGTCGCTGCTGTTTTATTTATATGCGTCTCTATAGTCAGACAATCGTCCATAAAGAAGCATATGTTACGCACCACTTGGGAGGGTTCCTGGTTATTAGTGACTGCCCATTGCCAAAAATTCTCTGGAAGTACCTTAGGATGAGAGGAAGGGGTGCAGAGAAGGAATTCAGTTTGTTTTACCTTTGTTAAATTTCATACAAAGCTGAAAACCTTCAATTGATTTGAAATTGTTCTTCTCATACGTTGCCATCTGTTGCGTATCATCAGCATAGTTCTCAAAGGTAATCTCATAGGATCCTATTATCTTTAACAGGGGGAAAATTTAAATGTTAAATAAAATAGGGCTCAAAGCTGAGACCAGGGGTACACCTAGTTCCATTTTCTTGAATTCAAAGAGGAAAGGGGGGATGGAGATTGCTTGAAGTCCATTTGTCAGAAAGGATTCAAACCATTGCAGACAGCTGCCCATCACTACACTTTCTTTAAATCTCTGCGACATAATTTGATGATTAATGGTATCAAAGGCCGCAGAGAGATCTGATAGAATTAATTAAGCCATTTGACCCCCGTCCACTGCCATCATCAGTTCATCCAGTGTCCCTTTCAAAGCTGATTCAGTACCATGGGCTGGATGGAAACCATGTTGTTCGGCCTCCAGCATATGATTAGCCTCCAGAAAGTATACCAATTTTCTGCTTATATATTTTTCCACTATCTTTGAGGGATAGGGAATAAGAGATATAGGACTGTAGTTACTCATTTCACTCTGATCTGCTATGGGTTTTTACAGAAGTGGAATTACTAGGGCTTATTTCCCACATCTCTGGCACTAGACCATGCACCAGGGATTGGTTACTAATCTCTAACAGACCTGGGAAAAGTTCCTCCTTCCTTTCTAACCATACATGCAAGAGCACAGCACTGGCTAGCAGTGGTAAAGAGCACAGGGTCCTAAAACCAACAAAAAGGAATTCAGCAAAAAGAGGAGGGGTGAAGAGGAGGAGGGGTGAAGGCAAAAAGTTCAAGGGTCACCCTGCAGAGAAGGCTAACTACAACAGTGCATGAGCTGGTCTGGTACAAGCTGAAGAGAACCTGTTTTGCTATCTGTTGGCTGAACTATATCTTCAGGTGTAAATCATATTTCCCTTCAATTATATAAGCTCACCCTATGTTATACATATTGTTACACCTTGACAAACCTTTTGAGCCCTCTGCACTATGGCCCTCATTACGACCCTGGCGGTAATTTGGGAACAGGCTGGCGGTACCTTTTCCCAAATTATGACATTGGCGGTTTGGCTCGAGCCAAGCCGCCAATGTACCACTCCGTCCGCCATGGTGATAATAGCCGCTGGGCTGGAGACTTCAGCCTATTGTGATGGGGAGGCACACAGTTTGCCTTGGATGTGAAGGGTGTCTAGCTGTGTGCAAGATGTGGCTGTGTGAGATGCGCAATGACTGCCTGCTCAGACTTCCTTGAGTGCCCAATCCTGTGACTAGGACTGGGAGTTCACCCAGCCCACCTGTGGGCATTGGTTCCAACACTGGCCCTGCAGGTTGGGGGAGTTGCTATGGATCTCTTTGAAAAAGCCTCCTCCATCTGCACATGGGTCATTTACACCTATGGATCAGCCTGGCTCTCCCACTCTTTGGAAATCAACAATGTCCTCAGATCACACGTGGTGACCTGCTGAATTTGAGTATATTACGAAGCGGAGGAAACAAAACTAACCAGGATTCTCTCAGTAGCGATGAGTGAAGTTGCCAGCACTGAATACTCATCTAGTGCAGGAAATTTGGTTTATGGAATACAGGCTCCATAGCATTGCTCTAGGACCCAAGTCCTGGTCAAGGCTCATCCTGCAGCGGTGTTACTCCAGTAGTAGCCCCGCCTGCTGGGATTAGATCTTCTTCAAATGAAGGTGCTTGGGAATATAGCCCAAAGAAGGTGGTAAACTCCAATAAAGGCTAAATACAGACACAAGACTGATAGCCATCAGGTAAAGTATGGGAAAGTTGAAGCAAACTTTGAAAAGAGAGCTCAAGAGGGCATGAAACTGTTGTTAAGTAAATGTGTGTGGTCTGTGCACTTCTCCAAAAGAATTGAACTAGTCTGGAAAGTCGGTCACCTAAGAGGGCATATCCCCTCTGTGGGATTACTGACTGATGTCAGTTACCAACCTGACCTATCTTGAATCATTGACCAAGGTGTCTAACTGTGCACTGGTCAAAGGGTCAATCAAAACCTTGTGGCACAACGAAAGTGAGGGCTGGCTGAGGTGGGATCCTGCCACAGCCTCATGGTGGATTCCCTCCCAGCCTTAACTACAGGAGAGGTGTAGCATAAACGTGTGTGACAGGTCCCAAAAGTGGTGAACCATGCCTGAGGTGAGTGAAGCCAGAGGAAAGTCTGGTGGAGGTTCATTAAGGTCCTGATGTGCAAATCTGTCATCTGACCTGATTATATGGGTGAAAGGTTAATAAAACCACCTACTAGATCGTTCCCTCTGAACTGTCCGTCAGAATAGCTGGCACTCAAAAACTACAGTTTTAGCACGTTAATAAAATGATTGGAGGTATTGCAGCCAAAATTAACTTAACCTATTCTCAAACTTTAAATAGGATGCTTACCAGACCACTCTTGTCATCCTATAAAGACAGTCTTTCTGACTTAAAAGTTGCTGACTTTTAATTACATCTGCTTTTTAAAATCAGCGTGAATTTAATTTGAATTTGCACATCTAACTTCTGGGTTTTATGTAGCAAGACACTTTCCTTTTTAGTTGTTTACATGTTTTAACTTTTATGACTTGAAAAGAGCAAGACGTGTAGAATTTATATGTATCAAGTATCTAGCTACATCAAAGTGATTTAAAAGATGAAAGCAAAATAACAAATGTAACAATAAATGACACAAATAATTTTTTAACTGAGAGTACCTAAAATCAAAAATTTTTATGACCTGGATGAAACAATAAATGAAGTGCAAAAAATACTCTCAAAATCCAAGACTTCATGAAGTTGGTGTGGACTTGATGGAACAAGCTGACATACATCATAGAAAATGGCAGCAACATTCATCCAAAGCTGGTTAATCAAAATAAAAATGAAACACCCAATTAAAATGGTAATCAGCCTATGAACAGGGACCAAGATCAGAATCAAAATGCTCAAGGCCGAAGCAACATATCTAAGAAAAATACAGTGCTCAAAAAGAATCCTACAGAAAGATAAGAGAAATCAAAGAACAACTTCAAAGAATACCAGACAATGTTAAATAAAAGTCAAAAAATGTTTTGCAAGAACAATCTCTGATGTAGCAGAGGATGTTGGGGTCCAGTTTAACAAAGACTTTGCACCAGGTTTGCATTACTTTTTTAATGCAAACCAGAATCAAAGTGGTAGGCTGGAATTGACAAATCACAGCATAACACGGTATGCATTGGATTGTAATCAAAAGTAATGCAAAGCTACACTATGCTCTGCCTTGTGCTACCTACTGTCAAGGGGCTTTCCATGGTTGGCCTTCCAATGCAACCAACCACACGAGTTTTGAAGCAAATCCCTGTCTACAAACAATTGTAGACGGTAATTTGCACCAAACCTCTGTACCTCCCTGAAGCAGGTGTAACAATGAGAAATATTTACATTTCCTCTTGTTTTTCCCTCTTTGCATGTGTGCTGCAGTCTAAAGCACACTTGCAAAAAGGGAAATGCCTTAAAGCAGTGGTTCCCAACCTTTTGACTTCTGGTGACACCCACTTTATCAATACTGGAACTCGGAGACACCCACTGAATCATTATTGGAATCTGGGGACTCCCCACTGAGTCATTGCTGAAAGCTGGGGAACTAATCTGCCAAATTCATTAAATTTTCTAAGCAGCCGCGGACCCCCTAAGGAGGCTTTGTGGACACTGATGGGTCCCCGGACCACAGGATACTTTTTTGTTCAGGAACGGACCACTTTCTGCACAAAAACCATGCTTACCACAATGCCGACACACTTTCACTATGGTGCATGGGTGTCTGCATTGGGACATGGCAGTTGAAAGTGCTCCAGTGCAGGGAGGGAGCATAACATTGCCACATCTTAGTATATATTGTGTTGTTCTGCTCTCTCACATTCAGACACATGCAGTGCAACAACATTACCTTGCATCCGAGAGGAATGGTATTAGGAATATCTTTCAAAGAAATCACAAAGTAGTTGGTCTTGATAAAGTTGACTTGAATGATCTATACAATGTACATAAGAAAAGACTACTATCCACAATCCCATTAACATGGTTGGAAATGAAGAGAGTCCCAGAGTGCATCAAAAAGAATAGATCAATATTAATCCTGAAGAACGTCCCCATAAACAAAGTAAGCGATTGGAAACTGATTAGAATAGGTATGCATTCGTAAAGCTACTTACAAAAATCTTAACATAAAGAATCACATGTTTCACAAACTTGAATCAAAGACAAAAAGGGTTCATGTAGGTGATGGGGTATATTGAGAAACTGATTCTTCTGTGAAATCTCGGAAAAGGGGCACAGGAGAATAGGCACACTCATTTCAGCAATGGTCCTTGACAGATCTAAAGCATTTGGTTCTGCCAATCATCATCAGATCATGCTGCGTCTCAAGAGACAAAGAATTCCATCATATATTTGAGATCCAATATAAGACTGGTTTACAAAGTCATCCATGTTCTTCAAGGACAAAACGAGTAATCAACAGCAGAAATAACAAAAACATCTGGGGTTAGACATTGTGTCTCACTTTCTCACTATTGTTTACTATTGCCATGGACCCTCTACTACATGATCTTCAATTAACATCAAATGTATTACCTTAGGCTCAGGTGGACCTATGAAATAAATTGTGGTTTTAGCCTTTGCAGATGATGTAGCACTACTCAGTGACACTTGTGAAGAAATTAGTACTAATTTGGGGGATCATTGAAATATTCATCAAAGCAACAAGATTAAAATTAAATATGAAAACAACACATGCGTCCTTTATAAGACTTTTCAAAGGTAAACTTCTGGTCAACAATCGCACACCATGGTAATTTGTAAAGCATTGCACTGAAAATATGCACCTAGGTTACAGTAAGAGGTACCGCACATAGGTCATGCAATAAAATAAATGCGGTACTAACAGAGTGGCCTATAGAACTAGACAATCTACCACTTAACCCCATAGAAGACGCTGGCATATTTTGCCCATACTTGATTCTCAAACTGTCAGACAAACTAGAAATCATAGGCACAGAGGCAAAAACACTTGTAGAATTGGGCCAAACAATAAAGAAATAGTTAAATACCTATCTAAACCTACCTGGCAATACTTGTGATGAACTGTTGTACTTTAAAAGATCAAATGGTGGTTTGGCAATTCCTAAGCTAAGTACAACACTAGGAATCAACAAGGTGAATAACATACTACATCTAAAAGTGGTTCAAGATATGTATATTGCTGTCTCTTTCATGTCTGTAGAAGAAATAATAAGCAATGAATTAGACAAAACCATCAAACCACACAGTTTAAAGCTAGGGGCTAACAGGTTCCAAGTATTGGCAAGGTTGCAAATATTGGCATCATATGAGAAAGAGTTCTTCCATTTGCTACCTGTAGTTATTGCAAAGATGTTTGTAAGATGATTGCACATGTATCAGAAGCCCATCATAAAAAAGGTATAAGAATAAAAAGGCACAGTGAGTTCCTGGAGCTTTTAATTGATATTGCAAAATGATGTACTTGGTTATAGCAGAGAGTCATTCACACAACCACCATTGTGAACTAAGAAAACCAAATGTAGTGTTCACCAATGGTGGCACTCCTGTAGTGATGGATTTTCCAAATCACTACAAACTCACAGAATTCTCTTGTGCAGGTGTTTGCAAGCAAAGTTAACTGCTACTGTGAATGCACATATGAAATTAAAGCTCACAATAAGTCTTAACTGTTAAATTTTATGTTTTCATCAATTGTTGTTAGGGAATGAGGCCACAATATAATGATGTTGCACTAACTGATTTAGGACTCCAAATGTCATTCCCCCTCAAAAATAATGTATGCCTCAAAGCACTGATGGACACTCTAAAAATGTGCAAAGTATTCATAGACTATTAACTGCTTAGCAAAATACAATAAATGAGTATAAATTAAGTTATGAAAAGTTAACAAATTCTCAATAAAATCATTATGGGTATGTGCACTGCTATCTACAAGTGTGGTTGAGGATATGCATATATATATTTATGTATATCTTATGTATGTATCTCTATCAATTACTTTACATATGAATCGCACACAGATACATAGGAATGCATTCCTTGTACATTTTAATAAGTATAATGCTTATCTGTGTGTATGTCATATATATTAGTTTACACAGGTGGATCTAGATGTGTCGGTATGTATGCATACTTGTATATGTGTGGTTTGTTTTAGTTCTAATAACATAGCAAAAGAGGATAAAAATAATAAATAAAAAACAAACATAGAAAAAAAAAACAATATATATATTTTCTTTCCAAGTTTAGGTGGAGAGCAGCTCCAGTAAGGAACACTCTGCAAAACCAGCAACACCCTAGATGTGTTCACCTCAAATGTCTGTATTTCTAGCAAAGTTTTTAAGCATAAGAATAACACAATGCAATCGACACTGAGCTTACAGCTTGGCAAAGACGCCAATGTGCCAATCCCATGCTTAAAGATTTTGTTCTATGAAAGCCAAAAGACTTCGTGCCTTTCTAGATCGGTGTGTATGACACTGTCCTATTCTTATCCTTAAAAACATTGCTATAGCCCTAGGGAGGTGGGGGTCCCCTGTTCATTAAAGAAAAATTTTGTTTTGCATCTAGGGTGGTGGGGCACAGGACATAAGGGGTCAGGGTGTCCCTACCCTGGCCCCTTTTCTTATGTTTTACTTTTTTTTCTGGGACTCAGCTGAAGCCCAAAGTAGCTGCCAACACTTCCTTGTTGAAGTCTTGGCAGACTATCAGATCTCAACAAGAGCTAGGGAAGGTTTGCGGAGCCTTCACATGCCTATATATACAAATGTTGCTTTTTTTAATATTTCAAAAACTAGTGAACTTATTTACACCAAATAAAAAAGGGCTCTTTGTGGACCACGAGTTACCTTTCTGCCAAATTTGATGTAATTCCATCAAGCAGTTTGGGTTGTAGTTGTGTTCAAAATCCCTATGGAGAAATGCATGAGGAAAAAGCATCTTGGGCCCCCCCTTTTCTCTGCCGTCACTTGATGGATCACTCCAAACGTTTCCATACAACAGCTGATGTGAGCTCCAATTTGTTTTGGAGAATTTTGTGAAGATTCATCAACCGTTGCCAAAGATATAGGCAAGTCAAAAACCTCTTTTTCTATTAGAAACTAGGTCCTAACTATAACTACCTGGTGGCGACCGCAGCTAGGTAATATATATATATATATATATATATATATATATATATATAGAGAGAGAGAGAGAGAGAGTGCATGTAAACGTAGGCATGACACACTATGCTTCTCACAGTATGGTGATGAGGGATTTGTTGCCATTCATGTGTCTTTCTACAATGAACTATGCTTCCTGTTATAAACAGATACATTAAACTAATGAGACAAAAATGTGTATTACACCACAAGATACATGTGTATATCAGACCATGTAAATATTGCTGCTTCTGTTGGTATTCATAGAAGGTTTTATGCGTGCTACTAAAACATTACTAAGTGTCATGTCCATATATGTATGTATAAGTTAACTTCAGATATTTGTTTGCATACTTCATGACAACATAAATCTACATATCAGAATGTGCAAATATTACTGATGGGTGTGTATATAAAGTTTTTTTTCAGCCACTAAAAACGTACAGCCTATCATATCTAAATATGTACATATAATTTAATTTTAGCTTTTGTTTGTAGGAAGTTGGCTCTGTATGTGCTATTTCAAAGTAAGGAATAGCATGCACAGAGTCCAAGGGTTCCCCTTAGAGGTAAAATAGTGGTAAAAATAGATAATACTAATGCTCTATTTTGTGGTAGTGTGGTCGAGCAGTAGGCTTATCCAAGGAGTAGTGTTAAGCATTTGTTGTACATACACATAGACAATAAATGAGGTACACACACTCAGAGACAAATCCAGCCAATAGGTTTTGTTATAGAAAAATATCTTTTCTTAGTTTATTTTAAGAACCACAGGTTCAAATTCTACATGTAATATCTCATTTGAAAGGTATTGCAGGTAAGTACTTTAGGAACTTTAAATCATAAAAATTGCATGTATACTTTACAAGTTATTGACAAATAGCTATTTTAAAAGTGGACACAGTGCAATTTTCACAGTTCCTGGGGGAGGTAAGTTTTTGTTAGTTTTACCAGGTAAGTAAGACACTTACAGGGTTCAGTTCTTGGTCCAAGGTAGCCCACCGTTGGGGGTTCAGAGCAACCCCAAAGTCACCACACCAGCAGCTCAGGGCCGGTCAGGTGCAGAGTTCAAAGTGGTGCCCAAAACGCATAGGCTAGAATGGAGAGAAGGGGGTGCCCCGGTTCCGGTCTGCTTGCAGGTAAGTACCCGCGTCTTCGGAGGGCAGACCAGGGGGGTTTTGTAGGGCACCGGGGGGGACACAAGCCCACACAGAAATTTCACCCTCAGCAGCGCGGGGGCGGCCGGGTGCAGTGAAGAAACAAGCGTCGGGTTTGTAGTGTTAGTCTATGGGAGATCTCGGGATCTCTTCAGCGCTGCAGGCAGGCAAGGGGGGGGTTCCTCGGGGAAACCTCCACTTGGGCAAGGGAGAGGGACTCCTGGGGGTCACTTCTCCAACGAAAGTCCGGTCCTTCAGGTCCTGGGGGCTGCGGGTGCAGGGTCTCTCCCAGGCGTCGGGACTTTGGATTCAAAGAGTCGCGGTCAGGGGAAGCCTCGGGATTCCCTCTGCAGGCGGCGCTGTGGGGGCTCAGGGGGGACAGGTTTTTGTACTCACAGTATCAGAGTAGTCCTGGGGTCCCTCCTGAGGTGTTGGATCTCCACCAGCCGAGTCGGGGTCGCCGGGTGCAGTGTTGCAAGTCTCACGCTTCTTGCGGGGAGCTTGCAGGGTTCTTTCAAGGCTGCTGGAAACAAAGTTGCAGCCTTTCTTGGAGCAGGTCCGCTGTCCTCGGGAGTTTCTTGTCTTTTCGAAGCAGGGGCAGTCCTCAGAGGATGTCGAGGTCGCTGGTCCCTTTGGAAGGCGTCGCTGGAGCAGGATCTTTGGAAGGCAGGAGACAGGCCGGTGAGTTTCTGGAGCCAAGGCAGTAGTCGTCTTCTGGTCTTCCTCTGCAGGGGTTTTCAGCTAGGCAGTCCTTCTTCTTGTAGTTGCAGGAATCTAATTTTCTAGGGTTCAGGGTAGCCCTTAAATACTAAATTTAAGGGCGTGTTTAGGTCTGGGGGGTTAGTAGCCAATGGCTACTAGCCCTGAGGGTGGGTACACCCTCTTTGTGTCTCCTCCCAAGGGGAGGGGGTCACAATCCTAACCCTATTGGGGGAATCCTCCATCTGCAAGATGGAGGATTTCTAAAAGTTAGAGTCACCTCAGCTCAGGACACCTTATGGGCTGTCCTGACTGGCCAGTGACTCCTCCTTGTTATTCTCATTATTTTCTCCGGCCTTGCCGCCAAAAGTGGGGGCCGGGCCGGAGGGGGCGGGCAACTCCACTAGCTGGAGTGTCCTGCGGTGCTGTGACAAAGGGGTGAGCCTTTGAGGCTCACCGCCAGGTGTTACAGCTCCTGCCTGGGGGAGGTGTTAGCATCTCCACCCAGTGCAGGCTTTGTTACTGGCCTCAGAGTGACAAAGGCACTCTCCCCATGGGGCCAGCAACATGTCTCTAGTGTGGCAGGCTGCTGGAACTAGTCAGCCTACACAGATAGTCGGTTAAGTTTCAGGGGGCACCTCTAAGGTGCCCTCTGGGGTGTATTTTGCAATAAAATGTACACTGGCATCAGTGTGCATTTATTGTGCTGAGAAGTTTGATACCAAACTTCCCAGTTTTCAGTGTAGCCATTATGGTGCTGTGGAGTTCGTGTTTGACCGACTCCCAGACCATATACTCTTATGGCTACCCTGCACTTACAATGTCTAAGGTTTTGTTTAGACACTGTAGGGGTACCATGCTCATGCACTGGTACCCTCACCTATGGTATAGTGCACCCTGCCTTAGGGCTGTAAGGCCTGCTAGAGGGGTGTCTTACCTATACTGCATAGACAGTGAGAGGCTGGCATGGCACCCTGAGGGGAGTGCCATGTCGACTTACTCGTTTTGTCCTCACTAGCACACACAAGCTGGCAAGCAGTGTGTCTGTGCTGAGTGAGAGGTCCCCAGGGTGGCATAAGACATGCTGCAGCCCTTAGAGACCTTCCTTGGCATCAGGGCCCTTGGTACCAGAAGTACCAGTTACAAGGGACTTATCTGGATGCCAGGGTCTGCCAATTGTGGATACAAAAGTACAGGTTAGGGAAAGAACACTGGTGCTGGGGCCTGGTTAGCAGGCCTCAGCACACTTTCAATTGTAAACATAGCATCAGCAAAGGCAAAAAGTCAGGGGGCAACCATGCCAAGGAGGCATTTCCTTACACAACCCCCCCCCAAACGAAAGAGGATGAGACTAACCTTTCCCAAGAGAGTCTTCATTTTCTAAGTGGAAGAACCTGGAAAGGCCATCTGCATTGGCATGGGCAGTCCCAGGTCTGTGTTCCACTATAAAGTCCATTCCCTGTAGGGAGATGGACCACCTCAACAGTTTAGGATTTTCACCTTTCATTTGCATCAGCCATTTGAGAGGTCTGTGGTCAGTTTGAACTAGGAAGTGAGTCCCAAAGAGGTATGGTCTCAGCTTCTTCAGGGACCAAACCACAGCAAAGGCCTCCCTCTCAATGGCACTCCAACGCTGCTCCCTGGGGAGTAACCTCCTGCTAATGAAAGCAACAGGCTGGTCAAGGCCATCATCATTTGTTTGGGACAAAACTGCCCCTATCCCATGTTCAGAGGCATCAGTCTGCACAATGAACTGCTTAGAATAGTCTGGAGCTTTTAGAACTGGTGCTGAGCACATTGCTTGTTTCAGGGTGTCAAAGGCCTGTTGGCATTCCACAGTCCAGTTCACTTTCTTGGGCATTTTCTTGGAGGTGAGTTCAGTGAGGGCTGTCACAATGGATCCATATCCCTTCACAAACCTCCTGTAATACCCAGTCAAGCCAAGGAATGCCCTGACTTGAGTCTGGGTTTTTGGAGCTACCCAGTCCAGAATAGTCTGGATCTTGGGTTGGAGTGGCTGAACTTGGCCTCCACCTACAAGGTGGTCCAAGTAAACCACAGTTCCCTGCCCTATCTGGCATTTGGATGCCTTGATAGAGAGGCCTGCAGATTGCAGAGCCTTCAAAACCTTCTTCAGGTGGACCAGGTGATCCTGCCAGGTGGAGCTAAAGACAGCAATATCATCAAGATAAGCTGTGCTAAAGGACTCCAAGCCAGCAAGGACTTGATTCACCAACCTTTGGAAGGTGGCAGGGGCATTCTTTAAACCAAAGGGCATAACAGTAAACTGATAATGCCCATCAGGTGTGGAGAATGCTGTTTTCTCTTTTGCTCCAGGTGCCATTTTTATTTGCCAGTACCCTGCTGTCAAGTCAAAGGTACTTAAGAATTTGGCAGCACCTAATTTATCTATGAGCTCATCAGCTCTTGGAATTGGATGAGCATCTGTCTTGGTGACAGAATTGAGCCCTCTGTAGTCCACACAAAAACTCATCTCTTTCTTTCCATCTTTGGTGTGAGGTTTGGGGACTAAGACCACTGGGCTAGCCCAGGGGCTGTCAGAGCGCTCAATTACTCCCAATTCCAGCATCTTGTGGACTTCCACCTTGATGCTTTCCTTAACATGGTCAGATTGTCTAAAGATTTTGTTCTTGACAGGCATGCTGTCTCCTGTGTCCACATCATGGGTACACAGGTGTGTCTGACCAGGGGTTAAGGAGAAGAGTTCAGGAAACTGTTGTAGGACTCTCCTACAATCAGCTTGCTGTTGGCCAGAGAGGGTGTCTGAGTAGATCACTCCATCTACTGTGCCATCTTTTGGGTCTGATGACAGAAGATCAGGGAGAGGTTCACTCTCTGCCTCCTGATCCTCATCTGTTACCATCAACAGATTCACATCAGCCCTGTCATGGAAGAGCTTAAGGCGGTTCACATGGATCACCCTCTTGGGGCTCCTGCTTGTGCCCAGGTCCACCAGGTAGGTGACCTGACTCTTCCTTTCTAGTACTGGGTAAGGGCCACTCCATTTGTCCTGGAGTGCCCTGGGAGCCACAGGCTCCAGAACCCAGACTTTCTGCCCTGGTTGGAACTCAACCAGTGCAGCCTTTTGGTCATACCAAAACTTCTGGAGCTGTTGGCTGGCCTCAAGGTTTTTGGTTGCCTTTTCCATGTACTCTGCCATTCTAGAGCGAAGGCCAAGTACATAGTCCACTATGTCTTGTTTAGGCTCATGGAGAGGTCTCTCCCAGCCTTCTTTAACAAGAGCAAGTGGTCCTCTTACAGGATGACCAAACAGAAGTTCAAAGGGTGAGAATCCTACTCCCTTCTGTGGCACCTCTCTGTAAACGAAAAGCAGACATGGCAAGAGGACATCCCATCTCCTTTTGAGTTTTTCTGGGAGCCCCATGATCATGCCCTTTAATGTCTTGTTGAATCTCTCAACTAAGCCATTAGTTTGTGGATGGTAAGGTGTAGTGAATTTATAAGTCACTCCACACTCATTCCACATATGTTTCAGGTATGCTGACATGAAGTTGGTACCTCTGTCAGACACCACCTCCTTAGGGAAACCCACTCTGGTAAAGATACCAATGAGGGCCTTGGCTACTGCAGGGGCAGTAGTCGACCTAAGGGGAATAGCTTCAGGATACCTGGTAGCATGATCCACTACTACCAGGATATACATATTTCCTGAGGCTGTGGGAGGTTCCAGTGGACCAACTATGTCCACACCCACTCTTTCAAAGGGGACCCCCACCACTGGAAGTGGAATGAGGGGGGCCTTTGGGTGCCCACCTGTCTTACCACTGGCTTGACAGGTGGGGCAGGAGAGGCAAAACTCCTTAACCATGTTGGACATATTGGGCCAGTAGAAGTGGTTGACTAACCTCTCCCACGTCTTGGTTTGTCCCAAATGTCCAGCAAGGGGAATGTCATGGGCCAATGTTAGGATGAACTCTCTGAACAGCTGAGGCACTACCACTCTCCTAGTGGCACCAGGTTTGGGGTCTCTGGCCTCAGTGTACAGGAGTCCATCTTCCCAATAGACCCTATGTGTTCCATTTTTCTTGCCTTTGGACTCTTCAGCAGCTTGCTGCCTAAGGCCTTCAAGAGAGGGACAGGTTTCTTGTCCCTTACACAGCTCCTCCCTTGAGGGTCCCCCTGGGCCTAAGAGCTCAACCTGATAAGGTTCAAGCTCCAAAGGCTCAGTTCCCTCAGAGGGCAGAACTTCTTCCTGAGAAGAGAAGTTCCCTTTCTTTTGCTGTGTTGCAGTTGGTTTCCCAACTGACTTTCCTGTTCTCTTGGTAGGCTGGGCCATTTTTCCAGACTCCAGCTCTACTTTTTCACCCTGTGCCTTGCATTGTGCTCTTGTTTTCACACACACCAGTTCAGGGATACCCAGCATTGCTGCATGGGTTTTTAGTTCTACCTCAGCCCATGCTGAGGACTCCAGGTCATTTCCAAGCAGACAGTCCACTGGGATATTTGAGGAGACCACCACCTGTTTCAGGCCATTGACCCCTCCCCATTCTAAAGTAACCATTGCCATGGGATGTACTTTTCTCTGATTGTCAGCGTTGGTGACTGTGTAAGTTTTTCCAGTCAGGTATTGGCCAGGGGAAACCAGTTTCTCTGTCACCATGGTGACACTGGCACCTGTATCCCTCAGGCCCTCTATTCTAGTCCCATTAATTAAGAGTTGCTGTCTGTATTTTTGCATGTTAGGCGGCCAGACAGCTAGTGTGGCTAAATCCACCCCACCCTCAGAAACTAGAGTAGCTTCAGTGTGGACCCTGATTTGCTCTGGGCACACTGTTGATCCCACTTGGAGACTAGCCATACCAGTGTTACCTGGATGGGAGTTTGGAGTGGAACCTTTCTTGGGACAGGCCTTGTCTCCAGTTTGGTGTCCATGCTGTTTACAGCTATGACACCAGGCCTTTTTGGGATCAAAGTTTTTACCCTTGTACCCATTGTTTTGTGAAGAGGCTCTGGGCCCACCCTCCTGTGCAGGTTTTAGGGGGCCTGTAGAAGACACTTTACTATTTTTAGTTTTGGTTGTCTCATCACTCTTCCCCTGGGGAGTCTTTGTGACCCCTTTCTTTTGGTCACCCCCTGTTGAAGTCTTGGACACCCTTGTCTTGACCCAATGGTCCGCCTTCTTTCCCAATTCTTGGGGAGAAATTGGTCCTAGGTCTACCAGATGCTGATGCAGTTTATCATTGAAACAATTACTTAACAGGTGTTCTTTCACAAATAAATTGTACAGCCCATCATAATTACTTACACCACTGCCTTGAATCCAACCATCTAGTGTTTTCACTGAGTAGTCTACAAAGTCAACCCAGGTCTGGCTCGAGGATTTTTGAGCCCCCCTGAATCTAATCCTATACTCCTCAGTGGAGAATCCAAAGCCCTCAATCAGGGTACCCTTCATGAGGTCATAAGATTCTGCATCTTGTCCAGAGAGTGTGAGGAGTCTATCCCTACACTTTCCTGTGAACATTTCCCAAAGGAGAGCACCCCAGTGAGATCTGTTCACTTTTCTGGTTACACAAGCCCTCTCAAAAGCTGTGAACCATTTGGTGATGTCATCACCATCTTCATATTTAGTTACAATCCCTTTAGGGATTTTCAACATGTCAGGAGAATCTCTGACCCTATTTATGTTGCTGCCACCATTGATGGGTCCTAGGCCCATCTCTTGTCTTTCCCTCTCTATGGCTAGGATCTGTCTTTCCAAAGCCAATCTTTTGGCCATCCTGGCTAACTGGATGTCCTCTTCACTGGGGTTATCCTCAGTGATTTCAGAGGTGTTGGTCTCTCCTGTGAGGGAACCAGCATCTCTGACTATTATTTTTGGAGTCAGGGTTTGAGGGACCCTGTTCTCCCTAGATAGGATTGGTAGGGGGGAATTTTCCTCCAAGTCACTATCCTCTTCCTCTGAGTTGCCACCCTCAGAGGGGTTGGCCTTTTCAAACTCTGCCAAAAGCTCCTGGAGCTGTATTTTGGTAGGTTTGGGGCCCATTGTTATTTTCTTTATTTTACAGAGTGACCTTAGCTCCCTCATCTTAAGATGGAGGTAAGGTGTGGTGTCGAGTTCCACCACAGTCACATCTGTGCTAGACATTTTGCTTCTAAAAGTTGGAATACTTTTTAAGAATCTACAACTGGTTCTAGAATCTAATTCAAACTTTTACAAACTTTTAAACTCTAAAAGAAATGCTAAACAGGATCTAACACAAGGCCCTAGCAGGTCTTTTAAGAATTTAGAAAACTTTTCAAATTGCAAAAATCAATTTCTAATGACAATTTTGGAATTTGTCGTGTGATCAGGTATTGGCTGAGTAGTCCAGCAAATGCAAAGTCTTGTACCCCACCGCTGATCCACCAATGTAGGAAGTTGGCTCTGTATGTGCTATTTCAAAGTAAGGAATAGCATGCACAGAGTCCAAGGGTTCCCCTTAGAGGTAAAATAGTGGTAAAAATAGATAATACTAATGCTCTATTTTGTGGTAGTGTGGTCGAGCAGTAGGCTTATCCAAGGAGTAGTGTTAAGCATTTGTTGTACATACACATAGACAATAAATGAGGTACACACACTCAGAGACAAATCCAGCCAATAGGTTTTGTTATAGAAAAATATATTTTCTTAGTTTATTTTAAGAACCACAGGTTCAAATTCTACATGTAATATCTCATTTGAAAGGTATTGCAGGTAAGTACTTTAGGAACTTTAAATCATAAAAATTGCATGTATACTTTACAAGTTATTGACAAATAGCTATTTTAAAAGTGGACACAGTGCAATTTTCACAGTTCCTGGGGGAGGTAAGTTTTTGTTAGTTTTACCAGGTAAGTAAGACACTTACAGGGTTCAGTTCTTGGTCCAAGGTAGCCCACCGTTGGGGGTTCAGAGCAACCCCAAAGTCACCACACCAGCAGCTCAGGGCCGGTCAGGTGCAGAGTTCAAAGTGGTGCCCAAAACGCATAGGCTAGAATGGAGAGAAGGGGGTGCCCCGGTTCCGGTCTGCTTGCAGGTAAGTACCCGCGTCTTCGGAGGGCAGACCAGGGGGGTTTTGTAGGGCACCGGGGGGGACACAAGCCCACACAGAAATTTCACCCTCAGCAGCGCGGGGGCGGCCGGGTGCAGTGTAGAAACAAGCATCGGGTTTGTAGTGTTAGTCTATGGGAGATCTCGGGATCTCTTCAGCGCTGCAGGCAGGCAAGGGGGGGGTTCCTCGGGGAAACCTCCACTTGGGCAAGGGAGAGGGACTCCTGGGGGTCACTTCTCCAACGAAAGTCCGGTCCTTCAGGTCCTGGGGGCTGCGGGTGCAGGGTCTCTCCCAGGCGTCGGGACTTTGGATTCAAAGAGTCGCGGTCAGGGGAAGCCTCGGGATTCCCTCTGCAGGCGGCGCTGTGGGGGCTCAGGGGGGACAGGTTTTTGTACTCACAGTATCAGAGTAGTCCTGGGGTCCCTCCTGAGGTGTTGGATCTCCACCAGCCGAGTCGGGGTCGCCGGGTGCAGTGTTGCAAGTCTCACGCTTCTTGCGGGGAGCTTGCAGGGTTCTTTCAAGGCTGCTGGAAACAAAGTTGCAGCCTTTCTTGGAGCAGGTCCGCTGTCCTCGGGAGTTTCTTGTCTTTTCGAAGCAGGGGCAGTCCTCAGAGGATGTCGAGGTCGCTGGTCCCTTTGGAAGGCGTCGCTGGAGCAGGATCTTTGGAAGGCAGGAGACAGGCCGGTGAGTTTCTGGAGCCAAGGCAGTAGTCGTCTTCTGGTCTTCCTCTGCAGGGGTTTTCAGCTAGGCAGTCCTTCTTCTTGTAGTTGCAGGAATCTAATTTTCTAGGGTTCAGGGTAGCCCTTAAATACTAAATTTAAGGGCGTGTTTAGGTCTGGGGGGTTAGTAGCCAATGGCTACTAGCCCTGAGGGTGGGTACACCCTCTTTGTGTCTCCTCCCAAGGGGAGGGGGTCACAATCCTAACCCTATTGGGGGAATCCTCCATCTGCAAGATGGAGGATTTCTAAAAGTTAGAGTCACCTCAGCTCAGGACACCTTAGGGGCTGTCCTGACTGGCCAGTGACTCCTCCTTGTTATTCTCATTATTTTCTCCGGCCTTGCCGCCAAAAGTGGGGGCCGGGCCGGAGGGGGCGGGCAACTCCACTAGCTGGAGTGTCCTGCGGTGCTGTGACAAAGGGGTGAGCCTTTGAGGCTCACCGCCAGGTGTTACAGCTCCTGCCTGGGGGAGGTGTTAACATCTCCACCCAGTGCAGGCTTTGTTACTGGCCTCAGAGTGACAAAGGCACTCTCCCCATGGGGCCAGCAACATGTCTCTAGTGTGGCAGGCTGCTGGAACTAGTCAGCCTACACAGATAGTCGGTTAAGTTTCAGGGGGCACCTCTAAGGTGCCCTCTGGGGTGTATTTTGCAATAAAATGTACACTGGCATCAGTGTGCATTTATTGTGCTGAGAAGTTTGATACCAAACTTCCCAGTTTTCAGTGTAGCCATTATGGTGCTGTGGAGTTCGTGTTTGACCGACTCCCAGACCATATACTCTTATGGCTACCCTGCACTTACAATGTCTAAGGTTTTGTTTAGACACTGTAGGGGTACCATGCTCATGCACTGGTACCCTCACCTATGGTATAGTGCACCCTGCCTTAGGGCTGTAAGGCCTGCTAGAGGGGTGTCTTACCTATACTGCATAGGCAGTGAGAGGCTGGCATGGCACCCTGAGGGGAGTGCCATGTCGACTTACTCGTTTTGTCCTCACTAGCACACACAAGCTGGCAAGCAGTGTGTCTGTGCTGAGTGAGAGGTCCCCAGGGTGGCATAAGACATGCTGCAGCCCTTAGAGACCTTCCTTGGCATCAGGGCCCTTGGTACCAGAAGTACCAGTTACAAGGGACTTATCTGGATGCCAGGGTCTGCCAATTGTGGATACAAAAGTACAGGTTAGGGAAAGAACACTGGTGCTGGGGCCTGGTTAGCAGGCCTCAGCACACTTTCAATTGTAAACATAGCATCAGCAAAGGCAAAAAGTCAGGGGGCAACCATGCCAAGGAGGCATTTCCTTACATTGTTAAAAAACAAAAACTACTCCCTTCAACCTTTGTCCCATCCGTCTTCTCTGTGACTCACCCCAACCCATTCATCTCCCAAACACCCATTCTGCTCGTTAGTCAAATCACCCAACAGGTGCACATGTCCACTCCTCCCAATAACAATTTAGTACTTCTCCTTTGTAATTTATTCCTATCAGTCTATCCCTAATTCAAAACACTACTAAACACACACAAGCACAAACCTAATATAACTAATCCACAAAGCAAATATAGCACATATTATTAATCTACTAACCATTCAACTCTAATCTTGTGTTCCGGAGTAGCGTGATTCTTGCCTCAAAGAGCTTAAATGCCTTACCAGGGGAAGTAAGTGCTATAAGAATACAATTTACATTCACAATATGTGGTACATCAAGTAAAGTGTTAATATTAATTTTAGGATTTGTTTGAAATATATGAAGTATTGTTAAATCATAGTCTGTGAAATTAGGTGAATGTTAGTGTTAGGAATATAAAAAGTGTTTTGTTGAAGCATAGTATGAACATATTAGATAAAATGTTAGTATTAATAGTTGGATTTGTCAGCAATATATGACTGTAACTGTTGAATGGACCATGTGAAAATTAGGTTAGAGTTAAGTAATTGTTCGAATGTTACCTAAAGCTTTTATAATACCAAGTCATTGGTGTTCATTAGTGCATTAGTACACACTCAGAATCTATATCAAGCAATGTCAGTATTGTTCTAATTATTTCATACTAATGAAATTGTACTGCGCACAGGACATTTGAAACAGAAACTCTTGACGTGTGGTAGGACCTAGACAATATTATATTACTAGAGAAGTACTGGAGTGTGTACTTTCTCTATCAAATACGTGATTCATGCTCTGTGAGCCCAACCGGAGATGTAGCTGCACTCCAGAACAATCGTTGTGTTGTGGGAAGCAAGACTGACTTGAAACTTATGAGCAGCAATGATGACCCAGAATAAGCCACTGCATGGGGGTGCATGTTTAGCAAAATGCCTCATTATCTATTTAGTGATGCACCTCAATGGATAAATCAGAATCCCCAGAATTGTTGTTGCATCTGTGAAAATGTGCTCCATAGAGTTCTATATTGTAAATACAGATCTTTCAAATAAACAAAGGCCAACATACTTGATAAAGATATTGCTTGGTGGTCATCCACTGGCATTACAATTAACACAAAATACCATAGGAATGGCCCAGCCCTGTAAAATAAACCTAATTCATGGCGTGAATTTCCTAGCAGACTTCTTTCTTATGATCATGTACAGCAGGAATAGACCTATAGCAAGCTGTAATTGCACATTCATTAGACCAGTCCTACATTACTACATTCAGAAAAATATTGGGGAAGTGTGATACCGGCTTGCAAAACACAGAACTGTGCGTCCCACAATATATATCTCATGTCCAATGTAGAAAATCTACAGGCACTCTAACTTAGTCATTTGTCTGAACAGTAGAGCAGCTGGAAAAGTGCGTTTTGTACTTATCATTAGCTCTTCATCTGCTTCAATCTGATCTTAATGCGGCAAGACATATCTCCATCCTTGCACATCTTTCACGTGTAGTAGTACAAGGCAGTCGGAAATTGGAGTAAAAGTGCCCGGAAATGAGCCAGGTAAGGAGGTGGGGGAGATAATGAAAAGTTTATTGTACTCACTCTTCCCTCTTGAATGCGCGGCTGCACGGCCGCTCATTGTCACTAGTAATGCGGAACAAAGAAACATTTGGAGCGTGCAAATATTTATAAATCAGAAAATTAATGCTGTTAGTTTAGTGACATCATTAATGTTTTCTTTGTGCAACCCACGCAAACGCTTTCTGAACGGGCGGACTTCCCTATTTTTCTATATATGTTCCAAATCGTGAAACAAAATTAGGGAATCAAAAGTAGAATACGCACTTTCAATAATTATGTAGAACAAAACTTTTCTTTTTCATATTGCAAGTGCGTTTTTCTGTCTGGTCATAAAAGATCCTCACTTGATCCTCACACTATAAGAATTTTCATTCTAACAAAAACATACCTATGTTTAGCTTATTTTGCAATATGCAAGATGAGTATGTCTAGATACTAAACTTCAGTTCTACATATCAGCTTTGTTTACTATTATTTTATGTATGTTGTATTTCACACTGTAACTCATGGTCATTTATGCATGATCTCTAAAGAAGTTTATACATTTAGTGAATAGGACCAGAGGTGTACGGTTGGAATAGATGTTTCAGACACGACAGCCTCTAGGGAGGGTTATGATGTATGTGCATTGTACTATTTGTTTGTGTTGTGTGTTTGTGTGTTACAGAGAGATGCCACATGGTTGCTGAAAAAGGTGGAAGCATTTGAACGTGTAAAAACCTGCACTTTCTTACTGAGGCCCATGTGTTACTTTGACTATGATGAAAAAAACTTAACATAAGGATGATGAATAGCTATTTGTAAATACATTTCGATAAGTGAAAGTTTCCTGGCACTATAATAGAGGAAGATGCCATTTTATAAGTGGAAGCACCACATTTTAAGTTTTCTCTCACACTCCAAATGAAGAAATGTGGCAAAGCTAATTTGGCATTGCATTCTAGATCTATTGAAAGAAGGAACATCTTCCAAAATGTGCTTTTCAAAAGTGGGGCTTTGATTCTAAGTGGGCAGCGCAAATCAACTGAATTGATTGTGGCACAAAGTTTTGGTTTAAGAAAGACAGCGACGTATCAATGCATAGAACTACTTTAAATTGTGCTTTCTTTGCAACTTGAATCTATTGAAGCTGCATCTGGAGGGGTAAAGAAGATGTTTGACACTGTGATGTTCTATGGAAACTCAGAGCTGCTGAAGGCTAGATGATATGAAGTTTAGCCAACACCATATTTGGAGACCTAGAAATAAAGAACTGTTGTATTTCTGAGTCTGTGTTAGCAGTTACTCCTCAATAAGCTTAGGATCTGTCCAAAATCACTGAGATAAGAAACACAAGAGTTAGGATCTGGTTTCCCCTGAGCAACCAGTGACAAATTCTGTTTAATTCTAGAAACTACAATGTGGACATCTTTCAAAGCATGGTATCACAGCCATGAGCGAGACAATGTAATTATAGATGCCTACACTAAGTGCATTTACCAGATAAGACTTTGAGTACTTCTTGTTGATTCCACTATTGTAGGATTACAGGAGGACACCTGGAATTCTTTGTGTACTCAAAGAAGGTGAGGAACACTACAGAAGCAACTTCCTAACTTTTGTTATGAATTGGGTCATCAGGTTCTACAAAGGATGGTAAATGTAGTGTTCTGCTTCTTAGGTCAAACTTACATAATCTCTTTACCCCAGAAGGAGCTGTTTTTCTTGCTCTGGCTATGCTCACTGTACAGACCTCTTACACTACAGCATTCTTTCACTACGGTGTAACATGCTAGGAAATACTTTTTAAAAAATATAAGCAATAGCTCCATGGACCGGTGTCAGCGTCATGGAACAGCAGATTGAGGACATTTGTGCTCTATGCTGAATGTTTCCTGCAGGTCAGACACATCAGAAATTCTACTATTCTCATGTTCTATAAGGAATAATTCAGCATGTCCCTCTCCCACCATTTTCCTGCTATGGAGGAAATAATGTAGCCTTTTGTATAACATGAACACAACACAGGAAGATTTCTGGGCTACTTAAAAGTGTTCCTTGAAATTACTGATAGAAAATGAAGTCTAGTAATATGAGAGCTCTGCATGCCTGCTCATTGTTTGCCATTTACTTTAACTTAGCTAAAATCAAATATTTACAAGACATATAGGGGCAGATTTATTTGTTGGCGATGTGTATACTCCGACACAAACTAGTATAATAATGTATCATAAAATAAATAAATGCGTAATACTTGGTCTTTCTCCTAGGTAAGGCCTGGGGTGAAAAGAGGGACGACATTGGTAATGCCACTTCAACTAGGGTGACTGTATTTCATACACACTAAGCCTATGAGAAAATACACTCTGCAGATAAAACTTAATCATTCAATTGTTGGTGATGAATCAGTCACTTTTAATGCAGCATAAAGTACCATGCAAGTTAAACAAATAATGAACAAACCCTATTATTTCTCATTTAGAAGACTTATCTGCTGCACATATATCACTGATCTGATATAACATTGACAAGGCAACTCTTTTGAACAATTAAATAATTGTTTAACATAATTCATGATAAGGCTACCCAAACTATTGTGTTTGTCATCCCAGACGAGTAACGAACTCAAAATCATGAATCCATAATCACAAACAAAAGTGAAATTTACAACTGAAAGCTTTTCGATCTACAAACACGATTCCTTCAGACAAACACAGGAGAGTGTTTCACTAAGTAAAACAGGGCCACCCACCAAGCCCACTTCTGACCTTTTAAGATTTCACCGACTTAAATGCCACCGCTAATAGGGTTTAAAAAGGTTGCTCCTGCCTTTTCTTCTGAGAGTTCAATTGATTACAGTTTGATCTTTGTTCCGTCTTCACTAAACATGTTTCAGTTGACTAATGCAAAAGAATTTTCGAACGTGTTCCATTTTGTTTCTGGCATTTTATCTACTTGTCTAACGCATCTTTGCTGCAGTGGCCTGCAGTGACGGCTGCTGCCAGCAATGGCTGTAGGGGCAGCGCGCAGAGCGACGGGGTGGGGAGTGGAAGGGAAATAATAATAATAAAAAAGACTTATCTCCCGCTGCCGGCCCTTCGTGGTACTCTGCTCCGGCCATCTCGGTTCTCCTCTTGCTGCTTCACTCCCTGCTCAATCCATACACTTCTCTCATGCTGTATGCCAGCATGAGAGAGCTCCAGCATTGGCCTGAGCTGACTAAAATGCCACTCAGTTACGGAGTGGGATATTGTGCTTGGTCTCCACCTGGCATGCAACACAGCTCAGGTGGAGAGTTCTAAGTGCGCATGTCGGTTTGGCCAGCCGTCTTAGGCCACCCAAACCGACATGCACACTGAGACTGCACCTAGCACTCCTTCTCCCCCCTACTGACATGGTGAATGGTCCCGCCCTACACTCAGCAGACTAGTTAAGCAGAAAAATAAAATGATAATAAAATATTTTTAGTATCATTTTATTTTTCTGCTTTTTGCTGCCTTTCAGCAGTGGTGCAACCTCCTCCACCATAGCAGAGTGGCTGCCTCTGGTGGCCTGGAAAATGCCTTCTCTCGGTGTGCCTACTAGAATGCACAAAAAGACAAAACAGATGAAACAAGTTCCAATACAAGTCATCATCTTTTTTAAGATTACACATGTTAATAGATTTACTTATCTTATTATTTTTCTGGGCCCTCACATGAGCTGATGGGTTTTAAACAAGCAATATACATGAGTGTAATAAAACAAGCTGGTGGCATGTTTCATGGGCCAAAATGGGCCTAGTTTTGCACATGTAAAAAACAGGTTACTGTTAGCAAACAATTGCTTCCTGTTGTTTAAAGAAATTGTACTTGTTACTGCAATGTAGAAAGACTCACAGGAACACACACACTTGCACACCACATGTGCAGTAGCTGCAGCGTTGTGTAGCTGCTCCATTTGATAGGGAGGAAGAGAATAACCATATGTTGGGCGTAATCAGGGCAACTGAATATATAGAGTGGTTTACTTGAAACAGATGTTTTCCCCCACCTGTAAGAATCAACCCCATTCTGCTGACAGAAATACAGTGTGAGAACATGGAGTGGGTGGCAAGCTTTTTGCTGGAGCTACAGTCTCCAATCCCTGGAAGTTAGGGTGACCACCTGGCATTGAGGGAAATTCAGGATAGAACTATAAAAAATTCAGGACAAAGGGTAAAATTCAGGACAAATATTCAGGACAAAGGACAAAGGGTCTAAATTCAGGGCAAAATAATCAGGACGAAAGGAGGAGTGGTCATACCCGACGGGTTCATCAATGCATTTATTTATTATTTTTTTATATTGCGCTACGTATTCGCTCTCCTGTCTATGAGATTGCCTCTAGGTATTCTGTATTCAGATGGTGCATTATGTCCTTGTTTGATTGTAAATTGATGGCCTTCAGCATGGTGTTAAGGGCATCACTCCTTTAAATATATCCAATCTTTCTTGGAGGGAGGGAAAGCAACAACAACATTTAATTATTTTTCTAAACATTGCAATACACATAGCAAACAGTTTGGGAAACATTAAGGTAAGTGACTTTTACACCTTCTCCTATTTAAAGATAGTTGAACAAGCACATCTGGCTCACTTCACCCTCCACTAGACATCAAACGTAAAAAAAAATAATGAATCAGAGCAGATGGTGTAGGTGACAGTGTCACACTAAGGCCCATATTTATACTTTTTTAGCCCAACATTTGCATCATTTTTTTACGCAAAAGTGGTGCAAACGTACAAAATATCATTATGTTTTGTAAGTTTGGGCCACTTTTGCATCAAAAAATGACACAAATGCAGCAATAAAAAAGTATAAATATGGGCCTAAATGTCAGGCTGCAAGGTACCAAACCCCATTGGTGCGGGAGTCAGCTGGTGACGCTGGTGCAGGTCAAGACCAGTAGCCGATGCCAGGGAGGGGTTTTAAAAATCCTTTTTTTTTCACACAGGGAGACACAGAAGAACTTCCGCGTCCCCCCACCCCTCTGTGACATCAGTGCACCCGAGGCATGCTGGCGTCACATTTCTTCCCACTGGAGCAGCGGAGGAGCAGGTGAGCATCCTCTCCCGACTCCCAGATGCCAGGGAGGCATGGACAGAAAGGGCAGAGTCTACCCTTTCCATTAATGCCTTCCTGGCATAATTTCCTGGCCATGGATCGCAGAGAGGCTGCGATCTATGGCCAGGAAACAGCCATAGGCACCGGGGAGCTTTTTTGGGGGGGTCGGCCCCCATGTAAGTGGGCCACCCCCCCCCCCGCCCACTTGGGAGCCCAATTTAAAAAAAAAGATGTTGGGGTTTTTCTGGGGGTGATCGCGCCCGAGATGGTTAAACTAATGTTATTTTTATTTTTTTTTAAACAAAATAGCGGGGTCGGCCCTTCCTACATGAGCTGACCCGGGGGGGCCATATATTATCATTTTTTAAAAAATAGTTTCCCCTGGGGGGGGGCGATCACATCCGCCTACCCCCTGGGAATACCTTTTTAAAAAAAAGGAAAATGTTGGGGTCATTTTTAGGGTTGAGCACAAAGCGCTCCGTCCCTGGTGTAATCTTTCTGTGGGTTTTTAACCCCGCCCATGTCAAGTCCATTAGTTTGGTTGGTTTGTGGGCTTGCCTTTGCAAAATTAGCCTAATTTAATTAGTGAAAGGCATGCATAGATACATGGATATTTGCACTTTTGCCGGTTATATGGATAATTGCACTTTTGCCGGTTACATGGATAATTGCATTTTTGCTGATACGTTTCACTGCAAGCGACCTTCTGTTCCCTTTTGTGTGTTTGCTTTGCGCTCATAGCATCTGTCAGCTCGCTTATGTGAAACTGTTTTACTTTTCAATTTATGTGGCAAGAAAAGTCTGGTTAGGAGTTTACAACGCTAATAGCATAACTTGAGCAAACACGAGACCCATTGCATTGCAAATGCTTGTTTGATACATGTGTGCTTTGTCATGGGGTCACGATCGTCCCAGGGAAAGCAGACATGTGAAAAAAAAAAAAAGCGATGTGGAGAATCAGCCTCTCTCTCTCAATATATATAAATATATATAAATATATATATATATAGCAATATATATATGTAACAAGAGACAAATCTCTATATAGATATGTAAATATATATATATATTTCGCTTCTTTACATGTGCTGTTTACTGGGAGCCACGATTGGCCCCAGGGAAAGCATATATATATATATATATATATATATATATATATATATATATATATATATATATATATATATATGTATGTATATAAAAATATATAGAGAGAGAGAGAGAGTAAAGAGTGATAGATTCTCTCTATATAGAAATGGATCTGTCTTTTGTCTAATGGCAGTTTTGATTCCAGAAAGTAGCTGAGATGGTTTACAGTATATGCTTGCTGCAAAGGATATACATGTATTTAGTTGAGTGGATTAGTAAAGCCAGGCATTTTTTGTGCTTGAAAACAAATGAAATGTATGTGGGGGGGGCTATGGAGATGTGAGGGACACTATTGCTAGGTGGTACTGAGGGAGTTAGAAGAGGAGGTCATGGGAGGCAGAGCACCAAAAATGACTGTCGCACTGGGTGCCACCAGCTCTAAAGGCTGTGATGATGGGTATGTGGTAAGGTGAAGTGATAGTGTGTCTTTTTTGGGTTTTTTCAGTGTCTTCGGAGAATCTGATGAATCAGAGAAAAAGCCAAGGTAAGGTTACAACATTTACTATTAGACACATCACACACACCCATGTGCAATTGTGTGACTCTATCTGCCTTCTACGTAGGCTAGTACTTTAGAGGGACAGTTTAGCCAGTAGCAGAGGTGGAGTCTCATTGAATAACTGCTGCTCAAGCCCTAACTCAGGTTATGGAGAATAGCTCTGAGGTAGGATCATAGACTGAGGCAGCATCTGAGGGAGAGGACAATGGGGCAGAATCTTGGAGTGATTTTTTAGTCTGCGGAGTCCCATCCGATGACATCGCTTCCAGTGATTCTGAGGGAGACGATGACAACAGTCGTGCTGTCCCTTTGCAAGCACAGTCTGTGCAGTGGGACAACAGGGGGCTAGCTGAACCCAGAGAGTAGGTGTGAGCTGCGGCAAGCAGAGAGAGAGTGCTCTCTTGGCAGCCCCCCAATATAGTTGAGCCCCAAAGTCCACCTTTTTACTGGTGACGCTGGACGTAAAGTCTATACAGCCAACTTTTTGCCAGTCAACTATGTCCATCTATTTTTGGATGTTGACTTCCTTCAGGAAATTGTGCAGCAAACAAATTTGCGTGCAGACCAATTTCTGAGGGATCATGGAGACACTCTAGGGCCCCATTTTAGGGCATGCCAGTAGACTCCCACTTCGCTGGCGGAGTTGAAGACATTTTTGGGCCTTACGCTCAAAATGGGGTAAGCGCAGAAACCCACCTTGCAATCCTACTGGACGACTCGAACGGTTTGAGTAACCCCCATCTTCGCACCATACATGAGCAGAGATTGTTTTTTGCTAATGTAGCGCATGCTGCATTTCAGTAACAATTCTGCTGCATTGCCCCAGTACCATCCTGACCATGACAGGTTGTTCAAAATTCAGCCTGTCCTGGAACATTTGTCTGCCAGATTTCCAGAGATCTATACTCCTGGAAAGAATATAGCAGTCGATGAGTCCTTGATCCTGTACAAAGGACGGCTGCTGTTCAGAAAGTACATTGCGAGCAAAAGAGCTCGCTACGGCATAAAAATGTACATGCTGTATGAGAGCGCTTCTGGCTATGTGTACAGCTTGAGAATGTATATAGGGAAGGACTCTACCCTAAACCCTGTAGGTTGCCCTCCATCGTTAGGGGTCACAGGTAGGATTGTATGGGAACTGGTCCAGCGATTCCTTCACAAAGGTTATAACCTTTATGTGGATAATTTCTATACAGGAGTAGAGCTGTTCAGTGAGCTCTACAAAGCTGGCTCTGTGGCCGGTGGCACAGTTCGCTGTAACCGCAAAGGATTCCCGTAGGATCTTGTTTGCAAGAAGCTCCAGAAATCCCAGAGTACTGCGCTGCGTTCAAGCAAACTGCTTGCAATCAAGTTCTTGGATAGGGGTGGTGTATACGTGCTCAATACAATTCATGATGAGAGCACTTCCCCCATCGCACTTTGGGGTCAAATGGCCGAGGTCCACAAGCCCATCGGTTTACTTGATTACAATAAGTACATGGGCGGAGTGGACAAATATGATCAGGTTCTTTAACCATACTATGCGTGTCGTAAAACTCGCACTTGGTACAAGAAACTGTTTACCCACCTGATCCAGATGGCAACATACAATGCATATGTTTTTTACCATCAGACAACCACAGGAAGACTCATGAATTTCCTTTGACTTCCAGTTGTCTGTAATTGAAAGCCTCACTGCTGTTACAGAAGCAGCAGCCGCTTCCACCTCATATATTCTGGAGGAAGTGGGAAGGCTGCAGGAGCGACACTTTGCTGATCGCATTCCTAAAACACCCAAAAAGGATCGTCCATGTCGTTGCTGTGAAGTGTGCTCGAAGTATGGAAAGCGGCAGGAGAGTCAGCATTACTGTCGCTGGTGCCCTTCTCAACCAGGACTCGTCCCTACTTGCTTTACATTGTATCATACTAAAGCAAAGTTCTGGGAAATCGACTGAGGTAGAGCTGCCGTTGATAAATCCTTTCAGTGGCTGTGCATGGATGTCAAACGTCCATGGGCCACTGCTTTGTTAGGGAAGCAGCCACATAATTTTACTTCATCTACTTCAGGAAATCGTGGACTTCCTTATGGCCTTCTTGACACCTATATCCACCATCAGAATATGGTAGGTGTTCTGTTCATTTAACGTGCATTATAGTCGCTAGACTGCACATACTCGCGGATAGAACATATGCCACATTGTCACAGACTACCGTGTGTGGCAAAATGTTAAAGGCATGACTCAATTTTTAAGTGCTTGTTAGGGAACTTATGTATACTACACAATGACCACCATGATTGCCAACGAGAACCAGAGTAAGTGTAATAAGTCAAACAAATGTCCTGTCGGAAGTATTCACCAATATTTCTACTTCTTTGAAAGTGCAAACTCAATTTGTAGCTTCACTTTCAAGGTAAAGTAGAAATTTTGGTGAATGAGTCCCACAGGATATTTGTTTGACTTTTTACTTTAGAGACCTTAGGATTTCTTCACCAGCACGTCTGCCTTAGTTACAAAGGCAGATATGCTCGCCCAGTTCGAGGATTAGGTCTCCCAAGGCATACTCGGAGACCCCCAACTTGCATCCACAAACTAGTATGGGTTCACTTGGCAATTATACAGGATTGGTTAGGACTCTGATGAGGACAGAGACATGAATGGGTAAGGAAAGGTTAGGATAGGTGTGCCTTCACAGGGGTAGTGCAAAGGTAAAAGGCAGATAGTAAAGGTAGTACAGCTGTACATCATCTACACCTATTGATTCAAACCCATTGGTACCATCCCAGCACTGAAGGACAATGACACGTATGGATCAGTGTTTGACCTGCCTTTCATGTTCATCCTCCATCAGAACTTAGTAGATGTTCAATTTGCTGTATGACAAGTGCATCACAGGCACAACACTGCACATAATGTTTGCTGGGACATATGCTACGTTCTCATGGACTACCCTGTGCCAAACACTACCCTTTTTCATAGCCTATGCTCTTCTCTTTAGGGAACATCACAAGAATTCCCCAGCATGTCTGCCTTAGTTTCAAAGGTAGATATGCTCACTCAGTTCGAGGAATCACTTTGTACGGCATACTCGGACACCCTCAACTTGCATCCACAAACTGGAAGGAGTTGGATTTAGCACAGTGAGTGCTCTAAAGGAGCATGAAAACATGTCTTTCTAAGCCTCGAGTGGCTGTCATGGGAGTCATTAGTAGTGGTTCGTTACACATGCCTTCGGTAATGTTCAAGAAGAAGGAGGCGGTTACTTGACAGGTGGTAAAATGTAGTCAAACTTATTCTGTCCTGTGGCGTATGAATGTGATGGGCCCTTCTCTGGGAGCGGAAAGTTAACGTGAGTAGAGTGATTGGTTGGATTGGGCCTGTGGCCGGCGGTCTGAAAGGGTTGCTTGTTGTGCATGAATGGCGTTATCAATGGACCATAGAGAAGTTGGTGCCTGACGCAGCTTTATGGCCCACCTTCAGTAGGCTTGGTTTCAATATTCAGATACTTTGATAAGTATTCATACTTTGAAATTGTAATTTCTGGAGGTGCTGAAACCAACCAGTGTGAGTGGTGGATTAACTTTAACATACTAGTACCAGGGGAGTTCAAGGGTCCATGACTTGCGTGGCTCTCACCAGTTTTCCTTCGCCCAGAATCCGCTTGAAATCACAAACTTTGCTTAAAAAACAAGTTTGCCTTGCATATCAGTGACGGAAAGCCCTGGAATCTGCAGACAGCTACACATTTTCTACCACCCAGTGTTCCACTAAGTCTCCAGAGAAAAACATTGCTTCACTTTAGTCAGTGGACAAGTGACCGCAACAGGGAAGTACCCAAAACGGATTGTGGAGACATCAAAATAACCTACCACAAAACAGTGTTTTCTTTGTAAGACAAGTCACCTGAGCATTTGGTCGTGGGCTCGGCAGTCATATAGGGAAAATTAAGGGGCAGTCCATGGAAGTGTGACGTGTTTGGATTTCACAAAGTTTTCTTACCCAGAATACCCTGCAAAAGTGAAACGTTGATTAAAAACACTATTTTTCCATGATTTTTCATCACAGAAACTACAGGAATGTGCAGGGATCCACACAATTCCTACCGCCCAGTGTTTCCCGACTTCTCCTGATAAAAACACAGCCCCACTTGTGTACATGTGCCTAGCACCTGCGTCAGGAATGGATCACTCCTGGGTTAACAGTAGCCCTCATGGAAGAACTACCATTGACTCTTGTGTGATCCATTCCTGTTGCGGCACTAGTCTACCCACACAAGTGAGGTACCATTTTTATCGGGAGACTTGGGGGAATGCTGGGTTGCAGGAAGTTTGTGGCCCCCCTCAGATTCCAGAACTTTCCATCACCAAAATGTGAGGAAAACGTTTTTTTTGCCAGATTTTGAGTTTGTTAAGGATTCTGTGTAACAGAACCTGGTGAGAGCCCCACAAGTCACCTCATCTTGGGTTCCCCTAGGTGTCTAGTTTTGAAAAATGTGTGGGTTTGGTGGGTTTATCTAAGTGCCTGCTGAGCTACAACCCAAAATCCACAGCTAGGCACTTTCCAAAAAACACACCAGTTTTCAATGTAAAAATGTGATGTGTCCGTGTTGCGTTTAGAGGGGTTTCTTACTGTGGGCATCAGGCCTACCCACACAAGTGAGGCACCATTTTTATTGAGAGATGTAGAGGAATGCTGGGTGGAAGGCAATTTGTGGCTCCTCTCAGATTCCTGAACTTTCTATCACCGAAATGTGAGGAAAAGGGTTTTTTATGTCAAATTTTGAGGTTTGAAAAGGATTCTGTGTAACAGAACCTGGTGAGAGCCCCACAAGTCACTCCATTCTGAATTTCCCTTGGTGTCTAGTTTAAAGAAATGTCTACGTTTGCTAGGTTTCCCGAGGTGCCGGCTGAGCTAGAGGCCAAAATCCACAGCTAGGCACTTTGCAAAAAACAGATCAGTTTTCTTTGGGAAAATGTGATGTGTCCATGTTGTGTTTTGGGCATTTCCTGTCGCAGACACCAGGCCTACCCTCACAAGTGAGGTACCATTTTCATCAGGGGACTTGGGAGAAGGCTGGGTGGAAGGAAATTTATGGATCGTCTCAGAATCCGGAACTTTCCATCACCAAAATGTGAGGAAACATTGTTTTTTTGCTAAATGTTGAGGTTTGCAAAGGATTTTGGGTAACAGAACCTGGTGAGAGCCCCACACGTCACCCCATTCTGAAATCCCCTAGGTGTCTAGTTTAAAAAAATGTATGGGTTTGCTAGCTTTCCTGAGGTGCCAGCTGAGGTAAAGGCCAAAATCCACAGCTAGGCACTTTGCAAAAAACAGGTCAGTTTTCTTTGGGAAAATGTGATGTGTCCACGTTGTGTTTTGGGGCATTTCCTGCTGCGGGCACTAGGCCTACCCTCACAAGTGAGGTACTATTTTTATCAGGAGACTTGGGGGAATGCTGGGTTGAAGGTAATGTGTGGCTCCTCTCATATTCCTGAACTTTCTATCACCGAAATGTGAGGGAAAAGTGTTTTTTGCCAAATTTAGAGGTTGCAAAGGATTTTGGGTAACAGAACCTGGTGAGAGCACCACAAGTCACCCCATTCTGAATTCCCCTAGGTGTCTAGTGTAAAAAAAATATAAAGGTTTGCTAGGTTTCCCTAGGCGCTGGCTGAGCTAGAGGCCAAAATCCACAGCTAGGCACTTTGAAAAAAACAGGTCAGTTTTATTTGGGAAAATGTGATGTGTCCCTGTTGTGTTTTGGGGCATTTCCTGTCACATGCACTATGCCTACCCTCACAAGTGAGGTACCAATTGTATTGGGAGACTTGGGGGAATGCTGTGGCTCCCCTCTGATTCCAGAACATTCCATCACCGAATTGCAAGGAAAAGTGTTTTTTTTTGCCAAATTTTGAGGTTTGCAAAGGATTCTGGGTAACAGAACCTGCTGGGAGCCCCACAAGTCACCCATTCTGGATTCCCCTGGGTGTCTAGCCTTAAAAAATGTATAGGTTTGCTAGGTTTCTTGAAGTGCCGGCTGCGCTAGAGACCAAAATCCACAGCTAGGCACTTTGCAAAAAACAGGTCAGTTTTCTTTGGGAAAATGTGATGTGTCAGTGTTGTGTTTGGGGACATTTCTTGTCGCAGGGACTAGGCATACCCTCACAAGTGAGGTACCATTTTTAGAAGGAGACCTGGGGGAATGCTGGGTGGAAGGAAATTTGTGGCTCCTCTCAGATTCCTCATCTTTCTATCACCAAAATGTTAGGGAAAAGTGTTTTTTTGTCACATTTTGAGGTTTGCATAGCGTTCTGGCTAACAGAACCTGGTGAGAACCCCACAAGTAACCCCATTCTGAATCCCCCTAGGTGTCTATTTCCCAAAAATGTATAGATTTGCTAGGTTTCCCGAGGTGCCAGCTGAGTTAGAGGCCAAAATCCACAGCTAGGCACTTTGCAAAAAACACGTCCGTTTTCTTTGGGAAAATGTGATGTGTCCATATTGTGTTTTGAGGCACTTCCTGTTGCATGCGCTAGGCCTACCCACACAAGTGAGGTACGATTTTTATGGGAAGACATGGTAGAACACAGAATAGAAGAACAAATGTTACTACCCATTGTCTTCCTCTACATTTTCTCCTTCCAAATGTAAGACAGTGTGTAAGAAAGAAGTGTATTTTAGAAACACCCTGTAATTCACATGCTAGTATGGGGACTCTCAAATTCACAGATGTACAAATAACCACTGCTTCTCAACACCTTATCTTGTGCCCATTGGGAAATCCAAAAGTTTCCTTGATACCTATTTTTGACTCTGTATATTTTACCAAATAAATTGCTGTATAACTAGTATACATTAAAAACCCATTGCAAGGTGCAGCCTATTTATTGGCTTTGGGTACCTAGGGTTCTTGATAAGGCTACAAGCCCTACATATTCCCAGAACCAGAAGAGTCCAGAAGACGTAAGGGTATATTGCTTTTAAAAATCTTCTATAGCTGGAAGAAGTTATAGAAGAAAACGTGTACAGAAATGGCTCTTTTTTCACCTCAATTTCAATATTTTTTTATTTTAGCTGTTACTTTCTGTAGCAAAACCTTGAAGGATCTACATAAATGACCCCTTGCTGAATTCAAAATGTTGTCTACATTTCAGAAATGTTTAGCTGTCTGGGATCCAGCATTGGTTTCACACCCATTTCTGTCACTAACTGGAAGGAGGCAAAAAGCACAATTTGTTTTTAAAAAGGGGTATGTCCCAGTAAAATGCCAAAATTGTGTTGAAAAATGTTGTTTTCTGATTCAAGTCTGCCTGTTCCTGAAAGCCGGGAAGACGGTACATTTAGCACAACAACATTGATGTCATTTTCAGGGAAAAAAAGCACATGCTTTCATCTACAGCCCTTTTTTCCCATTTTTCCTGAAAAACATGAAAATGTTGCTGTATTTTGGCTAATTTCTTGGTCTCCTCCAAGAGAACCACAAACTCTGGGTACCTTTAGAGTCCCTAGGATGTTGGACAAAAAACATATCTTTGGCGTAAATAGCTTAAGTGGACAAAAAGTTATGAAGGCCTATTATATTTATCACTGAACTGGCAGCCCGACCACCAGATAGAGAATTAAAGAACAGGATGAAGTGAAGGTCAGAGGGGAGATCCAAAGCAATGGATTCAAAGGGGCATTACTAAGAACCGGATAAATAAGATAGAACAAGGTGGGACCATTTCTAAAATCAAATAGGCCCTCAATGGGTACTGGAAAGTATTGCATAGCTGGAGAGTAGTCTCATAAGTGAGGCCAGAAACAGAAGAGCAACGGTCAAGTGGTTGAATAAACAGAACCCTCCCACCCTGGCAAACTCTGCTGGTGCAGTGATCCATTGGTAGTGCTTGTGGAGAACGGGCAGAATTCAGATCATTTGTAGTGTTGGGCCCTGGCCAATTGCCCACTCTGCCCCTGTCTTAAAATGACTCTGCAAAAGTATAGCGCCGGCTAGTGCCATTCCAAGACGCCGGCCGGGTGCTATATGTATGGAATGGCACTAGCTGGTGCTAAGACCCGGATAGAGTCAAAATACATGACGTTAACCGATTAGGGGAGGCGTAGGGAAAAATGGAGGTTGTGCGTGAAAGAATAGCGCTAGTCAGGGTAGAGTAAAAAAAATTACTCTAACCTGACTAGCGTCACTTTTTTGATGCACAACCCCCATTGACATGACTCCTGTTTTAGTAAAGACAGGAGTTATGCCCCCCAGCCCACTGGCCATTTCCAGGGGACTTATGTCTCCTGGGGATGGCCATTGGGTTCAGTGCCATGTAGAGGGGGCCCAGTTAGGTCCCCTATGGCACTTTGATAAAAATTTAAAAATACCTACCTGGACTTACCTGGGATGAGACCCCCCATTCTTAGTTGTCCTCCAGGTGTGGGTGCGGGTGGGTGGGGGTGTCCCTGGGGGCAGGGAAGGGCACCTGTGGGCTGTTTCCATTGTCTCTGACCATGGAAAAAGGCCCACAGGTCCCCTAATGCCTGTCCATACCCAGGTGTTAAATAATGGCACTAAGAATGCTTAGTAGTTTTTATTCCCTATTAGTTACAATACTAATCATTCGTTCAAACTTTACTCAAACCAAATCAATATTAATTCATTAGAAGGCGCCAAAAACATAACCTAATCAAAATTTGCATCAGAATACATTCTAAAGCATTAGCATACGTCCACATTTGCATCACAAGTGAACAAGTCAACATAAGTAGCAGAGTTAAGCAAATCAGTCCGTCAATCATTTGTCTCTGTGGTTGTCAATGTCATAGGGTAGGAACTTCATCTAACCCAGATTAGCATTAGCATGTGGGACTTCATGCGAAAACAGTTTAGAACATGAATTTGGAAAACATCTAGCTAAGAGAAAAACTATTAAACAGTGCAGTTGGTACCTAGAAAGAAAAGGCACAAAAGGTAATTCAGAACACATTGTCATATCTACCTATCCTCGGTATGGATCAGCAACAAAGTCAGTCTTTGTCTTCAGGTAGCCAATCGATCAGCATCATATCAGGCTCTCAAGAGCATGACCCCAATGAGAGAATCTCAAATTTTCTTCGATCTCGCAGTTTCTCCCCAACATCTCTCTCCATCTATCTGAAGTTTTCTCCCTCGGTCACGTCATTATATCAAAGTCACCCAGACTATCCAATAATTTTTGTAATTCAAATCTCTGAATTCTAATATTACACAGTTGTCAGGTTGTCGATTGCCTCACTGTACGATGTCCTCATCTTCCGGCTCGTCAGGTATCAAAAATGTTACATCTTCTTCTCCAGTCGGTGTCTCTATTGTTCGAATCCTGGGAAAGTACACTCAGAGCGCTTTACACACTTTTTGCTGCATTTCCAATTCCATCATCTCCTGTCCGTTGATTCATGTAAAGGTTTCAGCTAAGAAGATGTTATTAAACAATGAGCAGTTCACGGTTAGTTCAATTTGTCAGCATCTTTTTCATTGAACGTTAATATTCAGCTTCTACACAAGGCCTGTCAAAACTAGGCCACGACTTTGGCTACAATAAACCCTTCAATATAATACAAAACATAAATTATATCTCTCAATATGACACATTACTACATTAATCTAATACATTTTCAATATTTCACATGTGTTAGTTGCTCCTTTAATATAATTTGTGAATCTTGGTGATCGCTCTCTGAGGTTACAATTCCAAATATGCACATTATTTTTCTACTGTAATTATTTTCTACAATTTTCATTATTCAGAATACAGAAACATTTATTAATAATTTCTAATCAAAACATTTGCATTAACAATCCCTCCTCTGATGACTGAATATGTCATCACACTACTTTTACCATCAATAATTTCACAACTCAGGCCCTCATTATGACATTGGCGGTAAGTGCCGCTTACCGCCATGCTGACTGCGCCACCATACCACCACCGCGGCGGTATACCACCACCCGTATTATGACCCACACATAGAAATCTGCCACTATACAGACACACACACAAGTCTGCCAGACCAAAGGTCAGTGATAAAATGGCAGTACCAAAACTCACACCTTTACGCCAACAGAAATACGCCCACAGCATTATAACCCACAAATCACCGCAGCAGACATTCAACCACGGTAAACCATTGGCGGTACATACTGCTGCACTCAAAATACACACACACTAACAAAACACCACTACATTGGTCAATTTAAATTACACAGACCTGACACCCATTCACACACCAAACCCACACACCCACACCACTATAAAAAACACTCCCACATTACCCACAACCCTTTACCACTACAAACAATTTACAACAGAGAGAGAGACACGCCAGGAGCACCCACAGAACCAGAGTCAAAGAACACCATCATCCATCCACGCATCTCACAGCACACAACCCAACACATTACCCCACACACCCTCACACACACCACTCACACGACACCTATGGCACCACAAAGACACCCCAGGTTCTCTGAAGAGGAGCTAAGGCTCATGGTGGAGGAAATCATCCGGGTAGAGCCACAGCTATTAGGATCACAGGTGCAGCAGACATCCATTGAAAGGAAGATGGAGCTTCGGCGGGGAGTCGTAAACAGGGTCAACACCGTGGGACAGCATCCATGGACAAGGGGTGACATCAGAAGGAGGTGGAACGACCTACGGGGGAAGGTGCGTTCAGTGGTTGCAAGACACCAGATAGCAGTACAGAGGACTGGTGGTGGACCCCCACCTCCTCCCCCACAACTAACAACATGGGAGGAGCAAGTCTTGGCGATCATGCATCCTGAGGGCCTGGCAGGAGTAGACGGAGGACTGGATTCTGGTAAGTCAACCCTTTACTACTCTCACCCCCCTACCTGCATGTCATCACATACCCCCACCCCTACCCTCACCCCCATCACTCCACCACCTCACATACACCCCACCAACACAACCCACCCCTCCCACTACCAAGCCCTGCATGCAACACTAATGCATGGACACGCATCACAAACCTGCATGGACACCCATCACTAAAGCATGCACACTTGAGACAATCACCTAGCCCACCAAATCACCACTCGCACAAGGCTAAGCTGCCAGGGCAATAACAACCCTAGAGGGAAACACACACCCATGCACAAGATGGTACACACAGAAACAATAACACTGCATTTACATCCCTACAGGACCACCACACAACGTCACCGGAGAGGAGGTGCCAGCAACAGCCAGTCCCCCCCCAGAAGAGGCCCACAGTGATGACAGCAGCTCTGCACGCCTGGCTCAGGATGACCAACCTGGCCCATCAGGAACCTCTGGACAATCGGTTACCCATGCACAGTCCCATACCACCACAGAGCGTCCCTCCTCGAGAAACGCCAGCACAGCATCCACCCAGCGGGCCCATACCACTGTCCCCACAACACGTCAATCAGCAGTTTGTCCACCACTACAGGGACCCCAGGCAACCCCACAAACACAGGATGATCAGGGACCTGGGATCAGTGGCAGTGGACACACAGTTCAGGGGACAGAGGCACAGGACAACAGGGAAGCTGTGAGGACTGCTGTGTGACAGGTGAAGGACAGGCCAAGGGAACCGACTCTCCATGAGGCACTCAACAACATCCTGGGGGCATACCACCATTCCCAGGAGACCTTGTGCCAGAGACTGGCCAAGTTGCAGGAGACCCAGCGGCTGCAGGAGGGATGGTACCTGGGGATCAGGGAGGACCTGAGGGACATCCACACCACCCTGGTCACCATTGCAGGGGTGCTGGCTGACATAGCCAACACCATGATGGAGGCAGTGGCACACCAACAGGCCCCTGACACTAGCCACAATGCACCTGTGATACAAATAGACTGGACCCTATGCTGGACTCTCCTCCACCATCACCCAAGCCCATTGCACATCCCCATTTACTTCTCAGCACTGAAATAAACACCCTTGGAAAAAACAAGTATGGAGTATGTCATATGATTTAAAAATGTAGTTCTTAACACTCATTAAACATTGCAAATAGACTGTACAGTGATGTATAAATACTTATAACCTGTAATGTGCTGCAGTCAATACACCAGAAGCCACGGGAGGGCACAAATATCTCAAATAGACATGTGAAAGGGTACAATAAGTGGCCCTTGTAGTGTGAACAGCAGCCAGCCAGAGAAAAATCACGTCACAAAGCAGCAATGGAAGGTGAGGTTACAGTGTCTTACCTGTGTGTCAGTGGAAGTACTGTTATTTTATAGTTCTTCTATTGTCCACATCCTCTTCCTCTGCCTTCTCTTTGTCACTGTCCACCTGCTCCACCGCTGCCACACGACCATCTCCGGACTCCTTCTCCTGCAGAAAAGGCACCTGGTGTCTCAAGGCCAGGTTGTGCAACATGCAACAATGATCTGGCAGACCTTCTTGGGTGAGTAGCACAGGGATCCACCAGTTAGATGGAGACACCTGAACCTGGCCTTCAGGAGGCAAAAGGTGCGCTCAATGATCCTCCTTGTTCGCCCATGTGCCTCATTGTAACATTCCTCTGCCCTTGTCCTGGGATTCCTCACTGGAGTAAGTAGCCATGAGAGGTTCGGGTAACCAGAGTCACCTGTAAATATCGAGGGATAACTGTTAGCCAGACACTCACCCTTAGGGCCAACCCCACACCCATATACCAACATACACTGGGTGGGGACCATGGGCTCACCTATTGGCCACATCCGATGCCTCTGGAGTTGAGCCATTACATGTGGGATACTGCTATTCATCAGGATAAAGGCATCATGCACAGACCCAGGATACTTAGCATTCACATGGGAGATGTACTGGTCCGCCAGGCACACTATCTGCACATTCATAGAGTGATAGCTCTTTCGATTTCTGTACACCTGTTCATTTCTTCGGCGGCTACAAAGGCATTATGTGTACCATCAATAGCACCAATGATGTTGGGGATATGTCCCAGTGCCTAGAAGTCAGCCTTCACTGTGGCCAAATCCTTCACCTGGGGGAAAATGATGTAGCTGTGCAAGTGTTTCATCAGGGCAGACAATACTCTGCTCACCACGTTTGAGAACATAGGCTGAAATCCCTGCTGCCTTGGCCACTGTTGCTTGGAAGGAGCCACTTGCCAAGAAATGGAGCACTGATAGGACTTGAGGGGGGATCCCAGTGGGGTGACGTGTAGCAGAAAACAGGTCTGGCTCCAACTGGGCACACAGCTTTTGAATTGTGGCCCTATCAAGTCTGTAGGTATGGATAATGTGCCTGTCCTCCATTGTTGCCAGGTTCACCAGGGGTCTGTACACGGGGGATGTCTCTATCTCCTATTCATCCGCAGCGGTTGAAGTCTAGGGTGAAAAACGGTGAGGAGATGGTCATATCCAAACATATCCTCAGAGTAAAATGCCTTGCATGTTCTGACAAAAACAGTATGTGAACGTGTAAATCTGTAAATGTGCCTATGTCTGCTGTGACGCAGTTAGGGGCCATGGCCTGCCCCCCCTGAAATGGCGGCCGCCTGACCTGTGTGGAGGGACAAGTGGAATGAGGTAATTGTGCTGCCGTTGTGCGCCGTTGCGTGAGGTGGGCATGGAACGCTGTGCAACACCTCATTGGTTATCATTGGGCCCTGTGGGTTCCAGTGGCCAATGGTGATGTACGCCGGCGGTGACGGTACGCACCGCCACGGACGTGACTGCCATTTTCTATCTGTTCACTCACTTGCTACCCGACCTTCAACAGGAGAGGACCTACACTGCAAGTGCTGCTGTGACCTGTGTCTGAAAGCGACCATGGCTCGAGTGTCTGGGAAAAGGGCCCCTGCCTTCAATTTAGAGGAGTTGGAGAGACTGGTGGATGGGGTCCTACCCCAGTACCGTTTACTTTATGGTCCTCAAGACCAACAGGTGAGTACACTGTGAGCACGATGCATGGGGCATGAATGCATGGAGTGCTGTGTGTGTAAGCCTCGTGTAAGGAGTGGGTGGCTGAGGGGTCCTGGGCAGAGTGCTGCATGGATGGTGGTCAATATATGTGCATAAGGGGATGGGAAGGATACGGTAGGCCATGAGTGTAACAGTCTGGACGGTATGACTAATACATTGTGCTTATGTATCTTTTTCTGCAGGTCAGTGCCCATCAGAAAAAGGGTATTTGGCGTGACATCGCCAAGGAGGTGCGGACCCTGGGGGTCTTTGACAGGCGGAGCACCCACTGTCGCAAATGGTGGGAGGACCTGCGCCACTGGGCATGGAAGACGGCAGAGGCCCAGCTTGGGATGGCCTCCCAACGAGGAAGGGGTGCCCGTTGTACCATGACACCCCTGATGTTCCACATCCTGGCGGTGGCCTATCCGGAGTTGGATGGGCACTTGAAGGCAATACAGCAGCCACATGGGGGTGAGTACAGTTTCAGAATTAGAAAATGGCACGTGTTGAGGTGTTATTGGGGTGGGGGATGTGGGTCTGTGGGTGCCCCTAGGCCAGGACGAACATGGCAGGGTAGGTTCCATGATGGGCAGGGTCTGATGCACTCCAACCCCAAATATGCTATTGGACATCTACTACTGGGCAGGGTCCTGTGGGTTTCAGCTGTGCAGCTATTGGCGTTAGGCATTGTACTCCATGGCCTGGTAACTAGCATTGTAACTGGTAGTGCATGGCCTAGTGCATAGGGCTGTTCCCTGTGTGTAGTGTGTGCCAACGGTGGTGTTGTTGCTGGCATTGGCCTACTGTATCCCCTGTCTCTTCCCCCCCTCTTTTTGTTTGGTCACCCAGTCCTTGTGTGCATTAGCATCATCTGGCGGAGGATCAGAGGCACCGGCGACGGAGGGAGTTGCATCCCACATGGCCCATGAGGCCGAATCCACAGACGGTGAGGGCACCAGTGGGAAGGAGGGGGAGGAGAGCACCATGGCGGAGACAGGAGGGGACAGTTCAGACTGCGACACCTCCTCCGATGGAAGCTCCCTGGTGGTAGCAGACACCTCTGTGCCCACCCCAACAACAGGTACAGCCGCCACCCCCATACCAGCACCGCCCTCCCAGCAGCTTCTCAGCATGTTTCCCGTGGTCGCTCAGCCAGGAGGGTGGGCATCTCCTCCGCCCCAGGCACCTCAGGCCCTGCCCCAGTCAGTCCTGCTGTCCTGAGTGAGGAGTCTATTGACCTCCTGCGATCCATCTGTGTTGGGCAGTCAACCATAGTGAATGCCATCCAGGGTCTGGCAGGGCATTTGCAACAAACAAATGCATTCCTGGAGGGCATTCACTCTGGCGTGGTAGCCCAACAGAGATCATTCCAGGCTCTGGCCAACTCGCTGATGGCAGCCATTGTTCCTGTCTCTAGCCTCCCCCCCAGTCCCATTCCTCTCAACCCCAGCCTATCCCAAGCACACCTTCAGACCAGCATGCACCTAAATCAACACACAGAAGTGGCTCAGGCAAACACAAGCACCACACTTCATCACACAGGTGCTCACACAAGCACCATCCAGATGCAGACACACCAATATCCACTGCCCCCACTGTGTCCCCCTCCTCCTCCTCGTCCACCTCCCTCCTAGTAGCATCTCCACTCACACCTGCATGCACTACATCCTCATCCACTACATCCATCACCAGCACGCCTATCACTACACGCCCCTCACTGGCAGTCACCACCCCCACATCCATGCACACGTCTCCTGTGTCCTCACCCACTGTATCTGTGCCCCTTCCTCCCAAAGTACACAAATGCAAGCACTCAGACACCCAACAGCCTGCACCCAAACACAGCAGACAGACACCTCCTACCACCACTCCCTCTTCCTCCACTCCAAAACCTTCACCCTGCCCAATGTCCCAAAGAAGCTTTTCCTCTCCACCCTTGACCTCTTTCCTGCCCCTCCCCCGGTCCTTCACTTCAGGCCAGGGAGGTCAGGACCTAGGCTAGCACCTCAGTCACAGAGGCCACGGCCACTGTTATTTCTGCAGCCACTGGAGTTGTGAGAGGCTCTGTGAAGACACCCGTCCACACAGCCAGTGTGCCTGCACCAGCTGACAAGGGCAAAAAGGGAGCACCTGCTGTCAAATCCACAAAGGCACCAACAGCTGGCAGAAGCAAGGAGGGAGCACCAGCTGGCAGAAGCAAGGAGGCACCACCAGCTGCCAGATGCAAGGAGGCACCACCAGCTGCCCGACGCAAGGAGGCACCACCAGCTGCCAAGGGCAGGAAGGGAACACCAGCTGCCAAGGTCATTGACAAAGGCACAGATGCCACAGGCAGGATGGATGTGGAGCCTGGTGCTGGAGCAGCATCTGAATATACACCAGCCATGGCACTTCAGCCGTCCGAGGCTGCGGGAGAAGGGCTGGAGCCTTCCCCCACCACAGGCAGCACCTGCACCGCCTGCAGCACCATTGCCAGCAGCAGCAGCCCCAGTGGGCAGCCGTCCGAGGCTGCGGGAGAAGGGCTTGAGCCTCCCCCCACCACAAGCAGCACCGCCACTGCCACCACTGAGCAGCCGTCACCGCCGGCGGGCAGTGTGTAGTCATACCTCCATGGGCTGTAGTGCGTCCTGGCCCCTGCAAAGACTGTAGGTGTGACACCCAGGTGAGAGACTGTGGCCTTGCACTCCCCAAGACCTGCATCACAGGTCCCAAGGCCCCCTCCAGAACCAGAGAAAGAAGGCATCCACTCATCCCCTCCTTGCCAGGATGAAGCACATTGGGCCCAAGGCCCCCTCCAGAACCAGTGGAAGAAGGCATCCACTCACCCCCTCCTTGCCAGGATGAAGCACACTGGGCCCAAGGCCCCTTCAAGAACCAGTGGGAATAAGGCATGCACTAGAGAGACTGTGGCTTTGCACTCCCCAGGACCAAGCAGTGGGCAAACCACCCACTTGAGAGACTGTGGCCTTGCACTCCCCAGGACCAAGCAGCGGGCAAACCACCCACTTGAGAGACTGTGGCCTTGCACTCCCCAGGACCAAGCAGTGGGCAAACCACCCACTTGAGAGACTGTGGCCTTGCACTCCCCAGGACCAAGCAGCGGGCAAACCACCCACTTGAGAGACTGTGGCTTTGCACTCCCCAGGACATCGCAGAGGGCATATAGCCCCCTCCAGGAGCAGTGGCGTTGTACCATCTTCCGGCTGATGTGCCCCCCTTTCCCCTTCCTCCTGAGGTGCCTGTGTATTTTCGACCTGATGCCCCAGCAGGGTTCACTCCGTATTGAGGCAGGAGTAAGATGTGGCCTTGGCCTATGTGATATGGCCCTGTGGGCCACAGACAATTTGGACTGGGCAGTGTCCCTCCATTTGTATATATTGTAGATACTGTTCTGTGCTTTGAGGATGTATTTATTGAAATTTAAATTATTACACTGACTTTACTCACTCCCTTTTGTCCTTGCGTTGTTCCTGAGGGGTACAGGTGGATACGTACTGTTGTTGCATCTGTTTGTGTGTATGTTGTTGGGGGTGGAGGTGTTGCGTGTGTGTGTCACTCTCTTCTTCCTCCCCCCCTCCCTTGTGTGCTAGGTGCGGTACTCACCGTGGTCGTCTTCGCCGCCGTTCGTGTTCCTGGTGTAGGAGGAGGTAAACCAGCATGTGGAAGATCTGCAATTCGGGCTCCGTGGCGTCGTGGTTCTTCCTTGAATGTCGAGAGGTGAGGCGTTTCCCTTCTGTGTACTGTTTCCACCTTGCTTTTGATGGCGTTGATACCACCTCAGAAAAGCTGGAGGATTGGCTTATTGTAATAGGGTGGGCGGTACATTGTCTTCCGCCTGGTTGTTGGCGGTTACCGCCACAGTGCTTGCTGCTACCGCCGTGGCGGTCAGTGTGTTAAAGTGGCTGTCTCTGTTGGCGGTTTCTGCCGTGGTCATAATTCCTTTCCATTTACATTTTAGTTATCTCCAGGATGATGGATAGTTCCTTTGGGCAGTGATGGCTCTCGCACCTTTTGTCTAGATGAAAAGAGGATACTTGCTTGAATAGTGGGAGAGAAACGAACATGTAGTCAATTGTGGTGAATGCTGGTGTTGAAAAATATGATGCTGCCAGCGGCAAGTCCTCAGTGAATCTGCCGTTCACGACTCTTAGCTGTAACAATTCTAAGCCATTGAGCAGAGTCCTACTGATCTTTGTCGGACGGCCATTTTTGTTGGCCCCTTGTATGGGGAGGTCCCAAGCGCTTGAAATGGCAGTTGTAGTTTCATCTGTTGAGGATCCTAGTAGGTGCAGATTGAAGTCGTCTGAGAGGATGATGTCGGCGTTGGCTATGACGCTGCTGCTTATGTAGTTTTTGACTAGAGCCTTTAAATTATAGGCATCACTGAGTTTGGAGTGAGGGTAGGTGTTTACGAGAACTATCCTTGCTGCGGGTGCACTCGTCGTGGTGGCAATTGACACAATGTTGATGGAGGAACAGGTGGAATGCAAAGGGATGACTCTAGCCGATAGTGCTAAGGAGACGTAAGTGGCCATGCCACCTTGCAGAAGCCCATACTTCGCCTTCCTGGTTGCTGGAGTAATGAAACACATATAGGGGTCATTCCGACCCCGGCGGTCAAGGACCGCCGGGGCCGGGGATGCGGGAGCACCGCCAACAGGCTGGCGGTGCCCCGCAGGGCATTCTGACCGCGGCGGTTTGGCCGCGGTCAGACCAGGAAAACCGGCGGTCTCCCGCCGGTTTTCCGCTGCCCTGGGAATCCCCCATGGCGGCGCAGCTTGCTGCGCCGCCATGGGGGATTCCGACCTCTTCACCGCCATCCTGTTCCTGGCGGTTCCGACCGCCAGGAACATGGCGGTGAGGGGTGCCGTGGGGCCCCCGTAAGAGGGCCCCACTTTGAATTCCAGTGTCTGCTTTGCAGACACTGGAATTCGCGACGGGTGCCACTGCACCCGTCGCACAACCTCCACTCCGCCGGCTCCATTCGGAGCCGGCATCCTCATGGAGGGCTGTTTCCCACTGGGCTGGCGGGCGGCCTTTTGGCAGTCGCCCGCCAGCCCAGTGGGAAACCCAGAATACCCGCGGCGGTCTTGTGACCGCGCAGCGGGATTCTGGCGGTTCCCTCCAGGCGGGCGGCTCCCGCCGCCCGCCGGGGTCAGAATGACCCCCATAGTCCTGCAAGTGGAATGGTTCATCCAGCCAGGTTTCCTGCTTTAATATAATGTTGAAGGTGCTGATGTATTGGATGAAGTCGGAGTCCTGAGCTTTGGAGAGGAGGCTTTTAAAGTTCCATGAGCACATATGGAGGGTCTCCTTTGTCAAAGTAGAGCCCATCTTTTTGTCTGTGGTTTGTCACCCTTGCCTGTTGCAGTTGTTGATTGTTTTTGAAAAACACCTTTAATCATTATTGTTTGAGAAGAGGTTGACTGAGGTGATAGATTTTTGGGGCCGAGATTTCCCCCTAGCAGTCATGGAGGAGCTTGAGTTCGCCAGAGAGCAGCCCCGAGCGCTCCTGAGTACAGAGCATGTTTCCCAGCACTGGGGACCTGATTCTAAGGCGGGATCCGGTGATAGCAGAGGAGTTAGGTAGCCAACCTCACAGTATGTGGTAATACTGATAACCCAGTGTTCGAAGGGTGTGCTTTCTCCTAGGATTGTTTGGGTGATCAGGCTTGTCTTCCATGTTACTTTAGTGGATTCGGGAGCAGTGGTGTTAGTTGGGTGAAGACATTCAGCTGCTAGAAGCTTGGTTGAGTTGAGGCCGCTTGTGGAGGGAATATGTGAGACTAGCAGAAGAATGTTCCCCCTGTTCAGGATGCCACCAGATCCCTTGGATTGATAATGAGGATGAAAAATTAGTGAGTTGGGGGTTGCAGAATCTGGTCAAGCCTTGAATTTCTGCGGTGGATGCAGAAGGTTCCCTGGGGGGGGCAGTCTACTCCCTGATTCCAGCAATTGTTAGACCTGCTGGTTGTAGAGTTTTCCGCTTGTGTGATATGTGGGGCTAGGAGATGTAATAGTTGCTCCCAGGGCCTATGGAGGAGGAGCCATTAGCTGGGCCAGGGAGGGGTTGTGGGAGGTTACTTGTGTAGATTGTGGCTTCCGGAAGGTGCAGTTTGGAGTTCCCCGTGGTGCCCGCCCCTTCAACAGACCAGGGGTGGTCGCTTTTGGCAGCATTCTTCTGCTTCGTGGCCAAATTCAAGGATGGGACCACAAAGATTTTTGTTGGGGCAGATGACCCAGGAGACAAAGCTTCTTTGGAGGCCCAGATGTCAGGTATTGTTAGTTTGGGGGCTGCATCTGGGATCGCTCCGTTCACTGTGAATTGCTTCTTGCAGCCTTTCCTTAGCAGAGTACATCTCTGCTTGGCGTTGAGTTTCACCATGGCTTTGACATCCACAGGACTGCCAGTTGAAAGTATGTTCCTTGAAGGTGCCGGTACGGTTACTGTTGGGGTCAGATTGCAAGAGTTTGTGATTGCTGGAGTCTCCTGGATGAGGCCATTTGCTCTGTCATCGCTTTTTGTTCCCAGGCCGATGGTTGTGGTCTCGAGTGGATCTAAGTGAGTCTTTCCCAGGACTTGTGTGGAAAGGCCAGGAGAGGGATGCAAGTGTGGGTGCTGGCTCTAGGCTCCTTTCTTTAGAGATGCACAGAGGTTGGTTAGCATCAAAAGTAGTTCGGCTAGTATGTATATTATGAGGCCACATGAGCAGCTTATGGGAAGGTTCATGGAGTTTTCTTGTGGGTGCATGAAGAGGGATTTGAGGTCACCTAATTTCTCATCAATGCCTGCTACGAATTCTGCCAAGGTGTTGAGTAGGGTTACCTGAACATCCATTTTGTCCGACTAATAGTGAAGTGCTTCAACTTGGAGCTGCATGGTGTTGAGCAGGGAAGCCCAGGTGCCACCCGTATGCGGATTGAGACAGTTTGAGGCAGGGTCCTGTCCAGTTGTTGATGTGGCGCTGGTGTCTATGCTTGCTCTGATCCTTGCACCATCATTGGGAGACGGTTGGCTAAGAAGTGGAATGGCCATGTTGTTCCTTGCTTCGTCATCTGGCTAGGCTCTGAGGTGACTCTAGTGGCAGAAGGGGAGTCTTGAGAATATGCAACAAGCATATCTTCCCACTCCTGTGTGTTTAGGTAGGATAGAGTTTCTGCGTCCGCTCCTGTATGGAGGCCCTCTGTTTTCATATTTACTAAGGGAGATGAAGGGGAGGGGGGGGCGGAGGTCCATCCTTTGATGCGCTTTCCAGGTGGGCATCGTCGGGGGCCATCAGAGGTGAGGGCAAAGCGTCTGTGGGCAGCTGTCCCACCTCGTTGACAAAATCGGGCTGTGCCGCTTTCAGTCCACGGAGTGCTGGGTGAATTTGGTGGGCCGCACTTTGTTGGGGGTAAGTCCCCCATGACTTCGCTGGAGTCCGACTGGGCTCCTCGTGCACCTCTGCCCTGGCGAATTTGGCAGATTACCCTAAGGGAGTCAAGATTTTGCTAGCTGCAGGAGGTTGAGCAGGGATTGGGCGTGAGGAAGCCCCCTTTGTGGCGGAGTTGTTTCTTGATGGGAGGCTTTCAGCTGTATATGTGAAGATCGACAGGATTAGTGGTGACTGTAACCCCTGTGTGTCGTTGCTATTGGAGACGAGGACAGGTCTACCGTTTTAAAAAAAAGAGAACTTGGTGTAGATTTTCGGTTGGGAGTTGGTGGTGCAGCGTTTTTTGGATTGGTCCAGACTGATTATCGGTTCTAGATTGTGCCCAGCATGAGGTCTTGAGATGGGTTGCTCTTCTGGTCCTCCTTGGAGTGGCTCTGACGCAATCTCAATAAGGAGTGAGGCATTCTGTGCCTCATGTTGGCAGTCCTGAACTTGAGGTCTCCTCTTCCTTTTTTCCATAGCGATTTTGTTGGGGGGTGTCTTCCTTGTTTTGCCTGACCGCATGGTCATGTATTTTCTTTCCAACTCTTCCTTCCCTTTTTTGCCTCCTATGGCACCCGTAGTTTCCCGCTAGTGGGGTGATTGTGGTGGTGGTAGTGGTGGCGTGGGGGAGTTGACAGTCAGCTGCTATGCTGTCAATCGTGAGTGCACTGGGCTCCGCTGAGGTAGAGTCAGATGGAGGTTGAAGAATATGGAGATCTCAATGCTGGTGCTGCTGATATTGCTGACTGGCAAGTGGGGCTCACCAGCTGTCCGCAGCCGCACCCACCTTAGGAGGGCTGCTTCCGCGGATACTGGGGCACACCCTTTGCGGGACTGGGTACAGTCACCGCACTTGCCTGGCACCTGCACACAGAGGGGCCTGACCAGCCCTCCTCGTACCCACTATGGTTAGTGAGGTACTGGGTTTTTCAGAACCGGTACTGATCCGGTAACCCAGCGGTGCCAGGGTACACCCAAAGACCTCGGGTACTTTCCTGATTCAGACTACAGAAACTCAGAGTCTTCTAGGTGAAGTCAAAGATCGAATTTATTGGCTGCAACCAATTGACAAGTGTCCTAGAAGTACAACAGCACGATTTGTATGTTCTCAGGAGACTGTGTTTCAATGCAAAGTCAGGTTTCCTTATATACAGTTTTTTAAGCTTCAGGCAAACATTCTTGACATTTTGGTTGGTCATTCACATGTTTTTCACTACAAAGGAAAAAACAGTGTCATGATGAAACCTCATATTTCATGTCATCCAACCCATAATAAATTACCCGGCAAGGCCTAGTATTTTACATCAGATAAGTGTGGACCCCTAATAAAAACGGGCACCTCCCCCTCGTAAAGTAAGAAGAAGAAAAGAGCAGGTGCAGGTGTGAGCAAGTTAGGCAGGGTGTGTGAGCGATAATAAGGGTTTTATGGCCTGGTGTGCCTTGATGCTATCTGATTCGGCCACTGGGAGAGGGACTGACCAAACAGGTTTGGCCTGAGGCAATGGTTCCAGCTTGCCCAGGTCAGAGAAAAGTCAATCAAGGTGTACGTGTCCTTGGAATCAAATCTGACTGTATTATAAGCCTATGTGAGGGCAACTTTTAAAATGGCTGCCGTGTATAAAATGGGAGCCACGAGTGCAGGACGAAAATGGCGATTTCGAGGTGAAAACGCTGCTGGAATTGAGCGAAAATGCTCATGCTTAGTGTACTAGTCATTATCGGTCTTTTGATACTAAAATCGTACTGCTGTGGCAAAGTAAATTACATGGGTCCAGAATTTTTAGAACCACAAACCCTCCTTTTGCCCTTACATAGGCAATAAACCTATTCTCATGCTAATCTGAGTCCAGGTCTATGTTTATAAGGCCATGGAGATGTTGCTGGAGCAAAATTCTAGTACTTGGTAACTCTCTCTGGACAGGTCTCCTCGAACATGAAGTAGCACAAAAGGCCACATATGGCAGGACAAAATAAGGAATACCTCTATCTGCAGTAGGTGGCATAAGATCACACACCCAACAATTAGTGATGTTCACTACTAACTAGTGTTGATGCAGAAGCTGTACAAAAGAATTGCTTACAAATTCTGATCTTCTAACCTGCTCATGTTCAGGAAAAGGGTGAAAAGAATGCAAAGAAACAATAGTAGGAAAAGACATAGGTTGGGAAGTGGGTGCAGAAGTCAATTGAGTAGAGAAAAACAATCCTACCCATAAATGACAACGTCATGTTTAAAAGACACTAGAAAACACGTTATTAAGAACATATAGACAACGGGAGAAAGTAGTGACCACTATTTACAAATGAAATAATAATTTTTCACAACCCTAACCAAAAAGCAAATCCTAAAATTATCTAGTAACATTTTTAGGGCTCCTCTGCATTTCAGTAATTTTTGTATGTTCAGGTGGAACAGTGGTGACTCTCATCAATGCTCTAAGGTGAAAAGGGGGTACTCTTTCCACAGAAAATGGACTTTATTCTGCTTTTACTAAACAGAATAGTACTTTAAAACAATGCCAGCAAAACAATCAGTCTCCTAACACCTAGTCTATACAATCACACGGAAACCTCTTGTGAAACCAACTATGCCCAGAGTCCATTCAAAAAGCCTCTCTGGCAGGCTTCTATTGTCCATCAAATTCTCTTTTGTTGTTTTCTTTCGCATGGGCCTCTCAATTCAGGCCTCTTCGTGAGAAAAGTACTGCTTAGTTGGAGTGCCCTCCTGGCAAACACCCACAGCTCACTCGAAAGTCTCAATGTCTTAAAGCAATGCACCAGTGTCTCTCCTCTGTGGCAGATACTACAAACAATGTGCTCTTCATTGATCAAGGGCACAAATCATCTCGTGCAGACCCAAGCACCATTAATTGGGAAATAGCTCAAGCTCAGCAGCACTTTCAGACTCCAACACTCATTATTTAGTGTCAGAGGACGCTCAAGCTGCTCTTTCATGGGCACCAAAATATAGTGCCTTTTTCCAAACTTGAAATCTCCGGTGCACTGCCCTTCTTTCGTTGGAGCAAAGAAAAGGGGGTGTGTGGCCAAAACTCAGGCCAAGGGGCTCAAGGGATTGCACACTGTCAGAGGTTACCAGCACATGACAGGTAGAGAAATGAAACCTCAAAACAGCTCTGCCATCAACAACAGGAATCCTTCTCTTTAGCTCTTTTACACTGAAACTTTGGTTTTGTGATGTCCAGCGCCGTCTGATGGAGCAAGTACGATACCATGCGCTGGCGATCGCTGTCCAGCTTTGCTACTTTCTGGGTGCTGAGACTGTAGGGCCAAGACGTCCGTCTTTCATCTGTAGCTGTCACTGATGGGAATTAGGCTTAAATCAATGTCCTGCAGGTTATTATGACTTGATACCTGCAGAATCTAGTGACGTAGGAAGTGTGCCACAGCTGTTAGTTTCCTTCAATTTAGTACAAAAACAGTTCATGGTTTTTAACAAGGGGACTGCAAGCAGGTGGTCTGCAATCTTCAAAGGAGTAGCCATACACCATGGGCATAAAATACAAAGACAAAGGCAGAAGGGCAAAACAGGGTCTCTAGCATCTTTAATTGGGTTCTCTCCATTATTCTCTGCCATCTATAGCTACATGAGAATTCTATCTGAATGGATTTCCTCACACAGTGGCATTGTCTAATGGGGTAAACACATATTTGCCTCAATGATTAAGTCTAGGTGTTCCTCCTTACCTTAGAACATCTCAATAGAGAAATCACATGATACCGATTATCAGGGACATGTAGAAACCTTCCTTTAAAAACTGTGCATCAGGTGCACTATGCAATACACAGGCTAATAGTCAAATGTGCAAACAAAAAGACAAGAACTAGAGGGTCCTGATATTTGCATGATTAGGACACATCTGATCCCACCAAAATTTAAAGTAGCAGGAACAGAAGGGAACCAAAAACCAAATTAAAATAGACATTGAAAATTCGTCATGTTCAAAAAGGTAAACATAAGATATCTCCTATTGAGATGGAAAACTTGTCTTACTATAATATTGAGTCAGTTAACCAGTCTATCGCTACCCTGACAGTCAGGCTGGAAAACATTGAAGCAGGCAAATTCTTGAAAACCAGTCTGGTCATACCAAAGGGAATTATACATAACATGGGGGTCCCTGGTATATCACTGCAGTCTGGAAATGTGAACCTGAACAATACATCAATAATAATAAAAGGGCTGACTGGTGAAAGGAATTCGAAAAAGAGAAATGGGACTAGGACATAGCTAAAATCTCAATAACTAAGCATGATGCGACATTGGTCAGGGGAAGTAACAAAAGAAAAAATCTATAGGAAGAACAAAAAAAAATTATTTGGGTGATAGTCAGGCATGTGACACAACACCGAGAGTACGGGTGATACACAAAGGCCAAAGTTACACAAATTTTAACTCTACCGTTGGCGACTACAACATATACGGTACTCCTAGCTAATGTTTCAGTTCCTTCTTCAGGAAAAAATGAAAACCTGGTTTTCTTTTAAGGAACGAAAGCCATATGCTACTTAGGAAACACAACATCATTAACTAATGTAATATAGAAATTAGGCCACCTTGAGTCACAGATCTATAATTTCATCCTTAGGTCCAATCAAGGATACATAAATGTAGGGCTGCCTGTTCCTTTAAGGGAAGGGGCAGTAACGTGACTAACTGCAGGTGACACACTTTGATCCTGTATATCTCTTTTTATTTTCCTTCAATACCATTATAGCCAAATAGACATTCACTGGTGAAGTGTTGTCTTTTATGTTCACAGCATGAAATATCATTATCTGTGGAATTTAGTAACCAGAACAAGTTCAACCAACTGTTGCGTAGCGATGGTCATCGTCATGACCATCCCCTCACAACACAGGGGAGCTTGTAATAGTATCAAAAGCAGCAACAAACATGCAAAAAACAAATAAAAAATAATAAAAACGCACAAAACGTCAAGCCATCAGATATACTTGCTGTGTATCAAGCACAAAAAGCATAGACAAAACAATAGCATGTGTGAATAAGCGGTGACACACAACACCATGTCATGTACTTTATGCACTGTAAACCTGCAGCCCAAAACCCAATATTTGGGCCTGTTTAATTTGTCAGGTTTAAAATCCTTACCCTCCTTTTGACAGTAGATCACCAGGCAATGGAAATCTGCTGTCAAATATAACTTTACTGTTTCTCTTCTAACATACAGGACCAGCAAGAACAATTCATGATAGGACCAAATACATGAAAATAAATTTCCATTACTTAACTGTTACCCTCTTGTCAGTTACTTCGCAACATCAAGCCACCTTAGTTTTACCTTTCTAAAAGTAAAAATTGTTACACTGACACTCCATATTAATTTGGCACCTACAATTTCCACTGTGAAAAATAAGTCTTAATTAGCAAATCGTTCTCATTAAGGCATGTAGCCTTCAAAATTTGAGAAAAGGGCTGCATCTTATTTTCTGTCTAAGACTTAATGCAACACTTCGTTTTCTGTCAAATAAAAGCAACTAGCAGGCATCATTTTATTTTTTTAGAGCGGAGACACAAATGTATCAGTTCTGCAGAGCATTTAACATGATGTTGGGACTTTCGAAGAAACCCCTTTTTTTTATATTTTCCCTTTGGAATTAAGTTCTTTAATTGTATTGATGTTCTTCTGGAGAAACCAGAAATCCCACTTTTAGAGGCCCGTAGGGTCATTCTGCATTTTACAGAGACAAGGCCCTAATTTAAAAGGTCACAAGTGTCAACATGACAGCCTCCTCCATTGTCTATGGGAAAACTAAAGATAGCATCTCAGCAGCATGACTTGAGCCAGCCTCTGTAGCTCTCCTAGCTTCTGCCACTCTGAATCTGTCAAAGACAGTAGGCCTTTCTATTTTCCTTCTAACCTGCAATAATTCACTCTATTTAAAAAAAATATATTTTTTCCTTTTCACGCGCTAAAAAAAAACTATCTCTATTTCCAGATTATTAAACTACCTTTACTGTGAATAATTCACAAACCTTAATAACACACATACCAGTTGTTAGAATAAATGCTTGTTGCAATCCCATGCAATGGTACATATTTCATCAACCTCGAATGAATGAACGTCTCAGTAGGCCCAGCTGAAGTTAGAACCTTCAACCTTGATATTAAAACAAGCCTTTGTACTGGCACATTGACTCATTGAATCATAAGAAGGCACAACCTGCAAATATATATCAAACCTAAATGTATGCATTTACTGAAGCCTGAGACACTTTAAAAAGTACTCTGAATGAAAGAAAATGCAGTTTAAACAGTGCTTTTGCCCAAAATCGACTTTGATATTTTAGGCATTAAAAAATCAATATCCTACAATTTTCTTGCATAATATGCATTACCAGAATGTCTATTACACAATCCATGAGTCAGCCATTGAAAATATTAACTTATACTTTATAGAAATGAGCTTGTTTGCTCATGCGCCAAGGGAAAATTGCACATACAAATGTCATTTTAGTGGTGCAACATAACTTGAATTACATTTTAATGTTAGGAGTTCATAGTATAGGTATTAAGCTTTATAAATATTAAAAAACGATTTTGAAAGGCACTTATTTTTTTAAATAATTTTTCCATAATTAATAATTTTCTTTAAAAAAAAATAAAAACCCAATTATTCTTTTTTTTGTGATAATTCCTCATATAAAAGCAAGCTGCATCCCTTGCCTATTATTTGGGATACATTAACTCACAAGCCTAAGCGCATAAGCCTAACTTGAAATGCGTAACATTTTTGCGCCACTTTCATTTAAAAGGAAGGTTATGCAAAATTCCACCCATGTTTAACTGGGAAAGTGCTGGCTGAATTGAAAATAGATAATTTCTTTTTTTTTGGGGGGGGGGCCCTATTTATATCTATTGAATGTGTTTTCTAATTTATTAAGCATTTAACGGCAGTTTTGTATATGTGCACAATTGCTCATTCTATAAATTAAAGAGCAACATATAGCTAAGTTAGCACATCACATGGTTCATTTCTGGATTTTTTCTAAGTTTCTACTTAATATTAATTAACCAACATTTTACTTAACAAACTGTAAACATCAAGGAGACCCACAAACACACATTGAGCTCATTTCAGATATAAACAGAAAACATTCAGTACACATAATACAGCGCGCTTTAGCCATTTTTCATAAATAGCGCCGTCGCAATTTACTTACAGAACCGTTTGCAGATCCTAGTTGTAAGTCATATTTACAAGAAAAAAAAAGAAAACTTTTCTCAATTATTTCCAAGAATAGCGGACCCATACTTTATTAAACGTGATGGGGCCCACTCCGTGCTTCACATATAGTTCATAGGTTGGAGTTCCAATCGGAGGAACCGGACATGAGTCCTCCAACCGGGAGTCCCTTTTACAACCAAGACAAAACAAATTTCCAAGTCTGCTAAGACCAGGCATCTTCGCTCACTAGTCTAGCTTCAAACTTCAAAGGATTATCGTTTACGATAGTCTCGTGAATACACGAGTCCTTCGGCTTTGGTACTTGCAAGTTCCAAATCAAAGTGATCCCAAAGGGATACCAAACCAAATGTCCAACTAAGGACCAAACCAAGTGTCCAACTAAGGACCAAATCAAGTGTCCAACTAAGGACCAAACCAAGTGTCCAACTAAGGACTGGGAGACGCTCCACTTATACTTAACTGAAAATATCAATGACGTCACCAGAAGACTCGTCTTATCGTTTCGCTCTACCAAAAATCAAGGGTCCAAATCAGGGCGATAGCCAGGGCAGCAGTCCTTCATAGCCGTCGGGAAGCGGGGAACCTCGCAACAAAGACTTTCGGACCACGTCGACATGCAGGGGTCGATGAAGTGGCGGCCTTCCTCCAGAATTTTCACACGAAGCTCCCCACGGACCTCAGGCTTGGACCGGTACCGCTGGTATCGCCCCACGTTTGGGCGCCAACTGAGGTACTGGGTTTTTCAGAACCGGTACTGATCCGGTAACCCAGCGGTGCCAGGGTACACCCAAAGACCTCGGGTACTTTCCTGATTCAGACTACAGAAACTCAGAGTCTTCTAGGTGAAGTCAAAGATCGAATTTATTGGCTGCAACCAATTGACAAGTGTCCTAGAAGTACAACAGCACGATTTGTATGTTCTCAGGAGACTGTGTTTCAATGCAAAGTCAGGTTTCCTTATATACAGTTTTTTAAGCTTCAGGCAAACATTCTTGACATTTTGGTTGGTCATTCACATGTTTTTCACTACAAAGGAAAAAACAGTGTCATGATGAAACCTCATATTTCATGTCATCCAACCCATAATAAATTACCCGGCAAGGCCTAGTATTTTACATCAGATAAGTGTGGACCCCTAATAAAAACGGGCACCTCCCCCTCGTAAAGTAAGAAGAAGAAAAGAGCAGGTGCAGGTGTGAGCAAGTTAGGCAGGGTGTGTGAGCGATAATAAGGGTTTTATGGCCTGGTGTGCCTTGATGCTATCTGATTCGGCCACTGGGAGAGGGACTGACCAAACAGGTTTGGCCTGAGGCAATGGTTCCAGCTTGCCCAGGTCAGAGAAAAGTCAATCAAGGTGTACGTGTCCTTGGAATCAAATCTGACTGTATTATAAGCCTATGTGAGGGCAACTTTTAAAATGGCTGCCGTGTATAAAATGGGAGCCACGAGTGCAGGACGAAAATGGCGATTTCGAGGTGAAAACGCTGCTGGAATTGAGCGAAAATGCTCATGCTTAGTGTACTAGTCATTATCGGTCTTTTGATACTAAAATCGTACTGCTGTGGCAAAGTAAATTACATGGGTCCAGAATTTTTAGAACCACATTAGGGATGTACGAACAGCAGTGCCTAGAGTTAATCATTTTACAGACTGCTGTCCTTCACAAGAAGGATGTCTAAAGCAAGACGATTTTTAGGAGTCATAGCTCTATCCGCAGCCAATTCATTATCTATCAGGAGTATTGCCCCTGTAAAATTTGTCAGCATTTTATCCAAGGGTAGGTCGCTCCCCCTGCCGCTGCAGCTCCTCCAGCTCCTCCAGGTTCCTGAGTTCCTGAGACCCACCTCACAGTAAGTACCCCCCACCTCCCAACCCCTCGCTCTGCCCCGCGCTACTCACCCTCTCTCCTGCTTCTTTTCTTCTTTTCTACTTCTCTGTTCTTACTCCTCGCTCCTCGTCTGTAATCTTCTTCTGTACTCTTCTTTTCCCCGTCTTCTCTCTTCTTCTCTCTTCTTCTGTGTGCTTCTCAGCCTCTCCTGTCGCCTCTCTTCTTCCTCATCTTCTTCGGTGGTCTTCTGCCCTCTGTTTTTCGTTTTCTGTATCTTCTTCTGTGTTCTTCTGTGTTCTTCTGGTCTTTCTGTTCTTCTGTTCTTCTGTTCTTCCGGTCTTTTATCTTCTGCCTTCGGCTCTTCTGCCTCCTCCGTCTTCTTCTCCTCGCGCCTGCCCTCCTGCTCCTGCCTCATCCCCCTCCCTCACTCGCATCCCCCTCTCTATCTACCCTATCGAACCCGTTCACTATCTACCTCCCTCACTCCTCCTATCTACCTATCTCTCTATCTCTCTATCTCTCTATCCCACTATCTAACTCCCTCACTCTCCACCTCCTCCTATCTTCCTATCTCTCTATCTATTTCTCTATCGATTTCTCTATCTATCTATTTTCTCTATCTATTTCTCTATCTCTCCCCCCTTCCCGCCACCCCCTCTATTACCTATCTTCCTATCCTGTCACTGTACCTCTCACCCTCACCCACCTCTCCAACCCCCCCTCCCCTATCTTCACAACCCTACTCCTATCTTTCTCCCTAATCTCCTAAACCTCCTAACACTCACCCCCCTCCACCCTTAAACCCCCCTCCACCAGCTCTTCTCACTCTACCTGTCCCCCCCCCTCGCGCATTCCCGCCGCGACCTCCTGCACGCCCCCGCCCCCAGCTCCCATTCGCCCCCAGCTGACCCCTCCCCCCCCCCTACCTCATATGGCGGCCGCTGCGTGACAGTGGTAGCGACCCTTGACCCAAGGGTAGGTCGCTCCCCCTGCCGCTGCAGCTCCTCCAGCTCCTCCAGGTTCCTGAGTTCCTGAGACCCACCTCACAGTAAGTACCCCCCACCTCCCAGCCCCTCGCTCTGCCCCGCGCTACTCACCCTCTCTCCTGCTCCTGCTTCTTTTCTTCTTTTCTTCTTCTCTGTTCTTCCTCCTCGCTCCTCGTCTGTAATCTTCTTCTGTACTCTTCTTTTCCCTGTCTTCTCTCTTCTTCTGTGTGCTTCTCAGCCTCTCCTGTCGCCTCTCTTCTTCCTCATCTTCTTCCGTGGTCTTCTGCCCTCTGTTTTTCGTTTTCTGTATCTTCTTCTGTGTTCTTCTGTGTTCTTCTGGTCTTTCTGTTCTTCTGTTCTTCTGTTCTTCCGGTCTTCTATCTTCTGCCTTCGGCTCTTCTGCCTCCTCAGTCTTCTTCTCCCCGCGCCTGCCCTCCTGCTCCTGCCTCATCCCCCTCCCTCACTCGCATCCCCCTCTCTATCTCCCCTATCTAACCCGTTCACTATCTACCTCCCTCACTCCTCCTATCTACCTATCTCTCTATCTCTCTATCCCACTATCTAACTCCCTCACTCTCCACCTCCTCCTATCTTCCTATCTCTCTATCTATTTCTCTATCGATTTCTCTATCTATCTATTTTCTCTATCTATTTCTCTATCTCTCCCCCCCTTCCCGCCACCCCCCTCTATTACCTATCTTCCTATCCTCTCACTCTACCTCTCACCCTCACCCACCTCTACAACCCCCCCCTCCCCTATCTTCACAACCCTACTCCTATCTTTCTCCCTAATCTCCTAAACCTCCTAACACTCACCCCCCTCCACCCTTTAACCCCCCCTCCCCCAGCTCTTCTCACTCTACCTGTCCCCCCCTCCCTCGCGCTTTCCCGCCGCGACCTCCTGCACGCCCCCGCCCCCCAGCTCCCATTCGCCCCCAGCTGACCCCTCCCCACCCCTCCTACCTCACATGGCGGCCGCTGCGCGACAGTGGTAGCGACCCTTGACCCAAGGGTAGGTCGTTCCCCCTGCCGCTGCAGCTCCTCCAGCTCCTCCAGGTTCCTGAGTTCCTGAGACCCACCTCACAGTAAGTACCCCCCACCTCCCAGCCCCTCGCTCTGCCCCGCGCTACTCACCCTCTCTCCTGCTCCTGCTTCTTTTCTTCTTTTCTTCTTCTCTTCTTCTCTGTTCTTACTCCTCGCTCCTCGTCTGTAATCTTCTTCTGTACTCTTCTTTTCCCCGTCTTCTCTGTGCTTCTCAGCCTCTCCTGTCGCCTCTCTTCTTCTTCGGTGGTCTTCTGCCCTCTGTTTCTCGTTTTCTGTATCTTCTTCTGTGTTCTTCTGTGTTCTTCTGTGTTCTTCTGTGTTCTTCTGGTCTTTCTGTTCTTCTGTTCTTCTGTTCTTCTGTTCTTCCGGTCTTCCGGTCTTCTATCGTCTGCCTTCGGCTCTTCTGCCTCCTCCGTCTTCTTCTCCCCGCGCCTGCCCTCCTGCTCCTGCCTCATCCCCCTCCCTCACTCGCATCCCCCTCTCTATCTCCCCTATCTAACGAGTTCACTATCTACCTCCCTCACTCCTCCTATCTACCTATCTCTCTATCTCTCTATCCCAATATCTAACTCCCTCACTCTCCACCTCCTCCTATCTTCCTATCTCTTTATCTATTTCTCTATCGATTTCTCTATCTATCTATTTTCTCTATCTATTTCTCTATCTCTCCCCCCTTCCCGCCACCCCCTCTATTACCTATCTTCCTATCCTCTCACTCTACCTCTCACCCTCACCCACCTCTACAACCCCCCCTCCCCTATCTTCACAACCCTACTCCTATCTTTCTCCCTAATCTCCTAAACCTCCTAACACTCACCCCCCTCCACCCTTAAACCCCCCTCCCCCAGCTCTTCTCACTCTACCTGTCCCCCCCTCCCTCGCGCTTTCCCACCGCGACCTCCTGCACGCCCCCGACCCCCAGCTCCCATTCGCCCCCAGATGACCCCTCTCCCCCCTCCTACATCATATGGCGGCCGCTGCGTGACAGTGGTAGCGACCCTTGACCCAAGGGTAGGTCGCTCCCCCTGCCGCTGCAGCTCCTCTAGCTCCTCCAGGTTCCTGAGTTCCTGAGACCCACCTCACAGTAAGTACCCCCCACCTCCCAGCCCCTCGCTCTGCCCCGCGCTACTCACCCTCTCTCCTGCTCCTGCTTCTTTTCTTCTTTTCTTCTTCTCTGTTCTTCCTCCTCGCTCCTCGTCTGTAATCTTCTTCTGTACTCTTCTTTTCCCCGTCTTCTCTCTTCTTCTGTGTGCTTCTCAGCCTCTCCTGTCGCCTCTCTTCTTCCTCATCTTCTTCGGTGGTCTTCTGCCCTCTGTTTTTCATTTTCTGTATCTTCTTCTGTGTTCTTCTGTGTTCTTCTGTGTTCTTCTGTGTTCTTCTGGTCTTTCTGTTCTTCTGTTCTTCTGTTCTTCTGGTCTTCTATCTTCTGCCTTCGGCTCTTCTGCCTCCTCCGTCTTCTTCTCCCCGCGCCTGCCCTCCTGCTCCTGCCTCATCCCCCTCCCTCACTTGCATCCCCCTCTCTATCTCCCCTATCTAACGAGTTCACTATCTACCTCCCTCACTCCTCCTATCTACCTATCTCTCTATTTCTCTATCCCAATATCTAACTCCCTCACTCTCCACCTCCTCCTATCTTCCTATCTCTCTATCTATTTCTCTATCGATTACTCTATCTATCTATTTTCTCTATCTATTTCTCTATCTCTCCCCCCCTTCCCGCCACCCCCTCTATTACCTATCTTCCTATCCTCTCACTCTCACTCTACCTCTCACCCTCACCCACCTCTACAACCCCCCTCCCCTATCTTCACAACCCTACTCCTATCTTTCTCCCTAATCTCCTAAACCTCCTAACACTCACCCCCCTCCACCCTTAAACCCCCCTCCCCCAGCTCTTCTCACTCTACCTGTCCCCCCCTCCCTCGCGCTTTCCAGCCGCTACCTCCTGCACGCCCCGCCCCCCAGCTCCCATTCGCCCCCAGCTGACCCCTCCCTCCCTCCTACCTCATATGGCCGCCGCTGCGCGACAGTGGTAGCGACCCTTGACCCAAGGGTAGGTCGCTCCCCCTGCCACTGCAGCTCCTCCAGCTCCTCCAGGTTCCTGAGTTCCTGAGACCCACCTCACAGTAAGTACCCCCACCTCCCAGCCCCTCGCTCTGCCCCGCGCTACTCACCCTCTCTCCTGCTCCTGCTCCTGCTTCTTTTCTTCTTTTCTTCTTCTCTGTTCTTCCTCCTCGCTCCTCATCTGTAATCTTCTTCTGTACTCTTCTTTTCCCCGTCTTCTCTCTTCTTCTGTGTGCTTCTCAGCCTCTCCTGTCGCCTCTCTTCTTCCTCATCTTCTTCGGTGGTCTTCTGCCCTCTGTTTTTCGTTTTCTGTATCTTCTTCTGTGTTCTTCTGGTCTTTCTGTTATTCTGTTCTTCTGTTCTTCTGTTCTTCCGGTCTTCTATCTTCTGCCTTCGGCTCTTCTGCCTCCTCCGTCTTCTTCTAACCGCGCCTGCCCTCCTGCTCCTGCCTCATCCCCCTCCCTCACTCGCATCCCCCTCTCTATCTCCCCTATCTAACCCGTTCACTATCTACCTCCCTCACTCCTCCTATCTACCTATCTCTATCTCTCTATCCCACTATCTAACTCCCTCACTCTCCACCTCCTCCTATCTTCCTATCTCTCTATCTATTTCTCTATCGATTTCTCTATCTATCTATTTTCTCTATCTATTTCTCTATCTCTCCCCCCCTTCCCGCCATCCCCTCTATTACCTATCTTCCTATCCTCTCACTCTACCTCTCACCCTCACCCACCTCTACAACCCCCCCTCCCCTATCTTCACAACCCTACTCCTATCTTTCTCCCTAATCTCCTAAACCTCCTAACACTCACCCCCCTCCACCCTTAAACCCCCCTCCCCCAGCTCTTCTCACTCTACCTGTCCCCCCCTCCCTCGCGCTTTCCCGCCGCGACCTCCTGCACGCCCCCGCCCCCCAGCTCCCATACGCCCCCAGCTGAACCCTCCCCCCCTCCTACCTCATATGGCGGACGCTGCGCGACAGTGGTAGTGACCCTTGACCCAAGGGTAGGTCGCTCCCCCTGCCGCTGCAGCTCCTCCAGCTCCTCCAGGTTCCTGATTTCCTGAGACCCACCTCACAGTAAGTACCCCCCACCTCCCAGCCCCTCGCTCTGCCCCGCGCTACTCACCCTCTCTCCTGCTCCTGCTTCTTTTCTTCTTTTCTTCTTCTCTGTTCTTCCTCCTCGCTCCTCGTCTGTAATCTTCTTCTGTATTCATCTTTTCCCCGTCTTCTCTCTTCTTCTCTCTTCTTCTGTGTGCTTCTCAGCCTCTCCTGTTGCCTCTCTTCTTCCTCATCTTCTTCGGTGGTCTTCTGCCCTCTGTTTTTCGTTTTCTGTATCTTCTTCGGTGTTCTTCTGTGTTCTTCTGTGTTCTTCTGTGTTCTTCTGGTCTTTTTGTTCTTCTGTTCTTCTTTTCTTCCGGTCTTCTATCTTCTGCCTTCGGCTCTTCTGCCTCCTCCGTCTTCTTCTCCCCACGCCTGCCCTCCTGCTCCTGCCTCATCCCCCTCCCTCACTCGCATCCCCCTCTCTATCTCCCTATCTAACCCGTTCACTATCTACCTCCCTCAGTCCTCCTATCTACCTATCTCTCTATCTCTCTATCCCACTATCTAACTCCCTCACTCTCCACCTCCTCCTATCTTCCTATCTCTCTATCTATTTCTCTATCGATTTCTCTATCTATCTATTTTCTCTATCTATTTCTCTATCTCTCCCCCCCTTCCCGCCACCCCCTCTATTACCAATCTTCCTATCCTCTCACTCTACCTCTCACCCTCACCCACCTCTACATCCCCCCTCCCCTATCTTCACAACCCTACTCCTATCTTTCTCCCTAATCTCCTAAACCTCCTAACACTCACCCCCCTCCACCCTTAAACCCCCCTCCCCCAGCTCTTCTCACTCTACCCTTCCCCCCCTCCCTCGCGCTTTCCCGCCGCGACCTCCTGCACGCCCCCACCCCCCAGCTCCCATTCGCCCCCAGCTGACCCCTCCCCCCCTCCTACCTCATATGGCAGCCGCTGCGCGACCGCGCAGTGGTTGTTCCGCTGGCGTGCTGGAGGCGCTCCAGAGGCAAGCCCGTCTGCACCCGTCCGCGCCTGGCCCGCGCATGGCCCGCGCCCAGCGCCACGACCCCTGGTCCCCAGCTCTCCCAAGCCCCGCTGATCCGCTACGACCCCACCACCCTCCACGCCCTCAACCCAGGACGCTCCAACACCTGCTTCCAAGCTCACCCCAAACGCACCCATGGACCCTTCGCCTGCAACTCCTGCAAACGCATCTTCCACCACGCAACTACCACGACCACAAGCCCACGCGCCATCAACCACCTCAAGTGCATCCTAGTCAACGCTCCCTCCGTCCACAAACATGCCGTTGAACTCTGGGACCTCCTGGACTCCACAGCACCGGACGTCGCCTTCATCACGGAGACCTGGATGAACGCCTCCTCTGCTCCAGACATCGCCACCGCCATCCTCGAAGGCTACAAGATCTCCAGGAAAGACCGCACCAACCAAGCAGGAGGAGGTATCGCCATCGTCTTCAAAGACTCCATCAGCGTCACCACCTCCACCGAAGACACCCCTCTCGCCGCTGAACACCTGCATTTTCAGATTAGCACCGACCCGAGGACCACCCTGAGAGGATCCCTCGTCTACCGTCCTCCCGGACCACGCGCCCCTTTCAGCGATGCCATCGCCGACTTCATCTCCCCGCACGCCCTCGCCTCACCGGACTACATCCTCCTAGGCGACCTCAACTTCCATCTGGAACAAAACAACGACCCCAACACCACCACCCTGCTCGACAACCTCGCCAACCTCGGCCTCAAACAACTGGTGAACACCGCCACCCACATCGCCGGACACACGCTCGACCCTATCTTCTCCGCCAGCAAACACGTCTTCTTCAGCCACACCTCCGCCCTACACTGTACCGACCACAGCTGCGTCCACTTCACATTCTGACATTCGCACTCAACCCATCCCTTGTCGACAGTGGAACAAGATCCCTGAAGAGCAACTCTTCTCCGCACTCGCCGCCAACCAACCCACCCTCACCACCGACCCCAACGACGCAGCCCTCAACCTCACAAACTGGATCTCCAACTGCGCAGACAACCTTGCTCCCCTCAAACGCACGCATCGACAGACCAACACCAAAAAACCTCTCTGGTTCTCTGACACCCTCAAAGAATCAAAGAAAACTTGTCGCGCCCTTGAGAAAGCCTGGCGCAAGGACCACACCGCTGACAACATGATCGCCCTCAAAAACGCTACCCGCGAACACCACCACCTGATCCGCGCTGCCAAAAGGAACTTTTTCACCGACAGACTGGACAAAAACAGCCACAACAGCAGAGAACTCTTCAGCATCGTCAAGGAGTTCTCCAACCCCAGCGCCAACGCCGTCACGCCCTCACAGGATTTGTGCGAATCCCTCGCCACTTTCTTCCATCGCAAGATCAGCGACCTCCACGACAGCTTCGGACACCAGACCCAACCAAACACCACCGAACCCGCATCCCCGGCCATCACCCTCAACAACTGGACCCACATCAACACGGAAGAAACCAAATCCATCATGAACTCTATCCACTCCGGCGCCCCTTCGGACCCCTGCCCGCACTTCATCTTTAACAAAGCCGACGACATCATCGCCCCGCACCTCCAGACCATCATCAACTCTTCTTTTTCTTCTGCTACCTTCCCCGAATGCTGGAAACACGCCGAAGTCAACGCCCTACTAAAGAAACCTACGGCTGACCCGAGCGACCTGAAAAACTTCCGCCCCATCTCTCTTCTGCCTTTCCCAGCCAAAGTAATAGAGAAGACCATCAACAAACAGCTGACCACCTTCCTGGAAGACAACAACCTGCTCGACCCCTCACAAACCGGATTTCGAACCAACCACAGCACTGAAACCGCCCTCATCTCAGTCACAGACGACATCAGAACCCTGATGGACAACGGTGAAACAGTCACCATCATTCTCCTCGACCTCTCGGCTGCCTTTGACACCGTCTGTCACCGCACCCTAATCACCTGCCTCCGCTCCACCGGGATCCAAGGCCAGGCCCTGGACTGGATCGCCTCCTTCCTCGCAAACCGTTCCCAAAGAGTTTACCTCCCTCCGTTTCGCTCAGAACCCACTGAGATCATCTGCGGCGTACCCCAAGGCTCATCACTCAGCCCGACACTCTTCAATGTCTACATGAGCCCCCTCGCCAACATCGTACGCAAGCACGACATCATCATCACCTCCTACGCCGACAACACCCAACTTATTCTCTCCCTCACCAAGGACCCCGCCAGCGCCAAGACTAACCTACAAGAGGGTATGAAGGACGTCGCAGATTGGATGAGGCTCAGCCGCCTAAAGCTGAACTCTGAAAAAACGGAAGTCCTCATCCTCGGCAACACCCCGTCTGCCTGGGACGACTCCTGGTGGCCCACAGCCCTCGGCACCGCACCGGCCCCTGCAGACCACGCCCGCAACCTCGGCTTCATCTTGGACCCTCTTCTCACCATGACCAAGCAAGTCAACGCCGTGTCCTCCGCCTGCTTCCTCACCCTCCGCATGCTCCGCAAGATCTTCCGCTGGATCCCCGCCGACACCAGAAAAACCATGACCCACGCCCTCGTCACGAGCCGCCTGGACTACGGCAACACCCTCTACGCCGGGACCACAGCCAAACTCCAAAATCGCCTGCAACGCATTCAAAACGCCTCGGCCCGCCTCATCCTCGACGTACCCCGCAGCAGCCACATCTCCGCACACCTGAGACACCTGCATTGGCTCCCAGTCAGCAAAAGGATCACCTTCCGACTTCTCACCCACGCACACAAAGCCCTCCACGACAAGGGACCGGAATACCTCAACAGACGCCTCAGCTTCTACGTCCCCACCTGCCTCCTCCGCTCCTCTGGCCTCGCACTCGCTGCTGTCCCTCGCATCCGCCGCTCCACGGCGGGTGGGAGATCTTTCTCCTTCCTGGCGGCCAAGACCTGGAACTCCCTCCCCACCAGCCTCAGGACCACCCAGGACCACTCCGCTTTCCGGAGACTCCTAAAGACCTGGCTGTTCGAGCAGCGATAACCCCCCCTTTTCCCCTAGCGCCTTGAGACCCGCACGGGTGAGTAGCGTGCTTTATAAATGTTAATGATTTGATTTGATTTGACAATAGTAGACAACTTTCGTATCTTGATCGAGTTCAGGATGACTCCTAATGAAGGAATCACTGCACCAAATATATCTCCCACTACTGCAGAAGAGGATTCCCTCCTCTGTCGCTTATGATGTAATTCAGTCAATTTCGGAAACTTTTTCAAGTCATCTATCTGATAAATCTTTGGGAATACTATTCCCAAATAACATGTCCCATACCATCCTCTTGGACAATGGTAATAAGCAATAAGTCCACAAATATAATAAATCTCCGGAATTACAGGGTCCTGACCATTCAACATAAAAGTCCACTTACTTTGAAACAAAAACACATGCTTGCATTCACTCGTACCCACAAATAAAGTGTCAGTGCGTGATTTTGGCCTATATATACAAAGCTTCCCTACATGTAATGCATCTAGTGTTAATTTCCCCTATGTCTTAATTGCAGTGTAAGCATAATCATTCTTGGAAGTCCTTTTCTCTAAGCCTTTTTCTAATTGCACTTTTAATGCCTTTCTCCTGTCATCAGTATGACCTATGAAGCTCTTCTCTAAAGGTGTAAGCAAGCATGTAAGATTGTTTTTATGTGCATATGCGGTCCCAAACGTTAGTGTAGGCTCAAAGAATCCTCTAACCAATACTATATCATGATCCTTAGCTACTCTACTCTAATACCTAATAATAGGAACAAATTAAAACACTACATCGTAATTAGAGTAAAAATAATGTATCTACTCCTGATCATAAAATCTTGTTAGTAGCAGACTACAGCTTATTCCGTAGGTTAGTGGAAGACTTTGGTACGTAACTCCTTCCTCCACTGACGAAGGAATTTGCGTACAGACAAGACAATCCCTTGCATCCATTGTCTCAACATACTCACTCAACAAGCGATAGAAGACATTAGAAGAAAGTTCTCATTGAGCATTAGTATAGTCATGCAAATATTTCTCATGTAACTTAAACTTCTCTAAGGCTGTTAGTGTAGTAGTCTAAGAAGCAGAGGTACGATTGTCTTTTTTCACATCAAGAACAGACATTCCCACAGTCACCACTATAAACAAAATTCCACACTTGATTGGCAATCCAACACTCATATATTTACAGCATTTAGCATTCCAAACTTGATTATTTAACTCAGCCATGATTTGCAAAGAATCAGAAAGCAGAAGTAACTCTTATAAATGCAGCAAAAAATCAAAAATGAAAAAAAAATCTTCTTTCACAGTTCAGCAACAAGTTCACTTTCACATCCAGGAACCCCTTTTCCCTTTGTCAGAAATCGATTGGCAGCTTGTCTCATCCGGTTTTCAATGTCAAATCAGGGCTTAATGTCTCCTTCAGTTTATTTTCAACAGTCTCTTTTCTTAAGATACTTTCAGATTGTTTCAACAATTCAGCTCCTTGCTCACCTTCAGGTTACATCAAAATACTGACTCAGAACTTCTCTATCAAAACAAAAAGTCATAAACTTGTTTTGCCATTCATTAGTAGTTGCATACGCCCATTCAGGACCTGCGTATCTTCGACTTGCTATTCTCTTCCTTTTCAATTTTCGATCACCACTCAATTCTCCTTCACTCAATTCTTCCTTTCTTGTAGTATCTACTTCTTCCTCTATTGTTTCATTTATGACCACTTCTTTTCTTTCCTCTACTTGCGATTCAGGCCAATTATCTCCTTTTCTTGATCCTTTTGTCAATATTTTTTTTAAGATTGGACTTGTTTCTTTCTCTTTCTCTGTGGTGTTTTCTCTTGATGGACCTCCAAAGGGCTCAGGAGGAGTTGGATCACCTTGACTTTAATCTGTTTCAACTCTTTCCCCTCTTTGGTCTGGTACTTGCTCTGTTTGCTTCTCAGCCCCGTCTGCTTCTGGGAGAACCCCTCTGAGCTAGGCTCTCCTGTGGTATCCATTGAGATTGATTCTTCTGCACCCTCCTGTAATTATTCACTTTCATCTCTGACAGGGGTGATAGAACCATCTTCCACAAGCTCTTGTTCAATTTCAGGCTCTCTTTGTTCTTTTTCTGGTTCAGGTGCGGCGACCTGTTTCACCGATGTTGGTGCTCTCAACAACGCTTCTTCATGATCCAGTGGACATGACACTTTCTTTGTATGACTTGCGTGAATCCAGTTCGGGAGTCCTGCACACTTCACAGCTGTCGTAGTTATTAGAATCACCTGGTAAGGCCCTCTCCAACGTGGCTCCAAATACGTCTTGCGAACATGTTTTCGGACAACGACCCAGTTGCCGGCTCTCAGATTGTGCCTTGGATCATGAATTGGTGGCAGGGTAGGGGCCTCCACCTGCTGAGAGAAAGAGCAAACCACATCCCCCAGACCCTTGCAGTAGTCCAACACCATATCATCTGTAATACGTACAAGTGAATTGGCTGGAACTGCTGGCAATCTCATTGCTCTTCCAATAAGAATCTTGTGGGGCGAAAATCCTGTCTTCTTGTCAGGTGTATTTCTCATTGACATCAATACCAAAGGCAATGCATCTGGCTATTTCAGATTCATAGCGCACATCTTAGTAATTCTTGATTTCAAGGCACCATTCATCTGTTCCACTAGTCCTGATGCTTCAAGGCGGTAGCTACAATGCAACTTCTGCTCAATGTTTAGTGCTGTACACAAAAGTTTGATCACCTCGTTATTGAAGTGAGTTCCCCTATCTAATCCTAAAGAGATCGGAAACCCGAAACATGGTATCAACTATCTCAGCAACAACTCACTACTGTGAGGCTATTGTTTCTTCTTGTGGGGTATGCTTTAATCCAGTGACTAAAAATACACACAATCACCAACACATACTTCAAACCTCCACACACAGGCATCTCAATGAAATCTAGTTGCATTCTGCTGAATGGACCTCCTGCTCTTCCAGCGTGGCTCAAATTCACCACAGTCCCTTTCCCCGCATTTAATTGTTGACAGATAATGCAGCAATGGCATACTGCTTCTGCTGCCTGCTTAAACTTAGGGTTAAGCCAATCAATTTTGAACAATCAAAGCATGGCATCCGTTCCAATATGTGGCTGACCATGATAGTATCTCACCATTTGTGACAACAAACTATTTGGCAAAACCATTTGATGCTTTCATGATACCCATAGCTCATCCTGCCTCTGGATGCACTTCATCTTCAACCACAATTTATTTTCTTCCTCGTCAATATTACCCTGCAAAGTTTTCAATTCTTCCACTGTCAATCATCCTTAATGCAAACACTGTACATGTAGTGTCTTCCTCAGACATTAACTCCCATTTGTTTTTGAATGATATACAGTTCAATGCGGAAGACCTTGCAACTTGATCCGCATATCCATTTCCCAGTGACACTTAGGGGGTCATTCCGGGGTCGGCGGGAGCACCGCCAACAGGCTGGCGGTGCTCCGCAGTGCATTCTGACCGCGGCGGTATGGCCGCGGTCAGAACAGGAAAACCGGCGGTGTCCCGCCGGTTTTCCACTGCCCTGAGGAATCCCCCATGGCGGCGCAGCTTGCTGCGCCGCCATGGGGGATTCCGACCCCCTCACCACCATGGGGGATTCCGACCCCCTCACCGCCATCCTGTTCCTGGCGGTTCCGACCGCCAGGAACAGGATGGCGGTGAGGGGTGTCGTGGGGCCCCCGTAAGAGGGCCCCACTTTGAATTTCAGTGTCTGCTTAGCAGACACTGAAATTCGCGACGGGTGCTACTGCACCCGTCGCACCCTTCCCACTCCGCCGGCTCCATTCGGAGCCGGCTTCCTCGTGGGAAGGAGTTTCCCGCTGGGCTGGCGGGCGGCCTTCTGGCAGTCACCCGCCAGCCCAGCGGGGAAGCCAGAATGGCCTCCGCGGTCTCTCGACCGCGGAGCGGCCATATGGCGGTTCCCGCCAGGCGGGCGACGACCGCCGCCCACCGGCCTCAGAATGAGGCCCTTAGTCCTCTGATTTTAGATGTGCACTGCATTTCACCACAGCAATTTCTTCAGGCAACTGTATTGCATACAGCAATTCCTTTAGTCTGTCGCCATTTCTTACTGGTGAACCAGTAGAGGTCAGGAAACCTCTCTGCGAGCACAATTGACCAAAATCATGAACAATTCCAAATCCATATTGGCTAGCTGTGTAGATGTTAACTCTCAATCTAGCAGATACATGGCACGCTCTAGTAGGAGCTACCAATTCTGCTACTTTTGCAGAATATACACCTCAAAGCTAATAAGCTTCTAATGTACCTGTAATTGTGCACACAGCACAGCCTGCTCTCAATGTCCCTCTACCATCTCTGAGACATGAACCATCACGAAAGACAATTTGGTCATTTTCTTCCAATTGTGTATCTCTGTTATCAGGTCTTGGTTTTGTGCACAACTCTGTTACCTCAAGACAATCATGCTCAATGTCTTCTTCCTTTTCAATTTCAACAGTACTGCTTGGAAATAATGTTGCCGGGTTCAGCACTGTACATCTTTTCAATGTTACGTTTGGAGCACCTAGAATGCTCGTCTCATACCTTGTCAGTCTGGCACTAGTCAAATACTGTGTTTTCGTCCTTGTCAGTAAAATCTCAAGAGTGAGGTACAATTACTGTCAGAGGGTATCCCATCACTGCACCCTCACATTGTAAAAGGCTTTGACCAACTGCGGCAACCACAAGCAAACAACCCAATAATGCTGCTGCAACTGGGTCCAAGGTAGCCGAAAAATAGGCTACTGCGCAATAAGCGCCTCCATGGACCTGTGTCAAGACAGACAAAGAACAAGCATCATGTTCATGACAAAACAATGTAAATGGCTTAATGTAATCAGGAGTTCCCAATGCTGGAGCTCTGCATAAACTCTCTCTCAATTCAGTAAACACTTTAATCTGGTCCTGGTCTAATGTAATAGGGTCTGTAACCTCCTTATGTGTCAGCTGCTGCAATGGTTTGGCAATCTCAGAAAAATTTGGAATCCACTGACAATGTTAATGTACCATTCACAGAAACATTCTGACATCTCTCTGTGAAGACTTCTTTGCAATATCATTGTAATCCTTTCTCTAGGAGTCCTCCTTGACCCTTTCTCAATTTGGTGTCCCAGATATTTCACTGACTTCTGGCAATACCGCAACTTTAAAGGTGACACCTTATGTCAATCATCCTTAATGCAAACCCTGTACATGTTGTGTCTTCCTCAGACATTAACTCCCATTTGTTTTCCCAAGTGATTCAACAGGGCAATCAAGTCGTATTTACACTCGTCCCATGTTTTGGATGCAATCAGTAAGTCATCAATATATTGCACCAGAGTCGATTGGTACGGTAGTTCCAATGACGCCAAATTCATTTTCAAAATCTGATTGAACAAAGATGGAGTCTCCGTGTACCCTTGAGGAAGTCTGCACCAGCTGTAGACTCTGTCTAAGAATTTGAAACTAAAGAGAAACTGACTATCCTCATGAAGAGGCACAGAAAAGAAAGCTTGTGACATATCATCGACTGCAAACCATTCTGCATCGCATGGAATTTGGAACATTGTTACTGCTGGGTTTGGCACCACAGGACAACCCTTAACCACCATGTCATTCACTTTTCACGAGTCCTGTACAATTCGTACTTTCCCACAAGGTTTCTTCAAGCCCATTATTGGAGAATTACATGGACTACTCAGCACTTCTTTCAAAACCCCTTGTTTCAAGAAATTTCCAATTATCTGTGCTACTTTCATCAAAACATCTTGTGCCATGTTGTACTGTGGAAGCTGCGGAAACACTACATTCGGCTTCAAGGTAACCTTAATTGGCTCCATTCCCTTTATCAGACCCACTTCTTTACCTGTCAGGTCCCATACATTTTCCTGCACTGTTCCCTGTAACAGCTGCATGCAGCTCTTTTACCGTAAACATCGGGAAAAACTCAATTAACGGTTACTCCTCACTGGTAGTTTCATTCTCAATTTCTGGAGTTTGTTCTTCCTCATCATCACTATTTGTATGGATCTCTATTACAGTAGTTGAACAAGTAATCAAGCATTTGGTCTTGCACAATAAGTCCCTTCTCACTAGGGATACTGGACTTGAATCACAGACTACAAACTTATGCAGTCCCTGAAAGTTGCCAATTTCAACCTCTACTGGGTCTGTGATTGGATTGGTCAAATGCTTATTCGCCACCCCCACAATCTGAACTGTTCTTCCAGAAAGAGGTATGTTTGGAACTTCTGCACTCCTCACTGTACAGCGTGAAGCTCCAGTGTCCACTAAAAATGAGACCTTATGACCCATTGTCTTCCCACTCAAAAACGGTCCTCACTGATCTACCTCTAGTGAAGCTGCAAGCATACATGGCTCTTCAGCCGAACCATCACTCATCCATTCACCATTTATTCCATTCTCGCTATGTAATGGGAATTGGTGTACTGTGTCGCTGCTTCTGTCTTGTCTCTGACCTGTGACCTGCTGAGTAAGCATCATCTGTTGCTGCTCCATCAGGGCTTGAGGTATCAGCATTTGCTCTCTAGGTACCATAGTAATCTGCTGCTGCTGTCATTTGTGCACAAGGCATTTGCACCAGCTGAATGGGTTGGAAATTCTGCACCTGATTCATGTTATTCTGAAAATGAGGATTAAGAGCTCTCATTCTTGGGATTTTAATATTTTGAAATGTATTGACATCACCACTTTTCTGAACAACACCTTCCTGCAATATCGTCGGACACTCCTGCTTCCAATGTCCCACGGCTCCGCAAATGTGACACAGTAACATCTTCTTCATCCCTTGCACATCATTCTGAACCACTGCAGTACTCAAATTCGCTCTGCGATTCATACTGATTCCACGTCCTCTACCACTCACCTGAGGCTGGAACATAACAGTTCCCTGCTGCTGCGGTATCTGCTGCACAAAAGCTCCCTGCACTCCTGTTTGAGCTGCCTTAATCTGCATCACCATTGCTTTCTCCTTTAACTTCTTCTGCATCAACTCAATCTTGTCACTACAGTATTTTGCATATTGCAACACCGCATCAATCGGCTTCGCTTGCCAACAAATCAAATGACTCTTAATCATCTGACCTATTTCAGGTCTCAATCCTTCCACAAACCTGAACACAAAGTGGAACATGTTTTTCGGCTCAATTGCTTCTTTGCCACTGTACTCCTTGAACACCTTCAACAATCTCTCAAAGTATGCATGTATTGACTCCTTTACCTCCTGCACTGTTGTGTCAGTTCTCTGCCAGTCAATATTTTTAGGCGAAATTCTTATCTTCAGGAATTCAATCACCTTATAATAATGTTTCTTTACTTCAGTTGATGGTGCACCCGTAACTCTATCCCTTTCTGGTTCACTTGTTGGCTAATCTACTGCCCTCTTGCATTCTACCAACAAATCAGCTAGAACCACTATTTCCAGTAGAATATTCAGGTCTTCCCACAAACATTTCGAAAGCTTTACAAATCTGTCTGTCTGCTGATACCATTTAACTGGTTTCTCCCTCAGCTTCGGATAATCATTTGTGAATGACCGAATATCACTCCTTTGCTAAGGAACATGAACAAACTGCCATCCTGGAATTTCCCTCATTGGCAAAATATTCACCTGAACGTTTTCTTTCTGAGCACTTTCAGACCATTCTTGTGAATCTCGTTTTCATTTATCCTTCTTCTTCGCCCATCTGCCTTCCCACTTCTCTAATGCTCCCAAAATCTGGGCACCCTGCAATAGTTCCTTGAGATGCGCTTTCATCCCAGCTGATCTCTTGTGTTCAAAATCCTTTGCTTCAAAATCTAACCTATATCTCCTTTTCAGATGCTTTGTTTTCCCAATTTCTATGTCATGTTTCTCTGCCAAGTCTGCCAACCTCTGATGTTTCTTACCCACTTATTTTGTGATTCTCGGACTTAAGTATCTCAGCTCTTCTTCAGTATAGGACTCTAACCTATTCACTCCCATTGATCCCTCGACTAGTTCAGTTATTTCTGTAGCCAGCCTCACACGATCATTCTGCTCTTCACCCTTGGATGCATTCTGTGGAGTATTCAGATGGTCTAACCCCTCATTTAACTGCTGTGCTGTCAATCCCTGTAATGAAATATTACTTGCGTTTGGCAATGGCACCTGCTGTATCACTGCGCCTGGAGTTTGTGGTGTCAAAAGCTTCAAGCTCTGACCTACACCTGGGCTGATTGTGGCATCTGGGAAGTGCAACAAGTGGGCTAAGATCCATCAATGACCTAGATCCATCACAGGTCTGACCCATAGGTGAAACTACTTGAACATGTTCTCTTACCCCCTCCTCACGAAGCTCTGGGACATTTCGCCTGTTCTATTGTGATCGGCTTCTTTTGTGCAAATAATGGTACCGCTGGACCAACAGTAATCAGCAGCGATAATGCATCTGGTGTTGCTCTGACACCCACATTCTGTGGAAGGGCTACTCCCATGCTCTGATTCATCACTGGCGTCACATCTGACTGTATCCCTGTCATTGGTGTAAACTTCGGCAAACCCTGTGTCTGTGTCTGTGTCTGAGGCATCAACACCGGAGTGGGCTCAGTCTGGACTAACTATGGTCTCGGAATCACTTGCTCCGTAGGAACCACTAAGTTCGAAGTTGTCTCAAGAATTGGTATCTCTGGATACATTCCCTGTACCAGTGGTGGGTGCATCTGTGTTTGCACTACCCCTTGTACTAGTCCATTATCTGCTTGTGCTGGTCCCGCTGTCCCCGACACTTGTGCTGGGGCAGTTGAAGCAAAACTAGTACTCGGACCCCCCTCATGCACCGCATATGGTGGAGGTCGGTCGCTCAGCATCTGAGTAATAAGATCCTCAACATCTGAGTCTTCTTCTACTATGTAAGACTTTTTCTTCTTTTTACTTCCTGACAAACTCTTATCATTTTTACTAGTATCCTCTTTCCCTTCTGACTCATCTTCCTCTGTGAAAGCAGGAAACAACTTAACATCCTGCAATGTCACTGTTCTCCACTTCTTCTGTTCCCAATCCCATTTCGCTTCTGCTAAAGACTTCTCTACCTTTCTTATTCTCCTCTGAAACTTTATTTCTTGCTGCTGTCTCGCTATGAGCTCCCAAACCACTAATGCCTCAAACTGTGCTGGTCTCAGGAGTGGCCCTATATCATACAACGCCATCCACAACTGATCCAAAATTCTCAAATTAAATGTTCCATGCTCTGGAAACGCTAGCGCTCCCTGTTTCTCTATCAATTTGCACCATTGCTTTAAACAAAGACATGGCGTGACACCTCGCTTCTCAATCACAATATAAGCCGAAGAATTTTCTGGTGGGGTAGGCTCCAACACAGTCGCCTTAATGTATGTATCTCCCTTCATGGCACTCTTAAATGCTTTGAAAAACTTTATCTTTTCTGTGTTTTAGTATATTCGAATCAAATCAGGATATATCTTTTACTCCCAGGATTCACTTTACCCATTTTCTCGACCAATTGCCTCTCACAGACGGCTGCCAATCCGCTTGCGACCTCTTCTCACCAACCAACCTATCCCACCGTGGCTGTAATGAGGTCACACTCACACACACTGCAGCTGACAAAGTCTTGCAGCTCGTCCTCCTAAACTCCAATTCACACAAAACTAATGCAAATTATTGTGAGGAGTAACCAAAATTCAGAAACCAAAAACAAATCAGCTGGTTTACTACAGGAAGGTAACACAATCGCTTCAGAGACCTTATGGATTTTCACTGATGGCCCTTTCGCTCATGCAGCTATTCCTCTTTCTCAGTCTCCCACATTTGCAAGCAAAATTCGACCTGCAAATTTTACTCTCAACTGATCAATGGGTCTGTCCTCGTGCACATAGGACTCGCCAAATCTCAGTCTAAAAATTTCTCTTACTCATTTGACTTACACACCGACTTGTTGACCATGCGCGAACAACCTACTAAATCAGACAGATTATAACATATAACCAAGTGTCTTCTACACTTGTCAATATACTCCGGAGTCTTAGACCAGTCAGGGTCAATAACAACCACGTGGACAATTTTTTAGCACAAAGCACCACACACATGTGAAGTTGACGACTTCCCTACTCTCATACGGTGGACTATGCACACTCCTACTAAAATCTCAGCTGGAATATGCAGACTCCCCACTTTCCCTCACATACGTCACAATTCACCTGCGATTTGCATAAGCTTTTGCAAGCACAACCTATCACTTTCACACTATCACTAGAACTCTGAGAACATACCCAACTATACTAACAGCATCCAGGATCTGGGAAAGTCATTTCAGGGCTTAAGGGGACATCATTCTTGCTACAACTGCCATAACGAAAAACAAAATCCAAATTACAATAATAATGAACAACTAAACTTAACTCAAACTACCACCATAACCATTGGTCACCACATAACTAGTTCTCTAAGGAAATTAACCATCAAGCTGCTACCAAAAACTGTTAGCGCGCCTGGTCCTTAATAAGTAAACTTACAAGGGGGCACGCATAAGTCGATGAACCTTTTGATTCGCATGGAGTATCCTAGCTACGGTGTGACCAATGTTTCTCAATAATCAATACACAAAAATCAATAACCATTAGGCTAGTCATTAATCAGCAGTTAATAAACATCACACCATGACCCTTCAACCATGAATAACCACAACTCAAGATAAGTTTAGTAGTTTTTATTCCCTATTAGTTACAATACTAATCATTAGTTCAAAGTTTATTCAAATCAAATCAATATTAATTCATTATAAGGCACCAAAAACATAACCTAATCAAAACTTGCATCAGAATATATTCTAAAGCATTAGCATAAGTCAACAATTGCATCACAAGTGAACAAGTCAACATAAGTAGAAGAGTTTAGCAAATCAGTCTGTCAATCATTTGTCTCTGTGGTTGTCAATGTCATAGGGTATGAACCTCATCTTACTCAGATTAGCATTAGCATGTGGGACTCCATGCAAAAACAGTTTAGAACATGAATTTGGAAAATGTCTAGCTAAGAGAAAAACTATTAAACAGTGCAGTTGGTACCTAGAAAGAAAGGGCACAAAAGGTAATTCAGTCACATTGTCATATCTACCTATCCTCGGTATGGATCAGCAACAAAGTCAGCCTTCGTCTTCAGGTCATCAATTGATCAGCTTCATATCAGGCTCTCAAGAGCATGAGCCCAATGACAGAACCTTGAATCTTCTTCGATCTCGCAGTCTCTCCCCTAACATCTCTCTCCATCTATCTGACGTTTTCTCCCCCATCACGTCATTATATCAAAGTCACCCAGACTATCCCCCAATTTCTGATTGGTCAATTAATCACATGATTTTAATATATCCAATATTTTTTGATATTCAAATCTCTAAATTCTAATATTACACAGTTCTCAGGTTGTTGATTGGTTCACTGCACGATGTCCTCATCATCGGACTTGTCAGGTATAAAAAATGTTGGATCTTCTTCTCCAGTCGGTGTCTCTATTGTTCGAGTCCTGGGAAAGTACACTCAGAGCGCTTTACACACTTTTTGCTACATTTCCAATTCCATCATCTCCTGTCCATTGGTTTATGCAAAGGTTTCAGCTATGAAAACTCTATTAAACAATGAGCAGTTCACGGTTAGTTCAATTGGTCAGCATCGTTTTCATTGAACGTTAATACTAAGCTTTCACACAAAGCCTGGCAAAACTAGGCCACAACTTTGGCTAGGTTAAGCCCTACAATATAATACAAAAGATAAGTTATATCTCTCATTATGACACAATACTACATTAATCTAATACATTTTCAATATTTCACATGTGTTAGTTGCTCCTTTAATATAATTTGTGAATCTTGGTGATCGCTCTCCAAGGTCGCAATTCCAAATGTGGACATTATTTTTCTTTGTTAGTAATTTTCTACAATTCTCATTATTCAGAATACATAAACATTCATTAATAATTTTTAATCAAAACATTTGCGTTAACAGTGGTGAGGGCCAGTTGAGCAGAGGGAAGTTGCCAGGAGGGTGTGAAGAAGGAGAGGCAGTGGTCGAGGTAGGCAGGTCCGATGTTGTGAAGGGCCTTATATGGATGTGTCAGGAGCTTGTACAAATACTAAAAACAACTACATAGGGTGCCTCAATTCACCCTCAATGAAACAGAGAAGACAGCACTTTGGCAGGAGGTGACAGGCTGTGTCAGTGCATTGCGAGAGGAGGCAAATAGCGTAGGGGATATTAAAAAGGCATTGATGAAAGGTAGGTGAAGTAAAAGTTCTCCATCATTCAGCTGGCACAATCTCTTCCTGGACAGGCATTTGGATCCTCGTTCCTTCTCACCCCTTCTCAAGAAGGCTGTTCTCTCTACAGTGCACCCTCACTTACTGTATGGGCTGCCTCTTTTGGACACTAAAGTTGTGCCAAGTCAGATTCTAAACTCCTCCTTCTCTCTCTTTCTAAAGCCAAACTCCAATGTCTCACAGACATTTGTCCTTCTTCCTTCCCTACATATTAGGTACATATCACATGTACACAGCTCAAGCACGCTCTCTAACACATACCTTATAAATAACTAGGTATTTGTTTCCATTTTAACTCTTTTCATACAGCCACTCTTTTGAATAGATTGTAACTGCAAGTCCAGCAAGGCAACAGACAGGGCAGGTCTCTCACTGCAAACCAACTGCACACAAAGGGATGTCCCTATGCTACCTAGGTCACTACCACACTATAGGGATTTCTATCACTTGGCTTGTTAAAAAGTTAGACCTAGAATCCTTGGTGTGGTTTCCCCTGACTTTTTGCCTTCAGATCTCCTGTGTTGCTGACATCGCTTTTGCTGGCTTAAGAAATCTGGGCACTTTACCACTGCTAAGCAGTGGTAAAGTGCATGTGCTCTCTACTTAAAACATGGTAACATTGGCTTATTCACAATTGGCGTAGGTAATTTACTTATACGTCCCTTGTGAAGTGCACTACCTCTGCCCAGGGCCTGTAAATTAAACGCTACTGGTGGGCAGGCAGCCCTGATTGTACCACCCACTGCAGTAGCCTTTCAAACATGTCTCAGGTATGCCATTGCAGAGCCTGTGTGTGTGGTTTTAAACTGCATGTCGACCTGATAAGTTAACTCTCTTGCCAGGCCCAAACCTACCAGTATAATACATATCAGTCACTCTAAAGGTAGGCCCTAGTCAGTCAAAGGGCAGAATGCAGTGCATTTAAAAAATAGGACATGTACTTCAAAGTTGTACATGTCCTAGTAGTGAAAAACTCTTAAATTCGTTTTTCACGATTGCAAGGCTTATCTGTCCCATAGGAAAACATTGGGATTACCTTATTACATTGTTTAAGTGTAATCCTCAGGATCGACACCAATGCAGTGCTTCTTTTGCTCCTCGCATCTTGTCCTCGATGTTGATGCAACCGCAAACCAAGGCTGGTCCCTGTATCTGACCCGTATTCCATTGTGGCCTGAACTTTTGGATTTGACCCAGTCTAGCAAAATCAGATAGCCCTGATCGGCACTTTATGCTTTCATACACTACAATTCAGTTTAGTCTTTTAAAAATCATAACTTTAGTAGTACTTATTGGCTCTTTGCTGTTTGCTTCTTGTTTTGTTCGTTAAATTAAGCTCTCTGTTTCTGACCAGGTGTGGTCTCTTTTTGTGAGGTGTTTTCACTGTTTTACTGTTTGAAGTGTTGCATAATTACTTTCTGCATTGTCTCTTAAATTAAGTCTGACTGCTCTGTGCCAAGTTACCAGGGGGTGAGCAGAGCTTAATTTTGGGTGTATGGTGACTTACCCTGACTAAGATGTGGTTTCTGGTTGGATAGGGTGCATACCTCTGCCAACCAGAAACCCAATCTCTAACAAGAACACTAGATTTTACAATGTTTTAGAATGGCTTGCATGTGTAGTCATATCTGACCTTGGCATTTATATTGTTAAACCATTATATACTCACATTTTTTGTAATTTTAAGGGTGTGTTGTTGTTTCACCCACCACCTTCCATAACATCTACTTCTACTCCTTGTACTGCACCAAAACCTGGCCTAACTCCACAGAGCACACGGAAGGTAAGTAAGTTAAATGTGCTCTTTTGGCTTTGAGTCTAACCTCTTTCTCTTTATTCATAACTAAAGAAGTAGCTGTATGTATATTGTCACACATCCCTATTAACAATTCTGTTCAAAATGTAATGTGATTGTTCTTGAAGTTATATTTTGCTTGATAAAATTGTTTTTAGACTTGGTATTGTAAGGTGAGCACTACAAGATATTTGTCAGGCCTTGTTAAAATATGGAGGAGAGGAATATTTGAGGGTCTCAATCATAGTATTTAAACTATGAAAATATTCTTCACAAGTATGACTTAGGATGGTTTACTGTCCCATATTTAAAGATATATCTCAATCTCCTTTCAGCCTGTATCATACAAAGCCCCTGAGGCCTACTTGCAAACAACAACACAAATGACATCATGAACATCCTGGCAGTGGCAACGGCCATCTATCAATGAAGTATGTACAGGAACCTGTTATCATAACTTCTACACATCATCAGTCCTTTCACTAGTTTTTATGTTGCATTGTTTATTTTATATGAAAAGTTTAAAGTGTTTTATTGGAGTTTTTTGTTTTTGTGTTCATGTATTTATCTCTGTATCATTATTTGTGGTCCCAGTCAGTTTTATAGTTTGTCAGTCATCATTGAACAGAACTGTTCTGTCTATAGTAGGGGTGGGTGATCAACTCTGATCAGTTCGTAGAGTTTGCAGAGTTTTTCCCACTCCGCGCTCTCTTGATAGCGCGGAGTTCTAAAAATTCTGCAGAGCGGAGCTTTTTTCCTCTTTCCCGCTCACCAACTTTAAGTTGGCGAGCGCGAGCAAAGAGAATCTTACTCCAGACCACCTCCCAGTGAGATTTCTCAACAGATGAGGTCGCAGATGGTCACTACCGCTCGGGTTAGGAAACCTTCCATTTGTGTTGAGGAAGCTGCCACTCAAGTAGAAAATCTACTTGAGTTGGAGAAAAGAAAGAGCGCCCTCTTGAGCTACGTGTTGTGTCATTCATGCTGATTTTTCAGCATGGGGCAAACAGTAGGCACTAAAAATCAGTGCGAATGACGCAACATAATGCACTCTGCCACTGGCAGAGCTTCACGTAGCGCAGAAGAGTTTCTAGGTCACTTCGCGATTTTCACCCAGGCCTAGCCTATAGCTGCTGGATCAAGAGATACCATGACAACACCAACTACGAGGACACTTGTTCAGCATCTGACATCTGTGCTCGAACTGGTTAATTACATTGTCAAGCTATAACTGAATGCATGAATCAATCCTTAATTTCATGTTTCTTTATATTCACATGGTACTAAATGCATTATTTTGTTATCAGAACAATGTCAATTAAAGTGCTGTGTATTTTTTTTTTCACTAACCTTTATTTGATGGACTTGAACAATTTGTATTTTATAAGAATGCTGAGGACATTGCACTGGACGATGATGTTGAATCAGCTACAAGTGGTGGAGGATGGCAATCCATGGAGAGAATCCAATCCTCGCCCATGCAACTATTTCTGAGACCAACATTGTTCATAACGAAGAGGGGGAGGAGCAGTAGCTTGTTGAAGAGGAGGAAAACCTGGTTGAGAAGGAACATATTGTTGACCCACACAGAACATCTCCAAGAAGACCGCTTCATGAACAGGAAGCAGTTTTTGTCCAAAATAATTTCTTCGGATTGCCAGTGTCCTGCCATTAGCTAAGCAGCAATGTATACTTACCTTGGCTATGCAAGAATCATCTCCACACAGCCCTCAACTAACAGGTACCTCTGTACAATTTCCAAAGACTCCTTTTATGAAGGCACCTTACCAGTCTTCTCTCATTTATCTGAGGGAAAGAGCACCCCTGGGGAGGACTGGGTATCCTCCATTATCATACTTCTCCCTACAGCCCTCTCCATGATGTTAGATGGTCATGCATGAGGTGGGTTTGACATGGTTTAATCCTGCTCTCTTTCAGGATATTTTTTTCCAACCAAAGTCTACTGTGGGGAAGGATATTCATGCAGGGGTGTGCTTTTTTTTAGAGAACTATCGACCTCTAAGGACTCCCTGAGATGATTGAAAGGCATGCCTGTGTCTTGGCTAATGATTCATAATATAGCCAATGTTTGGCAAAGACACACTGAGAACATGTATGAACTTTGAGAGAAGAGACCGCAAGACAATTTGCTTTGGCTATGAAGATGATAGAGGCAATAGCTGAAATAGGCAGTCATTTATCATGGCCAATGCATATATAAGAGGGACACATCACTTGCAAACCTGCGCATCCACATCCACATCAGCCATTCTCAAATCATCTCACTACCAGCATTTTGTAGCTGAAGTAGTAGAATAAAACCCTTAAAATAACTTTTGTTTTGCTAAATTCCACCACTCTGACTTTAATACACTAACATATAACCTTTGAGAAAAAAACTACTGTATATCTTTTTGTTTAAAAAAACCTGTTTATCTTTCATCAATATTAAACGATTGATGTTGAAGTTACTGCATAAGAAAGCATTATTTATGTCCTGTTCATTGTTTACCTTTGATATGTATTGTAATAAAAAAATGTCATTGAGGTATTGAAATCATCTTCTGAATAACTAACATTTTCCTTTCAGTGACACACAATGTATTACTCTGCATTTTTTGGGGAAAAATAGAAGCTGTCTGTGGGAATGGGCACAATTAGATAAAATGGAGTCTTCAGATAGAAAATGCAAACTTCAAGATGTTGAGCGAATAAAAAGATATCAGGAAATGTCAAGGGCACAAGTATATATAGTATTAAAATAATCGTGAAGAAGAGTAAAAAAAAACATTCAATAAAAATAATTATTATTTTGGGGATAAAAGGTCAAAGGTTAGGAAAAAAGTCCACTATGTTGAACTAATATAAAGGCAGTCCCCAAAAGCATAGGGTGTGTCAGATTCAAGTTCCTGGCTTGGGATAAAACATTTCCAGTCATCCTCTGTCTCACTGTTCATCACAATGATGCTAAAGTCCTCCTCTGACGTGAATAATACATGGTTGGCCATGGTAGTGTAGAGTAGCCATTTTTAATATAGCCTTTGCGCGTTTGCTTAAAGCATTAGGCCTTTGTGCACTTTGTTCTAGATGCATTTTATTTAGCCTCGCACTGTTCTTTTTCAATAACCAGTTTCACGTTCTTGTTTTATTTCTTCTATCACACTGTTTAGCTTACTTCAGCACCGGAGTTCTCAAACAATACATTCTTGCTCGCTCTGTGCTTAAGTCAAGGATACAGTCTGGTACATTGCCGATAGACGTGGTAGGAGTTTAGTCTTTAGGGTTTGTAGAAAGTACACATTCTTACGTAGGGAAGTTTCTTAGAACACCGACGTGTTAATTATAAAAACACTTCCAAGTCCTGGTACAGGCAAGAGGGAGATTCCGACCAGGGAACCACAACTAGACTCTGACTGCCCTGTTGCAGATGCTGATCCAGACCACAGGCCTTTGCTCAGGTATGAGGGTTGATGTCCTCCCGGGGGAACCCAAAAGGCAGGCTTAGAGCTTAACATGCTGTGCTCAAAATAGAACTTAGAAGAGAGAACGTAATCTAGTAGCACTATGATAGCGTTATTCTTATGTTTCACTCTCCTTGTTACTATTTCAATCCTATTGTGTTGTATGGTTCTGGTTATTGCGGCTCATGCTTTGCTATCTAAAATGTAGTCGTTTTATTAAACCAATCTTTAAAACTCAAACTGCCTTTGTCATTCATATGTGAGACCGCATTTTGTATGAGAGAACTGGTTGAGATCTAAGTGACCACGACTCCCCTGAGAAGCACTAAGATGTCATGCGCTCGGCTGCCCAATCATCTCTCCCCGAGAGATGAGGCACTGCTAGTTAGCCGGAGCAAAACCGGATTGAGAGTGACAGGGGTCCTTTGCCGTGTGTTAGACTTAGTCCCCCCACACCGTGAATGACCCAGCTACCCAAAAATCCAGTAGTCTCATTAGGATAATGAGAGCCTACGCGGCATGGCGCCGCCAACGATTGGTCTGGCTCTAATTTTCGGGTCCATCAGTCTCTCTCTGTCTCATATATTATAATGATCCGTCAGTTCCTTTAACGGAGACGTCCGTGGCACTGAGGATTTCCACCACCGCGATATAGGTGATCCTAGATATAGCGGATGGTTGTTCAAGCTTGAACTTTAAAAAGAAAGACCCAGTTTTTGGTGTGCCTTCTCTGAACCATCGCTGTTTTTCTAATGACGAATCCCCAGGTAATACAAATGGCTCTTAATATGAGACAACCGCTCACAGCGCATTTGCTTGCACATGGTCTTGCGAACCAGGGGGGTCCAGTCATGTTTGTGGTGGCCGCCCATGCAGCCTATAGAACAGAACTTTTTTACTCTTGGGTCACATTTCCAGCAGTTGATGGGAATACAAACACATTTCACACATATACAATTGCGAACGCGCCTGGCCAGTACAGGGCGTACGCATATTTAGAGATACCTCTATCTTATCAAGAACATAATAATTGGCTTGATGGCGCCCTACCCCATACAATATTACCAGTAAGGTTAGGTCCACTGAGTAATGATGGTCCGACCTGGCCTTTATTGGCCGCATATACACCACATCCTGCGGTTGCAAATATGCCGGTGGCTGAAGTTCGTCGTTTATATACAGACTTAACGGCTACATATAGACGCTTAGTACAATATGTGATGCAGACACTAAATACAAACCCAGCGCATGCTGCTCCAGCACAACAACATGCAGGAGCTCCAGGTATAAACCCGGCGACTGTACACTCTATTATGGGTAAGGTTCCAGCAAAACGGGAGGAGACTCCATTTTGGCTGAGGCAAAAAATTAATACACTGGAGGCAGTATTTCCCCATATGGGACCTCAGGACAAACATAGAATATTAACTATGTGTTTACCATTTGGCATGGTTCCCACAGTGGAACATTGTAATACATGGGGCACGGTGTTTGCCGTGCTCTACACAACAGCACACAGTACACCAACATTGGCTAACTTACCGGAAGTGCTTAAACAGATTCAGGATGATTATGGGGCTGACCCAGCCTTAGATTTGGGAATGCAACTGATGGGCAATTTTGCCACGGTTTCTTCAATAATATTAAGTAATCTTAAAGGGGAGGCAGTAGCACTAGCGTTGCGTATGCGTCTTCGTGACGTCCCGCAACTAGATCAGGAGCGGGAACTGCCTAAAATAATAGCGGAAACAAATTCCAGTATTGGTCGAGATAGCCTAGGGGCTAGACCACATAAACCACAGTTTCAAGGAAAAACTAGTAAAGATAATACTAAACAACAACCTGAGGGTACTAAAAAGCGCTTGGAGAAAAAACAACAGACACCTAAAAAAGAAAAGGGAGAATCTCCGAAAGCGGAGAACCCGCAGACTAGGTATAATCTCAGAAATAGGGATAACTTGAAAACGCCTGATAGATGTCAATATACTGATACACGCCAATCTCGTTCCTTTCAGGACTCATCGGAAAAGAGAAATGAGAGAGGTGGGCGGTCAGAGCAGAGAACAGAGTACGTGAAACCAAGACAGGAATCACAACGCACTTCAGAGGTTTCTGTCTAGAAAGAAGAGAAACCGATACAACAAAAACAACAGTTTAAAAAGAAAAAGGTGGTGGCAGTCTCAGACATGCCACACAGGAAGAGAGTTCTCTTGAAGAACAAGACGTGGGCACTAGCACTGCTAGATAGCACAGCAGAGGTCACAATAGTTCGCCGGAATCTTCTAGAGCATCTGGAGGGGAAAGCAACTGATGACTTCATACAGGTTGAAACAGCAGATATGCGTGTCTCTGAACCCGATAGGGTATATACAGTGACCTTACAATTGGAAGGAGACATTGAACGCACTATAAACGCAATCTTTTGGGATCGTGTAGTCAAGATATATGAAATTTTGCTGGCTGAACAGGATTGGCCGCCTGACTTTGTTCGCACCTGCCCAGTTGGGGAGGAGGTTATTAAACCTTCGTTCTCACCACTTGCTCCAGGAGAACTCGTAGAGTCCTATAGCATCAAATGGGCTCTAACACAAACTCCTGCCTTATATAGAAATCACGTAGGATGGGATAGGGATTCTGCATATCATGTAATTCCGATTAAAGGTGAACCTCAGCCACAACCGCAATATCCAATAAAACATGAAGCAAGGGCACCGGTGAGAGAAATACTTACGCAATTAGAATACCAGGGAGTAATTGAACCCTGTGCCTCGCCGATGAATAATCCCTTATTCCCTGTAGCTAAACCGGACCATTCATATAGAATAGTCTTAGACTACAGACACTTGAACGGACACACACGTACATACGCTATATAAAATTCACATAGCGCGGCACTAATGAACAACATTGTGCGCAAAAAGTACAAAACGACTTTAGACATCTCAGATGGTTTCTTCTGCCAGAATATAGTGCCCGAAAGCAGGGATCTTACAAGCTTTAGTGCGTTAGGCTCCCAGAAAAAATTCTGTTGTTTACCTCAGGGGTATAAGAATAGACCGGGACTGTTTGCGGCTTGTGTGACTGAAATTTTACACGGGTTAGACCCTGAAGCGTTGTCATATGTGGATGATATATATCTCACGGATGACGAATTACTACAACATTTAAGACGGGTAGCCCGCATTGTTGTTGGGTTTGCCAAAATTGGCTACAAATTTAACTTCAAAAAATCAAAAATTGCCTTCCTGAATGTCATATTCCTGGGATATGAGCTGTCAAATGAAGGTAAGAGCCTAGCGCCACAATTTTTAGAAAAGTGTGCACAATTGCAACCACCTAATACTATTAAGAAACTACAATCATTGTTGGTCTTTCTAAATTTTGGCAGAACATACATTCCTGATCATGCTACATGCATAAAACCATTATACGAATTAATACGTCCTGATTTTTCAAGCAAATTCTGGACGATTGAGCATACACATACTCTTCAGGAGTTGCAAGCAGACCTCCTAGCTGCAAAACATTTACATACACGGGACAATAAGACACATTTGGTCATCAGGGTCATAGCTGGGGCCATTGGGTTTACGTATGTCACCTTTAATGAAGGTGAGACAGTCCTGATAGGATACAAGTCTCACTTGTATTCGGCTGCTGAACAACGATTCGCACCAACGGAGAAAATTCTCACTGCAGTCCAGATGGCTGTTATTAAAGAACGACCTCTTGCCCAGGGCAAACGCATTATAGTTGTTTTCCCGATTCCGGCCCTAGAGGCTGTTACAAAAGCGAGTGTTCCTAATGCGAAAGCATTTCACCCGCGATGGATACAATGGGCTACGTCTTTAACACCCACTGATGTAGATTACATTTTCGACCCAAAACTACAGACTCAGGAATTTCTGCAATATGAAATTGAATATCCAGTTCCCGCTGACACGTTGCCTATTGATCACTATCAAGTAGTCATGTACACCGATGGCTCTGCGCAACCGGCGGTGGGGACAAAACACCAATATTCTGCTGCATGTGCAGTGATGAGCGGCCATATTGAGGGGGAGAAATTCTGCCCCCAACATACTTATACACAAACATTAGGGGATTGTACGGCACAATTGGCTGAGCTGAAAGCTCTATTAATGGCACTAGAACATACGGATCCGACACAGTTTACACTGATTGTTTGTGATTCATAATATTGTGTTCAGTCTTTTAATGAATACCTACATTACTGGCGATTAAATGGGTTCAGAGATTCAAAGGGCAAAACCATAAAACACAGACTACTGTGGGGGAAGGTAGCAGATCTGAAGGAGACGCTACCCAAAGAACATGTTGTACATACTCTTGGACACCAGCGCGTTGGAATACACGTTGCTGGGAATACTTTGGCTGATGAAGCCGCAAAGTCGGCAGTGGCAGTTGCCACTGTGGCCGCAGTGACTCGTTCGAGTTCCAAACCAGACACAGAGATTTTGGCTGCCATAAAAGCTACGGTTGATGGCACGCCTTATCCTAAAGGATTTCCTAATAAATATCAATACTTTATGGGAAGTATGCTGAATGCTGAGGTTAGAATTCCAGGCGTAGGCGTACGTGAGATCCCCAATAAAGTTGTAAGACCTCAATTGATTAATGCAGCGAATGAAGGGGTAGCATCTGCTGGCGTGGCAGCCACAATTTCGTTGTTACAGGCCCGTTATTGGTGGCCTGGTCTCTATAAGGAGACTAAGCAGTATGTCCTTTGTTGTGACATCTGTCAACAAATTAAAGTTTCAACGGCTAAGCGCCCGCCGCAGATGCCACTCTTAATATCAAACAGACCATTACAATGTGTGTACTTGGATCATTGCGGTCCACTCACACCAGACAGTGCATACAAATATATACTAGTCGCTGTTGATTCTTGCTCCAGATTTGTGTGGGTATGGCCACAGCGCTCGGCTGACGCTCAAACTGTTATTAAAGATTTGCGTGTCTTTGTCGGTACATATGCAGTTGTGGCGTTCCATTCGGACCAGGGCCCTGCTTTTGCCTCAAGGGCATTCAGGGACACCATGGCTTCGTTGGGGGTCCAGCTCCAGTTTTCGTCTCCATTTCATCCCGAGGGAAATTCTGTTGTGGAGCGTTTAAATCGCGATTTAAAGCAATCCTTAACGGCGAGAGTCTTAGGTATGGGTCGTAGTTGGCTAACCCACCTGTATGGAGTACAGAGAGCACTGAATAACCTGCCTAGAAGGTTCCTGGGGGGTCGTACTTCATATGAGTGCCTGTTCAGATCACAAATGTTTGTTCCGGATCTAGATGGTCCTGGTGTGGAGGCGGCGGAAACACCTTTTGAAATAAATGATCGTGTCACTGTTTTGCAGGAATTACAACAGTTCTGTGAAGATAACTCTTCTAAAAGTGCTGCCTCCACAGGAATTAAGGATGTGCCAGTAACGCCTACTGGTTGGATTCTTGTGCGTGAAAAGGTCGCAGCGAAAAAAGCATTTGGCCCTTCTTATCGAGCACCAGTCCCTGTGTTGGGGATACACGGAACGAGAACTGTTATTTTACCACCGTTGCCAGGTGCCAAAGAAAATCGCTTTGTTTCCATTGACAATGTCAAGTTACAACATGTGGCTGATTCTGCACAGCAGACCAAGAGGAACGTCCAGTAGTTCCTGAATCCCTCTCACTACTGGGGAAGATGTTCCTCTCCAAGTTATCTATACCAACACTGTTGCTTCTCCGAGCTTGGGGAGGGTGGAAGATGATCTTGCATTAGTTCCACTGACGACAAATAATTTAGAAACATTTGATCGAGTCACCATGACTACTGATGTTGCGGGTGGTGCTATCTACAGCATAGCACCGCGAGAAACACCAACTCCTCCACTGAATACAGCAGCACCTTTTACAAGAACTGCCTCTGGGTACTTTGCAAACAACAACGATGATCTGTCGGACTCATTTGCCTCTTCAACACCTGACCTAGGTCCACGTAAGCTGATTTATTGGCTTACAGATACGTATTTTGTTTTTCCTTGGAACTATCTGTGGCTCTTATTGACTATGATAGCATTTTTTCTGTGGATAGGGTTTGACGTGACCTTTATTCTGTTGATACATGGTCATTTTCTTCCTGAGAGATCAGCGGTTGAACAGGTGGAGGAGATGGTGAAGCCACATTTTTCGTCACATAAGGTTCAAAGAGACTTGTCCTTTGTGAACATTTCTGCAGTACCAATTCCGAATGGGATTGTATGGGATAAAGTAATGTTTCATATATACGGTCCCACTGAGATAATTCAAATACCATATGTTCTAAAATTATCTATGAATGATATCGTAATACCAGGCATTGTATCTGATGATTGGGATGTGAAGATAGTTGATTCCATGATGACTGAATTACAATACTATACTGTCTATGAGAATGAAGATGTTTACCAGTTTAAAGAGAATGATGGTGACATGTTTTGTTATAATAATTATGGGCACCACTTTATACATAAAGCAAGAAGTCCGAAAACGATATTTGATTATACGCAATGGGAGCATTGCCCGACTCCCCCGAAGGGAAGTTCTAAAACATATTCTGAAAAGTTTGCGTATTTTTCTGGGAATAATCCAATGGATGCTAGGTCATATTATTTTAAGTTAACTCCGTCTAAAGATAAGCAAATGTTGTTGACTAATACGAAATTCATATATTCAGATTCTTTTGTTTCCTGACTGTCAATTGAAGGTTATGAATATTGGTCAAATAATATTGATTTGAAAAGTGTTTGGGGAACAAAACATTGGCAGACCCTCGCTATATATCACCAGAACATGCTGGAATTATTACTACATATAGTGTGGGAAAATTGTGTCAACAATGGTTAAAATACTCCTCGCTAGATGCAGTAAAGACACATCTCACTCTCCTGTCTAATAACACTGACTTACAAGATTTTTTGTCAGGCCCGAAGACACCACGTAGGAAGCGGTTTTTGTACGAAGTGTACAATTAAATTTGGAAACTTTCCCAGCAAGAGGCTGCGGTACGGTTAAGGCGGATAGATCAGGAAAATTTGAAAAAGGCATTAGCTGTTGTGGATAATGGAATTCACACTCTGTCCGACCGAATATATACCATCGACAACATCGTTTCTTCTGCCATAGACATTATACGATCTGATATGTCTTCTTTATATCATGGACAAAGTCAAACAAGGTCCATTATGCAGTTGGGTTGGACACTTCAGACACCGAAGGCAGGTAGCGTTCTGTGGCAGCACATCAGGGCCAGGGAGATATTTTTTCCTTTAATTTGACACGACAACAACAACTGATGGCTAAGAAGGAGGCGACTTATGTCATGCTTAACATTGAGAAATTGGAAAGATTGCCTTTTACTGTGGCCGAGATTCCCTCAGCTAAGTGGTTAATACACGGGGTTATTAATCTGCCTATTTCTACACTACAATTCACTTCTTGTTTAAAACATGTTCCGGTAGGCAGATATGAAAAGTTGGGAGATAGTTATATACATGAGGTGTGGGAACTTCCCTTCTTGTACAAATGTCTCAATGGCATGAGAGAGGTTTTTCTTAGCGGTAGTGAATGCGAGACTTCAGTCAGCCATTCGATGATTTGTAAGCAGCTGTCCTTGCATGGGGCATGTAATGCCTCAGTTGCGAACTTGGCTTGCTATCTGAAGGGAGTTCTGGTCCCCATGATTAAACGCACATTCCAGGTGCTTTCAAACGCCAGCTACGTCCTCCTCAATAGTGAAGACTGTTGTGGCATGCGGGCCGGAATAGTTTACGTGGTTTCGGTCACCAAGGTCGTTACTTGCTGCGGGAATGTGTTGTTTCCCCCCACTAAATTAAGGGAGGAGGTAGCAGATATCTGGCCTCACATTGCTACTTCCAAGGTGAATTTCGACAAGTTAAGTAGACTAAAGGCTCTATTGTTTCAAAAGCATGTGGCCCTTACATCTGCGCGCGAGGCCTACGCACTTCAGGTGGCAAGGTCATCAGCAGAAATACAGCCCCTGTTAAATACCAACTTTCCGAGCCACTTCGGTGAACTCGTGGGACGTATATTTAATGCGTCCAGCACAGCTGGATTTGCACATTTTTTCAAACCGTAGGTGTTGGTTTCGTTTCCACCTTCTCTTCCATATTCGGTTTAATACCTTCAGCTATTCATTCAATTTTCGGAAGCATTTTTGGGGGATTTCCGATCACTTTGGCTTTATTAGCCAGCGTTTTGCTGTTGCTGTTGTTTTTCCGCAATGACTGTCCCGCCGCAACAAGGACGAATGTGGGCGCTCCCGTCAGCGCAGCTGTGTCGTGAACGCATGATGCAGCCCTTCGGAGCAACACTCCTGGGACATTTGGAGTGTGACTGGTCTCTGTCATTCAGACCGGTTTTGGATTGTGTGCAGCCCGTGTTTCGGTGCCATTGGTGCTCTTTTGAACATGCACTGGACATCTGTCTCTCACGGCAACGCCCCCCAGTGGTTGATGTTGATCTGTTGATGTTCCCGATGAGGGCTCATTCCCAGACATGCGCGCTGCGGTTGCGTTTACTTTGTGAGGCTGATTACGAAATACCCTTCCTGGAGGAAGTTGATATCAACTCGTTCACAGGCCCTGCACAGGATGCAGCCTTGGTTGATTCCGAGGCTTTGGAACACACCTGCTCCTTAATAGTCTTTGGCGTGGATTTTCCAGTCTTGTCACCTGCCGAAGTGGAGAACCTCCTGCTTTCAATGACCACCGTTTGAATTGGATTTGGTCTAAATTGACACTGTTATATGAATTTGGCTCTTAGCCGCATGTTTATTTTTTAATTTAGGATTATTGTGCTTTGGTGTCCCCTTGACTTGTTGAAATTACATGGTTTTTAGTAAAAAAAAATGTTTAATATAGGGCATTTTTTAGGCTTCGATTTAAACCACTTTCTACCGACAAGGGGAGGGTGTAGTGTAGCCATTTTTAATATAGCCTTTGCACTTTTGCTTAAAGCATTAGGCCTTTGTGCACTTTGTTCTAGATGCATTTTAGTTAGCCTCACACTGTTATTTTTCAATAACCAGTTTCACTGTCTTGTTTTATTTCTTCTATCACACTGTTTAGCTTAATTCAGCACCGGAGTTCTCAAACAATACATTCTTGCTCGCTCTGTGCTTAAGTCAAGGATACAGTCTGGTACATTGCCGATAGACGTGGTAGGAGTTTAGTCTTTAGGGTTCGTAGAAAGTACACATTCTTACGTAGGGACGTTTCTTAGAATACCGGCGTGTTAATTATAAAAACACTTCCAAGTCCTGGTACAGGCAAGAGGGAGATTCCGACCAGGGAACCACAACTAGGCTCTGACTGCCCTGTTGCAGATGCTGATCCAGATCACAGGCCTTTGCTCAGGTATGAGGGTTGATGTCCTCCCGGGGGAAACCAAAAGGCAGGCTTAGAGCTTAACATGCTGTGCTCCAAATAGAACTTAGAAGAGAGAACGTAATCTAGTAGCACTATGATAGCGTTATTCTTATGTTTCACTCTCCTCGTTACTATTTCAATCCTACTGTGTTGTATGGTTCTGGTTATTGCGGCTCACGCTTTGCTATCTAAAATGCAGTTGTTTTATTAAACCAATCTTTAAAACTCAAACTGCCTTTGTCATTCATATGTGAGACTGCATTTTGTATGAGAGAACTGGTTGGGATCTGAGTGACCACGACTTCCCTGAGAAGCACTAAGATGTCATGCGCTCGGCTGCCCAATCATCTCTTCCCTATGGGAGAGATTAGGCACTGCTAGTTAGCCGGAGCAAAACCGGATTGAGGGTGACAGGGGTCCTTTGCCGTGGGTTAGACTTAGTCCCCCCACACCGTGAACGACCCAGCTACCCAAAAATCCAGTAGCCTCATTAGGATAATGAGAGCCTACGCGACAGTAGGACCAGACACTCCACTGGAAGAAGGAAACACCTGGAGAGAAGAGGAAGTGTGGATGACAGATAGACTGGGAGACAGGACAACAGAAGGTGGGACAGGTTGGGTAGGCAGATGTGGTGTCAGACCTACTATCAATGTGGTCATGAGGCCACATAATATTTTAAACTGTTCAGTGACCATGTCTCGGAGTATCCGGACCTCTCCAACTACGTCCCCAATATCTGGGGAGATCAATCCTTAAACCTCTTGGATTTGCCCAAGGGCTACCTTGAGAGCAGCCAATGACACATAGGCCCTCATTATGACCTTGGTGGTCAGCTGGCCGCTACGCCGGCGATGGTGGTAGTACCATCGCCAGGCTGACAGTGAAGACCGCCAAGTTATGATCATGGCGGTGATCCCTCCCATAGACAGCCAGTGCAGTCTGTCCACTGACCCCAGCCATGGCCATCTTCAGGCAGGCGGAAGACAACAACCCCCCACCATATTATGAGATAGCACACCACCAGGATTTCCGGCGCTGGACCACCGCCACCATAAGCCTGTCGGAAACACATCACATAAAAGGAGACACTCACCACCAGGGAGACAGAGAAGTCTGTGGCCGCCATGGAACCCGAACTGGAAGCTATGCCAATGGTGTACTACGCAATGGCAGTCTAGGAGCACCAATGCTGCCAAAGACAACCACGGTGAGTACAGCCGCCTAGCACACAAGGGAGGGAGGGGAGAGTGACACACCCACATGCACAACACACACCAAACACACACACACACTACACCACACACAGAGAACAATCTGAAGAGTAAAACAACAGCAACATAACCCAGGAGCAAAGAAAGCTAAGCACATACCTCTAGTCCAACCACTGTAATCATGTGGAAACAGCGACCTAAACAGAATATATATATATATATATATGTCCATATTTACAAATATATAGCAAGGTCCATTAGCCAGTCTACAGTCAACAAATGGCCAAGGCCCAACTTGACTCCTGACAGCCCAGTCACTCCACTGGGCAGGGTCATCATGATGATGTTAGGCAGGCACCTCAGGGGGCATGGAGGGGGGATATAGAGGGTGGGGGGTTTCTTCTTGGGAGGGGGGTCCTTGGGCTTGGGTTTGGGAGGGGGCAGATCTTTACCCTTCTGTTTAGGGGGCAGAGGAGTGAGCTTGGGGTGGGGGGCTGGAGTGCCACTCGTGTGCCCCCTAGTGGCAGGTGTAGTTTTAGGGGGAGGAACAGGAGTCGACTGGGAGCTGGAGGTACTGGGTTGGGATCTTTCTTTTACTGGTAGGATGGGGGAGGGAAGAGGTCAAGATGGGAAAGGAAAAGCTTCTTAGTACCAATGGTGTGGGTTGTGGGAGGAGGATTGGGAGTGAAGGTAGAGGGAGTGGTTGTAAGAGGAGTAGGTATGCTGGACTTGGATGCAGGTGCATGGACAATGTGCGTGTGAGGTGGATGGCTGTTGGGTGTCTGAGTGGGATCATTTATGTACTATTGGAGGAGGGCAGACAGGGTGGGAGAGGGCAAACAGGACGTGTGTATGTATATTGTGGTGTCTGCAGGTGAGGTGGGTGTGTTGCATGAGGTTGTGATGGTGGTGGTGGTGACTGCGCATGTGGTGTGTGGGGTGCATGTCTGCATGCCTGCTGTTGTGGTGATTGTGGACAAGGCCGTACAGGTGGCAGGATCTGGGACTGATGATGCAGTGCATGCAGGTGTGAGTGTTGCTGTGACTGTGAGGGAGGAGGAGGCGGTAGAGACAGTGGAGACAGTGGCTGTTGTAGTATGTTGTAGTATGTGCATCTGGGTGTTGGCTGTGGATGTGCTTGTGGAGTGAAGTGAAGTGTGGTGACTGTGTTTGTCAGCGCGAGTCCTGTCTGTTGTTTTGGGTGCATGCTTGTCAGTTTGTGTACGTGAGATGGGTTGGGGAGAGGGCTTTCGGACTGGGAACAGGTAGTTGGAGGGGGACGGAAGAACCAGGGACACTGGCTGCCATCAGAGAGGAGGCCAGAACCTGAAACGATCTCTGTAGGGCAGCCAAGCCACCGTGAATGCCATCCAGGTAGGCTTTGCATTGCTGCATCTGGGATGCAATCACTATGGTTGACTGCCCTACAGAGATGGATCTCAGGAGGTCAATAGCCTCCTCACTGAGGACAGCAGGGCTAACTGGGGCAGGGCCTGGGGTGCTTGGGCAATGGAGATGCCCACCCTCCTGGGTGAGCGGGCACGGGCAACTGGGAGGGCAATGCTGGTACAGGGGGTAGCGGAAGATCTTGTAGCTGGGGTGATCCCAGATGGGTCAGCCACCACCAGGGAGCTGGTGCAGACCGCCTTCCGCCATGACGCCAAATGCTGGCGGAGTGAGGTCACTTCCACCTGTCCCTTCATACAGGATAGGCTGTTGCCATTTCCTACTGCTAGTACTCATGTTGGAAAAATTTGTGAGCGTCATTGGTATCGAATGTACACAACTAGACAATTCCAGTCTTCTACATACATACATGTATGCTCTGTCTACTGTGATATTGTGTGTCCATACTTCCTGTAGTCACACACATTTAAATTTTGTCTCAGTTAGATACCAACACACAGATACCAACACACGGACGACACCCTCAAGACAGCCGAACACCTCCACTTCCAAATCCACACGGACCCTAACACTACCCTCAGAGGAACCCTCATATACCTTCCTCCAGGACCAAGAGCCCCCTTCAGCGACACCATCTCTGACCTCGCAAGCACCCACGCCCTCGCCTCTTCAGACTACATCCTCCTGGGAGACCTCAACTTCCACCTGGAGAACAACAATGACGCCAACACCGCATCACTGACCACCAACCTCTCCAACCTCGGACTCCGTCAACTGGTCAACACACCCACCCACATCGCCGGCCACACCCTTGACCCACTCTTCACTGCAAGCACCACATCTCATTCAGCCAAACCTCCGAACTCCACTGGACCGACCACCACTGCGTCCATTTCACCTTTAAGAAAAACACCGAACACCACCGCACCCCACTACCGCCTCACCGCCGCTGGGGAAAAGTCACCGAAGACCAACTAACCAGCACCCTCGACAAAAACCCACCACCTGACCCCACCGACCCGGACTCCGCCGCCATCAACCTCCAACAATGGATCCTCAACTGCGCCAACATCCTAGCACCACTCAAGAGACCCACCGTCAACCAAGAAAAGAAAAAAACAGCCTGGTTCACAGACGAACTGACCACCTCCAAACGCACCTGCCAGAAACTAAAAAAAAAATGGATCCTCGAGCGCACACCCGACAACCTTGCTACCCTCAAGGGAGCCAACCGCGAACACCACCAACTGATCCGACTCGCCAAACGCTCCCACTTCACAGAACGCCTTAACAACAACGCACACGACTGCAAGGAACTCTTCTGCATCGTGAAGGAGCTCTCCAACCCCAACGCCAACGTCAACGACGTCCCACCCTCCCAGAAACTCTGCAACAATCTCTCCACCTTCTTCTACCAGAAAATCGCAGCCATCCACGACAGCTTCAACACCGCACCTCCGCCTGACCCCACCCCCAACAACTCCTCCCACGCCGACCGCCTCACCACCTGGACCCACGCAGACGACGCCGAAACACTAAATACCATGAACTGCATCCACTCAGGATCTCCCTCTGACCCCTGCCCACATCACGTCTTCAACAAAGCCGACGTCACCATCGCCTCCAAACTCCGCAAGATCATCAACCTTTCCTTCAACACCGCTACCTTCCCGGACAGCTGGAAGCACGCAGAAATCCAACCCCTCCTCAAGAAACCTAAGGCTGACCTCAACGATCTCAAAAACTTCCGACCGATCTCCCTCCTCCCTTTCCCAGCGAAAGTCATTGAGAAGATCGTCAACGCACAGCTCTCCCACTACCTCGAAGACAACTCCATCCTAGACCCCTCCCAATCCGGTTTCAGATGCAACCACAGCACAGAGACTGCACTCCTCGCCGCCACAGATGACATCAGACAACAAATGGACAACGGCGAAACTTCAGCCCTCATCCTCCTAGACCTCTCCGCTGCCTTCGACACGGTCTGCCACCGCACCCTACTAAATCACCTCCACGAAGCCGGTATCCAAGACAAAGCCCTCAACTGGTTCTCCTCCTTTCTCTCCGGCAGAACCCAGAGAGTCCGACTCTCACCCTTCCGCTCCGAAGCCACCAACCTTATCTGCAGCATCCCCCAAGGCTCCTCGCTAAGCCCAACGCTGTTCAACGTCTACATGGTCCCCCTCGCACAACTGGCTCGTCAGCACGACCTCAGCATCCTCTCCTACGCCGACGACACCCAGCTCGTCCTCTCCCTGACCAAAGATCCTCACACCGCCAAAGCCAACCTCCACGAGGGACTGAAATCCATCGCCGAGTGGATGAGCAACAGCCGCCTGAAACTAAACTCTGACAAGACGGAAGTCCTCATCCTCAGCCGCTCCCCCTCGGCCTGGAACGACTCTTGGTGGCCCACCGCCCTCGGCCCCCCACCCACCCCAGCCAGCCATGCACGAAACCTCGGCTTCATCCTCGACTCCGCTGTCACCATGTCCAAACAGGTCAACGCAGTCTCCTCCTCCTGTTTCAACACCCTCTGCATGCTCCACAGAATCTTCAAGTGGATTCCAACAGGAACCAGATTGACGGTGACCCAAGCCCTCGTCAGTAGCAGACTCGACTACGGCAACGCACTCTACACAGGCATCCCAACTAAAGACATCCAACGACTCCAACGCATGCAGAACGCATCCGCCCGCCTGATCCTCGACATACCCCGCCGATGTCACATCTCCCACCACCTGAAGGACCTCCACTGGCTCCCCGTGGACAAGAGGATCACCTTTAAACTCCTCACCCACGCAAACAAGGCACTACATGACACCGGACCCACCTACCTGAACACCAGACTCAACTTCTACGTGCCCTCACGCCAACTACGCTCTGCCAACCTTGCCCTCGCCATCGTCCCCCGAATCCAGCGCAAGACCTCTGGCGGCAGATCCTTCTCCTACCTCGCCGCCAAGACCTGGAACTCACTCCCGACCTCACTACGCCAGACCCAGGAACTCCTCACCTTCAGGAGACTCCTCAAGACATGGCTCTTCGAACGATAGCAGCAACCCCCCCCTCCCCGTAGCGCCTCGAAACCCTCACGGGTACATAGCGCGCTTTATAAATCTAATGATTGATTGAACCACTGTGTAGGATGAGGAGGAGGAGGCAAGCACCCGTGTACAGACCTCTAGTGGACTTGGCTACACAAGAGGACCGGCACATCATACTCACCTATCGTCTGGACAGGGCAACAATAACTGAGCTGTGTCAACAACTGGAGCCAGGACTAATTCCTGCTATCCGTAGCACTACAGCAATTCCCCCTGTAGTACAAGTACTTGCAGTGCTCCACTTCCTGGCAAGTTGTTCATTCCAAGTGACAGTGGGCTTGGCTGCAGGAATGTCACAGCCAATGTTTTTGATAGTGCTCGGAAGGGTTTTGTCTGCCTTGCTCAAACACATAAGCAGCTACATCTCATTCCCCCAGAGTGAAGATTTGCCCGCTGTGAAGGTTGGATTCTACGCCATGGGATACATACCACATGTGATTGGGGCCATTAACCGAACCCAAATTGCCTTGGTCCCTGCCAAGGCAAATGAGCAGGTCTACAGTAATAGGAAGAGTTTCCACTCAATAAATGTCCAGATGGTGTGCCTTGCTGATCAGTACATCTCCCACGTCACTACCAAGTTTCCTGGATCTGCGTATGATGTCTATGTATTAAGGAATAGCAGCTTCCTAAAGGTGATGGCATGCTTACAGAGGCACAGAGTGTGGCTCATAGGTGAGCTTGAGTCTTCACACAGTCTATGTCAGTGTATGGCAACTGCAGTTGTACTCCATGCCATTGTATATGTGTAATGTGTGTCCCTCACTACTTCCAGCTGACTCTGGCTACCCAAACCTGTCCTGGCTGTTGACCCCTGTTAGGAATCTGAGAACAGCGGCTGAAAATTGGTACAATGAGGGATATGGCTGTACCTGAAGGATTGTAGAATGCATATTTGGTCTACTGAAAGCCAGTTTCAGGTGCCTCCATCTAACAGGTAGGTCCCTATGCTACGCCCCTAAGAAGGTCTGCCAGAATGTGGCGGCCTGCTGCATGCTGCACAATTTGGCCCTCAGAAGCCATGTGTCCTACCTGCAGGTGGAGGGGGGAGACAGCACCTGTGGCAGCAGTGGACACAGAAGACAGTGAGGAGGAGGAGGAGGAGGATTTGAACAACAGGACACATTTCATACACTAGTACCTCCAATGACACTCAGGTAAGACTGCAGATCTGATCTTACCTCCATTTAAGTTAAGTGCTGTGTGGCAGTTGTGTTGTGCCAATCACTGCCTTTCCATTTCAATTAACTGTCACTTATACCTTCCCTTTTTGCAGATGTTGGTGTGGTCACAACTGTGTGCTGATGTGATGACTACAGACTGCTTAAACACATTTGTTGGATTGATTCACACATTATAGGACGTTTGCACAGGATAATACAGTTCAATACATTGCACATTTCTGCCCGATAAAGCAGTATTACTCCAGTTGTGAACAATGAAGGGATAGTGCAATAGAGTGTTGATGGTTGAAGGAAACTTCAGTGTAGTGGCCCAGTTGGTTTGTAGGACAGGTCCAGCGTCCTTTGGCTATAGGAAGAGGAGCAATGGCAGTCCAAAGTGAACAAGGTGACTCAGTGGCACACAAGGGGGACATTCAAGAGGGGCTCATTTCCTGGTGGTGGTCTTGGCAACAGTCTCTGGTGTCTGTCTGGGTTGCAGGGAATGTTTATGGGGTGGTTCTTCTGCTTCAGACGGAGGGGGGCTGGTGGCCTATGGATCTTGTGGCAGGTCCTCTTGTCCACTAGCTGCAACAGATGTTGATGGCTGGTGAGTGGATTGACAAGTGGAAGTGGGCCGCTGGTGTGCTTGGTTCACTCGCATGGTGTTATCCATGTTACTCAGCACCCCTATAAGGAGGCCAAGTTGGCATTTAGGCCCTGCAACTGCTGCATGACCTCCAGGTGGTGTACCCCCTGCAGCTGCTGGCCCTCCTGAATGATGGTGATCACCTGGCCCATTCTGTACTGGGATTTTTGGTATGTCCCCAGGACATGTGTGAGTGCCTCCTGGGCATTCGGTTCCCTGGGCCTGGCCTCCCCCTGGTGCACAGGTCACCTCCCACTATCCCGGGCCCCATGTGCCTGAGCCCCCTCAATGGTGTGCCCACTCCCACTTACACCAAGACCTTCATTGTCTTGCCTGTGTGGTGTCGACTCTGGTCCATCTACAGGTGGGCACACTATTGAGCTACGTGTCCTGGGGACAAGGGTGTGGGGACATTGATTGGTTGCTGAGGTGTTAGAGTCTGGGCCCTGCGGTAGAATGACTGTGGGATGTGGATGCCGACTGACCTGTGGTCCCAGATGGGCCAGGGAGTTCATCCAGCTCGGGACATCCAGAGTTGCTGTCATCCCTGAGGGCATCTTCTGGTGGAGGACTGGGTTGCCGTGGCTGGGGCACCTGTGGGGATTTAAGTGATTTGTTAGGGTCATTGTCTGTCACATTTTCTTCATTTCTACCTTTCCCTATGGGTTTGGTGTTGTACTCCCACCTTTGGTGGTGTATGGCGATAGATTGTGGGATTGGTAGTTCTACATGCTGTCCATGCATTGCTGGTGGCTGTGCATTCTGAGCTCGGAAGGGTGTTTTTACCGAGGGTAGGGCATGCAGGGGTACACATTTAAGTGTGGTCATTGTGGTGGTGCACTGTGTGGGATGGAGGTGTAGGGAGTCGGGGGAGAGGGGATGGAGGTGTAGGGAGTCGGGGGAGAGGGGATTACCTGCCATGCAGGTATTGGTGGAGGTAGGTTAGTAATGGTGACTTACCAGTGTACAGACCTCTAGTGACTCCAGTGAGGCCCCCAGGATTGTCAAGACTTGTGCCTCCCATGGTGTGAACTGTGGGAGAGGAGGTGGGGATCCAAGTTGTGTAGGTTCTCATTATGCTAATGAGGCTACTGGATTTGGGAGACAGGATCACATTGATTGTGGATACTAAATATGATTCCACACTACCTGACGTCTGTCTGCCTAATCTGGATTATCCAGCTAACTAGCAACACCTCATCACTGGCTGAGATGATTGTGGCAACCAGGTGAATGACAAGAAAGACTCCTCAGGGGAATCGTGGTCGATCAGATCCCATCCCTTTCTCTCAGTTACCAAAGGGTCTCATGCAGGCAAAGACAAAAGAGGCAGAATGTAGTTCAATAAGGATTTATTGAAGTAACTCCATCTTAGATAAAAAGGCATGTATTGCAATATCTAGGATGATAAAACACAATAAAAGCATGCAGGTGACTAACAGCGTAAAACACAAGAATAGTCCCACCATACTGTCACTAAAAATGATATAGATATATATTTCTCCTACCTACACTATGTCTGAGCACAGCACAATAAGCCTAATGTGCCCTTTGGGTTTTCACCCTGGAGGTTCACCATCCCTCATACCTGGAGGAAGAAGCCTGTAGTCTAGAGAGATACCAACCCCATGTGGATCAGGGTTCCGGCCGTTTAAGCAAGTAACTGCAGCGAAGCAATCAGCAATCAGCATGCAGTCGTGTTCATCTGGCAGGAATGTCCCTTTTATTTGCCAATCTTTTGTTCCCCAAGCACGCACTTTTAGTTCAATTGACTTCAACCAGTACTCATAGCCTTCTATAGCCAATAGGGAAACCCATGAATCAGAGTAAATAAATTTTGTGTCTGTCAAAATATGTTGACTTTCCATTTCTGGCAGTTTAAAATATTATGACAAAGCATTCTTAACATTGTGCCCAGAAAAATGTGCTCATTTTTCAGTATACGTTTTAGAACTGCCTACTGGTGGAGCTGGGCAGTGTTCCCATTGTGTATATTTAAAAAGAGTCTTTGGGGTAATTGTTCTGTGAATTAAATAATGTCCATAGTAATTATAACAGAACATATCACCATAATTTCCTTTAAACTGGTACACATCTTCATTTCAAATACTGTATAATACTTTAGATCAGACATCATAGCTCAAACTTTTTGACATCTCAATCATCAGAAACCACTTCAGGTGTGATCACATCTGTCATGGAAAGTTTAACCCCTTCGCTGCCAGGCCTTTTCCCCCTCCTGTGCCAAGCCTTTTTTTGGCTTTGGCTATTTGGGGCAGTTCGCGCTTAGGCCCTCATAACTTTTTGTTCACATAAGCTACCCACGCCAAATTTGCGTCCTTTTTTCCCAACATCCTAGGTATTCTAGAGGTACCCAGATTTTGTGGGTTCCCCAGAAGGAGGCCAAGAAATTAACCAAAATACAGTGAAAATTTAGTTTTTTTCAAAAAAGTGGGAATAAGGGGCTGCAGAAGAAGGCTTGTGGTTTTTTCCCTGACAATGGCATCAACAAAGGGTTTGTGGTGCTAAAATCACCAGCTTCCCAGCTTTCAGGAACAGGCAGACTTGAATCAGAAAACCCAATTTTTCAACCCAATTTTGGCATTTTACTGGGACATACCCCATTTTTATGATTTTTTGTGCTTTCAGCCTCTTTCCAGTCAGTGACAGAAATGGGCATGAAACCAATGCTGGATCCCAGAAACCGCAACATATCTGAAAAGTAGACAAAATTCTGAATTTAGCAAGGGGTAATTTGTGTAGATCCTACAAGGGTTTCCTACAAAAAATAACAACTGAAAAAATAATATTGAAATTGAGGTGAAAAAATCTGCAATTTTTCTCTACGTTTTACTCTGTAACTTTTTCCTGCAATGTCAGACTTTTTAAAGCAATATACCGTTACATCTGCTGGACTCTTCTGGTTGCGGGGATATATAGGGCTTGTAGGTTCATCAAGAACTCTAGGTAACCAGAGCCAATAAATGACCTGCACCCTGCAGAGGGTTTTCATTCTATACCGGGTATGCAGCAATTAATTTGCTGAAATATAAAGAGTAAAAAATAGCTATCAAGAAAACCTTTGTATTTCCAAAATGGGCACAAGATAAGGTGTTGAGGAGCAGTGGTTATTTGCACATCTCTGAATTCCGGGGTGCCCATACTAGCATGTGAATTACAGGGCATTTCTCAAATAGACGTCTTTTTTACACATTCTCTTATATTTGGAAGGAGAAAATGTAGAGAAAGACAAGGGGCAATAACACTTGTTTTGCTATTCTATGTTCCCCCAAGTCTCCCCATAAAAATGATACCTCACTTGTGTGGGTAGGCCTAGCGCCCGCGACAGGAAATGCCCCAAAACACAACGTGGACACATCCCATTTTTTTAACAGAAAACAGTGTTTTTTTGCAAAGTGCCTACCTGTAGATTTTGGCCTCTAGCTCAGCCGGCACCTAGGGAAACCTACCACACCTGTGCATTTTTGAAAACTAGAGACCTAGGGAAATCCAAGATGGGGTGACTTGTGGGGCTCTGACCAGGTTCTGTTACCCAGAATCCTTTGCAAACCTCAAAATTTGGCTAAAAAAACACTTTTTCCTCACATTTCGGTGACAGAAAGTTCTGGAATCTGAGAGGAGCCACAAATTTCCTTCCACCCAGCGTTCCCCCAAGTCTCCCGATAAAAATGGTACCTCACTTGTGTGGGTAGGCCTAGCGCCCACAAAAGGAAATGGCCCAAAACACAATGTGGACACATCCCATTTTTTTTTACAGAAAACAGAGGTGTTTTTTGCAAAGTGCCTACCTGTAGATTTTGGCCCCTAGCTCAGCCGGCACCTAGGGAAACCTACCACACCTGTGCCTTTTTGAAAACCAGAGACCTAGGGAAATCCAAGATGGGGTGACTTGTGGGGCTCTGACCAGGTTCTGTTATCCAGAATCCTTTGCAAACCTCAACATTTGGCTAAAAAAACACATTTTCCTCACATTTCGGTGACAGAAGGTTCTGGAATCTAAGAGGAGCTACACATTTCCTTCCACCCAGCATTCCCTCAAGTCTCCCGATAAAAATGGTACCTCACTTGTGTGGGTAGACCTAGCGCCCACGAAAGGAAATGGCCCAAAACACAACGTGGACACATCCCATTTTTTTTACAGAAAACAGAGGTGTTTTTTGCAAAGTGCCTACCTATAGATTTTGGCCCCTAGCTCAGCCGGCACCCATGGAAACCTACCAAACCTGTGCATTTTTATAAACTAGAGACCAAGGGGAATCCAAGATGGGGTGACTTGTGGGGCTCTGACCAGGTTCTGTTACCCAGAATCCTTTGCAAACCTCAAAATGTGGCTAAAAAAACACATTTTCCTCAAATTTCGGTGACAGAAAGTTCTGGAATCTGAGAGGAGACACAAATTTCCTTCCACCCAGCGTTCCCCCAAGTCTCCCGATAAAAATGGTACCTCACTTGTGTGGGTAGGCCTAGCGCCCACGAAAGGAAATGGCCCAAAACACAACATAGACACATCAAATTTTTTCACAGAAAACAGTGCCTACCTGTAGATTTTGGCCGCTAGCTCAGCCGGCACCTAGGGAAACCTAGCAAACCAGCACATTTCTGAATACTAGACACCTAGGAGAATCCAAGATGGGGTGACTTGTGGGGCTCTGACCAGGTTCTGTTACCCAGAATCCTTTGCAAACCTCAAAATTTGGCTAAAAAAACATATTTTCCTCACATTTCGGTGACAGAAAGTTCTGGAATCTGAGAGGAGCCACAAATTTCCTTCCACCCAGCGCTCCCCCAAGTCTCCCAATAAAAATGGTACCTCACTTGTGTGGGTAGGCCTAGCGCCCACAAAAGGAAATGGCCCAAAACACAACGTGGACACATCACATTTTTTCACAGAAAACAGAGGTGTTTTTTGCAAAGTGCCTAGCTGTGGATTTTGGCCTCTAGCTCAGCCGGCTCAGGGGGGAGGGGCAGAAATGGCCTAAAATAAATTTGCCCCCCCACTTCCTCCCAGGGAGCGACCCTTGCCTACGGGGTCACTCCCCTTGCGTGACGGCGCAAAAAAAAAGATCCCCATTGCCTAGCGGTTTCTGCCCCCCTTGGGGCAGATTCACCTAAAATCGGCCGATTCGCCCCCAAGGGGGGCAAAAATGGTCTAAATACAATTTGCCCCTCCAGGGGAGCAACCCTTGCCTACAAACAAAAAAAAAACAGAAACAAAAAATTAGCCCTGGCGCCTAGAGGTTTCTGCCCCCCGGGGGCAGATCGCCTAATAACAATAGGCCGATCTGCCCCCGGGGGGGGCAGAAATGGCCTAAAATAAATTTGCCCCCCTCAGCCCCCCCCGGGGAGCGACCCTTGCCTACGGGGTCGCTCCCCTTGCGTGACGGCAAAAAAAAAAAGATCCCTGGTGCCTAGCGGTTTCTGCCCCCCTTGGGGGCAGATTGACCTAAAATCGGCCGATCTGCCCCCAAAGCGGGCAGAAATGGCCTAAATACAATTTGCCCCTCCAGGGGAGTGACCCTTGCCTAAGGGGTCACTCCCCATCTCTAAAAAAACAAACAAACAAACAAAAAATAACAATAGGCTGATCTGTCCCCGGGGGGGCAGAAATGGCCTAAAATAAATTTGACCCCCAGGGGAACGACCCTTGCCTAAGGGGTCGCTCCCCATCTCTAAAAAATTTACGTGAAATTCATGAACAAAAAAAAAACTCCCTGGTGTCTAGTGGTTTGGGGCAGATTGGCCTCATAACAATAGGCCGATCTGCCCCCAGGCCTTAAAAAAATGCCCCCGCTGGGAGCGAACCTTGCCCAAGGGGTCTCTCCCTCATGCGCTGCTTTTACCAACCACGGTCTTAGTTCTTTATTGGGAATTATCCGAACCTCCACACCTGGTATTGTTACTTGTGCATCAAACAAGCCTGCCATCCATTAGGAATATTTAGCAGGTTATGCTTTAGGAAAAGTTGGGCCATCAACTGAAGATGCCACGGCTGCTAGTGTTTCATCATCCACTTTTAGCTTAGAACAAGTTACTGCAGCAACAGAAGCCACAGCTACTGCTGATTTGGCTACTTCATCGGCCAGAGTATTGCCTTCAACGCGTATTCCAACATGCTGATATCCTAGTGCATGTACAACATGGGTGTTGGGTAGCGTTTCCTTCAGATCTGCTACTTTCCAACACAGAAGTCTGTGTTTAATGGTATTGTCTTTTGAATCTCTGAACCCATTTTGGTGCAAGTAATGCAGATATTTATTGAAGAACTGGACACAATAGTAGGAATCACAGACAATCAACGTCATCTGATCAGGATCCGTATGTTCCAGTTACATCACCAGAGCCTTGAGCTCTGCAAGTTGTTCAGTGCAATCTCCTCTGTGTTTAAGTATTTTGTAGATGGAACTTGCCAACCTTTATGTAACCACTCACAACTGCGCAAGCAACGGAGTTTTGATGTTTTGTCCCTACCGCTGGTTGGGCTGAACCATCAGTGTACAGACTTCTATGATGTTGTTCAATATTCAATGTGTTTTCTGGTACTGGATACTCAAGTTCATATTGTAAGAATTCTTGGGTCTGTAATTTGGAGTCAAAGACATAATCAACATCAGTGGCTGTCAGAGACTTTGTCAATTGAATCGAACGTGGATGTAGTGCTTTACTATTAGAAACGCTTGCTTTGGTAACAGCCTCTAGGGCTGGAACGGGAGAGATGACAATGATGCGCTTCTCCTGGGCCAGAGGTCTTTCTTTAAGGAACTGTATTGTGTTTAGAGGTTGTATGTGCACATTTTTCTAAAAATTGGGGCGCCAGGCTCCTGCCTTCATCCGACAATTCGTATCCCTGAAACAGGACACTAAGGAAAACTATTTTTGTTTTTTCAAGTTGAATTTGTAGCAGATTTTGGCAAATCCTACAACAATGCGGGCTACCCGTCTTAAATGTTGCATGAGGTCGTCCTCTGTCAGATAAATGCCATCCACATATGACAACACCTCATAGATGTTACACGAGCTGAGAACAGTCCTGGGCTGTTCTTGTACCCCTGAGGGAGTAAGCAGAATTTTTTCTGAGAGCCCAGGGTGCTAAAACTTGTTACGTCCCTACTTTCAGGCACTATGTTTTGGCAGAAAAACCCATTGAATATATCCAGGGTCGTCTTGTATTTTCTGCACACTATATTGTTCAAAAGTGCTGTGCATTGTGCATTTTGCATAGCAATTGTTTTTGTGTGACTATTTAAATGCCTCTAGTCTAAGACTATTCTATATGAATGGTTGAGTTTAGCGAGTGGAAATAATGGATTGTTCATGGATGAATCTGAGGGTTCAATGACACCGTGATCCGCCAATTGATTGAGGATTTCCCTCACAGGAGCTTTAGCATCATGTTTTACTGAATATTGAGGTTGCAGTTGGGGATGGGATTTCATTGGTATTACTTGGTCTGGGGATTCTTTGTCCCATCCTACATGGTTGCGATATAACCCAGATGCATGTGCCAATGCCCAATTAATGGCATGCATTTTAATGAGCTTTCTGGTAACAAAGGGGCAAGAAAGATTTTTCAATCAAATCCTCTCCATAAGGGAGATTGTAGATGAATTCTGGCGGCCAATCTTTTTCAGCCAGCAAAATATCATAAATAGAGGTGACACGGTCCCAAAAGAGACCGTAAATTATGTGTTCAATGTCCCCTTCTAACTGAACTATTGTGACCTCTGCTGCACTGTCGAGCAGTGCCAGTGCCCACTTCCTGTTCTTCAGAAAAGCCCTCTTCTTGAGTGGCATGTCGAATTGTAACTGCTGCCACTTTTTTCTTTTTAAATTGGGATTTTTGTTGGGAAGTTTCTCTTCTTTTTTAATTGAAACCTCAGCCGAGCATTGGGAGTCCTTTCTCGGTTTCACATACTCAGTTCTCTGCTCTGACTCTCCACTTCTCTCACTGAGTTTTTCTGGTGATTCCTGAAAGGAATGAAATTGGCGTGTTTCAGTATGTTGATATCTAACAGGCGTTTTTATATTATCCTTATTTATCAGGTTATACCTATTTTGTGGGGTCTCCGCATGCAGAGATTCTCCCCTTTCTTTTTTCGGTGTTTGTTGTTTTTTATCCCAGCGTTTTTTGGAACCTTCAGCCGCTTGCTTGGTAGTATCTTTATTAGATCGGCCTTGAAATTGTGGTTTAATCAGTCAAGCCCCCAGACTATCTCGAGCAATACTTGAATAGGTCTCTGCGATAATCTTTGGTAGCTCCCGTTCTTGATCCTGTGGAGGAACATCACAGAGCACCATGCACACTGCTAGTGCAACTGTTTCCCCTTTAAGATTACTTAATATGATTGAAGACACTGTGGCGAAATTGCCTATTAATTGAATCCCCAAATCTAGGGCCTGGGCAGCCCCATATTCATCTTGAATTTGTTTAACACCTCCAGAAGACTGGCAAGTGCTGGTGTACCATGTGCCGTAGTATAGAGCGTAGCAAATACCGTGCCCCGTGTATTGCAGTTATCAACTGTGGGAACCATCCCGAATGCAAGCACATAGTGAGAAATATATGTTTATCCTGAGGTCCTGAATGTGGAAAAACTGCTTCCAGTGCATTTATTTTTTGAGCTAAATAAAACGGAATTTCCTCCCGCTTGGTGAGTACCTTACCCATGATCGAATGTACAGTCCTAGGGTTAGTGCCTGGCGTGACTGCATGTTGTTGCACTGGGGCAGCACGTGCTGGGTTAGTATTTAAAGTTTGCATGACAAACTGTACTAGTAATCTATATTGTGAGCTCTATATGTAGGTGGCAAACCTCAGCTATCGCTAAGGTTGCTGCATTAGGGTGTGGTGTATATGTGGCCAATCAAGGCCAGGTCGGGCCATCATTGCTCAGAGGACCTAACCTAACATGTAAGATTGTAAGTGGTAAGGTGCCATCAAGACAGTTGTTAAGGTCTTGATAAGATAAAGGTATTTCTAAATATGCATATTCTCTGAATTATGCAGGTGTGTTTGCAGGTGTATAGTGGTGAAATGTATTTGTGTTCCCATCCACTGCTGGAAAGGTGACCCAAGAATAAAGAAATTCTGTTCTATAGGCTGGATGAGCCTCAACAACAAATGTAAGTGGACCCCCCTGGGACGTTAGGCCATTTGCCAATAAATGTGCATGTTACCTGTTGAGGGTTCGCCATTTTAATGGTAAATATCTGTTCAGAGATAAGAACACCTAGTGGGGATTAGTCCTTTTAAGGTTCAAGCTTGATCAACCTAAAGCTCAAGATAGGTACTACCTATGTAGCTGAGGAGGAAATCCTCAATACCACGGACATCCTCGTATATAGTATTGAGGTGTCTTTAAGCCTTAGATGAGACAGAGATATATAGGAAGATCCGAATATTAGTGCCTGACGAAATGTTGCTGGCACATGATGGCGACCTAGTGCCTTGATGCAATGGAACGCACCTTCCCCCATAGGTTGTTCCACCTCTTTCAGATGTCTTCCCTTGTGCGTGGATATTGTCCCACGTGGTTCACCCTGTCCACAATCCTCCACCATAGCTCAATCTCCCTGGCAATGGAGATCTACTGGACCTGTGCACCAAAGAACTGTGGCTCTACCCTGACGATTTCCTCCACCATCACCGGCAACTCCCCATCTGTGAAACGGGGTGCTTTTGTGGGGACATGCTTATTGTGCAGAGGGTGTCCAGTGTTGAGGTAGGGTGTGTGGTGTGTGATGTGTGACAGGGTGTATAGGTAGATGTGGTGTGTGTAAGCAGTTCTCTAAGGGTTTGGTCTGACAAGGTGTTGGCCTGACAAGGTGTAGCAGTCTTTTCGTGTTTGCAAAGGATTGTGGTTTATGTGGGGGGGTGTTTTATAATGTTGTTGGTGGGTGTGTAGGGTGTGTGTATATGTGTCAGGTGTGGGTTTTTTGGTCAGGGCAATGTTGGTTTGGAGTGGTGTTGGGTGCCCAGTTCCGCTGTGGCGGTGTGCACTGCCAATGGGTGACCGCTGTTAAATTGTCCGCTGTGGTAATTTGGGGGTCATAATTTGGAGGGCGGTGTATTGCTTGTCAATCGGTGAGGGTGGTGGGTCCGAGAGTTTTTTGCCTTCATTGTGGCTTGCAGACTTTTGGTTGTGGATGGTTTCTGCAGTTTTCTGTTTGTGTGTCATAATCTGGCGAAAGAGGATTTTGGGGTTTCAGAGGCTAAAGAGCCCCCTGATGACTGGTGTTGTTCTAGGTGGGCACTTGAAAGGGGTGACGAAGGCTGTGCAGGGGGTACCTGCTGGAGACCCCTATGGTATGGAGCACTCTTGAGTTAATAATGAGGCAGTTACAGACCCAGATGGTGGTAGGACCTGTCCTTCAGGCACACTTGTTGGTCTTCCTCAAGTCCAGGAGAAATCTAATTATCTGTCTCATCTTGGGAGTCAGTATTTATGTTACCTGCCCTCACATTTTGCTTTACAATGTCCACCCAGAGTCTTTGGAAGACAGATTTCTTTTGTTTCGGTGCAGCTGTACTGTACCTGCTTCTGTGTGCTTCATCGTCATCCTTGCAAGTTGTAGATAGCTGTTGTGCCGGGTTGCAGTCAAGGATCCTTTTCTTTGCCCTAGGTCCTACTCCAGTGATCTATGACCGGCCCTGCTGCTGGAAAGGAAGTTGAAAATCTGAAATCATATGATCAATTTTGCCTATTAAATTCACTTTATCTAAAAGGGATATTCTGTCCCTAAGTAAATTTTGTTCAATTTTGCCTATCAAATTCACTTTATTTAAAAGGCATTTCACTGTGTAGTCCTAATCAAATGTTTAGATAGCCAGTATTGATCTACTATTTCTTTTTTTAATGTTCAAATTGTTTCAAAGCAAAAAAACTTTATGAAGGATTAGGTATTAGATTTAATTTTCGAGTAAAAGGTTTGATAGCATTTGTAATAATTGTGTGAATATAGATATTTTTTAATGGAAAAGGGTACTATTGATTTGAAAGTAAGGAGAGGGAACACATAAACAAAGTTGGACAAAATGAAAATGTAACAGATCCTAAATGTTGAATTGTGTTTTAATTGTTATCATGTCTCAAAATATAAATATGGAAAAGCTTTTCCATTATGTCCATATACGATTATTAGTAAATTCAGTTGTTTCATAGCCCAAATAAAATAGGTTATATGTAACATAGAATGTTTCAACAAATATCAGACTGAACATGACTCGACACCACACCCAAAATACATGTGTTCTTTAGCGATTATGCAAATGACATGCTCACCACAACCTGAATGTGAAGGGTTGTCCAGGCTGCTCTCAGGACTTTCCTGTAAGTGGCATCATGTGTCGGGCCCAAGAATGTGGATGGGAGGACAGACTCAAAATGTCCCAGGCCTTAATCAGGGTCCAGTAGCAAAGGTCCTCCCAGCACTTCCAGTATTCGTTCTCCCTACCAGTTTGGACACTTACTGCAGCACTTGCTGATGTCCGTCAAAATGTGGGCATGCACCTCATTGATCAGCTGGGTCCCACCACCCCAATAAACCTGAGGGTCACACTAGAGAACCCTCTGACAAATGAGTTCTAATTCAGCAGCAGTGAATGAAGTAGACCTCTTGTCTTGTCCCTTAGCCATTTTGTAAAGCAAGGTGCAGCAGGATGGTTGAGAATGCTTTTGTGCTGAAAGGATGGCTCAGAATGACTTTCACTTCCAGTATTTAATTTCTTGTTTGTCGCAGAAGGCGGAGTACTTTATCAAGGGTCCAGAGATCTTCACCTGTAAAAGGGGAGGAGATGTAAACATGCAAAATCTCTGCATACAAAATGGAGACACCTGAGCCCCTTAAAATACAGGATCCCACAAGTGGTAACAGAAATTACCTAAGCACGTAATGTATGTGTCAAGAGTAAGGTTTTGAGTATGTATGTATTTTAAAACATGAGTGTACTATGCAAGAGCTTGGTTTTTAAGTGTTGTCAGTGAAAAGAGTTTGCTTGTTATAGTAAATGAAATGGTAATTTATTTTTTATTAGAGCACAGCATGTTAGTTGATGACATTATATTAATGAATCATAGTTGTCTGAGGATGTTATATATATGGATAATGTGATAGTTCACCATGCACCATTGACAAGAAACTGTCCAACCACATAAATGCAGCAACCAAACTAGCAACACAAGAAACAAATTAAATAACTAGTCAATTCTGTGCCATTATTTCCTGACCTCTATTCTTTACCCCACAATGGGTATCTAGAAGTGGGGGTAGAGCAGGGTCAAGATGTATTTGTACATCATATTTCATGGTGATGTTCTGCAATGCACAATAGGCTATAGCAATCTTGTTTTAGTAGTACACTAGCACACCACCCTGTGTTGTCAAGTCATCTGAATCACAACTTAAAGATCCCAAACGTTTGTTCATTAAGGGATGTGGGCTCTGTGAGCCCTATTGTACGTCTGTTGAGGTAGTTTGTTTGGATGTCTGTGGTGTGACAAGAGATGAGGAGAGAAAGCATACCCCACTTCACCTGCAACAGGCACATGACATTTCTTAAAAGGGTGCTTTATTCTACATATAATACATATTGTCTACATACATGCAGTGATTGCCAGGGTATTGTGTGTGGATTGTGTTTTAGTGATTAATGAGAACATTCAGGTTGCTACTACAAGGTGCACTTGTAGCCCTAGTGTGAGATGTTTTTGCTTACCAAACAGCCACATGTCACCAAAAATGTCCAGCAATCGAATTACATAGAAAAGGTGACTGATGGAATTTATAGCTGTGGTGTGTACTTCTAGGAGAGTACAGGTCAGTGAAGAAGCCCTGCAACTGCAGACACTTTGAGGTACTGATAAAGTACCAACAGTGTCTGTTGCAGAAACATTGTGCTGTGTAGTGAGGTGGCTAATGTACCACATGAGTGCAGTCAATGGTACTTACCACATAAGGTAAGTGGCCAACAGCATAAAATTCATTGCCACCCTTTGTCTTCCTACCAGTGACTGGCATGGTGAAAAAATGGTGCACTCTACTGTTAATTCATCTCAGTACCTGATGAAAACATTGAGACTAGCTTGCCTGTGAGATGCCTATGTTGACAGAATTAACCCTCTGGAAAGATCCAGTGGCCATGAGATGGAATGCAGCCAGTATTTTGACATGTGCATGGGAACAGGATATAGGTGAATCAAACTAATACTCGCAGTGTGCAACAATGTCAAGGATCACTTCAGATTAGAAGAGGTATCTGACCGTTACTGCTTTCCTCAACATTTAAAAGATGTGGATCCTTTTTTCTTTCTCTCCTCATCAAATAATTATTCCTCAAAATGAGAGACAATGACAGTGGTCCTATCCCAATGCCTTGCCTACAGTAAATCTCAAATAGAATCCTAAAATTGGGCTGAGGTACTAGGTGATTTGTTTAAGATCTGTTACACAGAAAGTTATTTCCCTACACTGTGGAAGGGCTCATTTCTACATCCAATCTATAAAAAATATCAAAAAAAGGAATCCAGGTAATTACAGATTAATCGCTCTCCTCTATCTTACACAGCCGTACTTCCTAAAGAACTTTCAACTAGGGCAAAAACACAAAACTTAATTCCGTGGTTTCAAACAGCTTTCTCCCCAAACAACTCAACAACAGACAGCATTGTTATATTATCAACACTGACACAGTGGAGTATTAAGTTAAAGAAAAATATTTATGCATACTCTATTGATTTCTGAAAGGCTTTCACTTCAATCAAAAGATCTTTGCTTAATCATTATATATTGATATCTGGATTACCATTAAATCGATGAACAAATCAGCTCACACCAATAAGGTGTTAGTAAGTGAAGGCCTAACACTGTCATGGTAGTCGAGGTGTGCTCACGTTGAGTGCATCTATGGATCAGTGAACCTGGGGGATTCAGTTGATGCACTTAACATGGTCTACTTTTTCTGTTTTCCTCAGCCGCGTCCTGTGAGTCGAATGCCATGTCCACCATAGAAGTTGGAGGCTTTCCTGTTTTGGGTGTCCATGTGTGGTCCAACTAAAGCCATGCTCAGAGGGTTACGCATTGCCTGCTATTGAGATACTTGACTGACTTAAGTGAATACTTACCATGCTATTAGTATACCTGTTTTCTTTTTCTGGATTTTCCTGTCTTGCTGTCAGTCTGCCCTAGAGTTTGGGCAGTGGTTTGGAGTACTCAATTACCTGCTGGTTGCTATCCTCAGAGTGAGCTCTGGAGTAGTTCTTTTCTTAAGGCTCCAACTGAGGTCTTTCAAGACCTGTAACAGAGAAGTAGCAATATTTACCAAAGTGGACCTGCAGCTTCTAGTTGGGAAGATGCATGGATAAGGTTTCTAAGGAAATATACTCAGGATAATGGATGAGTGAATCTTGTTCCGTCATCAAGCACTGAAGTCTCAGAAATCCCTGAAAAGTAAATGGAACAACGATGTTGTATGAGCGGTATTTTCAGGGGGAACAGTTTTGGAGTTGTTCATTAAAGTTCCAGACTTGGTTTTTATCTGGGGGTTCCTGAGGGCATAATGTGTTAATTCCCTGTATATAGCTGTATGGTATTGGTCTCAGCATGTGGTTCCAGGTAAAAGATGGTCTACAAATGAATTACATATTTCTTTGTAGTTTTTCATTCAACATCATTTAGTGAAGATTTTGTTTGTGTGCTTCTGTTTAAAGAAGTTACCACTTGCAAACATTCTTTGCCACTAAATCAATATCATAAAAGTTGGAATGGGGGAAGCCACTCATAAGCATATATTTAGGGAGATAGATGGTTATAATTAGGGGTGGGTGGTGAACTCCATTCCACTGGTGGAGTTCACTGAGTTTTGGCACTCCAAGCGGAGCATTGATTATGGCAAAAAAAACATCCACCACCCAGTGGCGGAGTGGAGTTCACCGAAGCACTGTGGTGTTCGCCCACCCCTGCTATTTCCTGCAATGCACCATACTTGGGAGGACGAGGAAGACCAAATTATTCTCTCTTTCAGTGTTCCCATGCACACCAGGGAGTTCCTGTGCCACTAGAAGTGACTTCAGTAAACAAGTAGCCTCTGGGCTGAGATGGACCAAATTGGGGAGCCAGCTAGGAAACAGGCGAGATGAGATTCAAGGGAGGCAAGGGTAAAACTGGAGAATGTAGGGGTGCAGCCTTCTTTTTAAAATGTGTACAATTGGACCATGCAGGTACCCTTTGCCAGCCAATGCCCCCACTGCTGACTGTTTCAACTTTATTCCTGTCCTGCAGTATGACAGCTATTGGAGGATCCTCAGGTAGTGCATGGGGATTGGGGGGAGAAGGGATTTAGGGTACTCTGACCAGCAAAGTGAGACATGGTTTACAGCAGCCCAGAGAGCATGTCTCTTTGCTGAAAGCGTGTGCTTTGCTGCTACACCAATTAGCAGGTGACACCTTCAGGCCGTAAGCCATTCGTATTTGTAGTCGAAGGGCTGCTAGACATGCTACTTTATCTTCACGCTTTAAACAAGCACTGAAAATGAATGGTCAATGCTTTCAACTTTTGTGCATTGAAAATGATTTATATTTTGCAGCAAAGGAAGGTGCAGTGAGTGTGGTGCATCATACAGTGTAACTGCAGTAGCAACTTTCCCGTTTAGTGTGTGTTGCAGTTTGTATGATAGTGCATAAGTGTGTGTGGAGATTGTATGATGGAACCACACATGCCGGAACAACGCACGCCTTAACAACGCAGTTGGAACCACGACTGCGTCATTTCCACGCATGCCTTTACCACACATGCCTTTATAATGATTTTGATTGTAAAAGCATGCCTAGTAAAGGCATGTGCAGAAACACAGGTGAAATAGCAGGCGTGGTTCTGTCATGTAACCCCACACAATCTCTGAGTCCCAAAACTACCCCCACCCCTAATACCTAATCTATCCTGACCCCCACCTGCCCTGAGCCCTAAACAAATACTATCCTAACCCCCACACCTGCCCCTATAAACTAAAGTGCCCGACCCCACCACCTGCCCTGAACCCTAAAAAAAGGTACCTGACCCCCCACCTCTGCCCCATAAAACTAAACTACCTAACACTCCCCACACACCCTGAGTCCTAAAAAAAATCTAGCCCGACCACCCACCCCTCCCCTAAAAAGTAAACTAATCCGACCTCCCCATGTGCACTGTGCACTAAAAAAATACTACCCCTACCCCCACCCATAAAAACTAAAAAACCCTGACACCCCCACCTGCCATGAGCCCTAAACCCTTTCCCCTAATAAGTAAGCTACCCCGACCCCCCACCCAACCTACGCCCAAAAAATATACCCCGACCCCCTAACCCCTGAAAACTAAAGTACCCCACCACCCCCCACTCACACTAAGCCCTAAATCCAACCCCACTGCTAAAAACTACCAACCAACCCTGCCCCAACCCCACTTACCTTACCGTGTCCTCTCCCGATCCTTCCTCCTCTTCTCTCCACCCTCCTCACGCCCTTCATTAAGCTTTTCTTGGCCCCTTTAGAAATAAACTACCCCACACTAAGCCCTAATTAAATAAAAATAGCTAAGCCCCCCACCCTGCCCCCTCTGAAAAATACCTGACCCCCGTAATCCCTTAAAAACAATACCCAAACCCCCACACATGCCCCTTAAAAAAATGATCGCCTGACCCACCCACCCCAGTATCTTAATAGACCCCCCACCCCGTCCCAGCTGCACTTACCTCACCCGTCCTTCGCATCCTCTCCTGAAGTAGTTCAGCACATGCTTGGTTAAGGCACAATAAAATCTAGGTGCTTTTCAGGCAAGCATGGGTAGGCTTGCGTGGCAAACGTCTGCATCTTTAAGGATATGTTGTTGTGGACGTTTCCCATGTGTGGAGTGTGTTTGAGTGCTGACAGGTCCCTGTGTCCTCCCGTATAAAGTATAGCTGGTTTTGCCCCCACTTAACATGGCAGTGAACAGCTGCTCCCTCACAGTACAGCGAAGCAGAATCATTCTCAGGAACTAAGGCACATATTTATACTTTTTTAGCGCTGCATGTGCATCTTTTTTTATGCAAAAGTGATGCAAACGTGCAAACTACAATTGTATTTTCTAAGTTTGCGCCGTTTTTGCATCAAAAAGCGGCGCAAATGCAGAGCTTAAAAAGTATAAATATGGACCTAAATTCCCATGTAGATGTTCTAGAATGAGAGCATCGTTTAGTAACTGGTTTATGACTTTGGTAAATACATAGTTTGCTCTTTAATTAAAATACATAAAATGACTTCCTGTTATTATGACTGATGGATTGAATGTATGGTACCATGTGCTTTAAATTAAAATGCTAGATACGGTTAATGCAGCAACACTAGAGGAACAACAGAGCTAGCAATGAAGAGACAGGCCCAAGCGGTGGGGTAACTGGTTGGCCCTGGACTGGGAGGTATTCTGCAGCATGTGGAACTCAGCGGAATTTCAGAGTTTTTAGATAACTCCACGGAATTCCGCAGAGTTGAACTCAGTGAGCTCCGCCCAGGCCTATTTATAATTATACCACATATCATAACACCCTTATTCACCAATTTCTTTTGTATTCATTAGGAATACATGAACACATGCTGTAGTGATCAGAGGAGAGACCAGGGAAAAGTGTCAGCAAAAAGAAGGATCCGATTAGTGAAGAATATTGTTCTTCTTTCTCTTTTTCCATCAAATTCCCCTTTTCTCTGAGTACTGGCACTGTGAGGATTTTTGTTCCGGACTCTGGTCAAGTCAGTGGTTAGGTTGTGTAGGGATTCAACTTCTGGAACCACATCTCGCTCCCACAGGGTTACACCACCTGTAGAGGAAACTGGAGAACAAGTTAGTTCCAAACATTGCAAAAACAAGAATATGTACTGGCACCTCTGCTCTTTAACTTGTTTCTGGCCAATATGGGAACAGACTTTAAGACAACTTGAGCATGTTCATCTGAACTTGCCTAAACTGAACAACAAACTCTTATAGGTCATGCAGTATGCTGACAACACTGTGCTCCTTGACCAAGCACAGGCCTTCAATACACTACAAATTGACTCTAGACTTATTGCATGGATAACAGGCTGATGTAAATACCACTGATAACACTGAGAGTAAGATGATCTTGCTTGTCACCTCATCTAAGCAGACATTTATGAGGAGACTAAACAGAGAAAAACTTGAAGAGGTAAATACTTACTTATATCTAGGAGCCAACATTCAAAGAAGAGCCTTCTTAGCAGCAGACTGACTGACAAAACATGGCCTAAAAACATCACCCAATGTATGCTGTAAAATAAATAGCTGGAAATATCTCTGGTCCATCACTACTACCTCTTTCAAAGATGATAAGAGCAACATTTCTACTAGCTCTTTCATATATAACTGAAGCTTTTCTCTTGAATTTAGGCATCTTGTGAAAATATAGCACAGTGTAATCTATACGAAAAACCATTATGCCTTTTCATGCCAGCCAACCAGCATCAAGTAGATCTGGAGTTTAACCTTCAGAATCAAAGGCTTCCTTTCTATGTTACTGCCTTGAATTAGGTGCAACTGAGCTGAACTTAGAATTCCTTCTTTAAAAAACTGAATTCATGAAACCCACCATTGCATGGGATACAGCAACAGCGTTGTCATCTCAAGATGTAAATACATGGAATAACGGGAACATCGTCTGACATGCACAAGTTTCAAAAAATCATATCAAAAACCTAAACTGTAGGATTCTATCAATCTGGAAAGATGCTGCACTCCTCAGTACAAAAACGATTGGCTCCATTGCTGCTCCTATTCTTGTCAGCAACCAAGTGGTGCCATGCCTAAAATTCTCTATTCCCTGGGATCCAACATCAAATAATTAAGACTACAGTTTTGACCTCTGGACAGTGGTGAAATATGTCAAACATTGAAACATAAAAGGGGGGATATTATGTGTAGCTTTTGTAATTTCAAATGAAAATCATTGGCACATGTTTATGCCGCTTCCTTGCTTTTCTATAATGAACACACAATCTATTACTTTCGCTTTGAGAAGGATTCAGACTCACCCTTGCCAAACACGCAATATTAAAATGTTATGTTTTACTTACGTTGAAGGTCAACTGTTGCCAGGTTTTCTCAGAATTATGTTGTTGAATAAAGGCAAACTTGATAATCTAAAATATAACTGTCTTTTAAATGATTTTGGGGGTCATTCTGAGCTTGGCGGGCGGCGGGAGCCACCCGCCAAGCGGGAACCGCCAGAATACCGCTGCGCGGTCAAAAGACCGCCGCGGGTATCCTGAGTTTCCGGCTGGGGTGGCGGGCGACAGCCAGAAGGCCGCCCGCCAGCCCAGCGGGAAACCCCCTTCCATGAGGATGCCGGCTCCGAATGGAGCCGGCGGAGTGGAAGGGGTGCGACGGGTGCAGTTGCACCTGTCGCGATTTTCAGTGTCTGCTTGGCAGACACTGAAAATCTTGGTAGGGCCCTGCTAGGGGGCCCCTGCAGTGCCCATGCCAGTGGCATGGGCACTGCAGGGGCCCCCAGGGGCCCCGCGACACCCGTTACCGCCAGCCAGGTTCTGGCGGTCAAAACCGCCAGAGCCAGGCTGGCGGTAAGGGGGTCGGAATCCCCATGGCGGCGCTGCCTGCAGCGCCGCCATGGAGGATTCCCAAGGGCAGCGGGAAACCGGCGGGACACTGCCGGTTTCCCGTTTCTGACCGCGGCTGTACCGCTGCGGTCAGAATGCCCATGGATGCACCGCCAGCCTGTCGGCGGTGCATCCGCGGTCCCCGGCCCTGGCGGTAGTCTACCGCCAGGGTCGGAATGACCCCCTTTATGTCTGTTTCTGATAATTATCTAAATTATTTTATGTTATGATGATTGCTTCTTAACTGCATAGTATATATTTTCACTGTGCAACCTGATAAAATAATTAACTTTGGTACCCTTCTCAAAATTTTACAGAATTTGTATGAACCAGATTTGGTGTATTTCATTGTTTTTCTATCTCATAGACGTGGATGTTATTGAATGGTTTTACTTGAACATCAATAAAAGTTTTGAGTGAGTACTAACACATAGATGTGCGACGATGTCCACATAAGTTTCAAGCTCACATAGAAAAGATAGGAGTGGTAGGGACAGAAACCCGTGCACATAGATTACTGAATAGTATTTTGCACTACTTAAGTGTTACTGCTGTACTGTCAAAGTACTACTAACCGTACAACAAAAAGCATTTTGTGATTACTGCCCTAAATGCCATCCTTAGCAATGCTTCACACTGAAAGCACCCAATGGCTGCCTTATGGGCTGAAGCAAATGTGAGTAACAGGCAGAGCCTAAAGGGGTTAGCCCATTTCTCCATTGAACATACACTGTTCTGTGGGTTGACAAAAATTGTGAATGACATTTCAACAAATAAATGAAAACAAATGGCAGAGGAAGGCTGTCCCAAAACCCGTCTGTATATAATGTACATATTATATAACAAGGATGACAACATGTTTGCAATGAATCGGACAAGTGCCATTACTTCTCATTCCTAAAAATATGTTGTCCAGTAGAGTAAAAGTGGACATTTCCCTTTTCCATTCGCCTGATAAAGGAATGTGTTCTACATTCTTTTGATAAATATTTTCCACCTATACAGTACCCTTTTCGTAAGTCAAGGTTTGTCAAAAGTGAAAATGTGTACACCTCATAAAATTAATTTAGATCTTTTTTATTATTAATGATTTGGTAACGATGACATTGATTTTCATAAATACATCTGATCACCCAGATGAAAACGTAGGACAGATGAAGAATAAATGGCTATTGCCTGCTACTGCTGAGTTATTTTGCTAGTAATAGTTAATGTGTGTAAATTGATGTTTGGTCATTTTATTTAAAGACAATATTTGCAAGTAGATTTATTTCTTTTAGAATGAATTGTAGTTCGGGTTGACCAATGTCTGGGGATTTATATCACTGTTCATGTCATTCTTTTAGTCACGTCCATTGTATTCATCCACTGGGTCATGAGTTGAGTCAAACAGTTAAGAGACAATCGAATGTTTGTTATTCGCGTTCAAGAAAAAAAATATGAATGTATTCTGGCAAGATGAGAGTTTTCATCTATGTCATCGATGAACAGACTGACCAAAATGTTCCACAAATGCATGAGTAGCTCTGAGGGAAAGATTTTCTAAACAATGCAACTAAAAGAAATTAAGAAAGCATTAGAACATTGCGTTGGTCTGTTAATCTATACTTCCAATTTTAATGGATTATGTAACTCTCGGAGTAGAGGATGAAACCAGATAAAAGCAGAACCCAATTTTTTTTTTTTTTTATTGAACTACATTCTTAGTAACCAGTTAACTCACCAGAGTTATTTTCAGTCAACAGAAGCAAACCCATATGATCTCACTAAAGCAATTCGAATCAATCAGCAAAAAAATGTTTTATCCAAGCAAAATGCCCGCATAGATAAAACAATAAATAGAGTACATTATTAAAGGAAAAGTCCAGAAAAGCACAAAACCTCACGAGAAACAGAAGAAAAAGATAACAATAAACAGAAATTTGAAAAATACATTTAATCAGATAAAATAGAGCTATGAGAAAAATGAACTATAAAATAACCAGAGTATTTCCAGATTTTAAAGTATTTTTACGAAAACTGACCAAAACAATGTAAGATAGATAATCTGTAAGGATTGTAAAAACAAGTGGAGTTGAAGTTTCTCATTAAAATTCAGTTATTTTAGAAATTTAGGAAAAGATAACAAATCGCATAATTAAGGCCAATAATAAAAGAACAAAACAATGTAGAGGTCAAAGTGCATTGTTTGGGGGCATGGTCACAAGGACAAGGCATTGAGCAGTCACGATAAAAAACAACCCCTTGGAAACTTGGGGGAAAAATGAACCAACCCTAGTCTAAACTGTACCTAAAGATATCTGTGATGGCCATTGTGAATTCAATTGCCACAGGGTTCAACATAAGGCACAATTTTCATAATAATGTATGATTTTGTTTAGCCAATTCATTGATTTCTTTGTAGGATGAGAGACATGAGTGGGTGAGAAATAGTTTTGATCCAGCAAGGTTCATATTTGCTGATGCAAGTACAATTAGAAAATGGTTCTGGGTAACCAAGTTCATGGCACATAGATTTAATATATGACAACCATGGAAATGTAAGACCACTATCTTGGACCAAACAGTATTTGATTATATCTTTGTTAAAAGCTGTTTCCTTTTTTATACTGGGTGTGGAGTTTAATCAAATCCTCAAGAAACATTTGTACAAGTTCTTCAGGGCACATTAAGGCTGGAGTAGCGTAAGCACACGCCTGCAAAATCTATTGTCCTCAGTTTTCTGATTAGGGGTTTGATTATATCCTCAAATACCAGCCCAAACACATGTAGTAGATACACATTTTAAATTGTAAATGCTCAGCTTAGGGGTGATAGGTTTAGAGCCTAGTTGAGATGCAAATTCAAAACAGCACCAAGAAATTTCACTAATTGTAACCTCCTACATGACACAAGGTTATATTGTTTAAGTGAACAGTGGAAGAAAATACTAAGAATGCAGAGGCAAACCCCCTGATAGATATGTTGTTAGAAACAGGGTCTCTGATTGGCAGTATCTGGGCTATCAGGGCTATCTGGTCACAAGATCTGGTCACACTAGCTACTTATGCATTTGTGGAACATTTTTGTCAGTCTGTTTACTTATGATAGGAATAAAAACTCTCACCTTGCCCAGAGCAAAGCCAAGAGTTCAGGCTGACTGTGATAAAGTGTGGGCTGGCTACAGGAACCATGCAAGGCCCGCTGAACAAAAGTGCCTTGATCCTGGTCTCAGTGGTACACCTGAGCAATGCGTCTGAGTCGATCCCACACTCGATGCACCAAGTTTCTCCACACAACAATGGTGATACGTGAGTTCCGAAGATGAAGTTCTGGTTCTGAGATGCGCCAGTTACAAGGCTGACGTGTAGGGTTTCTCCATGCAGTTGAAAGGATGCATTGATCGTTTCCCTGCACTGGTTCCGATGTAGCAGTTCCAATGCTGATGCACCAGTTCCGAGTGCAATGCTCCAGGTCTGATCCCCGCAACGAAAAGGATGCACTAGTTCTGACCCACTCAAAGGTGACTGTGCACCGGTTCCAATGAAACTGTGTGGGCTCTGGCAGTTGCAGTACTTTAAACATCTGTTATTCAGCGCCAAGATGCCTGCGGGTGAACGTGCGCTTTACAAATACACATGTTATGTTATGTTATGTCCACCTCTAATGGCCCAGGACTGGTTTTGCACTACTTGGAAGGGCAAGACTTGTAGAAAGAAATGTCCAGGTGCTGGAGGTGATGATGAGTCGAAGTCTTTGGTGTCCCTGTGACTTCAGGAGAACAAGAGGCAAGCCAGCACGGCTTTGAAGTCTCTCTTGGTTCAAGTGAGATGCTCCCAGTCCTTCTTCAGCAGGGCGAGGGGGTGGGGGCAGCAGGCCAACTCAGAAGAAAAGCAGTTCTTCTAGAGCAGCTGTCCAGAGTGGCAGTACCTGTAACAGAACAGCAGCCCTTCCTGGCAGAGTTCTTCACAGGTCCAACAGTGTACTGAGTTGGTGGTGTCCAATGTCCGGTACTTATACCCAGTTGTGCCTTTGAAGTGGTGGTGACTTCAAAGAGAGGCCTTTGACGTGCACACAGCCCCTGCCCTTCCTAGTCTTTCCCCAGACTCACTACGGGGGGGTTGTATGCAGCACTTTGTGTGGGGAACGAACACTACCTATCCAGGTATAAGTGACAGCTCCTCCCTCCCATCCTGCTCAGGATGGCCCATCAGGATGTTAATGGACCATTAGTCACACCTAAGCTCCCTTTGTGTGTGGATTTCTAGATGGAATGCACAAGCTCAGTTGTCACCCCACCCCAGGCATGTATTGCAAACAGATAGTATGCACCAATTGGCTAAAATAAAACAATTCCAAGTTTCTAAATGTGGCATTTTCAGAATTACAATTTAAAATCCGACTTCACCATAAGTTGTGATTTTAAATTGTGATTCCAGAGACACCCAACTTGGGGGTCCCATCTGTTTTCATTTGGACATTACACTTATAGAATGTCAAAAGGCAATCCCTATGAGGGATAGGCCTTGCAGTAGTGAACAAGGAATTTAGGAGTTTTTCAATACTAGGACATGAAAGACTTAAAAGTCCATGTCCTACTTTTTAAATACACTCCACCCTGAATGTGGGATGGCATTGGCCTACCCCAGGGGTTATCATATGTATTAAAAAGGAAGGTTTGTGCCTGGCAAGAGGGTTAACTTGCCAGGTCAACATGGGTGTTTAAAACTGCATGCACAGGCTCTGCAGTGGCAGGCCTGAGACATGGTTAAGGGTCTACTAAAGTGGGTGACACAACCAGTGCTGCAGACATAGTAGTAGCATTTAATTTACAGGCTCTGGACACATGTAGTTCACTTTACTAGATACCTATAACATATTAGCTATTCCTATTGGGTATGAGCCAATGTTACCAGGTTTTAAGCAGAGATCACGTGCATTTTAGCACCGGTTAGCAGTGGTAAAGTGCCCAGAGTTCTAAGGCAAGAAAAACGAATTCAGCAAAAAGGGAAAAGGGAAGGGAAAAGTTTAATGATGGACCTGCAGAAGGGTCAGGTCCAACGCCTGCCCTTCACATTTGTACACCCCAATCTGGTAACTTTAGGACCAACAGCCATTACAAACGATATTGGCAAAATTGCTGCTTACATCTATTTCAAATATAAATTGAACTAATAAATCAACCACAGGTTTTAACCCACTTGCAAGGCATCAATATGGCATTGTCCACATACAGAAAGACAGGAATCAGATGGGACCTCATTTTAAACATGTCCTGACCATTTTGCACTAAAATGTTACCAAATTATTGTTACATATATATATGCTCAAAAGAAAGGGTGTAATAATGCAAACTCTTGAAGTTAAACAGTTAAAGTTAAATTATTCTGTGCAGTCACCATAACACTCAAATCTAACTGGCTGAGACATTTGAGTGCAATTGGTGCTTATAATTAACAATGCCTGGATGTGCACCAACGTTGAGCATTATGGACCAAAGCTTAGCCTTATTTGCACATTCAAACACACAGCTAAGGTCCATAAATGTTAACCGAACAACACCCTATTAAACTACCTTGCATTTGTTCAGCAAAAGCTCTATGTTAAGGTATTGCTCTGTAGTTCACCATACCACCCTGAAGCCATGTTGAATACCCAAAAGGATGTTATTTGCCAAGATCTCTTCACTTTGTTCTTTTCTGAGACAAATTGTTGCCTTTGACCTGTGCCCACATGTTGACGGGGCAGTGAGTTAGCAGAGAAGATACATGTCTGGAGATTAGAGTTTGTTACATTTTACCACTTCCATGCATTACAGCATTGGTGGAAATTACTATGGCACCTCAAAATATTACCAGCCATGACAAGGATTCATACTCACTGGTGGTCACTTCATTGGCATTGGTCTCTTCCCATCTTAACTGCAAAACGTCTAACTACTGCTGTATTCTCTCATGGTAGTGGCATTGCGGATAATGGTAAAAACACAGGATTTTCCACAAACACCTAGCTGAGAACGTGAGTCCATACAGTGGAGGCCTCTGCAAATCTCAAGGGGGAGTTTAGGGAAATATTATTTTTTAAACTACCTCTCCTGCTGCTGATGATGCTGGACGCCTCGCTCCTCTTCTCTCCTGCTCCTGATGGTGTCCCATCAGTCCCTTGAACACCAGCACAGACTTCCCACGCACTCCTGGCACTACTTTCATGCTATATCTAGCATGAGATCAGCGCCAAGATTGGTCTGAGCAGCTTGGTCTGAGCAGCTTGGTCTGCCGCTCAGACAGTGCATGGGAGTCTGTGCTGTTTCTCCAACCCGGCTGTGCAGCACAGCTGGGTTAGAGAAATCTAGGTGCGCATGTTTGTTTGGCTGGTCTCAGATGGCCAGCCAAACTGACATGCACTCTTTTAAGTGCACTCCAATGACTCAACTCCATTCCTCCTCCCCCCTCCCATGGGCTGGCCCTGCCCCTCCCTGCATACACTGGCTCAGCCAGCTGCTGAAAAATAAAATGTTATATTGTTTTATTTTTCAGCTGCTGGATCTGGGCCAGTGGGGCGATGCTCCTCCGCAATGTGGGCCCATGTCATGAATAGGTGTGTCTAAGCCTAATGCCTTTTTTGCATTTAGAGTGCATACAACTTTTACAGATAACTCAGAAAAACACGTTTCAGAGCTGTGTTGTCAACAGCCCATGCACTAACTTGGACAAATTCCGAGTTATGTGTATGAGCCTTGGTAGTGCAAATACATTAAAAGAGACGCTTTGATCTGCATTGAACCAGCGAATTGTTCATGATACCGCCCTTGATGTGCTTTTGGATTATTCATTTTGGCAGTATTTACAATTTAAGATGTTTGGTAATCTGACCAAATTTCGCCTGTGTTCACTCTGTTGCCATGTCCCCGACACCTGATTCAGGCAGGTAGACTTGCGCTCTAATGACACATACATTGTCAGTAAACATAAAAGCATTCCTGCCCATCTCTTCAAACATTGCACTTTTTACTTCTGCTTCCTCCTCTCTCACTATAGCAGATAAGGTCCCTCCACGCAGACTATCTAGCTACAAATTTGATGAGGGCTTCTCCCGTTCACACGACCCTACATCTCACTCAGTGTATTTTCCAGTTAGAGGACTGCAGAGTTCAGAATGTATGGCTTTTATTTCAGAACACGTTTTGGAATACACCATTTAATTGCACAAAATCGGACGTCTTCAGTTCAGGGGAGGTTTTGACAACGTTTAAGTATCTTTTCTACAATGGATTTTAGAAATACAGAATAAAAAAAAGACAGGTCACTTTTATGTTTACTGACAATCTGAGCAAGAGCCATTTCCAGGCATCTTGTGTCTAGACAAATACATATTCTTTCCATTTGAATAAATCGCCTGTTTTCCTAACAGGAGCCATATATACGGTGAATTCATTACTGCTCATTTGCAGCGTGTATGCTTTAGTCTTGGCGTGTGATGCTGACACAATGAACATAATTTAAGACTCAACGATATTTTTTTATCTGAGACAACAATTGTGAATGTCCTGTTTTCAGCAGAGCAGAAGGCTGGGAAGTGCATTAGACTTGTACTCCTGGGAACAGTGGCAGACGGATTAAAAGGGACATTCAAACTTCAGCATCTCAATTTGAAATTGACGTAGGTAAAAATAGGGCCAGATTGAGAATAAAAAAATAGCCCTAGAGAATTTTGTCATGGCAGCCACCATGTTGATCGTAGCAACCAAATAAGGCGAGCAACTGCGACCATTTTAAGGAGGATTTTGAGAAAGAGAAGGTCTCCCTCCAAACGAGTTACTTTGCTTGGTGGGGGATACCTTGGTAAAATTATGCATTTTCCAACACTTTTTCATCATGCACTGCCTTTTAACCCTTAAGTTTTCCTCACTCCTCCATTCTTTTGCTCTGTTTTTCTTAACCCCTTCGCTGCCAGGCCTTTTCTCCTCAGGTTACAGGCCTTTTTTTGGCTCTTTGGGGCACTTCGTGCGTAGGCCCCCATAACACTTTGTCCACATAAGCTACCCACGCCAAATTTGCGTCCTTTTTTTCCCAACATCTTAGGGATTCTAGAGGTAACCAGAGTTTGTGGGTTTCCCTGAAGGAGACCAAGAAATTTGCCAAAATACTGCGAAAATATTGTTTTGTTAAAAACAAATGGGAAAAAAGGGCTGCAGAAGAAGGCTTGTGTTCTTTTCCCTGAAAGTGGCATCAACAAAGGATGTGCGGAACTAAGATCACCATCTTCCCAACTTTCAGGAACAGGCAGACTTAAAACAGAAAACCACATTTTTCAACACAATTTTGGCATTTTACTGGGACATACCCCATTTTTAAAAAATGTTGTGTTTTCAGCCTCCTTCCAGTTAGTGACAGAAATGGCTGTGAAACCAATGCTGGATCCCAGAAAACTTAACATTTCTGACAAGTAGACAAAATTCTGAATTCAGCAAGGGGTAATTTGTGTAGATCCTACAAGGTTTTCCTATAGAAAATAACAGCTGAAATAAATAAATATTTAAATTGAGGTGAAAAAACAGCCATTTCTCTACACATTTTACTCTGTAACTTTTTCCTGCGATGTCAGATTTTTGAAGGTAATATACCGTTACGTCTGCTGGACTCTTCTGGTTGCAGGGATATATAGGGCTTGTAGGTTCATCAAGAACCCTAGGCACCCAGAGTCAAAGAATAAGCTGCATCTTGCAATGGGTTTTCATTCTATACCGGGTATAGAGCAATTCATTTGGTGAAATATAAAGAGTGAAAAATAGGTATCAAGAAAACCTTTGTATTACAAAAATAGACACAAGATAAGGTGTTGAGAAGCAGAGGTTATTTGCACATCTCTGAATTCTGGGGTCCCCATACGAGCATGTGAATTACAGGGCATTTCTCAAATAGACATCTTTTTTATACACTGTCTTCCATTTGGAATGAAAAAAAATGTAGAGAAACACAAGGGGCCAAAACACTTGTTTTGGTATTCCATATTCCCCAAAGTCTCTCGATAAAAATGGTACATCACTTGGGTGGGTAGGCCTAGCGCCCGTGACAGGAAATGCCCCAAAACACAACATGGACTCATCACATTTTCCCAAAGAAAACAGACCTGTTTTTTGCAAAGTGCCTAGCTGTGGATTTTGACCCCTACCTCAGCCAACACTTAGGGAAACCTACCAAACCTGCACATTTTTGAAAACTAGACACCTAGGGGAATCCAAGATGGGGTGACTTGTGGGGCTCTCCCAGGTTCTGTTACCCAGAATCCTTTGCAAACCTCAAAAGTTCGCCAAAAAACACCTTTTTCCTCACATTTCGGTGACAGAGAGTTCTGGAATCTGAGAGGAACCACAAATGTCCTTCCACCCACGTTCCCCTAAGTTTCCCGATAAAAATGGTACCTCACTTGTGTGGGTAGGCCTAGTGCCCGTGAAAGGAAATGCCCCTAAACATATTAATTATCAAATACTAAACTACCTGTTTTTGCAAATGGGGACCTGCGTTTTTGGTCCTGGGCTCAGCAGCCATATAGGGAAATCTACCAAACCCAAACATTTCTGAAAACTAGACACCTGAGGAAATCCAGGGAGGTGTGACTTGTGTGGATCCCCCAATATTTTCTAACACAGAATCCTCAGCAAACATCAAATTAATCATAAAAATCAAATTTTTCCCACATATCTCGGGGGGAACACCTCACCAGGACAAATTTCCTACCACCCAATGTTCACCTCAGTCTCCTGGTAAAAATGATACCTCACTTGTGTAGGTATGCCAAATGCCTGTGACAGGGAAGAGCCAAAAACATGTTGAAATTGAGGGGGAACCAAAGCGGGTCCAAAAGGGCAGTTTGAAAAAAAAAAATTTAGGCTGACAAGTGGGGCCAAATATTTATCGGTATAGATGAGACAATGCTGGGTGGTGGGAAATTTGTGGATTCCTGCAGATTCCGGAAGTTTCACCACAGAAATGTGGAAAAAATGTGTGATTTCCAGCAAAGTTGGAGGTTTGCAGGTCATTGTGGGTAAAAAAATGATGCAGGGTGCATGTGAAGCACACCACCCTGGACTCACCCAGATGTTTAGTTTTCAGATGTGTCTAGGTCTTGTGGATTTTTGTACATGGCAGCATCCCAAAGTCCAAAAAGTACAACCCTCACCATTCCAAGTGGGACGATTTTGAGAGTTAGCCAAGCTCTCATGGCCCACATATAAAACCAAAACTCAAAATAATCAAATGTCCTCTTGCTTGCCGTGGGATGAAATGTTTTAGTGTGCGGGGGAGAGCTGAAAGACTGTTACCCCCTTCAGTTGGGGTGGGGGCATAACCATGCCTATACTGGTAGGTGGCCACCACCACACTATTTTTTGTCTTTTTTTAATTCCCTGGCATCTAGTAGACTTTCTGCCCCTCAGGGTGTGGACCGGGGGTTATTGCCACATCTGCTCACTGGTGGGCAGAACAACTTTGGCCCCATTTATTTCCCTGGTCTCTGGTGGACTTCCTGTCCCCCTTGGGGGCAGACGGACCTCCCAAAAATAGGTCGATCAACAGTAATGTGCCCCCATGGAGAGCGACCATTGCCCAAGGGGCTCCCCCATAAACACACACACCAATCCCTGGTTCCTAAGTGGTTTCTGCCTCCCGGGGACAGATCAGCCTCATAGAAATAGGCCTATCTATCCCCAGGGGGAGCAGAAATGGCCTAAAATAAATTTGTCCCCCCCAGGGGAGCAATCCTTGCCTAAGGGGTCGCTCCCCTTACGTGAAATTGGTTAAAAAAAATAATCTCTGGTTCTTAGTGGTTTCTTCCCCCCTTGAGGGCAGATCGGCCTGAAAAAAAAAAGGCTGATCTGCCCCAAGGGGGGCAGAAATGGCCTAAATCCAATTTGCCCCCCAGGGGAGCGACCCTTGCCTAAGGGGTCGCTACCCACATATAACAAAATAAAGTAAACAAAAAATATATATCCCTGGTGTCTAATTATAGTAGGCCGATCTGCCCCCGGGGGGGGCAGAAAGGGCCTAAAAATATTTTGCCCTCCTGGGGAGCAGCCCTTGCCCAAGGGGCAGCTCCCCTCATTCAATAATATAAAAAAAAAATCCCTGGTGTCTTGTCGGCATTTCTGCTGCCCGATCACATAGCGATCGGGAAGCAGAAATGCTAAGAAAGACACCAAAGGAAAGGAAAGGCCTTTTCTTTCCTTTGATGCCTTTCTCAGCCCCTTCATGTGGGGGCAGAGAAAGGAGCATTTCTCTTCCGATCAGTGCTGGAAGCTGAGCTTCCAGAGCAGAGGGGCAGGCCTCTGATGAGGTCAGTGCGCAATCTCGCACTGACGTCATCAGACACCACGGGGGCCAGGGGGGTGAGGGGGCAGAAGGGTAAGCGATTCCCCTTCCATCCCTGCCCAGGGGAGGTGGGTGCGAGACCCCCGGGGAGAGCTCTAGTGCTTCCCCCGAGGTCCCCTACTTGGATGTAACGGTTACGTCCTGGGCACCCGAGCGGTGCTGACCAGGACATAACCGTTGCGTCCAAGGCACCCAACAGGTTAATATCACCCTCTTCTTCTCATCCCTCGGTTTTACTGGTTCCTTCTTTATCTTTCACCCCATCTCCTTTTGCTTGCCACACTCACATTGGACTCTCATTTCCTACCCTAAATATTCTTCTCTTGGCTTTCTTCCCTGTTTTTCCTCCTTCTTTCTTTCTCCAGCTCGTTTCTCGCTACCATCTTGTTGGAAATGGCCCTTTCTGCAGGGTTATCCCCAAACGTTTTACCTTTCACCTTCTATTTTTCTGACCCTCTTTTTGTTGGCTTTAGGACTCTGGGCCCTTTGCCACTGCTAATCAGATCACTCACCTTCAGTATATGATGCAATATCTAAATTGCATAAAATTGCTGCAGAAATTCACACCGAGACTGGTACTTGGGCTTTTTCTGGATGGTTTTGGCCTCTTGTTTCCGCCTGGGGCTGGAAACTACTGACTATCCTGTGTGTAATGATTGCAATATTTTTCACATGCTGTATCTATATTCAGTGTGGTCCAATGTTCTGCTCCATGTGTTTTACTGCTTGTATGCCTACCAAAAGAGATATTACAGAAATGAAAGCACAACACATGTTAGATAAGGAAATAGCTGAAATGATGAGCATAAATGTACAAGATGAATATTTAGATTATCCCAGAAAGACGAATGTCTTCAGCTAATGCTGAAAGGGTCGTCTGTTGTAATTTAGTAGCGATTAGATTAAGCATTAGCAGAAGACATCTTGTATTTAGCAACTATTGTGAACATTTTGTGGAATCCCTTTTGTATTCATGGCAGCCATTATCTCTGCCACATGCTGCCATGTGCTCGCCATGTGCTCTGTCCTACCTTCCTGTTAACTATTCTTGAAAATCTGTCTAGTGACAAGTTATATTTAGCATCTCCCACTTTCGCACATGCCCAGTAAGATCTGCAGCTGTTAGTAATTAGTAACAGATAGTAATGTGTCAACTAGTCCTTGAAAACTGTTAGCCCCTCCTACCTGTTGAATGTGTATTTCCATATGACCTTATATGTATACATGTCTTGCTTCTATAATTGTACCACCTTCTTTTTAGCCCATGCGTGGGTATTAAAGGACCATGTTCTCTTAGTTCAGTGTGCTACTTCAAACATTACAGAAGGGTGCTGTTTGAACTGTAGTACCACTTCATGAGGTTTAATAAACTTTGTCTTTTATTTCGGTTTCTGTGCCAACTTCTTCCTATATGGTCTGAGGACTTTGTGCAGAGAAGGGCGAACCCCTTGCACTAGTAGGCCTTGCTGAGGCTTACTTCGACACACCGACCATACCTAACTGATCCTCTTTTTGACCAACAACCCATCAACAGCCAAGTGAAATTGACATGACGGAAGGAGAGCAGTCACTGCCGGTATGGAAACCAGCTGCCTCAAAATCAACTCCTCATAATCGGCTCCATCCCTTCTGCCTGAGACTACTCCTGGTGGCCAGCCACCCTAGGAAATGCCCCCACAACCCACGTACCACGCACGCAGCCTGGGCATTGTCCTGGACTCCATGTTTTCCACGACCTGACAGATCAACGCTGTCTCATTGTCTTGCTTCCACACCCTGAGCCTAATTCAGAAGATTTTCGAGTGGATCCCCACCAAGACAAGAAGGATGGTCATCATGTGCCTGCTAGCAGCAAACTAGATTCATCCTGGACATCCCCGCCACAGCCACATCGCCTCCTACCTCAGAGACCTACACTGGCTCCCTGTCGACAAACGCATCACCTACAAGCTACTGACACACACCTAAAAGGCACTACACAGCATTAGACCGGCCTACCTCAATCACTGCCTGACTCTCTACACCACACCAAGCAGCTCTGATCCTCCCAACTTGCCCTCACTGCCATCCCCAGAATCAGGAAGAGCACAGCTGTCAGCAGATCCTTCTCTGATCTCGCAGCCAAGACATGGAACATGCTCCCACTCAAACTCAGAGAGGCCACCTCAGTGAAGCAGTTCAGAAGGATCTCAAGATCTCAAGACCTGGCTTTTTGAGTGAGCAGCACACCTGCAACAGCACCTTGAGACTCCATGGGTGATAAGTCGCACTTCACAAGCGTTTGTTTGATTGATATACTGACAGCTCCACTTTGTGCATACTCTCCAGACAGTCATCCATCAGGGAGGGTTGGGTGTGAATGACTGCATTTGCATTCATCTATGTACTGATGGTCTTCCTGTGCTGGGAGAGAGGGAGGTGGGGCACACTTTACACTTGAATGAGCTGTGTCCTGCCCTCACACAAAGGAAGTGTTTGCCACTTGAGGAACAAGCAGCGGTTCACGCTGCAACAGAAATAACAGAGAAAGGACATCATCCACTTTTGGCCCGGGTTGCTGCAGTGACAGCTAGTCCCTCGCCAGGGTTGCAGGCTAGGAGTTGCAGCACTGATGAAAAAAGAACCTGAGGATACCAGGCTGGAACAGCGCAACTACTTCCACTACTTCCACCCTCCTCGGGGTTCACTGATTTCTCCCTGCTTCTATGGCAGCCTAGGGGGTTGTAATACAATGCGGCACCTGAACGCAACACAAGCTGTTTTGAGTCTGCTTTGCAGATGATGCAGCTGCCTGCAGAGCCGCCTCCGCCCACCCTGAGACTGGGAGCAAAGCCGACGCCTAATCACTGGAGGTATTGTTTCCAACACAGGCGGGCCCTAACCTGGGAGCACCTTGCCCATCCTGTGGTTGGTAACCATAGTACCTTGGAGCCTTTATGGTCACCGCCATGCACCAAGGGATCCCTTTTCTTTTTGTGGCACAACTGCAGAGCTTGCAATCAGCACATCATGGCTCCCCTGTCCTACCTGGAGCCTAACGTCACTGTAACCCTGCTTGTAGGAGCACTGACACACTCGGACCTATGTTGCTGGTATGTGTGTGTCTCCCAGCTTGTGGGGGGGGGGGCAGTGCCTACAAAAGATGTATGAGATGCTGGTAATTTAGGGGAAGCCAGGCATATTCTCTAAATAATTTATGTCATCACAGTACTAACACTCATGTAAGGGTGCATACTTCTATGACAATTTCATTTTCTGTGCCCCACATGGGACCTAGTTTTACCATATAACTTATAATAATGAGAGTGCAAGTGGGCTGCACTGTAGGCTATTTCAGGAATATTTTATGACCTATGCCTTTATGGTGATATCTGGGGTTCGTTATTCTTCATTATTCAGATTAATGTGATGATTCATGTGTTCTCTGTACAAACTACTGCATTCCATGTCATGAACATTCATTAACGTTAGGAGGTATGCCTATTTGGATCCTCACATTATTGGAACACAGAGTTTTGTTACAGTAAGTGCAGTTTTTTCACGGTATTCATGATATATGTAATTTTGGTCTATAATATACCTTACAATATAGAATGATATTTTTATATTTCCTGTGTGGAGTCTCATTTGTGGTGTACCTCATGTGTCACTGGTTTGAGTAGTTGCACAAAAGCTTTACACATTGCCTCTGGGGATAAGCCTGACTGCTCTGTGCCAAGCTACCAGGGGGTGACCACAGGTCATCTTTGATGTGTAACCTTCTTGCCTTGACTGGAGAGGTGGGTTTAGGTGCATACACTATGTTAGAAATGGGGTCTTTGGTTGGCAGTCAGGTTACCGCCGTCCAATCATGGACCCTCACTCTAGTCAGGGTAAGTCACACACAATCCAAATTATCCTGTGCCCACCCCCAGGTAGCTTGGCACTGAGCAGTCAGGCTTAACTTAGAAGGCAATGTGTAAAGCATTTGTGCAATAAATCATGCAATAACACAGTAGAACATCACAAAAATACACCACACAGGGTTTAAAAAATATATATAATTTGTATCTGGATGAATGCATGTCAAAACGATTAAGATGCATTAAGTATATGTTGAGATATCACTGAAAAAATCATATAAAGTGTCTTTAGTTTCTTAAAAGCAATAAATGTCTCTTGCAAGCACAAAGTACCTGGTTTGCATTCAAAATCTCTGCAAATAACCGCAGAGGAGGAAATGCGTGGAAAACAGGGAGGCGTGCGCCGATTTCTCTGGCCGCACACAGCAATGCGTCATTTATTTTTCATGCAGGGGAAGCTTTGCATCGATTTCCGGCGCTCGGTCTTGGATCCTCTTCGGGTTGGGGGGTTTTCAGACACCCTGGGGACGATGCATTGAAATCCGGCTCTGGCAGGATGAAGTCACAGGGGCTGCGTCGATCCGGTGGGTGTTGCGTGGAAAATTGTACCGCACTGCATGAGCTGCACTGATTACTCTCAGGAAGTCGGGCTGCATCGTTCCGGCTCGGCTGTCCATCGATCCAGTGGGCCTGGGTTGAATTTCCGGTCGCTACACTGGTGCTGCATCTATCTTCTCCTTGCGAAGTCAGGCTGCGTCGCTCCAGTTCAGCGTGCAGTGAATTTTTCACCGCGATGCAGGCTGTTCGTCGTTTTCTGTGGTTGTGCATCGATTTCCGCCGCACAGGGAGTTCTTCTTGCAAGAATGAAGTCTTTGTGGTCCTGAGACTTCAGGGAACAGGAGGCAAGCTCTAACCAAGCCCTTGGAGAGCACTTCTCAGCACAGCCAGAGAGCAGCAAGGCAGCAGGGCAACAGCAAGGCAGCAGTCCTTTACAGAAAGCAGTCAGGTGAGTCCTTTGGGTAGCCAGGCAGATCTTCTTGGCAGGTTGCAGGTTCTGGTTCCGGTTCTCTTCTCCAGGAAGTGTCCGAGGTGGTAGGGGCAGAGGCTCTGTTTAAATACCCAAATGTGCCTTTGAAGAGGGGGGACTTCAAAGAGTGGCTTAGAAGTGCACAAGGTCCCCTTTCAGTTCAATCCTGTCAACCAGGGTCCTAGTAGGGGGTGTGACAGTCCTTTGTGTGAGGACAGGCTGCTGTCCTTTGACATGTAAGTGTCAGGCCCTCCACCCTCCCAGCCCAGGAAGACCCATTCAAAATGCAGATGTATGCAAGTGAGGCTGAGCATCCTGTGTTTGGGGTTTGCCTGAGTGAATGCTCAAGGGAGCTGTCAGCTGAACCTAGCCAGACGTGGATTGTAAGGCACAGAAGGATTTAAGTGTAGAGAAATGCTCACTGTCTAAAAGTGGTATTTCTAAAATAGTAATATTAAATCCAACTTCACCAGTCAGCAGGATTGTGTGTTACCATACTGGCCATACTAAATATGACCTCCCTACTCCTTTCAGATCAGCCGCTACCACTCAAGCAGTATATGAGGGTAGCCCTAATGTTAGCCTGTGAAAGGAGCAGACCTCACAGCAGTGCAAACACTAATTTAGGAGTTTTACACTACCAGGACATGTAAACTACACAGGTACATGTCCTGCCTTTTGTCTACACAGCACCCTGCCCTATGGGTTATCTAGGGCCTACCTTAGGGGTGACTTATATGTAGAAAAAGGGGAATTTATTGGCTTGGCAAGTACTTTTAAATGCCAAGTCAAATTGCCATTGAAACTGCACACACAGGCCTTGCAATGGCAGGCCCAAGAAATGGTTATAGGGCTACTTAAGTGGGTGGCACAATCAGTGCTGCAGGCCCATTAGTAGCATTTAATCTATAGGCCATGAGCACATATAGTGCATTTTACTAGGGACTTATAGGTAAATTAAATAATCCTTTTGGGTATGATCATGTTTAGAGGGAGAGAGCATATGCACTTTAGCACTGGTTAGCAGTGGTAAAAGTGTGCAGAGTCCTAAAACCAGCAACAACAGTATCCAAAAAGTGGAGGGAGGCAGGCAAAATGTTAGGGTGACCACCCTAAGGTTGTCAGGTCTAACACCCTAGCCAACCAGAAACCCCATTTCTAACACATCTCCTCTCTCTTCCTCATACCTTCTTTTCCCTGTTGGTCACTTTTTCTCACACAACTGCATATATGTTTCCCATCGATTTTCTAGTGACTCATTTTTCCTCCACTTGTACCGCTCATGCCTTTTTACTCATAAAGGAACAGGCAAATAATGACAGTGGTACTTCTTGTGAAAACTGTAATTGAGTGAGAAAGGGTAAAGCTGAAGACCATGTATGGTCGGTGTTAGAAATGGGGTCTTTAGTTGACAGTCAGGTTACCCCCTGTCCAACCAAGTACCCTCACTCTAGTCAGGGTAAAAGAGAATCACCCTCAGCTAACCCCTGCTTAGCCCCTTGGTAGCTTGGCATGACCAGTAGGCTTAACTTCAGAGTGCTAGCTGTAAAGTATTTGTACCAATACACACAGTAACTTAATGAGAACACTACAAAATGACACAAAACAGGTTTAGAAGAATAGAGAATATTTAGCTAAAATACACAAGACCAAAACGACAAAAATCCACAGTACACAAGTCAAGTTATCAATTATAAAGCAAAAGTGTCTTCATGTAGTTTTAAACACACACTAACACTGTTAGCATGAAAATGTACCTTGGGTGCATGAAAAATTACCCTGCATGGGCAAATGTGTGTCAAAAAAGGGCTTACAATGCGTAGATTTTACTCACGAGCGAGACCTTGCATCGTTTCTCCTTTCGTCGGGTTGGGGCACGTTGTTTCTCCGCAGGAGAGCGATGTGTTGATCCGGTCAGCACTCTCGGGTCCGGGCAGGCCTTCCGCTGTTTTTACATGCCCAGCGGTGTGTGCGTCGGAAATCCAGCTGCACGATGAGCTGAAAACCACGCAGCGTGGGTTGCGATCTCCCAGCCTCCGTCAGCAATGCTGCTCGTTGTTTCTCCAGCTTCTTCAGTCGCGTTACAGGTGAGCGTCGATTTTCAGCTGCTCAGCCGACGGTGCTTCCATTTTTCAGCCGCAGATCGGAGTTGCGTCGATCTTTTCCCGGCACTGCGTTCTGTGCGTGGATTTCTTCCTCTCAGGCTGCCAGCTTCTCCTTTCAGTGTTCCAGGAACCGGATGGGCACCACTTGGCAGGGTAGGAGTCTCTCCAGGGACTCCAGCTGCTGGTAGAGAGAAGTCTTTGCTGTCCCTGAGACTTCAAACTACAGGAGGCAAGCTCTAAATCAAGCCCTTGGAGATCTTCACAAGAAGAAGGCAACACAAAGTCCAGTCTTTGTCTTCTTACTATGGCAGAAGCAGCAACTGCAGGATAGCTCCACAAAGCATAGTCACAGGCAGGGTAGCTCTTCTTTCTCAGCTCTTCAGCTCTTCTCCAGGCAAAGGTTCCTCTTGGTTTCCAGAAGTGTTCTAAAGTCTGTGGTTTTGGGTGCCCTTCTTATACCCAATTCCTCCTTTGAAGTAGGCCTACTTCAAAGCAAAGTCTCTCTTGAATGTGAAACCCTGCCTTGCCCAGGCCAGGCCCCATACACTCACCAGGGGGTCGGAGACTGCATTGTGTGAGGGCAGGTGTGAGTGACCACTCCTCCCCTCCCTCCTAGCACAGATGGCTCATCAGGATATGTAGGCTACACCCCAGCTCCCTTTGTGTCACTGTCTAGTGTGAGGTGCAACCAGCCCAACTGTCAAACTGACCCAGACAGGGAATCCACAAACAGGCAGAGTCACAGAAAGTGTAAAAGCAAGAAAATGCTCACTTTCTAAAAGTGGCATTTTCAGACACACAATCTTAAAATCAACTTTACTAAAAGATGTATTTTCAAATTGTGAGCTCAGAGACCCCAAACTCCACATGTCCATCCGCTCCCAAAGGAAATCTACACTTTAATCAGATTTAAAGGTAACCCCCATGTTAACCTATGAGAAGGACAGGCCTTGCAACAGTGAAAAACGAATTTAGCAATATTTCACAGTCAGGACATACAAAACACATTACTACACGTCCTACCTTAACCATACACTTCACCCTGCCCTTGAGGCTACCTAGGGCCTACCTTAGGGGTGTCTGACATGTAAGAAAAGGGAAGGTTTAGGCCTGGCAAGTGGGTACACATGCCAAGTCGAATTTGCAGTTAAAACTGCACACACAGACACTGCAATGACAGGTCTGAGACATGATTACAGAGCTACTTATGTGGGTGGCACAACCAGTGCTGCAGGCCCACTAGTAGCATTTGATTTGCAGGCCCTGGGCACCTCTAGTTCACTGTACTAGGGACTTACTAATAAATCAAATATGCCAATCATGGATAAACCAATTACACACACATTTTGTAAAGGATCACTTGCACTTTAGCACTGGTTAGCAGTGGTAAAGTGCCCAGTGTAACAAAAACAGCAAAATCAGAGTCCAGCACACATCAACAACCTGGGAAACAGAGGCAAAAAGTTAAGGGAGACCACACCAAGGATGAAAAGTCTAACAGTCGGATAGTAACAAGCAGACTGAAAACTATACATGAACAGTTGGTAAACAATGGGTATCTATTAGAGGGATGGGTATAGCAGTTCTCATCTTTCTATACAACCAGTTCTTCTTTGTCACACAGTCTTTTCCTGCCACTTGATCTCGGCCACCTATCACAGAAGTAACCTCATGGAATGCTATGGTCAGGTTAAATGTCCTGTGATGTGGTGGAGTGTAATACCTGCTGGGAATTGCAGCAAATGATAGAGGTGATGATAAGCAACTCAACCAGTTGCAATACAATTTTGAAACATTGTATCAACTTGTGCATTTTAAAGAACATTCGTCACACAGATTTAATAAAATGCCACAGCTCTGAAAAGATATATGTGAAATTCCACAACTTCTACGATGTGCCAACTAAGCCTCACATTCTCCGGAGGTGTTGTAGATGTGAGCACCGCAATATCGTTTTGAGAAACAAAATGATGGGAAATGGTGCATTTTTCATCACAGTTTCCCTAAATTACTTTTCCAAAACCCTAGGTGATGCATGTGGTTCAGAATACACAATTTCAAGTGACCTATGTTTACCAAAGTACTCATCTACATTTCAATATTTCTTTTCTATTTTGCTTCATCTTGCCCCTTCCATGAAAATTATCAATCATATAATATCACTAATAATCTTCTTGGGAGGGAAATGGTAGGAAATAAAACATCTATAAAGCACACAATATCAGGCACTACAGCAGTGCTAGACAGATTTTGCACGCTCAGTTGCAGTGTTGTCACTCATATCATAAAAAAAAATAGAATTTGTCAGATTTCAAACAAGCAAATATGCATGATGACATCACAGAAAATGACACCACATGACCTGTAACCTGAACGTTGCATTCCAGAAATACAACACATGACACATGCCCTACTTCAAATCACAGGAAACGAGCATGGCCTTTTATTAAGAAAAGTTTGTTGTGTGCTGGGAGGTCTACGCTAAACAGATTATTATATCCTATTGCACCCTATAGAACCATGGCCAGCCCAATCATGTCAAGTTAGCTAATACTGATTATTTACTCACCTACCATTTATGGTTTCCTTTTGCATGTGAGGTGAATTTAGCTTTCTCAATGTGTTGAGACTCAGCATGGTCTCCAGCTTCACTCTTCCTCTCTCAATACCGCAGGTATTATTGTTATTGGGTAGTTATTTTAAAAGGGAAAGAGAAAAAAAACAATCTGAGAAAGTTGATAAATATAGAAAAAAAGAAGGGAGAGGAAAGGACAGGGTTAGCTAGGGGAATAGGAGGAATGAGCTGAGAAGAAGAGTGCGAAGGGATAATAGTGACAAATGGGGGAAAGGAGGAGGAGCATGGATGAGAGTGAGAGAGACGGAAAGAGAAAGGGAGTGGAAAGAGTAGAGAGCAGTGAGCAGAAAGGGAGAATGAAATGGAGGAAGGTAGAAAGAAAAAAGAAAAAAGGATTTGAAAGTGAGTGCAAGATGGAGATTAGGGTAGAGACACAAAAGAAGAGGGACTGGGAGGACTGGGAGGAAGGATAAAAGGAAAGACGGAAAACAGACAAGAAACAGCAGCGGAAACGAAATGTGGGTGCAGGGTTAGAAAAAGGAAGTTGTAAAGAGGCACAAGGTTAGAAAAAGGAAGTTGGAAAGAGGCAACCTGGATCTTGCCAGTTTTGCAGAGTTATCATTATGTAAATTAAAGTGATTCAGTGATACCTCATGTAAATTTGTTATAACAGGCTGCCTCATTTAGGTCCTTATTTACAAGGCTGTGGTGCAGGGCAGCGCAGCAACGGGAAAGAGAAGAAATGTACTGTATCTACATGGTATGGCTCATTTCTGTCCCCTACCCCTGCACTGGCACACAAATTGTTGCCTAACGCCAACGCAGGCACCATTGCGTTGTGGGAATGATTGTTTTTGTGCAGGAAATACAAGAGGTGTTTTCCTCTTTCTATGTGTGCAGCAGAAAGCATAACACATAGAGGAAACAACGGGGAGAAATAAAGATATTTCTCCATGTTGTGTCACTCCTAAGCCACCCCTGAAGATACGTAGGAATCTAACGCAATGTAAATCTGGGAATGCATCAGATTCCTTTGGGTTAATTGGGTGTTGCATGGGACCACCTCAGCCTTTGTGCCTATTGTAACAAAATGGCGCTAGTGCTGCAAAAGTGATGCTCACCTGATTTGTGGTGCATATTCGGCTACAAGCCATCCTGGCGTTCATTTTACCCCTACTAAAAGCCTAAAAAAAAACTGTCAGAAAATGCTGCATTTAAAAAAACAGGAGATACTGCAGAAGCAGATATGGAGAACTCAGGGGACCCTATACCCAAAGACAGTCCCACCAACGCCAGTACCAGCTAGGATTTGTAGGACAGACTCCCAGGAGAAGGGGAAGAGAAAGATGCAGTGCAGGTTCAGTGAAGAGGAGAACAACATCCTGATTAGTGAGGTGGTGAAGCATCAACACCAGCTCTTCGTCACCTCCAAATTGCTGTTAGGGAAGAAGTAGGTCATATGGAAGTCCATTGGGAACAAAGTCAACATTGTGGCAGAGGTGAAGAGGACAGTCATTGACTGTAACAAATGGTGGCGCGATTGCAAGTGCAGAACAAAGGAGAAACTAACCAGCAACCGCAAGGCGGCATTGCAGACCGGAGGTGGAAGTCCAGAACCACAGGAGCAGCTGGATACCCCAATAAAGGACAGTGTGGCATATGACAAACTGCAAGAACCACTGGGTAAGTTTGCAGTGGGGGCAATGTGGTAACTAGGCAGTATCATAAGGTGGAGGCAGCTATGTCCCAGCGCTCAAACACACAGGCCCTCATTATGACATTGGTGGTAAATCCCACTTACCACCATGCTGACTGGCACCAACATACCGCAGTGGATGCAGATATCTGCTAACCATATTATGACACACACACACCAATCCGTCACTATACAGCCACACACACAAATCCGCCAGCCCAAAGGTCAGTGATAAACTGGCAGTATCAAAACCCGTTACGCCAACAGACATACGCCCATGACTTTATGACCCACGAATCAGCACTGTGGACATTCAACCACGGTAAACCACTGGTGGTACATACCGCTTCGCTCAAAATACACACACACTAACAAAACAACACTTCATTGCCCAATTCAAACTACACACACTTGACACACACATACACATACCACACCCACACACACACCACTATAAAACACACACCCACGTTACCCACAACCATTTACAAATACCAATAATTGCCACCAGAGAGAAACAGCAAGAGCACACACACAACCTGAGCCACATAACACCATCACCTATACACCACCCACGCACCTTACATCACACACCTAAACACATCACCCTACACATCCTCACCCACACCTCTCACACTACACCCCTGGCACCACAACGACACCCCAGATTCTCTGAGGAGGAGCTAAGGGTTATGGTGGAGTAAATCATCCGGGTAGAGCCAAAGCTATTTGGATCACAGGTGCAGCAGATATCTATTGCAGGGAAGATGGAGGTATGGCGGAGAATTGGGGACAGGGTAAACGCAGTGGGGCAGCACCCAAGATCAAGGGATGACATCATGAAGAGGTGGAACGACCTACGGGGAAAGGTACGTTCCATTGCTGCTAGACACCAGCTCGCAGTACAGAGGACTGGCGGTGGACCCCCCACCTCCTCCCACACAATTAATAACATGGGAGGAACAAGTCTTGGCAATCATGCATCCTGAGGGCCCGGCAGGAGTAGGAAGAGGACTTGACTCTGGTAAGTCAACTCTCTATTACTATCAGCCCCTACCTGCATGCCATCACATACCCCCACCCTCACTCCCATTACTCCACCACCTCCCACACACCCCACCATCACAACTCACTCATCCCAATGCAAATCCCTGCATGCCATACCAATGCATGGACACCACTCACAGCCCTGCATGGACAACTATCACTACAGAATGCACATTAGAGACAATCAGCTAGCCCACTGAATAACAACTCACATAAGGCAAAGCTGCCAGGGCAATAACAACCAGAGAGGGAAACTCACCCATGCACAATATGTCACACACAGAAACAATAACACTTCATTTACATCCCCACAGGTACCCCAGCCAATGTCACTGGAGAAGAGGTGCCAGCAACATCCAGTCCCCCCACAGAAGAGGCCCACAGTGATGACAGCAGCTCTGCTCTTCTGGATCTGGATGACCAACCTGGCCCATCAGGGACCTCCGGACAGTCAGTTTCCCAGCCACAGTCTCACACCACCACAGAGCCTCCCCCCTCAGGAAACACCACAACAGCCCCCAACCAGCAGGCCCATACCTCTGTCCCCAGGACACATCAATCAGCAGTGCGTCCACCACTACAGGGACCTCAGGCCACCTGACAAACCCAGGACAATCACGGACCTGGGGTTAGTGGCAGTGGGCACATGGTTCAGGGGACAGAGGCACAAGACAACAGGGAAGCTGTGAGGACTGCTGTGCACCAGGGGGCAGACAGACCCAGTAAACCGACTTTCCAGGAGGCACTTACCGCGATCCAGGGAGCATACCACTAGTCCCAGGATACGCTGGGCCAGATCATGGACAAGATGCAGGAGAACAGGCAGCTGCAGGAGGGACAGTACCTGGGGAACAGGGAGGACTTGAAGTCCATTAACACCACCCTGGTCTCCATTGCAGGGGTGCTGACAGACATGGCCAATAGTATGAGAAAGGCAGTGGCACACCAGCTGGCCCCTGTCACTAGCCAGACTACTGAACAGCCCTCCACCTCCTCTGCCGCTAGTGGATAGGAGGCCTCACCACAGGACCAACAGGACAACCCTCCCCCTGCAGAAGGAGAACCACCCCGCAAACGTTCCCTGCAATCCAGGCAGAAGCCAGAGACTATTGCCAAGACCCCCGCCAGGAAATGAGACTCTCCTGATTGTCACCCTTGTGTCCTACTCTGTCACCCTGTCCACCTTGAGCTGCCATTGCTCCCCTTCCTATGCCCCCTTGGACAATGCACCTGTGCTACAAATAGACTGGACTCTACCCTGGACTTTCTTCCATCATCACCCCAGCCCATAGCACCTCCCCCTTTTTGTCAGAGCCCTGCAATAAACACACTTTGAAAAAATACAGTATGGAGAATGCCAAACGATTTAAGTGTGTATTCGTTAAACAAGCTTTAAACATTGCAATTCAACTGTACAGTAATGTTAACATAGGAAAGACCTGTAGTAGGCTGCAGTGAACACACCAGGAGCAATAGAGGGGCACCAACATCTGCAAAAAGAGATGTCACTGGGTACAGTGAGTGGGCATAGAAGTAGGAATTCACAGCCTGTCATTGACAATGTCACACATCAAACTGTCAATGAAATGTGAAATTACACTGTCTTACCTGTGTGTCATTGGAAGTATTGACGAATGACTGCACTTCTATTGTCCTCATCCTCATTCCTCTGCCTCCTCTCAAGACAAGGTTGTGCAACATGCAGCATGCCACGATTATCTGGCAGGCCTTCTTGGGTAAGTAGCACAGGGATCCACCTGTTAGATGGAGGCACCGAAACCTGGCTTTCAGGAGGCCAAAGGTACGTTCAATAATCCTTCTTCTGCACCTATGTGCCTCATTAAACGTTCCTCAGCCCTTGTCCTGAGATTCCCCACAGGGGTTAATAGCCATGATAGGTTTGGGTAACCTGAGTCACCTGTAAATATCAAGGGACAGCTCTTAGCCACACACTGTCCCTTATGGCCCACACCATACCCATATGCCAACATCCACTGGGTGGGAACCAGGGATCAGCAATTAGCCACGCCCTGTGCCTCTGGAGTTGGCCCATCACATTTGGGATGCTGCTATTCCTCAGAATAAAAGCATCCTGCACAGACCCAGGATATTTAGCATTGACATAGGAACACACCATCTACACATTCATGGAGTGATAACTTTTTCTATTTCTTTTTCTTTTTCCTGTTCATTTCGCCGGGGGGGGGCAAATGCAATATGTGTCCCATCAATCGCACCAGTGATGTTGGGGATATGTCCTGTTGCAAAGAAGTCAGCCTTCACTGTGTCCAAATCCTCAACCTTGGGGAAAACAATGTAGCTTCACGTGTTCAATTAGGGCGGACAACACTCCGGTCAGCACTATTGAGAACATTGGCTGTGACATTTTTGCTGCCAAGCCCACTGTCACTTGGAAAAAACCTGTTGCCAACAAATGAAGCACTGATAGCACTTGCACAAGATGGGGAATCCCAGTGGAGTGACACATAGCAGATATCAGGTCAGGCTCCAATTGGGCACACACCTCTGTGATTGTGGCCCTGTCAAGTCTGTAGGTGAGGATAATGTGCCTGTCCTCCACAAGGGGTCTGTACATGGGGGGATGTCTCCATCTCCTATTCATCTGCAGCGGTTGCAATCTATGGGGTAAAAGAGTGAGAAGCTGGTCATAATCTGTACATTGTGACCACTAAAGTTCAATGCATATTGTGATTTTTACAATTTATTGGTGGCATAAGTCCAGATTGTGAAATAGTGAACTGTGACGCAGTTAAGATCCATGGCCTGCCTCCCCCTGAAGTGGCATCTGCCTGTCAGGTATGGAGGGACAGGTGGAAATGAGGTAATTCCACTGACGTTGTGCGGCATTGCGGGAGGCTGTCGTGAACAGCCGTGCAAATCCTCACTGGTTATCATTCGGCCCCATGGAGTACAGTGGCCAATGGTGATGTACGCCAGCGGTGACGCCATTTTGTATCTGTTCACTCACTTGCTACTTGACCTTCAACAGGAGAGGACCTACACTGCATGTGCTGCTGTGACCTGTGTCTGGAACCTACCATGGCTCGTGTGACTGGGGAAAGGGCCCTTGCCTTCACCTCAGTGGAGTTGAATAGACTGGTGGATGGGGTCCTACCCCAGTACCGACTTGTGTATGGGCCTCCAGACCAACAGGTGAGTACACTGTGAGTATGATGCATGGGGCAGGAAGGCATGGAGTGCTGTGTGTGAAGGCCTCGTGTAGGGGGGGTTGGTGAAAGGGCCCTGGGCAGTGTGCTGCATGTATGCTGGTGCATGTCTGTGCTAATGGGCGTGGTAAGGGGCATGGTGGGCCATGAGTGCAACAGTCAGGACGGTCTGACTAATAACTTTCCCTGTGTCTATTTACTCTGCAGGTCAGCGCCCATCAAAAGAAGGGTATGTGGTGTGCCATCGCCAAGGAGGTGCGGACCCTGGAGGTCTACGGCAAGCGGAGCACCCACTGTTGAAAACGGCAGAGGACCTGAGACTCTGGGCACGGAAGACGGCGGAGGCCCAGCTGGGGATGGCCTCCCAACAAGGAAGGGGTGCCCATCGAACCCTGAGCCCCTGATGGCCCGCATACTGGCGGTGGCCTATCTGGAGCTGGATTGGTGCTTGGGGGCATCACAGCAGCCATAAGGGGGTGAGTACAGTGCCCTTCATTATTACTTATGCCTGGTGGGTGGGGGATGTGAGCCTGTGGGTGCCCCTAGGCCAGGCCTGACATTGCAGAGTAGGTACCATGTTGGGCAGGGTTCTGATGTGAAATTCTTCCAACCTGGCTAGTAGGCATCCAGTACTGGGCAGGGCTGTGTGGGTCACAGGTATGCTGCAGTTGGTGGTATCTGTCCCTCCCATAGCCTGGTGACTAGCATTGTAACTGTTACTGCATTGCCTAGTGCGTAGGGCTGTTCCCTGTGTGTAAGTGTATTGTGTACGCCAACGGTGGTGTTGGTGCTGCCATTGACCAAGTGTATCCTTTGTCTCTCCCCCACTTTTTGTTTTGTCATCCTGTCCTTTTATGCAGTAGCATCCTCTGGCGCGGGAGCAGAGGCACCAGCGACAGAGAGAGCTGAATCCCACAGGACCTAGGAGGCAGAGTCCACCAACACTGAGGGCACCAGTAGCTGGGGACGGAGGGCGAGGGCAGCACCAAGGCAGAGACTGGAGGGGACAGTTTGGATACGAATACCTCCTCCGATGGAAGCTCCCTGGTGGTGGCGGACACCTCGGTGGCCACCCCAGCTACAGGTATAGCCACCACCCCCATACCAGCACCGCCATCCCAGCAGACCCTCAGTAAGTTGCCCGTGCCCGCTCACCCAGGAGGGTGGGTAACTCCTTCGCCCCAGGCACCTCAGGCCCTGCCCCAGTTAGCCCTGCTTCCCTGAGTGAGGAGCTATTGACCTCCTGTGATCCATCTTTTTTTGGGCAGTCAACCACTGTGAATGCCATCCAGGGGCTGGCAGCCCAAATGCAACAGTCCCATGCATTTCTGGAGGGCATTCACACTGGCTTAGAGGCCCAACAGAGATCAATCCAGGCTCTGGCCTCCTCTCTGATGGCAGCCATTGTCCCTGTTTCCACCCTCCCCCCTCCAACTTTCTCTTCCCAGTCCCATTCCCCTCTACCCCAACCTATCCGAAGCACACAGGCAGACAAGCATGCATACAGGACAACACACAAGAGTGGACATGGCAAACACAAGCACCACACTTCTTCCCACAGGCACTCACACAAACACCATCCAGATGCAGACATACCAACACCCACTGCCTCCACTGTGGCCCCCCTCCTCCTCGTCCTCCACCTCCCTCCCAGTTGCATCTCCACTCACACCTGCATGTGCTTCATCCTCATCCACTACCACCATCACCAGCACACCTATCAGAGCACACACCTCACTGGCAGCCAACACCCCCACATCCATGCACACATCCCCTGTGTCCTCTCCCACTGTGTCTGTGCCCCCTCCTCCCAAAGTACACAAGCGTAAGCACTCAGTTACCCAACAGCCATCCACCTCAAGAATGTCAGTACACCTGATGGTTAAGGTAAGGCAGGCCTCGGGTCATGTAGAGCATAGCATTTTTTTTTATTTTTTATAATAAGACACAGGTGTATTAACTGTATGGGCATTTAAAAAGAGTTGTTTAAACCGAACAGTTTTCTGCACCTTTATGTCATTTTTGCACAGACTGTTATCTCCTGAAACAGCATCCAGCCCATGCACCTGCACCCAAACACAGCAGACTGACACCTCCTACAACCACTCCCTTTTCCTCCACTCCCAAACCTTTTCCCTCTACCCGCCCCAATGTCCCAAAGAAGCTTTTTGTCTCCACTGTTGACCTCTTCCCTACCACTCCTCCCCCCTATCCTTTACGTCAGGCCAGGGTGGTCAAAACCCAGGCAAGCACCTCAGCGACCCAGTCCACGGGCACAGTAATGCCCCCAGCAACTCCTTGTGGTAAAGGATCACGGCCACCAGCCAGCCAGACGGAAAGGGTGACTGCCCCAAGTGTTTCAAGGAAGAGCAAGAAGCCAGCCCCATCTGCAGGAAAGAAGGGCAAGGAGTCAGCTCCAGCTGCAGGAAGGAAGGGCAAGGAGTCAGGCCCAGCTGCAGGAAGGAAGGGCAAGGAGCCACCCCCAGCTGCCACCACAAGGAGCAAGAAGCCATCCCCAGCTGCTGGCAGGAAGGGCAAGGGGCCTGCACCAGCAGGCAGTAAGGACAAGGGGCCTGGTGCTGGGACTCAGTCTGAGCCCACACCACCAACCATGGTGCTGCAGCCATCCGGGGCTGCAGGGGGTGGGCTGCAGCCTCCCCTCTCACCACCACCAGCAGCAACACCACCACAACCAGTAGTGGGCAGCTGCCTGAGGCTGCAGGGGATGGGCTGGAGCCTCCCCCACCACTACCACCACCAGGTCCGCCAACAGCACCAGAGAGCTGCCGTCCGAGGCTGCAGGGGATGGGTTTGAGCCTCCCCCCACCACTACCAGCAGCAGCAGCACCACTGCAACCACTGAATAGCAGTCACTGCCAGCAGACATTCTGTAAACCTGCCGCCATGGGCTGTAGTGCAGCCTGACCCTTGCATATCCTGTTCGTATGACACCCAGCTGAGAGACTGTGACCTTGCACTCCCCAAGATCAGCATCACAGAGCATGATCCCCCCCTTTAGAACCAGTGGAGAAGCCATCCACTCACCCCATCCTCCCTAGGAAGAAGATCACAGGGCACGATGCCCCCTCCTGAACCAGTGGAGAAGCCATTCACTCACCCCATCCTCCCCAGGAAGGAGATCACAGAACACGATGCCCCCTCAACAACCAGTGGAGAAGCCATCCACCCAACTCATCCTCCCCAGGATGCAGATCACAGGGCACGATGCCCCCTCCAAAACCAGTGGAGAAGCCATCCACTCACCCCATCCTCCCCAGGATGAAGATCACAGGGAACGATGCCCCCTCCAGAACCAGTGGAGAAGCCATCCACCGGAGAGACTGTGGCCTTGCACTCCCCAGGACAAAGCACAGGGCATGTTTCCCCCTCCAGGACCAGTGGCGTTGTACCATCTTCCGGCTGAGGTGCCCCCCTGTCCCCCTGAGGTGCCTGCCTATTTTCGACCTGATGCCCCTGCAGTGTTCTCTCCATGTTGTTGCAGGAGTGAAGTGGGGCCTTGGACTTTGTAATGTGGCCCTGTGCCCCACAAACATTGAGGACTGGACAATGCCCCTTCATTTTTTTAAATATGCATATACTTTTTGATTTGGATGTACGTATTGCTACTATTTTGTCTTATTACACTCACTTTTCTCTATTGGAGTTGTCCTTGCATTATTTCTGAGGGGTATGGGGTAATTCTGTTATGTTACTGCATCTGCTTGTGTGTATGGTGTTGGGGTAGGGGTTGGGGGTGTTGTGCGTGTGTGTCACTGTCTTTTTGCTCCCCCCTCCCCTTTGTGCTAGGTGGCTGTACTCACCGTGGTCATCTTCGCCATCACTGGTGTTCGTAGTGGAGCAGGATGTAAATCAACATTGGAAATATGTACAGCTCGGGCTCCATTGCGTCATGGTTCTTCCCTGAGTCTCCACAGGTGAGTCCTTTGACTTCTGAGATCTGTTTCCGCCAGGCTTTTGATGTTGTTGGTACCGCCACGGAAAAGGTGGCGGTTTCCTGTGTCTTAATACAGTGGGTGGAACATTGGCTTCCACCTGGCTGTAGGCAGTTACTGTTGTGTGCCTGTTGATTCCTCCATGGCGGTCAGTGTGTTAAAGTGGCTGTCTGTCTGAGCTGTTTCCGCCATGGTCATAATTTAGCAGTATTTACCGCCAGCCTGTTGGCAGTATTAGCGCCACTTTATCACCAACCACCAGGGTTATAATGAGGGCCACAGTCTGCAGGTCAAACGGTAGTATGTATGCTGGTGTTAGAAATGGGGTCTCTAGTCAGCAGTCGTTTTGCACCCTGTCCAAGTAGGGACCTTCACTCTAGTCAGGATGAGGGAGATACCTGCTCCGATAACCACCGCTCACCCCCTTGGTAGCTTGGCATGAGCAGTCAGGCTTATCTCAGAAGCAATGTGTAAAGCATTTGCACATAATACACAGTAACACAGTGAAAACACTACAAAAGGACACCACACCTGTTTTAGAAAACTAGCTAATTCTTATCTATATAAAACAAGACCAAATACGATAAAATCCAACATACAGTAATTAATATATGAATTCTGCAAGATTTCCTCAAAAATACAGTTCCTTGAAGTCGATAGCTCCACCTGGGGCTATCACCCCATCGTGATCAACAAACCCAACAGTTCAGGCCGTCCATGGCATCGCGGCCAGCTATGGTGTCAGGAAGACCCACAAACAGTACCTTTGGATTTGTAGGGCGTCATGATCCTCGCAGTGACCTCAGGAGAGCGGCATCGCTGGCGTCACAGTGTTGGTTCCTGAGTCAGTGCGGGAGTCGTCTGGCCTTTGTAGTCACACGCATTGCAGCTCGAACTCCGGGCTGATGAAGTCAGGAGTGCTGGTGTGGATGGCATCGGGGCTGTGGTGTGAAGCGGGACAATGCAACGTGTGGTGCCCACAGGTCACTGTGCAGGCAGTGGCTCAGTGGCAGCGTCCAGTGGCGTCAGTGAGACCAGCCCTGCGGTGTGAAGCGGGGTGGTGCGACGTGCGGTGTCACCAGTTGACGGTGCAGGCAGCGGCACCGTCATTGCTGAAGCACTGTCATCAGTAGGCCTAAGCTGGTGGTGTGGGATGGTGCTTTGTGACCCTCACGAGCAGTGTCCACAGGCCACAGTGCAGGCAGCGGAGCTGCTGTCAGCAGGAGCTGTGTCATTGGGGATGCCCAGGCTGCAGTGTGAGCAAGGTGATGCCGCAGTGTGGGGCCCACAGGTCGCAGTGCGAGCAACAGCTTGGTGAAGTCGTCCGATGACGGCATTGGTGAGACCAGGGTCGCGGTGCGAAGTGGGGCAGTGTGGCTCCCTGCAGCATAGGCAGGTCACGGTGCAGGCCACCAGCTTCGTTGCTGGCATTGCTGTGGTTTCTCCTCTTGAACAGCACAAAACGCACAGTTCCCAGTGCTGCAGGTTGAAGAAACTGAAGTCTTTGGTGTCCCTGAGACTTTCCACAGGAGGCAAGCTCTACTCCAAGCCTTTGGAAAACTTTCTCAAGCAGGACACACAGAAAAGTTCACCCTATGCACTCTTTTCAGGCAAACGCAGCAACTGCAGGCCAGTCCAGCAAAGCAACACAGAAAAGGGACAGTACTTCTCCTTCAGCTCTTCTCCTGGGAAGAGGTTCCTCTTGATTCCAGAAAGATTCTAAAAGACTGGGGCTTTGGGTCCAATACTTCTACCCCTTTCTGCCTTTGAAGTTGGCAAACTTTAAAGCAAAGTATCAAGTGTTTGTTAGATCCTTCCTTGTCCAGGCTAGGCCCCAGACGCACACCAGGGGGTTGGAGACTGCATTGTGTGAGGGTAAGCACAGTCCTTTCAGGTGTAAGCAACCACTCCTCCCTCCACTCTAGCTCAGATGGCTCATCAGGATATACAGGCCACACCCCAGCTCCCTTTGTGTCACCGTCTAGAGGAGAGGGGTACACAGCCCAACTGTCAGACGGGGAATCCAGAAAGAGGCAGAGTCACAGAATTGTTTAGGCAAACAAATACCTGCTTTCTAAAAGTGGCATTTTCAAACTTGCAATCTAAAAACCAACTTCACTAAAAGATGTATTCTTAAATTGTGAGTTCAGAGACCCCAAACTCCAAATTTCTATCTGCCCCAAAGGGAAACTGTGCTTTAAAGTTATTTCAAGGCAGCCCCCATGTTATCCTATGAGGGCAATAGGCCATGCAACAGTGAAAACCGAATTTGGCAATATTTCACTGTTAGGATATGTAAGACACACCAGCACATGTCCTACCTTTTAAATACACTGTACCCTGCCCACGGGGCTACCTATGGACTAACTTTGGGGAACCCTACATGTATAAAAAGGGAAGGTTTGAGCCTGGCAAGCGGGGACACTTGCCAGGTCGAATTGGCACTTTAAAGCTGCACACAGACACTGCAGTGGCAGGTCTGAGCCCTGTTTACAGGGCTATTAATGTGAGCAGCACAACCAGTTCTGCAGGCACACTAGTAGAACTTGATTTATAGGCCCTGGACACTTCTAGTGCACTTTACTAGGGACTTATTAGTAAATCACATATGCCAATCATGGTAAGCCAGTGTACACATATAATTTATACAGGGAACACTTACACTTTAGCACTGATCAGCAGTGGTAAAGTGTCCAGAGCAAAAAAAACATCAAAAACAGAGTCCAACACACAGAAGCAACCTGCGAGGTAGAGGCAAAAAGTTAGGGGAGACCATGCCATTGCCAATAAGGCTATGCAACATTAGCTTAGCCATAGTTCCTTGACAATATAAATATGGGAGTGATGGATATTGTGCAGATGTATGTTCACTTTGACCATCAAGATGTATATGGGATATGCGAAGAGCAACATGTGATGTCTGAAGATAGTATTTCCATGGCATGGTTAGGTTTATTAGCCAAATAATCGTTTTAATTACATGTTGTTTTCATGATTACACAGAGAACACGACCCCAGCCCATAAGAGGAAGCATGAGGTGAGGGAGAAAAGGTATAGCCACATATGTCACGAGTTCAAGGCCTTTAAAAGGATGATGAAGACATTTGAAAATGAATAAAGCATTGGGGTCCCGGAATGGCCTTCCCCAAGGGGGTCCCACATTGGAAAGAGCAATCAAAAGCAAGGTTCAGGCCACAGACAAGGGGGGGTCTGCAGGGGCAGGTTCATCAACCTCCACCATCATTCACACTGCACTATCAATGTCCCAGGGCACACCACAAGTACTGCCTACTGACTTGAATGATGACATGTGGAAGGAACTGACTGACCTCAAATACTGTGTCTCCACACTGGACCATAAAATGGACATGATGGTCATCCTGCTCTGGGAAATAAAGCAAGTGGTCACAAAACCATGAGGAGCAGGATAGGCCAAATGGACCCCTACATACCTTCCCCTTGTAGATAATTGTTTTTATTGTTGGGGTTTTTAGATAGTTCATTTTAGATACATCAGTGGAGTGTAGGTTAGATGTAGTACAATGTAGTTTTCATTAGGGGTGAGTACATTTGTACGTCTTTGTTTTTATTAGGTGTTTTTAGTGGGTGAGGTTGATGTTTAACCCATTGGCAGTCAAGAACGTAACAGTTACATCCTTGGCTGTGGCGCTGAGGCACCAAGGACATAACCGTTACGCCCTGAGAACGGGCAGCAGAAATGCCCATTAGACACCAGGGAGTTTGTTTTTTTAGGTAATTGTACCCACTTGCCAGGCCTAAACCTTTCCTTTGTATACATATAGGACACCCCTAAGGTAGGCCCTAGGTGGCCCAATGGGCAGGGTGCAGTGTGTGTTAAAGGTGAGACTTTTACTTATGTGTCTTACATGTCCTGACAGTGAAATACTGCCAAATTCGTTTTTTACTGTTGCAAGGCCTATCTCTCTCATTCGTTAACATGGGGGCGGCCTTTAAATATGGTTGAACCACAGATTCCCTTTGGGAGCAGATAGACATGTGGAGTTTGGGGTCTCTGAACTCACAATTTAAAAATACACATTTTAGTGAATTTGGTTTTTAGATTGTGTGTTTGAAAATGCCACTTTTAGAAAGTAGGCATTTTCTTGCTTAAACCAATCTGTAACTATGCTTGTTTGTGGATTCTGTGTCTGGGTCAGTTTGACAGTTGTGCTGTTTGCACCTCTCCTCTACACAGTGACACAAAGGGAGCTGGGGTATAGCCTGCATATCCTGATAGGCCATCTGGGCTGAGGGGAAGTGAGGAGTGGTCACTTACACCTGAAAGGGCTGTGCCTACCCTCACACAATGCAGTCTCCAACCCCCTGGTGTGTGTCTGGGGCAAGGCCTGGGCAAGGAAGGACCTTGAAAACAAGACTTCTCTTTGAAGAAGGCCTACTTCAAAGGCAGAAAGGGGTCTAAGAAGAACCCCCAAAACCCCTGATAATCAGATTGCCTCTGGAACCAAGAGAAACCTCTGCCAAGGAAACGAGCTGGAGAAGCTGGAGAAGGAGTACTGCCCTTTTGCCTATGACTGTGCTTTCCTGGGTTGGCCTGCAGTAACTGCTTCTGCCTGAGAGAAGACAAAGACTGACTTTTGTGTGACTTCCCACTGGTGAAGAATCTTCAAGGGCTTGAACTAAGCTTGCCCCCTCTTGTTGAAGTCTCAGAGACAAAAAAGACTTCTCTCTACTAGCACTTGGGCTTTCTGCTGAGAGTCCTGCCTGCCAAGTGGTGCCCTAACCTGTCTCTGGTCCCTTGAAAGGTGCAGCTAGTGGAAAAGGTCAGAAATTCACGCAAAGACTGCCTTGCCGGGAAACTTTCAATGCACCACCCGCCTCACGGCTGATAAACAATGCGCCACCTGCCTCCAAACTGCTCCAACTGCATTGCGACTAGAAGATCGATGCATCGTGGCTGGAGAAATTACGTGAGACACCCGCAGCGACTGCTGTTAATGATGAAAGCCCCCAAGCAGTGTGGTTTCTTGACACTGTGCGACCGGATTTCAACACAACATTGCTGGGCGTAGAAAATCAACACAAACCTGCCAGGACCTGAGGTGCCTGACCAAATCGATGCATCGCTCTCTTGAGGGAGAGAAGAAACAGCGCACGCCGACCCGACTGGAGGAGGAACAATGCATGTTCTCGCTTGCGGGTGAGAAATTGACACAATGCTGGAAATATTTAGACACACACTCACCCGTGCTGCTTTATTTTTATGGTACCGAGGTACTTTTGTGAAATAACAGCGTACTCACTGTTTTCTAAGGAGAAAGGGGGTCATTATGACCCTGGATTTCCTGCCCTGCCATGCCGGTGTTAGTGGCCAGACCACCGACAGCGTGGTTGTGCAGGACCTCCAAATTATGATATCGCAAGTAAACTTGCTGCATCGCAGCCAGTTCACCACCCGTAGTGCCAGGGTGGTGGGACCGCCTGGCCGAAGGTTGGCCACCTTCGACTCGGCGGTCCACCTAACACTGCGCATGGCATTTTGAGTATCCTTTCTGCCAGGGATTCTGTGGCAGCAGCCCTGCCACGAAATCCCTGGCGGCAAGGATACTGGCAAAAAGAATACTCACCCCTGTTGCCACTACAGGAATCCCCAATGCCCCCCTCCATGAAGGACGCCTGACCTCATCCGAAGCATCTCACCCCCCAAGCAGGAACACCCCTCTCCCCCTTTCCCTGTTCTGTACCCCACCCCGATCCCCGTTCTGAACCCCCCACCTCCCCATCTACACACGTGCACACCACACTTGCAGACATGCAAGCACACATCCACGCTCACTCATTCACTCACACATGCACATATGGCCAGGACACACCCCCACATACACACACACATACTCCCCCACCCCCCACATTCACGCATTCACAGAAGCATACAGACACTTGCACACACACGCACACAATCACCTTACCTAGTGGTGGTGGTCGTCGTCCAGGAGGGAAAGGGGTCCATGGCGCTTGCTTCACCATCAGCGCCCCACCAACACAACACTGCCACACCGTCTACAATGTAGTAATACGGCGGGCAATGTTGTGGTGACATGGCAGTGGCGACGGAGCAAGCTGCACTAGACCGCCAACCGCCACTATGGCTGATAGCGGTTTCCCCTCCAAATAGTGACGGTGAGCACCCAGCAGCCATTACACAACGGTCTGATGACCGCCAACACTGGTGATCATGTGGCGGCCGTGACTCTGGCAGTCCAAATAATAGACCCCCGAAGTCATAACGAGGGCCTAAGACTCTTATTCTTTTTTTAATTTATAACTTGACATGCGTGCACCAGATTCTTATCATTTTGGTCTTGTTTTATTTAGAGAAAAACTTTCTATTTTTCTAAACCTGTGTTGTGTCATTGTGTAGCATTTTCACTGAGTTAATGTGTGTTGCTACAAATACTTTACACATTGCTTCTGATGTTAAGCCTGCCTGCTCGTGCCAAGCTACCCAGGGGGTGAGCAGAAGTTAACTGTGGGTGATTCTCCTTTACCCTGACTAGAGTGAGGGTCCTTGCTTGGACCAGGGGGTAACCTGACTGCCCGCCAATTACACCATTTCTAACAAGTATACATATGAATAAGGCAGTATTGTGACTATGGTTTAGCACATCCATCCATTTTGACCATCACTGTTCTTTCTGAATACTCCAATGCCCTTGAATCTATTGACATTCGCCAAAGTTAGTTGAACAAGAACTGCAAGTTAAATTTGTTGTTTCACAACATTATGGGCCTGATTACGACCTTGGTGGAGGAGATTACCCCGTCCCGAATATGACGGATATCCCTTCTGTCATAATACAAGTTCCATAGGATATAATGGAACTTGTAATACGACGTGCAGGATATCCGTCACATTTGGGATGGAGTAATCCTCTCCGCCAAGGTCGTAATAAGGCCCCATGTGCCTGAAACAGCAAGGACACATATCTGGAAACATTGCTACATAGAATCTACATGTGCCAGGTATCATGTGTGAGAATGGAGGGTGGATAGCTCACCCACATCCCAGATGCATGAGACAACGCCTATGTCAACTCCTGTCAGTACATGGGTACTCCCAGAGTAACTGGATGTGTCCCATCATGCAGCCCATTGCCTGTACATATGTGTTCAATATTCATATCAACATGCTGCACACCAGCACTCAGCACAACCATTTGATGGATGTGGTCATGCATGCCCTACCTCTCATCTGCATAGAGATCTTGGGACAGCAGTGGCTAATGCTGCCCACTGTATGAACCTGTTTGCAGTACATCCTAGAGACTATTGGGGCCAGCTGAAGATGGATTGTGTATTGTATGCCATATGAAATGCTATACACAGATTCCTCTGATCCAACAACAGATATTGCCAGATCAGGGAAGATGACAGGGGATAGCAATGTTGATCCATCCAACATGGGGATGGGGCTTCACACCACGAGTGAGCAAATCAATTGCAATTCCAAGTGTGGTATATTGGCCTCTGTTCTGCTGCACTTCTGGCCTTACTCAAAAGGTTTCCAGTCCTGGAAGAACACAAATTACTGTGATGTTTCTGTGCACACACAGCAGGAACATATTTTGTGACCACATATTGACACTCAGATGTGTAGGAACCTGTAATTCTGGCACATGTGCCCACTGTCATCACTGTGTTGGACTCCTCAACTGTGTGGGGGCTACAAACACATATTGGACATAGATAGCACTGTGAGTAACAACAGCCTATCTGTGCATATGAACATCTTTTGTCAGGTATGAAGTCCCTGGCCATGTTCACCTATGAATGATCAGCCACATATGTGCATATGTGCACAGATCCTGGCCCTGTGGACATTGTTCTTTATTCATACCAGCAAACATGTGGGCCCTCAGTGATAGCAATCACAACCTCCTTGAAATTACTCAGACGCAAATGCACATCTTGGGCACAAACTATACCTTAGTGTCCATATAAATGGATAGCATATGGACTTAAATTTGGTATACATGTACTTTGTACATGCCATTGTACACAGCAGATACCATCGGGCACCCAATCCTTGCACTACTCACTAGACATACAGGATGACACTCACTGGTAGCATTGGGGTCGCTGAAGTTTTCTATCTCTCCAGTGGTGTAAGGCTCAGCTCCACTTGCAAGACATAACATGAGACATAGCACTGTGATTATTGACAGGTGAACAGTGTGGTCACATCATACATATTGCACATTGCACATGACTTGCAAGTGGCCATAGAACACTCCTGGTCGTCACAACTCAAATAGTCCATTTGACATGTCTGAATCACATACATTGGTAGACCAGTATGACCTAGACACAAATATGATGAAACATACAAACATATCTTAGGTACATTGTTGGCTGCTTGCAAATGACTCACTATCCAAAAGATTAGCAAGGCAAGCTGAGTGTAATGGCACTCTGCATCTATATGACTCACAGAACACACTCTACCCCAACCAGCAATACCCCTGCCTTACACTTTTCATCAGATGTACATGACTATGCTACATATTTCAGAAGTTAGATATGTCCTTGTATTCTCATGTCACAGACATCGATAAATGTCATTGCTGCATAGTCATAGACAGTGAACATACATGTCTTGGCCATCCCCAAACCTCAACATTCTGAAATCAGTTACAGACATATGTGTGACATATACAGATGTATGACAGTCCGTTTGTCAGAACCATGAACAGAGTCATGTACATAATGCCTCATCTACATAAGATATGAGTATCTGGTTTGTCTTCAAGTAGGATAGCTCCTGCTAAAGCACGCCCCCCCCAGGGCGGGACATGTTGACATATGCCTTTGCAGTAGGCCATGTATTGTAAACATGCACACTTCTTCACATTCCCACAGCAGATATGTTCACATGTGCACTGTGAGGCCAACAGAGAAGGTGGCCAACAGGTATGACAGGGACACTGCTCAGTGTGGGCAGACGACAGTCCAATATTGGGACAGCTTTGTGTCATGCTTTATCTATGAAATACCATTTTTGGGGTGTGATGGCATTTGTGCCCTGACAAATGTGAACCACATACACTATGGTCCTCCTTTAGAAACCCAAGTCTCACCCTACCCCACAAGACCAACTTTTCTATGAAGTTTCTGTGGCACAGTGTGCCAGGCCATGATCACAAGGCTGGTAATGCATCATATTAAAACAACACCTCAGGACTAGCATCACAGTAGCACAAAGGTAATGAAATGATTTCTCAAACTTTTTTTGCCTTCCTATGTGTGCTGCTTTCTACAGCCCACATTGACAACATGAAACTCCATTGATTGTCTATGGGCAAGAAGGTGTCCCATCCTGCACATGATCACTTCTTGCTGTCAACCATGTACCCTTGCACCATGACACAAGGGAGCGAGCATTGGTACTTGTCTGTGCCAGATTGCAGCCCTGCCCTGAGTCATGACTTAGTAACGGAAGCCCTATGCCCAGCACACATCTAAATGTAAGTACAATCCAAAGAATCATCCACAAGGAATCTGTACTTACCAACAGTTCGACCAACCTCGATCCCAAGGTAGTCCCAATAGGTCACGTTCCCTGGTAATTATGTCAGTCTATCGATGTTTGAGCTAGTGGGCGTCCAGTCCACCTCAAAGATCTTCAGCATGTGGAAGAGGACCTTTCCCCAATGCAGCTTGAGTGTCTCTGTGTTGTACCCTTGTGTGAAACGACCTCCCATGGAGGATATGTTTGGAAGGTAGTGGGTCACCAACCATTTGATTCCTCCAAACTCCTAGGGACTCATTTTCCTGGCCCTTCCCTTCCCAGACATGTTCTACCCCTGGCACACGATTATCCCCCCAAAAAAGTACTCCAAACTATCCCAACCTACCGTTAGTAACTAGTGTACCCCCAGGACAAACACCAACAATACACAGTATGATATGACACTAGATACAAATACAAAGGAGGATTTAGATGTAAGGGACACAACAAGGACAGCAAACATCACAACATACTCACACAATAGCACTCCTCTCCCAGCCAACAGCACAACACTACCTCCCCCAAGCACAGGCAAGAAGACTGAGTGGAAGAGAAAGTAAAAGTAACTTCACAGTTCCTGGTTTGCACCATTGATGATCCATTGAAACACTTCCTGGGCGGATGCAGCATGTTTTCAGCAATGCATCTTTTATTTGACGCATTAGGGAAATGAGTGAACTTTTTTAGGAAGACTGACAAAGCATCATGACGGAATACTGATGTGCCAAATCGGAAGCAGCAGTTTTTGGCTGAAGCAATGGCTGACAACGGCGCTTTGTGCCAATATGTCTTTTTTTGACGCAATGACTGTGGCCCTCATTAGGACCTTGGCGGCAAATGCCGCCTACGACCACGGCAACGGGTGCCAAGATGCCGTCGCCGTGGCTACCGACCATCTATGCCATTATGACTATAGCCGGAATTCCGCCAGAAGGCTGGCGAAATTCTGGCTACAGGCATGGAGGTGGACGGCGGTAAGGTGGCGCTGCTTCCAGCAGCAGCACCACACCAGCAAAACACCGCCTACCGTATCATGTTCCATGATACTGCCTGGCAGTGTTTTGCTGGCGGACAATGCTGCTGGCAGCAGCGCCGCGTCCTGTGTCCTGCTGGAGGTTCCCTTGCAAGCAGGTAAGTCGGGTTCACCAACAGGAGAGGGGGGTGGGGTGTGTTTGTGTGTGTGTGGGGGTGTGTGTGATTGTGTGTGAATGCGTGCATGCATGTGTAATGTGTGTGTGCATGAGTGGGGGTGTGTGTACGTCCATGTTGTGTCATGTGCTTGCGTGTGTGCCTAGATATATGTTTGTGAGTGTTGCTGTGAGTGTGTATGAATGTATGCATGTGTGGGTGAATGTGTGTATGGGGGTGTATGTATGTGCATGTATGTGTGTATATGTGGGAGGTCGGGAATGGGAGGGGGTTGTACGGGAGGGCTCTGAAGAGGGGGAGGGGGGCGGGGGAGACCCCTATCAGTGCCAGGGAAGGAATTCTCTGGCACTGATAGTGCCTACCGCCATGGTTTCCGTGGCAGTACAGAAACCATGGCGGTGGCAGGGTCAAAATGCCATGGGCGGCCTAGTGGCGGCCGTCTGGCTGGAGACTGAAGTCTCCAGCCCTGCGGTCGTTACCGCTGTGGTTGTCGGTGTGTTGACTTGGCGGTTTGGCTTTGGCCAAACCACCAATGTCATAATAGTGGAGGTAGGTACCGCCAGCCTGTTGGCGGTAATACCTCCATTATAGCACAAACCGCTGGGGTCGTAATGACCCCCTGTATGTTCGGATGTGGAATGCATATAAAGAGTCATATGCATTTCATTTTTGCATGTGAATAGTTGTGTTTTCCCCACCTTGCTATCTTTGTATTTGCCAAACATGTGTTTTTTGAGTATACATAGGTGAAAGTACATGCATTTCTCGGATCAGACTATGCATATGGCACAATTCCTATGTTTGGTCAATAGCACACATTAGAATGGTTGCCCATGTGTCAACTATGTATTGGCACTTGATTTCATTGCTTAGATTACAACCAGGGAAGATGTGAGCTTGCCCTGGAATGTGGTCAGAACACCCACATCTATGATAGTTCAGGCATATGCCAATCTGTGCTGCATCCCAAGGTGTAGACAGCAGGCTGTCATGCAACATGAGGAAGCTACACTCTCCAGTGCAGGCAAGTGTTGGGGTAGGCTGGACAGACATGTTAGGGATGCATGAATGGTGGAATTTGATCATGTTCCCCCCTCTAGAGGCCTCCCCTCAGGGTACACACTGCTGTTTCACCACCAGAGATTATCTTGGCACCTGACCCCACATCTTAAAGACAGCTTACAGTCCAAATCAGGTGAGGATCATTATAGCATGGTCCCACGCTCCCATGCAGAGGAGGGTGCATCCTCTGTTGCTGCCACAGCCAGTATGAGTGTTCGTAAACTGCAGATATGTTATGAGTGTCAGTACATGCATAACCTTCTGGTATTTGCCAGGGAACTGGGGGACCACTAATTGTGTGCAAAGGGCCAATGTGCACCTGCACTACTAATACAACGCAGAACTTGGTGAGGATACTGTTGCACTTCAGGTGCCATTTCCAAATGGGCTATCATGTGATGGGGCCCTGACTAGTCAATTTCCCCTGATTTTTGTTGCACATGATTTTGACTCATGTTGAGGGGGCAATGTTACCACACCATGCATGCCTTTGCATGACCTCAGGTGGCCTGAGAATAGCAGACATCCAAACTTTACTACATCAAGGTGGTGTTGCTTGTGCTTCAAGGTGGTGTTGCTTGTGTTTGTGCAGTGTGTGAACACATACAACCCCCATGTAATTTGACAGTTCAACAGGTAATGGAACTCATGTGGACCAGATTCAGTCTCAGACGTGTCAGGACTCCCCAGTAGAGCATAAAGAAGGATGTATCATTAGATGTGTCTTTGGACCATCTTCTTTAATGTGTCCAGACTCCTGTAGCTCACATTGACCATGTTTGACTAGTCCATGGAAGGTACATGTGCATGGAGGTGTAGAATGAACTATGATGCCAAATTATAGACGATTGTGAGTATATGTGAGCCTGTTCTACAGCCATATGTTGACATCCACATTTTACATTGGTCATCCATGCAATCCATGTGCGCTGCCCAGCACTGATGCACTGACAATGTCCCTCCAATAACACCCATTACAATGAGTGACACTTGTGAGCTTCTTGGGGTACATTCTGTTCCTTCATAGGTATGAGTCCAAGATGTGCGGCAAAGCAAGACTTTTTTGGCCTCACGGATATTGTTGAGAGGCTTGTGCCATCAGATGGTTCATGGGAGAGGTGACACCAGTGTCATTGGCCTTTGGTACATAGGCTCATATCTGCATGACTTGTCATTCTAGGTATGCCCACTAGCAGCTTATGTTGAGGTAACCATTTTCAGGGGTGTGTCCTGTCATGACAAATTTATCTCTTTCTTAGCAATAATTGAGCTTAAGGTCAGATTTCTTCAATGTTGGCCTACGGAGCTATGTTTCGAGATTTTGAAAAAACGTTAAAGTACAGTGTTCCCCTCATCAGGGCATATCAGGCATGTTTGGAAATATCTCTGCTTAGCATTACATGCCACCCCATCCCTGTGGCTCCTAGGGAGGCCTTGGGTGTAAATTGTATGGAAAGGTTGATGTGGATTGACAACCTTGATATATATTTTCTTCAAAAGTGAATTTGCCATACATTTAAATTTTGGAGAACAGTCTGCAAGGCATGGTTGACTGAAATATGACAGCAGGCAGCACAGCGGCGTACACTCCAGTGCAGAAAATATACTGGGCCTCTGAACTTCCCTGTCCTATTATATATTAATGACTTATAGGTAGTTTGATTCCCCTTGCCCTATTATCTACTAGGGTCTTATAGGTAGTTTGATTCCCCTTGCCCTATTATCTACTAGGCACTTGTAGGTAGTCTGATTCCTCTTGCCCTACTATCTACGAGGGACTTCCAGCAGTCTATCATTTGCAATTATGATCTTAGCACTTTAACGTGTAACTTTTCTTCAGACGAGTGGCCCTGTTCCTGGTTAGCAGACCCAGGGTACGGCTTGGGTCATTTACCACCAGCGTCATCCATAGAAATGTATATGAACATGTTGAAAGGTTGGCTTTCTTACACTGTGAATGGGTAGGTAGTTTGCCAACACACTGGTTGTGCTTATGTGTGTTGTTTTACATAAGGACAATTAATCTTGTCATACTCTTCTGACATTGTGAGATTCATTCACACATGTACCGCACAGATGACTAGTGTATGGTACATCTGAGATGTGTCTGCTATTGATGGTACATTTTGTGCTGATTCCCCATCTTCCTCATAATCATTGTCCAGTTATTCCTGCTTCCCACTGTGATTGTGCCATGAGAGAATATGCCCTGCACATATATTCTGCGATATGCAGCACACTAGGATTTGATCAGTTGGCATTGGTGGTGAGTAGAGTAGTTGAACACCAAACATATCTTGACTCATGGAGAAGTACTTGTGTACTCTGGAAGTCCTTTCCACAATGTAGCAGGTCCTGTCTGTGACCTGCATGTGACTCTGCTGGGCTTCCATATGTGTGTATTTGTGAGGAGTACTCACAAACAGCTACAGACTGTGGCCCTCATTATGAAGTCAGCAGTCTTTTTCTAAGACCGCCAAAGCCGCGGGTGCCAGAAGCCCACCATATTATGAGTACTGAAGGATTTCCACCACAATTTGGGTGGAAATCCCATGAGCAGTAATATGGCATGGCGTTGTCCTGATGACGGGGCGCTGCCAGCGGTAGAAGCACCTGTTCCTCTTCCCTGGCAGACGACCTCCTCCATGGACAAGGTAAGTTGATTGTCCAACAGGGAAAAGTGGTGGGATGGTGGGGGGTGTTGTGTGCGTGTGTGAGTGGGTGTTATCTGCATGTGTGAATGTAAGTGTGTATGTGTGTGTGTATGAATGTGTGTATGGGTATCTGAATGCTTGTTGTGTATGCATGTGTGTATGGGTGTTCGAATGCATGTTTGCATGTGTGTGTATGCGTTTGTGTATGGGTGTTTGAACGGGTGTATGATTGTTGAAGTGAGTGCGTGTTGGAATGTTTGTGTGAATGCGTGTCTGTTGGTGCGAGTGAATGAATGTATATATGCGTGTGAGTGAATTAGTTAATGTATGCGTGTGAGTGAATGATTGTATCTAAGTGTTGGTAGATGAGTGTATGCAAGTGAATGAGTGTATTGGGGGTATGTGTGTGTGTGTATGCATGGAGGGTGCGCTGGGGTGAGGGGTGCTGTCATGGAAGGGGAGGGTGGGGGAAGGGTGGTGCTGTAATGCAATGGGGGTGGGGTGGTAGTGTAATTGCAGGGGGGTTTGGGGGTGTTGTCTGCCGCCGACAGGAAAGAAATTGCCTGTCACTGGTAGCCTCCCCGCCAAGGTTTTTGTGGCAGTGCGCGGAAACCATGGCAGAAAGGAGACTTATGATACCGCTGGCGATCTTCAGTGGACCGCCGGGTCGGAGATGTTGATCTCCGACCCGGCTTTCCTACCGCCCTGACGGTACCAGCGGGCATGTGGCAGTTTGGCAGAGGCCAAACCGCCACACTCATAATGGGAGACCGCCACCGCCGCCCTGGCGGACTTCGGACCTCCAGGGTCGGAATGAGGGCACATATCCTTTGTCAGCTACACAGTGATTAGGGGTGGATTCGCTGAATTGTCACGCCAGCTAATGGCCCCACATCCATATACAAATTATTCTGTGTCCTGGTTGACTCATACACATTACCAACAGAATGAGACATGCTATGACACTGTTTGACATAAATGCAAGATGATCACTGATTTCCCCAACACTGTGCTACACATACAGTTGTCATGTCCTCTGTGATACACTTACTATTAGTCATACATGTGAGTGCAAATGACATGGATGTTATGAGTTGCCACCAGTGAGATAAATCGTTTGCCAATTGAACTGTCACATATCTCACACTGATCTACTGTTGCAGTTTACTACTAATATTTACAGACATTAGCATACAGTTTGTGCCTAATGCATCACACAATGATTTTGATCTGTCTGCTTTTCTTGTGGCCCATCAGTTATTTTGGGATTAAGAGTGTTTTCATTTCAACATTTTTGTTCGACAGCCAATGCAGACATTACACACCACACTTATCTGAGTTCTGTGCTTTGTATCTAGTACTTTGAGGATGTTACCAGTGTCACACTTGATTGACACTGGTTTTGGCCTACTTGTGGTTTCCTGTAGGGGGTGAGATATTTTTTACTGGGAATGTGACATAAAGTCCAAGACATCTCTTAAGTGAAATCCTTTATTTATATGTTTGGCATTCTCATACCTTCAATGATGTGTGCTGTTCTGGACAATGTGGGCACGCATATGTGCACCTGCAGCAGTGTTATGTATTTTACCATCATGTGGTGGCTCATCCTTCTCCTCTTCTCTTGGGTCCTGTGGTTCTTCATCCCAGGGGACATTTGCCCGCACACACATATTGTGCAGTATTGCACATGCCAAAATTATTTTGCAGATGAGGGGTTGGGAATACAACAGTCTACCCCCAGAAACGTCTAGGCAGTGAAACTGGGCCTTGAGCAGGCAGAAGGTCTACTCAACTATGTTCCGTGTGCGGATGTGAGCATGGTTACAGGCCTTTTCTGGCTCATTCTGGGAGTTGCCAAATGGTGTCATCACTCACTGCTGGATGCCATACCCTTGGTCAGCTGAAATTTATAACAGAAAACAGTGTCATTCATTTTGGTTACTGTATTTGCAACAGTCCTGTCCATGTGTGTTCTGTGCACTGTTTTTGTCATGCCCTTCTCCCAGTTATGACCACATGATGTGTCAATAATGCCAGTGTATTGCTGTTTACAGGGGCCTGATCCCTCACTGTATGTGATGTCATATGCAGTGCATGAGCAGATGCATTGTGCAGTTTAACTTCCTGACTACCGTGTTTCTACAGTCGATTTTTGTGGAGGCTGATTCCTATCGCTTTAGTCCACATAATCTTATATGTTCACACTACATGTGTGGAGAGACAGAATGTGGGTGTGAATCATTTTTGTAGAACCTGACTAAGTGGGTGGTAACATACCAAACATGGCTGACACAGACACATGCATGGGACCATGGTCATCCTCAGATAATGGTGTTGGCCTGCATTACATTGGCATAGGCATTTGAGTGTACCATATTGTCCAGGGCAGGTGACATGATGCCATCTGCACAGTATGCAGTCACACATCCCAAATGAGTGGCATGATGTCACAAGTGCAATTTCACAATCCATGGTTGCATGTCACAGTGGTGGAACATTGTGTAGATGTGTGGCTGCATTGTGCCCAATTTGTGCACACAGCATATGTACCCTGTAGATATGTGAGTTGTCCTCTGAAGTCCAGCTTCTCAACTTCCTGCAGTGTACAACATCTCAAAGGGGAACTGGTACACAATACATGGGGCCTCCTGGTCTTTATGGTTTCTTCAGACTCGACTTGCACACAAGTTGCATAGCCATCACACATTCACACTTGCATCAGGGGTTGTACTCTGCTTTCAGGGTGGTATTTGTATGCGTGGAGCACATTCCACCCAAAGCCGCTGCCTTACAGGCATGGTGAGTGACGTATATGTGTATAGCATTAGAAATCACAAAGGTGAAATGTGAGCTATTTTCCATATCATTATGCATGTCACCTGCCCATGGGCCGTGGTTTGTCAGCTTACACCTAGCCCCTGATGTGTGAGCCATGACACAGGTGATGGCCCCTGTGTTGCATGTGACCACCTGCCTGCCATGCATGGCTGTGTACCTTTACATCATGCAACATGTGCAAAACTGCCTTGAGATGTCTTCACATATCTGTAAGGGTAAATTGCATTGCATATGTCAACTGAAGCATAGTACATGTATGTGGAACAGCCCTCATCCTGCAGTCCATCTCTGTGCAGGCAGACCGTGATCTGTGTATTGTGTCCCCGTATCTGTTAATGTGTCTGTTGGGTAGTTGCTGTTTGCTTACCTACGAGTAGGCTATTTCCATATTGTCCATCCTGGAAGTGTTAGTTGAGGATGAACAGTCGGAATATGAAGGTATTATGTACACTGCCAGGGTATTTGGCCCCCACATTTAGGATCAACCCACAATGGTCAACGATGGCCTGTATGTTGATGGAGTGGGTCTGTTTCCTGTTGCGATATACATGGGCAGTAGCAGCAGGAGGTACAAGGTGCCTGAAGCCAGCATATGTAGCATGGACAGGGGCTTGGTCTGTGGTGGAATGTTAGTGACCCTGTCGACCGTTGACTGCAGCCTGGGTACAATGAGGTGGAGCAACTGGACATTGGACTCCCTCGTCTAATATGTAATTTCCTCTTCCTCCCTGAGTCCAATCAGTGGGATGCGCTGCCGATTTATGCACTCCCTTCTCCTGCGCTGCCACTGTGGTGCACGTGGTGGTGATTGTGGTGGTGATGACAGAGGTGGTGGTGATGGTGGTGGTGCAGTGGTCTTCTTGGTGCTGCAAGCTGAAGTAGGGGAAGATCCATGTTGTCCTAGAGTTTGCCAGCGTGATTTGAGACTGTACGCCTCATGTACCTTTGGCACTGTGACATTTTAATGCCTGGTCTGACCAGGCGTTCATTTTTTTGACACATTGCAGCCCTTGAGCCACTTTTTCAAAGGATGTGTAATTTTTCAAAAAGCTTGTAGATACACCTGAGTCAGTCCTGCACCATTTTTACAGGGGGAATGCCTACCTTGCATATCATTGTTGGTTTCTGACACAGCCAGATCTGACGCTGATGAAAAATGACACATTGGGGGGAAAAGTGATTCTAGAGCCCTCTGGTGTCACTTTGTAGACATGGAGATATTCTAGCGCTGCTGCTGGGTCAAAACAAAATGACGCAGCAGCACATGCTCCTTGTAAATGAGGCCCTAAGTGTTTATACTACAAGTCGAATACATTTTGTATGAGATTCAAACAATATTTAAAATATTTAGAAATGCTTTACTATTCTTGAATGGCAATACTCTCAATGCACAGATACGGAAGCTACAATAAATTCTTGTCTAACCATGTAAAATAGTAATCTTGTTGGCATCACTGATAACAAGACCCATTTTCACCTCTAAATTAAACATTTTGAAAAGTTAAAAGGTAGCTTAATTATTAATTTTCCGGTGTTGGCTTGGAGCGCCCTGTTCTGGTGGCTGGTTTATTTTCTCCCAGGACATAGACAGAATTGATTTCTTTGCATTTCAAGCACAATGCACTTGCACTGTTTAACACCAACCTGAAGAGAACTTGAAATTCCATTGTGTTCCCTCTCATTTATATGGACACATGCTTGTAATTTCAATAATTTTTACTTACCATCTGCTGGTTGGCTACATGGATCCCTGTTGATCTGGCTCCATTGCGCTCTTTTCCTCCCCTGATCCTTGGCTCTGTTGCTCCTAAGCATCTCGATTCAGTTTTTCTGCAAATAGAAGCAGCCTAACGTCACACTTTCAGTGTGAATGATGGAACTACACCTTGGCCTTGTGTTGTTACCAAGACTGTGGCACAGATTTACTAACATTTTGTGTCATGGTTGTACCACTTTTTCGGCACAGCCACGTCACAAAATGCTAGTCGAAAAGTACAGAGCTACGCATGGGCAGATTTATGTTGCCTTGCAAAGCAGCATCTTGCACTGCATAGCGTTACACTGCATCAGGTGGGAGTTACATTAGTGGATCATGAGCATTCCCATGCATCCACCTATGTATTTTGAAGTAAACCCAGCTTTACTAAATGCAGTACACCTGGGGTTGAAACAAAATAGTATGGCTACCCCAAAAGAGGTGGAATGAGAAATAGCTTTGTTTCTCCTCATTACTTTCTCTTTACATGAGAGCTGCATTCTTTAGCGAACATAAAAAGAGGAATAACCCTTTAAGGATTGTTTATGCACAGGAAAGTGTTCCTTCCTGCACAAAACGATCCCTCCCATAATGCAGGCATCTTTGCGCCATGGCACAGGGGTGCGAGCATTGGCCTAGGCTGTGTGAAGTGTGCCAAAGCTATCAAAGAGCAGAAGTGCATCATATCTTATTGGATATGGCACATTTCTGCTCTTTCTCTTTGACACGGCGCAGCAAGTTTCCTTGCTGTATTGCACTGTGTGAAAGGTTAGTAAATCTGGGCCTGTATGTGGGGCACAGGGTTGCTTTTGAAGAAGAGCGCTGATGGGCAGAACTGTAAGGCCTGGTACAGACCTGCTTTTCAGAGCTCTACTCATCAGTGCTGGCATACACAATTTTCCCATGTGGTCACACATGTGCAATTTGTATCGCCTGCCTGAAGTCACAGAGTATAATACCATTGCCATCTGTATTCTGACTATTGGCAGCCCACATACCACATATGGAATGGAGAGAACTGCTCAGGGCTGGACATTGTAGACTTGTGATGGCAGGGCCTCTCCAGAACCAAAACAGTCCTCCATCTATTCAATTCCCTGGGGAAGTGCCCAGTGCTCATCCAGTCCAGTCCAGCATTGTGTGTCAAATACATGTGCCGTATTTTTTTCCTTTCTGAAGGGTCATCCCAAATCTTTGCCTTCTGTAGCTGAACTCGTTTTATTTGGCCACAAGACTCTCTGCAATTTACTTCTGTAATCTGTGGTAAGGTGTTTGTGCTCTCCTATTGTGAACATGGTTACATTGGTATATACCTAATTGTCACATTTAATGAGTCCTTAGTATGTAGGACAATGTGTACCTAGTGTCTGTAAATTAAATGCTGCTAGTGGACTGTATCAGATAGTGTGCCACCCACTAAAGAAGCACTGTAAAGCCTGTCTCAGGCCTGTCACTGCAGCCTGTGGTGCAGTTGTAAACTGCAATTTCAACCTTGTAAAATAATCCTATGGCCAGGCATAAAACATAATTTTTAATACTTATGAGTCACCCCTAAAGTGGACCCTAAATGTGCATAGCATAGAGGGCATGGTATTTAAAGAGTAGGATACATGTACTTATGTTTTACACGCCCGGGTAGTGAAAAACCTCCAATGTTGTTTTTCATTGTTGTAAGGCTAGCTTTCTCATAGAAAAGCACTAAGTTACATTTTAACTCATTACAATAAATATCTTAAATTTGGGAATAGTCAGAACAATGATTCAAGGATTCAAACTAATGGTAATTTAGAATCCAATTTAATGGTATATTCTGATTTTAGATTACTATTTTGAAAATGGCACTTTTAGAAGCCATTTTTCTGCCAAACCCAAATATGCTTTTTCTGTCAGTGTTCAGTGTCACCAGACTGTTAATGATTTTCCTGTGGTGAGATGTGTATTGCTGCCAGACAGTAGACAAAGGGCTTGGTGTGGAGATCCCTGACAGGATGGTTATCTGGGCTGTGCACAGGAGCTTAATTACACTTCACAGGGTGTTTCCCCTGTCACATACAGATGCAGCTTACATGTGGACCTGCCTCCGTTTGTGTCTCTTGTCTGCTTGACTCCAAACCTGGGGGGATGGCTGTCCTGCAACTGGTTGAGTGTGACCACAAATATGGGTTGTAAGAAAGTAGCCTCTGTCTAGAATGGCTACTCCCATTTTTGGCCAGTTTGTCAGTGTTAGTCAGTGTGTTTTTACTGTCTCACTGGGATCCTGCTAGTCAAGATCCCAGTGCTCTTAGTTTGTGCCTATATGTCAGTATGTTTTACTGTTTTGTCACCATGCTTGACTGTGTCACTGGAGTTCTGCTAATCAGAACTCCAGTGCTTATGCTCTCTCTGTTTCCAAATGTGTCATTATATTCTAGTGACTAATTATTTCATTCCAGATTGGCATACTGGACCCCCCTTATAAGTCCGTAGTATATGGTACCTAGGTACCCAGGGCTTTGAGATTCCAGGGGATCCTTATGGGCTGCAGCATTTCTTTTGCCACCCATAAGGGGCTCTTACAAACACTTCTTCAGGACTGCCACTGCAGCCTGAGTGAAATAGTGCAAGCACTATTTCACAGCCATTTTCACTGCACCAGGTAACTTATAAGTCACCTATATGTCTAACCTTCAGTTCCTGAAGGCTAGGTGCAAAGTTACTGTGTGTGAGGGCACCCCTGCACTGGCAGAGGTGTGTCCCTGGACCAATTTCCAGACTTCGTGAGTGCGGGGACGCCATTATAAGTGTGCACAACATATGGGTCAATACATATATGTAGCCTCACAATGGTGACCCCGAATATGGCCATGTAAGGTGTCTAAGATTGAGAAATTGTACCCTCCAATCTGATTCTGCTATTGGGGGGCCAATTATATGCACCCTGGGGGTTCCACCATGGACCCCCAGTACTGCCAAACCAGCTCTCTGAGGGTTCCACTGCAGCCCCATCTGCTGCCACCTCACACACAGGCTTCTGCCCTCCTGGGGTTTGAGCAGCTCAATCCCAGGAAGGCAGACCAATACATTTCCTTCAGGAGAGGGGCGTTACACCCACTCCCTTTGGAAATAGGTGTTACAGGCATGAGAGGGGTAATCTCCCAGAGCCTCTGGAAATGCTTTGAAGGGCACAAACTGTGCCCTTCTTACATAATCCAGTCTACACTGGTTCAGGGACACCCAGTCCCTGCTCTGGTGCGCAACTGGACAAAGGAAATGGGAGTGACCACTACCCTGTCCATCACCACTTCATGGGTGGTGCCCAGAGCTCCTTTAGAGTGTTCCTGGTTTCTGCCATCTTTTTTTCAGGATGGTCAAGGTACTCTGGGAGCATCTGAGTGGCCAGTGCCAGCAGGTGATGTCGGAGAACCCTCCTGATAGGCGATTACCTGGTTAGGTGACCAATCCCCCTCTCAGGACTATTTAGGGTCTCTCCTCTGAGTGTTTCCTCAGATTCGGTTTTGAAAGACTCCAGTAGGAATCCTCTGCAACCTCTGCTTCACCTTCTACCATTGTATCAACTGCAGAACTGCTCCAGGAACTCTACAACTGCAACAAAGTACCCAAGAAGGCTACTGCAACTCTGTAACTTCAGCTCCTGCCAGCAACTGCAACAGTTTCCAGGTCGTGCACACTCTGAGGAATGTCTGTCTTCATCCTGCACCAGAAGGACCGAAGGACTCTCCTGTGGAGTGATGGAGTCACTTCCCTGCTTCAGCAGGCACCTCTCTGCAGCAATGACCGGTAGTCTGGGTCCCCTCTCCTGACAACGAGCGGGATCCTGGAACTCAGGTGGTGGACCGAAGTGACCCTGACTGTCCAAAGGTCAAACTGTCCAAATTTGGTAGAGGTAAGAACTTGCATCCCCGAGCCAGCATGTACCCTGTGCACCACGTGTTTTGCAGCTCCTAGGGCTTCTGTGCGCTTCTCCAAGGAATCCTTCATGCACAGCTTAGCCCAGGTCCCCAGCACTTTATCCTGCAACGTTCAGCTCCCTGAGTTGTTCTCTAGCCGCGTGGGATCTCTTTGTGTAGTGCTGCGATGACCGTGATTTGGAACTCCTTCATCCCCGTGTCCTGGGACTCCTGTGGGTGCTGCTTCGTCTTCTGATAACTCTATGAAGTGCTAGGAGCCCCCTCTGTCTCCTCAGTCTGAGTTGAGACCCCCAGTTTCGTCCTTGGTCCAGGTTGCGCCTATTCCTACCAAACATGTCTTTTGCATGAGCCAAGGCTTGTTGGTGGGATCCAATGACAAAAACCAGCCTGCATACATCTACTCAATGTGGGATATCCCTTGCACCAAGCAGGAATCCACGGCTGTCTTCTTTGGTGCATTTCTGACATTTTCTTCTAACCAGAGAATCCACTTTTGCACCTTCATCCGGGTTAGCAGGGGCTCCTGTTACTCTTTCAGCTGTTCTTGGACTTGGTCTCCTCTCTTCACAGGTCTTCAGGTCCAGGAATCCATCATTGGTATCTTGCAGTCTTGCTTGGTTTTTCCATAATTCTTTATCATGACTTCTAGTGTGACGAAACTTGCTGTACTTTACTCCTGCTTTCCTGGGCTCTGGGGTGGTGTACTTTACTTACCTTTGGTGTTTTCCTACACTCCCAGCACCCCTCTATACACTACTCTTGTCTAGGTGGGAAACCGACATTCGCATTCCACTATTTTAGTATATAGTTTGAGTTCCCCCGGGCCCATTGTAACCTATGGTGATTTTCACTATTTTCACTATTTTATGACTGTTTGCTTACCTGATTTTGGTTACTAGTGTGTATTTTGTGTATAAGACGTACATCCTAAGGGAATACAGCTGCTAAGATATTTTTGGCAGTGTGTCACTAAAATAAAGTACCTTTATTTGTGGTAACAGTGAGTATTGTCTTTCTTGTCTGTAAGTACTGTGTGGCCACAGTGGTATTCCAAGAGCTTTGCATGTCTCCTAGTTTAGCCTTGGCTGCTCTGCCTACAGCTACCTCTAGACAGCCTGGCTTCTAGACACTGACTACATTTCACTAATAAGGGATAACTGGACCTGGTATAAGGTGTAAGTACCATAGCTACCCACTACAAACCAGGCCAGCCTCCTACAAGGGTGTACCCATTTGCATATTTTTGCCTGTGCTTTAGGTGGGCACAGGCAGCTCTCACTATGGAGAGAAAGGTTCTGCCATGCTGGAGTTAACTAGAAAGGGGTCCTGCAATATATTATATGATGCTGCTAAAATGAAAGAGGCACCCCTGGGAACTTTTACCCCATTGGGTAGTGAGGGGGCAGGAGCATAAATGTGGCACCCTCAGAACAAAGTTAGACCTGTTGAGATCAGAAGAAGGACTTCCTTGTTGTCTGAAACCTGAAGGAAGACTGGACCTGCTTCCCTTGAATCCAAAACTCCGGAAGTGACTCCAAGGATTAGTTGTCTGACTTCCTGTTTGAGCTACAGGGACCCAGAAAGCTCATAGATGCCATTCTATGCAGCTTCCCAGCTGAATAGACCCAATTGGACCTCACCTAGTCCCCTCTACTGGCCTCTGTGGGGGGGGGGGAGTCCTGATGTCCAAGTCTTGTCCCCAATGTCCTGGATCCTTGGCTGGAGTAAGAGTTCACTTCTCTGTGCCCAACTGAAGGTTTTACCTGATCCCCATATAGTAGAATAACACAGAGCCCCAGAGATCTGGGCAGCCCCTGACTAAAAGCCTCACCAGATCCAATACAGAATGACAAATAGCAACACAGAGCAAAGCAGAGCCCCACAGCTTAGCTCCTCACAGAAGGCTTAACCGATCTGACGCTGAACCATGCAGAGCCTCACAGAGCTGTACATCTCCAGACTAAAAGCCTCATGGGATCCCACGCAGAGCATTGTATCACGATGCAGAGTCCTGGAGAGTAGTGTTGCACAGAATTTGCATCAAAGTCAGAAGGTAAAACTTCCAGCAATATGAACCTGGTCCTTTATGAGGCCCAAACTCCATCAAGGTCAGTTTGTACTGAAGGCTTTGTTGCAACCAGATACCCACAGTTGGTGTGTAGCACCTTTTGCTACTATTTTGATCCTTACTCTCTAAAAATGTGTAACTTCAGTTATACTGCTTGGATTTTTGTTATTTTGGTGTCATGTTATTAATTAAAATATTCCTTGTGTGGTTTCAGATTTTACTTATTTTGTGTTTTCACTTTATTGCTATTTGAGAACTGCATAAATACTTTACATTTTGCCTCTAAGTTAAACCTGACTGCATTTGAGGCAAGTTACCAGGGGGTTAGGTATAGGTTTATTTAGTGACTTTTGTTGTTCAACCTGAGAAGGATTGTTATGATTGTTCGTGTTTGGTTCTCACCCCCTCAACTAATACTCCAGTTTTTGGGAACATATGATTACATTGTTCATTGATAAGAATGAAACAGCTCCTGGTGCCCTGGAAGGGCAACACTTGAAGGACTTGCTGCGTTCGTTCAAGACAGTGGCTATCCTTGACGTGTTGTAGATACTCCTCTGAAACCTTGCCAAACTCTCCAGGGGCAGCAACACATGGTTTTTCCCTTTCTTATTTTCTCCTTAAACATATCCAGGTCCAGCTGCTCTAATTATTCTGGTAAATACCAATTTTTTAACAAGCTATTTGTCCAAAAACTGTTAGCTTTGCTGATTAGCAGTGATATGCTCATATTTGCACTTGTAAGGCTATGTCTACCCTCTCACCTCCTCAGTTGTTTAGCTCAGGGCTACCTGAGAGAAAAAACAGGAGCTAAATATTAGTTTGCTGTTCCCAAGTCTGCCATATAGCAATATAACATAAGTTACCACGTCATTCCTTTTTGTTTTAGCCAGCAATATGTTGCATTGTGGGACTTTCACTCTGCAAAGGGATCTTGGCTAAAATGCCATAATTGGGTGAAGGTGTGTGAGGAGTTGGGTTGTTGGTTGAGGGGGTGGAACTTTACTCAGGCAAAAGACATAATCCTTGCCCGGTGAAACATAAGTTACTACATTAACCTGTGTTTAACCCTGTGGCAGCTCAGCACAAAAGCAATCAAGGTTGACTTAAAGGCAATGTGTAAACGTTTTTTAGAGAGCACTTAACATTAATAAAGTGAAAATACAACACATGAACAATTCCAAACTAAGTTAGAAAAATAGACTACATTTTGATAAATTATTTGACACCAAAACAACAAACACCCAATCAGCAAACCCAGAGTTTTGAATTCTTAAAGTTTAAAGTGAAAGTACCTAAAAGATCAAATTACCAACCACAGCTATCTCATTCCATGACACCGGGTCAAAGTCAAAAGTTATGGGTGACTGCGATGGAGCGTGGTTTGGATACAAGAAGTGGATTGGGCACAGTCTCCGCTTACATTCAAACTTTTTGAATTCAGAGACTTTTTGAAGAAAAATGTGTGAGGGGGTAAAGTCTGAAGAGGAGGCCTCTACAAGTAGTTGTAGTGATGATTTCTACATTCAGACTTAGGGCCTGACTTAGAACTCAGAGAATGAGTTACTCTTTCACAACAGTGACTGATATCCCATCCGCCGAAATCTAAATCCTATAGGCTATTGTGGGATTTAGATTTCAGCAGACAGGATATCTTTCAGAGTTGTGACTAAGTCACCCATTTGCCAAGTTCTTAACCAGGCCATCATTCTCTTTAATGGAAGTTGAAAATTCCCATGTGATGAACTGCAAGCTGTAGCCAATAAGGGTTCCACAATACCGGATAACCCTCCTGAGAGGAGCTGCTAAACAGGATTTGCTGCTGCGGAGAAGTAGGAGCTATCACAAAGTAAGGCTGACTGGAAATGCCCTTTGGGCAGATCGACTAGCTAGTAGGTCCTGGTCTCCTCTCGGTTCCCACAGCACTTTTTGGCTTAAAATTTTCAAGTCCCAAGTTTTGGATTTGGGATATCTGTGCTACTTTACCACCACTCTCTAGGGTCCAGAACTGGTGGGGCACCACTTGGAGGATCAGGACTCACTCACTCAGGCTAGGTCCAGGTATGGGTTCAATATGGTTGGTGTATGTTTTGTCCCTGAGACTCTGATTAGGAGGCCAGGCAACTAGCCTTTGAAGTCTCTCTGTAGGCCGTAGGTTTAAGCAGAAAAGCAGGTCTTCAGGCAGCAGGGTAGTCCTTTTAGTGCAGCAACACAGTCTTCTGAAGTGCACAGCAGGCCAAAGGCAGTAGGACGGTCCTCTGAGAAACCTTCCACATGTCCTGAAGCGAACTCAAGAATTTGTCTGAAAGGCCTATTTTTGTACCTGGTGCCTCCTTTGAAGTGGAGTAAATGTCTGTAGCTTTCCCACCACATGAGTGTCTGGCATTTCCTACCTCCCGACCTTGGTCCCAGTCTTTCTGCAGTCACAATAGACTAGTGTGGAGGTCTTTGTGTGTGAGCTGAAGCAGAGTCTTTGAAGTGCAAGTAGGGCTGTGCACAGCTCTGGCCCCCCATCCTGCCTACACCTAGCGCCTCTATTGTGTAGCTGTTTGGGGAAATATTCAAGGACCAACTGCCAACTACAGCTAGTCACTTGACCCAGGCCGCAGACTGCAGGAACCAAATGGTTAAGATAAGAAAATGCCAACTTTCTAAAAGTTGCATTTTAAGAATTGCGACTTAAATTCTGACTTTACCATTAAAGAGGATTTAGAATAACAATTCCTTAGACACCAAGCATGCCAGTTCTACCTGCTCCCAACCAAAAATTATTAAATGTAATAAGGGGACCCAATGTTATTCCATGGGAGAGGTAGGTCCAACAATAGCTGGACTTGTAAAAATTAAAACTACATATCCAACTTTTTAAATACAATGCACCCTGCCCTATGAGTTATTTAGTACCTACCCCAGGGGTGGCCAATATGTGTTAACAAGCTTTTGCAATGCAATGGGTCTTGCGTTTGCTTGAGTTAGAGCTATTAGCGTTGAAATTTCTAACTGGAACTTTCTTGCCACATAAACTGAAAATAAAAAGTAAGACAGTTGATATAAGCGAGCCAATTCAAAGCACCACCGTTAGTGCGGAGGATAGAGACAAAAGGAAAAAAAAATTTGCTCGCAGTCAAACGTATCGGCAAACCTGCGATTATCCATATAACAAGGTCGATGGCCAAAGCAGTAACAAAACCGCCCTAAGGAGGGACAAACGTAAAGCAGTTACCAACAAAAGTAAAGCATTTTTGAAAATCAAGCCCATGAACGAGTGATGGTGATGGGCGTGAGGTGGGCGTGGGCGTGGTTAAAAGCCCAGATGCATACCAACATGTCAGAAAAGCAGCACTTGCGCGCTGCTATGCTCAACCTAAAAATTGCCACATAAACTGAAAATAAAAAGTAAGACAGTTGATATAAGCAAGCCAATTCAAAGCACCACCGTTAGTGCGGAGGATAGAGACAAAAGGAAAAATAATTTTGCTCGCAGTCAAACATATCGGCAAACCTGCGATTATCCATGTAACAAGGTCGATGGCCAAAGCAGTAACAAAACCGCCCTAAGGAGGGACAAACGTAAAGCAGTTACCAACAAAAGTAAAGCATTTTTGAAAATCAAGCCCATGAATGAGTGATGGTGATGGGCGTGAGGTGGGCGTGGGCGTGGTTAAAAGCCCAGATGCATACCAACATGTCAGAAAAGCAGCACTTGCGCGCTGCTATGCTCAACCTAAAAATGAGAGAGAAATGCAAGAGGGACAGGCTGTCTTGCCAACAATGAAAGTGGAAGAAATGGGAGGTTTCTATATTAAGTTCAATTATACATTAAACCTCAAACTATGCGATATTTGCTTTTGAAAAGTAAAATTCATTTTTTAAGAAAAAAGGAAAGAGAAGATATCTTTTTACAATTTTAACAACAGCTGGGATCAGTGTGGATGCCCGTTATTTTGGCATTGTAATCTTTGAAATTGTGCTGTAATTAAAAGACTGCTAAAGCGCTAAAGAATGTTACACAGCTCTATACATACATGAAGGATGTCTTCAAAACCTAAGTCTGAGTTTCGGCATCACATAGGATGTCAGTATTTTTCTCGAAGATATTTTTGCTGAACGTTATTTTTTTCAAATAATATGAATGATTGGATATATTTTAAATGAGTCAAAAATTGTGAGTTACCCTGATACGTTTTCTATGACGTGTGCGAAAAGTGGCTGAGTATTGAAAGAAATCCAGCACAATTTTTGTGAGGGGCGCAAGATACTCCAAGGGGTTGAACACGGGTTGAAAGACACACAGTATGATTTTGTGACGAGCTCAAGATACCGAGTTGGCGAGCATGTCATAAAAGGGAATTGTAGGCTTAGCAAAGGGGTTATTTTGCCAAGCCGAATTGGCAGTTTAAAACGGCACACAAGCTGCAATGGTAGGCTTGTGAAATGTTTGAAAAAAGGCTATTTAAGTGGGTGGTACAATAAGTGCTGCAGGCCCACTAGTAGCATTTTATTTAGAGGTCCTGGGTACTTCAGTACCACTTTGCTGGGGTCATATAAGTAAATTAAAGATGCCAATCAGGTGTAAGTCAATTCTACCATTGTTTAGGAAGTGAACACAAGCAATTTATTACTGGTTAGTAGTGGTAAAGTACACAGAGTCCCAAGGCCAACTAAAACAAATCCAGCAAAACAAGAGAGGTGAAGGCAAAATATTTGGGGGTTACCCTGAAGAGAGGGACAATTCCAACAAGATGTTATGCTGACAAGGCGCCACCTGTCAGCTATGTTTTAAATGTTTTCAAAATCGTCCAGTCCAAATGTGCTTGCTTCACATGCCAAAAGAAAAGTAAAATCTGGTCACATATTTTGTGAGGTTTCACTTCTTTCAAACACATTGTCTATTAAACCAAGCATTGGCAATGTGATCTTTTTTGTATAGGGGAAGTTTTATACCAAGCTTCATAAGACGAAAAAAGGTACAACCTGGAAAGTAGGAGAGCAATCTTCCCTAACACCATCAATAAGCAGAGGACAGTTGGCATTGTGTGGAAAGAGCATCACACGATTCACTCACACATATTGGAGAGGTACAATAAAGGTAGATAATGCACTAAAGAGGGAGGGAAAGGTGTTAAAAATTAAAAGAAAACATTCATAAACATGTAAAAAGTAAAAACTCTGGGAAGAAACAGCCAAACCACTTGTACTGTACTCTTTAGAGATGATGAATCCTTATCCACCAACTGTGGCATGCTTAATCATTGGCTTCCACATCTAGCCCTGGGGAGCCTCCAAGAGTACTTTTCTTCACTTATTGTACAGTCTCTTAGTCATGGATTCCCTAGTTGTGGTGAGGTTGTGTCCCTTATGCAAACATTTATGTTTACCTTTGGTTAAACTCTCAGACTTATATTCAAACTGTATATAGGTGAGCTGAAATATTCTTACTGATGTCTCCTTCTGAAAGGTTAAACGCAGAAAGGTCAAGCAAGAAATCCTGCTTCTCTTTTCAGTCTACATGTTTTGGCACTTGGATATTGTGCCTTTGGGGACAGGTGTCTGCCTAAGGTCAAAGAGTGTCTCACATCATGTTAGAAATTGAGGGGGTCATTACAACCTCGGCGGTCTTTTAACAAGACCGCCGAGGGACCGCCGTGCGGAAGACCGCCTGTAGTGGCGGTTTGCCGCTTGGCGTATTATGACTATTGGCTGCTCTCTGTCCTTTTTACGACGGAGAGCCGCCAACAGCCATACTGGCGGGCGGCGGGGAAGTGGAGGTTGCTCCACCTCCACAGCCACGCCAACAGAACACCACCCAGCGAATCACATCCTGTGATTCGGCGCGGCGGTGTTCTGTTGACGGTGTGGTGTCGGCGGAGCAGCCCCCATGGCTCCCGTCCCATCCCGGAGGATAGACGGACAAGGTAAGTCGATTGTCCGTTAGGGGAGGGGGGCGGGGGTGTTGTGTGGGTGCATGGGGGTGTGCGTCTGTGTATGTAGAGGGGGGTGTGAGTGCGTGTATGCTTGCGGGTGTGTTGCGTGTGTTGGGAATGAGTGCGTGTATGTCTGTATGTATGTCTGTATGGATGTGTGCGTGTATGTCTGTATATGGGTGTGCGTGTCTGACTGAGTGTGTGGATGTAGACATGTATGTTGGTGTGTGTGCGTGTATGTGTGTTGGTGGTGCCTGCGTGCATGTGTATGTGAGTTATGTGATGTTGGAGGTCGGGGTGGGGAGGCGGGCCCTGCCACCTTTGGGGTGTGGCAGGGTTGGGGGGGGCTGTAGGGAAGGGAGTCGGGGTGGGGGTGACCCCTATCAGTGCCAGGGAAGGAATTCCCTGGCACTGATAGGGCTTACCGCCATGGATTTCATGGCGGTTCCTACCGCTGGAAATCCACGGCGGTAAGCCGGGTCGAAATACCGGCGGCGGTATTGTGACGGCCGCTGGGCTGGAGACCCAGGTCTCCAGCCCAGCGGTCGTCTACGCCCTGGTGGGCAGAACGGTGAAGCGGTGGATGACCATGGCGGTAACCGCGGTCTTACCGCCGCTTTAACACTGTCTGCCAGGGTTGTAATGACCCCCTGAGTCTCTAGTTGGCAGTCGGTTTGCACCCTGTCCAAGTAGGAACCCTCACTCTAGTCAGGATAAGGGAGATACCCGGTCACATAACCCTTGCTCACCCCCTTGGTAGCTTGGCACGAGCAGTGAAAACATTACAAAAGGACACCACTCCAGTTTTAGAAAAATAGCCAATCTTTATCTATATAAAACATGACCAAATATGATAAAAATCCAACATACAGTGAGAAAAATATGAATTCTGCAAGATTTACTCAGAACTACAGTTCCTTGAAGTCGATAACTCCACCTGGGGCTCTCACAGGGTCGTGATCAACAAAACCAACAGTTCAGGCCCGCCGTGGCATTGCGGGCCAGCTACGGCATCGGGGAGACCCGCAAACAGTACCTCGGATTTGCAGGGCGTCCTGATCCTCATGGTGAGCTCCGGAGAGCGGCGTCACCGATGTTGCTGTGTCGGTTCGGGAGTCGGTGCAGGAATCATCTGGCCATTGAGGTCACACGCATTGCAGATCGAACTCCAGGCTGATGAAGTCAGGTGCGCCGCCGTGGATGGCGTCGGGGCTGCGGTGCGAAGTGGGATGATGCGATGTGCGGTGCCCACAGGTCACGGTGCAGGCAGCGGCTCAGTGATTGCGTCTGGCAGCATCGGTGAGACCAGGGCTGCAGTGTGAGCGGGGCATTGCGACGTACGGTGTCCACAGGTCACGGTGCAAGCAGCAGCATCGTTGATGCTGAAGCATTGTGGTGGTAAGCCCAAGCCAGTGGTGCGGGATGGGACGGTGCTTTGTGACCCTCACGAGCGGTGTCTACCGGCCACAGTGCAGGCAGGATGCCCGGTGACGACACAGGAGTCGATGGTGCTGGCGTCGGTGGACCAGGGCTGCGGTGCGGGATGGGACAGTGCTTCATGTATCTCACGAGCAGTGTCCACAGGCCACGGTGCAGGCAGCAGCACCGGTGTCAGCAGGAGCGCCATCGTCAGGGATGCCCAGGCTGCAGTGTGAACAGGCGATGCCGGAGTGCGGGGCCCACAGGTCACTGTGCGAG